>NC_089875.1:72746029-73379154 GCF_040182565.1 Anser cygnoides
TGAACGCTTTTGGGAGAGTTCTTTAATGAGCTTGTAGCTTTTAAAGGTGTATATAAATGTTGGTAGTTGACCTTATCCTGCATCATACAAGCACATGTGCAGTGAACCCACCCTTTAATGGTTCTTAACTGTTTTCTATTTACTGAATGGTTGTATTTGATAATTACGTTTTTGGGCCAGGTCTTTATGTCTTCAGGTAAAATTAGTGCGATTCTAAAAAAAAATCTGCCCGAATAAATCAGAATAAACACCCTATTCTAAATACACATTTAAAAATCATCATAACTAACAGAGCTTCTATAACATCTGATTAATACCATTGTCTTCTTTTAATTTAAGTGACTTTCTAAAAGTGCTGAAAGCCCTTATGAGAACGTCAGTGTGGGCTAGATTAGCCTGTGTAAATCACAGGCTGGCATGAAGTGCTAACAAAGGAGCCAGTACATTTCTTTGCTTTTATTACCAGCCTCAGTGTCATGTAGTAACCGGGGTCATCTCAGTCTTCTGAGTCAGGGTGTGCGGTTGGGTGATGGGAAATTTTTGGTGCATTAGTGCTAAATGTATTTTAAAAGAGGCTCTAGCTCATTGTCAAGCTGAACTTGCCATGGGCAGTGGTGATTTGCCTTGGTCTATCATATCCTTGCAAGCATATTTCAACAATTTCTCTCTTAAATGAGTTGGATGAAAATGATGCTGTAAGGATCCTCGCAGTCTGCCAGGGAGATTGAACTGCTTGATGAGATAAACACAGAAATATATGTTTTGAGGATCCAGGGCTTGGATTTCTGTGGCCTCAGCTAGCAATCCTGTCAGTACTTGAAGGGATTTATTTGTGCATGCTGCAAGAGGCAAGTACTTAGGTGGTACATAGGTCAGGTTGAGTCAGTGACAACCAAATGGTAAATTTAAACAATTATGTTTGAGATCTACATCTCTAATATGTATGCATTGGTTTCTGTGGGTTTACTTGCAATTTAAGCATGTTAATGCATATTTTAGTTTGAGCTGTCTAAGTTTGCACACCTTAGTTGTGGAAGATCATAGATTAGAGACTTGGACTTCCTTTTTTAGCAAATAAACATTATTGCAGTTAAGTTACTTTACAGAAAATCAGAAAAAGTTCACCAAAACACATAATGAATAAATCTGGCTTTCTATTTTCTCTTGTTTCTCCATTTTCTTTCGATTTTTATCTTCATGCTTGGAATTCCTTCCCAATCCTTTTGCAGAAAGCAACTGCCCTTTCTTCATTCCCTCCTAAACACTTACTTTCTTTGTGAGGCCCTGGCTGTAGTTTGTCTAAGTAAAAAGTTAAATGTTCTCTAAAAACACAGAATGAGAGAGAGTCTTTGTTTAATTTTTTGAGTTTTATCTGTCTGTTTAGATGGTGAGTGCCTGTGGTCAAAACCCTTTTGTATTTTGTAGTGAAAAAAGACAGAATTTAGTAGTCCAAAATGATAATAGATGATATATTTAGGTATACATGTGTATGTTTGTATATATACATATAGTCAGTGTGTCTGTACTGTTTGCAGAATTGTCTGCTTCAGAAGAGCATTGTAGTTTCTAGGCTTATTTTAAATTGGAAATGTAACTGAAATTGATAATGTGACAAAACGTGATTGCCTGTGAGTATCAGAAGGGACTCCTCAGTAAAATACTTTTGTGTGAAATGGCTAAATACAGTGCTGTGAGGTGCAAAGAGACACAGAAGAAGGCTTGTGAGAGACTAGTGTGTATTTCTGGCTGTAGACCTTGGACAGGAGGTCAGGGTTACAAAACATAAATCAGTTGTGGGACAAAAGTAATTTGCTGGTAGTATTACAGAGGATGATTTTAATTTCCCTAAAGCTACATTGATGAGCCTCTTTGTTTATGAATTTGCAAGCCAAACCTGCTCATAGGGGTCACCAAAAAAGTCTGCCAGATTCCTTTGTGTCTGTCTTGCCTTTTTGAAAAGCCCCTTAAAGATCATGTAAAGAAATCCTAGCAACCCTGTTAGACAAAGCACAGCCAGGGAAAAGTAGTAAAGTGAAGGGGGTGTTTTATTTCCACAGTGTTTATTCTATCTAGTATGTCTCATCGAAGACTGTGGAGTGAGATGCAGCACAGTAGGAGGGAGAGAAGAAGCTGAGTGAGGGAGTCCTTTTTATTCCAAGTTCTTAATTTAGGTGCTCTCACTCCAGTTGTCTTGGAATCAGCATACCAAAAGCATGGTAGGAGGAGGGAGGGAGAGGCTGGGAGGGATTCTTGGGCACAAATGATCCTACAGTGTTCTGCTGGGCTTCTGCTTTTATCTTAGCTGAAATCAGATTCCAGCATTTACTTGTAGATCCTTAAAAGTTATAACCAGTTCAGCAGCTAAGATAGTGCACTTCAGTTTCTGCCACTGCCAGGGATTCATCACTCCTAATCTGGAAGTTTACCATAAACAGCCCATGAAAAAAAAAATAATACAAGTAACAGCCTGTGAGATCACAGGATCAGTGAGGTGGGAGGGGACCTCTGCAGGCCACCTGCTCCAACCCCCTGCTCAAGCAGGGACACCCAGAGCTGCTTGCCCAGGACCATGTCCAGGTGGCTTTTGAGGATCTCCAAGGAGGAGACTCCACAACCTCCCCGCTCACCTGCACAGTCACCTGCGCAGTAAAAATAAGCGTTTCCTGATGTTCAAATGGAAGCTGCTGCGTTTCAGTGTGTGCCCTTTGCCTCTTGTTCTGTCACCACTGAAAAAGCTGGGCTCCATCTTTGCACTCTCCCTTCAGGTGTTTATGATGAGATCCCCCTGAGCCTCCTCTTCTCCAGGCTGAACAGCCCCAGCTCTCTCAGCCTCTCCTCAAAGAAGAGAGCGGGCTGTCCCAGTTCCCCCTGAGTTTTGTGTCATCAGCAAACTTGCTGAGTGCACTCTGCCCCCATCATCCAGATCATTAATGAAGATGTTGATCAGGATCATCTGGTATTGACTGACCCCCAGGGAACACTGCCAGCTGGCAGCGTCCAAGCAGACTTTGTGCCACTCACCGCTATTCTCTGGGCCCGGCTGTTCGGGCAGTTTTCAGTCTACCTCCCCTTCTGCTCATCTCTCCAGTATCACAGCAGCTTCTCCGTAAGGATCCCATGGGAGGCAGTGTTGAACGCCTTCCTCAAGTCGAGGTAGACAAGATTTACTGCTCTCCCTCATCTACCAAAACCAGTCATTTCATCACAGAAGCTTATGGTGTTGGTCAGGCATGAATTCTCTTTGGTGAATCCATGCTGACTACCGCTGATGATCTCCTTCATGTGCCTGGAAGCAGTGACTAGATGCTACCTCACCTTGCCAGGGACTGAGGTGGGGCTGCAGTTCCCTGCGTCCTCCTTCTTGCCCTTTTTGAAGGTAGGAGTGACATTTGCTCCCCTCCAGTCTTAAGGCACTTCTCCCAGTCACTACGAGTGATCAAAGATGATTGAGAGTGGCCTTGCAATGACATCTGTCTGCCTGCTCCCTCAGCACTTGTGGGTGCATCCCATCAGAGCCCAGGGACTTGTGTACTTACAGTTTCCTTAAATATTCCCTGATGCAATCCTCTTCTACCAAGGGTACATCTTCCTTTTCCTAACCTTTCCCTTGGGTCTCTAGGACCTTGAATTTCTGAAGGCAGGTCTTGCTAATACAAATAGAGAAGAAGATGTTCAGTACCTCAGTCTTTTCCCTGCCTTGTGTAAGGCACGTCCCCTGACTTGCTCAGCAATGGGCCCACATTTTCCCTCATTTTCCTTGTCACCTATGTACTTACAGAAGCACTTTTTGTTGCCTTTTACATTCCTGACCAGATTCAATTCCATTTGGACTCTAGCTTGCTTAACTTCCCCTCTGGATGCTTGGACAATGCCTCTGTATTCCTCCCATGTTAAACATCCTTGCTTCATCCTCTGTACACTTCCTTTTTGTATTGGAGTTTGGCTGGAGCATCTTGTTCATCCACACAGGTCTCCTGCCTGAATTCCTACTTGTTGGGATGGATCACTCTTAGTCTTGGAGGAGGTGACTCTTGAATATGAACCAGCTTTCTGCCCTCCAGGGCCTTATCCCATGGGACTCCACCAAGCAGGTCCTGGAAGAGGCCAAAGATGGCTCATTTTGTCTCGCTGCCTTTTCCTTGTGGGAAAAGGGCTCAGCTCTTAAAAGCAATGAAAGCTGCCTCCTGCGCACAGCCAGCTCAGAGCTTGCAACTCCTTACTTCCAGTGAGGAGTTGTCTCCTGCTGATACCAAGTCCTGGGGTGTATGAGGGGAATAGCAATGGGAACATCCCGGGGAACTTGGTGCTGTATCCATAAATAGGAGGAAGACGTCTTTCAGCCCGTGAGTGATGGGACAGGAGGAGAATGGCAGCGCAGAGCTCAGGATTGCTGCAGTGACCTGCGTGGAGTCCTAGAGCTGGGATCCCTCCCAGTAAAACTCAGCAGCTGATCGTCTTTTGAAGCAACTGGTGACAAATGGAGAGTAAATGATGTTTACTTGTTATCCAGCTGACTCAGAATAGGGTGGCTTTCTATGGAAGTGACTTGTTAATTTACGAAATGTTAATGTTTGGAGTCTTTTACGTGACCTCAGATTATTTGGCATCAGTTATTTGAGATATATAAACATAAATTGTTACACCTGTTGGGCTGAAAGCAGTTGGATGCCCTGGACTTCAGAGGTCACTGGGAATACTCATTATTTTTCAGGGCCAGGCTCTTATGGCCTCAGCTGGCTTCTCTGTATTTGTTTAAAAATGCTTAAAACAAACTGATATAAAAGGCACTTGGCTTTTTTTTTCCATACAATTTATGTAAAAGCAGATTATATTCCATATTTATTTACTGATTTTGATCAGTGCTTCCAGGGCTTAGTTTTATGAAAGTGAAATATTTTTATTGAATTGTGTTTTGTTTTCGTTATACATGAACACTGCTTTGCCTGTTAGTGAAGTGCTTTTAAAAGCATTTTTTTTTCCACACCTCAAGAACTGCCAAAGTGGCTTGCAGCTCAGGAAATAAAAAGTACTTATTAGTCAATCTGCATCAGAAACATCAGAGTCTTAATTCAGTAGGCTTTTATTGAGGTGTAACTTGGCAGCGATTTGGAATTCCTGGTAGTTTAGTGCTTTTGTGGGTATGTCCACTGACCTACAGAAAGTTTTTCTCACCCAGTATAAAAAGTAAGAATCTTGTTACTGAAGCCTGAGGGAGAGTAAATGGTATATGAATTTGTTTTTCTTACTATGATATTACAACAAGGTGTTAGAATGTTGCTTCTTAAACGTTAGTTCCTACTATGTGGGTGAATTCATAAATGTTCTGTATTTTCAAAGAACAGGACAGAACTGCCAAAAGTGAAGTAGGAAGTGGAGTCATCTGAACAAACGAAGTCCAGTTAAGCAGCATACAGAAGGATGTGCTGAGTTACCTGTGTGTGCATCTCTGTAAGTACTAAAAATCCATTGCCCCATAAGCACCAGAATAACCCAAATCCGGAGTAGGAGAATAGGAAGAGCTGTTCTTAAATCAACATAATGCAATACCACGTATGTTAGGCATTTGATGGTGGGAGGATAACCACTGGAACATGCCACTGTATAAAACATGTAGAGATGGTAAAAACAGCCTTTGGCACTGCTGGAGAGTGTTCAGTCAAATCAGAGTTAAAATACATCTTTAAAAATAATTTATATACAAGTGCTGTGAATTGAAATTCAGTTCCTTAGTAGAAAAAGTATCTTACTGGGACTGTAATACCTAGATGGTGCCAATCACCTCCTGATATGGAAAATCAAGCACTGTAAAACAGAAAATGAAAAAGAAAATACTGTTCAAGTACTCTTGAGTATTCTAGGTAAATGTCATATTGATTGGGATGATGAGACTTAAATTCTTGGTGCCATAAATTTTGGGCTTCTTGGAGGGAATAGTGAAGGAACCCACAGGATAGAAACTAACTCTGGGCTCGATTCTTGATCACCATTGTGTGTGGTCAGCTTCAAAGTGCTTTTATGGAAAGAGCCCTTCTGAAATACTGGTCCGAGTGTACCTGCCGTTGATACTCTTGCAGCACAATGAAGATTTGCTTGCATTAATGAGTGCTGCAGACTGTGGCTATCAAAAGAAATTAAGCTGCCTTGTAATACGAAGTTGTTCTTAGGGAGTGACAAATGGTTAAATGGCGGGAAACAAAAGGAGTTTTGGTAGGAGTAAATGGTCTCTTTTCAAAATGAAGAGATCATTAGCAGAGTTCTATGGGAATTAGTACTCTTAAAAATATTCCTAAATTACTTAACAAAAAGAAAAAGAAAGTGGATGATAACTCAGTGTTTTTGGGGTTGTACAAATCAAAGCCTCCTGCGAAGACCTACACATGAGTGTCTGGATGATAAAATGTCAGGTGAATTTCAGCCATTCTCTGGTTTAGGAAGTCTTGAGCCAAAGGTTGCTGAGGATTGAGACTGACAAGGTGAAATACCTTTGTGTGCTGGTCCTGCCTGTTATTGTGCTCTCTTCCAGGCATTCAGCATGGGCTGATTTAGGCAACAAAGTTACTTACTGACTTGGTGGATGTTTTGATCTAGCTCAAAACATGGCCGTTTTGGGCCCTTAAGTATTTGATTCAGAATGACAAACAAAACAGATCACAGACCTGTGAGACTCCTTTCCTAAAATTGTAAATGGACTCAATGGGAGACTGGACCAGTACTTGAAAGAGGGATCCACTGGGGACTGCAAATGAGCAAATCTTACCAGACTCAGGACATAACTGAGCTGAGAACATTTGGGAGTACACCGTGTGTACTTACGTTCTTCACTAGACCCAGAGGTGAACCCTTGTATCTGCTCCTAGATTCTGTTTAGTAGCTTCTTTTTTTTTTCTTTCCTGCAACTTAACTCAACTTGTGCAGAAGCAGAGGAATATAACACAGTAGATGAATCACAGCAGATGACAGAATGAACGGTGGAGATCACTGCAAAGATCCTGCTGTCACTTAACATACCATGGCAGCTGGTACGCTTACAATTACTGCTTTTTACTTAAGAAGGCATCACTACCTGGCAAAGACTCTTTTTGAGCTCTTAAGGAATTCTGTAGAGGAAGACTGTGACAAGTACTGTTGTGAATGATTTTGAAGGCTTTGAAGCTATTGGAAAAGTAATTTTGAGGAGTTACGCTGGCTTTGTCCAATGCAAACCCAGTGCACTGAGCCACTGACGGCATATCTTGCTTCTGTTTTTAAGAGGAAGGATGAAGGGAGGAGGGGAAAGAAGGACCTGAATCTGTAGCAAATCTGTACCATTTCCACTTCTTGAGGAAGAAATGACAAACAAAAAGCTGAAGCTAGGAAATTGCTATAGTTAACCACACTTCCAGTAGTTTTTGCTTTCCTGGTTTGCCTCGTTTGATAGATAATGTGTCTGGGAAGCAAGGAAACTAATGCAACGTGATAATCTTTTCCATTCCCATTAGATCTTAAAATATCTTACACGTAGTGCTGTTTTAAGAGGAGAGTAACACTTCAGATGCAACAATGGAAATGACGTGGTCTCAAGTATTAGCTGGTAAAGTAGCATTCTATAAAGTATCACTTTCCTACTGCAAGACAATGCATATTTGTGTATTTTCAATAATAATTAAAGTATAAAGCAAGTTAATGGTTCTATTCAGTGTTTTTTGACTTGGCTCGTAGACACAACCAGGTACCACGCTGATGTGGCTGTTTTGACATGAATACTCACACCACCATATCCTGTAAGGTTTTGTTGTTTCACTTTCAATGTGGTTTGTATTATGTAATTAAAGTGCAATTATTTGGAGAACCACTTCACAAAACAAAGCTTTTGTTACAGCACACAATGCCTAGGGTCATGTGAGGGTACATCTACATGGATGGGTGCAGGCAGTGACGCCTTCTCTCCGCCTGTGCCCTGAACCAGCCAGCTGGGAGCCAGCTCCCATCTAGCAGCTGTGGAGCCGTGGTGCATGTGTTGCAGCCTTATTAGCTCAGGCTGGCTGAGAGGCAGGATGTATTAGCTCGGTCTCAGAACCGTGCTAATGTGGCCACATGATTTCTGGAAAGGCGCTGGTCTTCCGTCCAGCTGGCTCAAAGCAGGAGTAGAGCAAAGACGTGACTGTGCTGGCTTGCAAGCTACTCAGAAATGCAGGTCAGGAGATTAAATTTGAGGGATTTTCTCTATATTTCTGTTGCTGCTGTCAAGGAGACTTTTACCTGTATTTAAAAATGAAAAAGTCAGTGCTGACAACTGCTTCAATTAACAGTGAGCTTGTGATATTTTTCAATACTGAGGAATGCACACTTTTGACTTCTGAACTATACAAAATTGTGTTCTTTTTTTAAATGTCCTTTTAAAGATTTTTTCCCTAGAAATCCAAATGAACACTTTAAAAACCGAAGGTCGGTTACCCTTAAGGCTTAGAGACCTCGCCATCCTTTATTACTTACGTTTGCAGGGAAACATAGCTGCTTTTTCCCAGCTAGCAATTGAGAGAGCTCAGATTCCAAATTGAATCTAGGAAACTCTGGAGGAGTGGTTAGCTGTCTGAAAATACCTCGGCAGTACCTACCGATGATTTGATTCTTTTCTTGCTGTGGAGATCTGCTCTGAGGACAGAAAACTTTATAAGTTCTCTCGAGGATTTCTAAACAGTGAATAGACTTCTTCAGCCACTCTATGCAGTTCTGTAATAAAAATGGAAGATATCAAACCCCCTTGGTGCTGGTCTTTTTAGCTCTTTTTATTTGCTCTCATGGAGATTCTGGAGGCATGTTGTTTACTTAGGACCGTCTTTTATAGTCAGCAGCAATACATGTGTTATATCCTCTACATATCGCTAATTCAGGAGTCCCTTTCCAATTTCAGTTCTACAAAGGGAAGGCGGGAGATGCAATCTTTCTGGATTTCAGCAAAGCTTTCAGTACTGTTTCTCACAGTATCCTTCTGGACAAAACATCCAGCACACAGCTAAACCAATACATGGTATGATGGATGAACGATGGGCTGACGGATGGGGCTTGAAAGTTTATAGTAAATGGGGTTACATCAGGCTGGCAGCCAGTCACTAGTGGGGTTCCCTGAGGCTCCATTTTGGGGCCAGCTCTCTTCAATACTTCTATAAATGACCAGGATGCAGGACTTGAATGAGAGCAGCCCTGCAGACAGGGAGCTGGGGGCTCTGGTCAGCAGCAAGTTAAACACGAGCCAGCAGCGTGCCCTGGAGGGCCAGCCGTACCCTGGGGTGCATCAGGCACAGCACGGCTAGCCGGTATGGGGAAGGGATTGTCCTGCTCTGCGCTGTGCTGTGCGGCCTCACCTCGAGCACTGGGTGCAGTTTGGGGTGTCACAGTATAAGAAGGACATAAAACTATCAGAGAGTGTCCAAAGGAGGGCAACAAAGATGGTGAAGGGTCTGGAGGGCAAGACGTTTGAGCAGCTGAGGTCCCTTGGTTTGTTCAGCCCCGAGCAGAGCAGGCCGAGGGGAGGCCTCATGGCGGCCTGCAGCTCCCTCACGAGGGGAGCGGAGGGGCAGGCGCTGAGCTCTGCTCTCTGGGGACAGCGACAGGACCCGAGGGAACGGCATGGAGCTGGGACAGGGGAGGGTCAGGCTGGGGGTTAGGGAAAGGTTCTGCACCCAGAGGGTGCTCGGGCACTGGGACAGGCTCCCCAGGGCAGTGGTCACGGCACCGAGCCTGATGGAGTACAAGAAGTGTTTGGACAACGCTCTCAGTCTGGTTTTTGGGTGGTCTCGTGTGGAGCCAGGAGTTAGATGCCATGATCCTTGTGGTCCCTTCCAACTCCGGATATTTGGTGATCCTATGATTCTTAAATACTGAATATTATTCTTAATAATAATAATAATAATAATAATAACAAATCTTTTTTTTTTGATAGTTTCATTTGCATTTATGTTTCTAAGTAAGGTCTTGTATGATATTTCTTGTTTGTCAAGATCGTTCTGCTGTCCAAATTCTGCAATTTGTTTTTAAGTTGGTGATTTGTTCTTCCCCTGCTCCTGGAAATGGAAATGCATTGATAGCTACTTGATAGAAGTAAAAATGAGTTTTAGTCTAACACCAACAAATCCTTTTCTCAGGATGAGATGTGGAGGGACACACGCAGAGGGAACATTTAATATCCGCATATTCACTATGGGCTGTTCCTAAAACAGACCATTTAGAAACACTCTTGTTAGATTTGGCTTTGGTCTTTGGTACTTTATTTTTATGTAGGGATAGAAAACCTTAATCTGTTACTTTATCAAAGTAAAAATAATACAGAGCAGCGGATGTTGTACATCCTTTTAACCAGAGTTTTAAAACAGGCATTACTTAAATTTGTAAGCATGCATTGTAGTCAGACTCATTCACTCCCCAGTGGGCAAGCTTCCAATACCTTCTTTTGTAACTAATTTTATGCCTTTTAATTGCATTTATTGCATTCTGATTAGTTCCTACTGAATAAAATATTGTTCATTGAATGGCGATTGATAGTGAAGTACATTCATTTAAACACGGTACCTGAGTTATTACAAATACTACAAGATTGCTGTTAAGTACTGATTTATCTGGCAGGGCCTTTGCACTGCAATTGAGCAACAGAATTACAGGAGATGAGAGAAAATACCCTTTAAACTTAAACTGCCATACATATCTGTGTTTTGATCTGTTGTTATTGCTTTAACCTCCCTAAAGGACTGAGCATGACATTCCAAATGTCAGACTTGAACCTCTTAGCATTTGGGTCCATTATTACTATCTATCATGGGCTCAGGATTTCCCTGAAAAGAAGAAAGAGATTTCTTCCCATCTGTTTTAATAAATTGAAGTCTGTGTTGGCTTTTAGATGCAGATGCCCTAATGACAAACCCACCAATTAATTAAAATTGGTATTTTAACATACCAAAATACTTCATTTTGAAGGGGACATTAAAAAAGGTGCTATGGCAAAACCCAAGTCATTCTGTCTTTAAGGACTAATACCATACACTTCTACTATGCATATATATGAAAGCATGACCAGTACCTGGAAGAAGAAAAGTTTTTCCCATTGTATAAGCTACAGAGCAGCATTTTAGACTTGCTCTCCCTTATATTCAGTGTGCTAAAGCACGTAATGATGTGTGTAGCTGGCTCCATCTGAGTTTCTTTAAGCTTGTTCAGCCTTCACTGTTCTGGCAAACACAAAATGCAAGGCAAAAAGCATTACAAGCATTACAAAAACCCTTCTGTCGTCTTCATTTTGGGAACAATCCAGATGGAAAGATTCTGCTGGTATCAGTCCAGCTTTGGACTGGTCTGGGCAAAGGACTGTGTGTTTGGCAAGAGCTACAAAATGGCCAGTTCTGGCGTTTCCAGCAGGAACAGTGGTCACTGCCAACATCTCTCTCTACTTCAGTTTCTTTAATCAGCTCAGAGTTTGCAGGCAACAGCCCTGAATTTGTGACTAGAAGCAAAAAGTGAAGAGAAAATGCCTCATGCCTTCTTCTGTGCCTTTCCAGTCAGCTCTTCCTCCCACGTTAGCAGATGCAGAGTGACCAAAGTGTAGTTGGCTTTGCTGCTTCTATGGAATTCCCCAGCTGCATCCTTTTTTTTTTTTTTTTTTTTCCCCCAGGAAGTGTGTTCAAGAATTTTAGAAACTAATCCTCATGCAGCTCTGAAACAAGAGATACTCTGATGAGTATCTTTGGTGCTGGAGAATGGTGGTGATCTACCCTATACTTCCAGAAAAGTCGACCTCTACATCTTCAAGCTGGTGACTTCAATCAATGTCACTTTGGTTTCTCAGAAGAGAGAGCATCAGACCTCTTGATCTTCAGGACACATATGTTTATTCTTATGTAGCCTTAAGATTGTCTTATCAAAGGAATCCTCATTACACTGGGGACTCAGGGTCATTGCTAATGAGGGACCATTTCATTCAGCCTCTGCATATTGCCACTTTTCTAGCATCCTGGTTGCCACTGGTGCTTGTGTCAAGTGAAGTAGAATATCCTTATTTCCATGCTGAACAACTGGTTTATAAGATCATGAAAAGAATAAGGACTTCAGTTCCTGCAGACAGTCGTACTGACTCACTGCAAGTCTGGGTGTCAAGGTGAAGGAAGACCCATATGTCACGTCTCACTCCCATTTGGTCCTTCAGAAGTTTGGACAGATAGTTGGCCATCTTCCTGGGTGGTTTCAGAGGACGTCAGATTTAATTGTATTTCAGGAAGCTTATCAGCAGAGTAAAATCCTGCACGTCTCTTTGGATTGTATGGCATCTTGTACTTTTGCTTCATGCTGTGCAGTAGTTCCTTAGGAGACTGAGTCCACTCAGCCTGTTCTTCAAGGGAGAGATGCCTATCGCGCTTGTGTTCTCACAGGCAAGCAGGCAACCACTCCTCACACCCCTGCAGGGTCCCGGTAGTGGTGGAAAGTACGATCCATCATTTGCAAAAGCCTAACTTTAAATTTTCCCTTTCTGTTCCAGGATGCATAAAATGTATCCTGCTGCAGAAGGGTAGAGGTCCATTCAGAAATCTAATTGTACAGGACACACGGTTCCTGAAGTAACAGCAACTTCACATCACAGTGTCTTATAGAGATCAGGCTCTACTGCTAGCCACAGGGAAATTTGGTTAGATTTGCAAACAGAGAGGTCAAAATAGTTTAAAGAGTCTTCAGTCTTGAACAATCTCAAATATTAAGAATTATAAGACACTTGGTGGGCTGTTAGCAAATAGTATATTAAAACTGTTTATATGTTGTGTTTATAGTTTGCATATTTATATACAAGTATATGCAGGTGTATTTTTTTAAATCTAAAATATGTATCACGTGGAATAGAGATTGTATTTTTTTGAATCACCAACACATAAACTGAAGAAAGAGAATATTTTGAGAGATTCAGTATGAACTGACCACCTGTTTATGTAACCACCTATGTTTTGTGATTTAATCCTTCTTCCCAAATCTGCCACATTCCCCAGGGATTTGTATACAATATTGCAACAAAAAGGATATACAGAGTCCTGCTTCTCTGAACACAGAAGAGATCAAGCAGAATAGTTTCTCAGAGCTTCCATTCTTTTTCAGTTAGCACTCAGCCTAATAGTTTTATCATTGTGCTTTTCTCTTTGAGTCATTACTGGCCCTGCTGTGACTGTGGCTGGCTGTTCCTCCTGTAGGTATTTCTGTAGTGGTTCTTCAATATACGCACGCAGTCACACCAAGCAGTACCCTCCACTTACACCCTTCTGATTTCTGTACAGATGCGTGTTTATTTTAGACAATGACATATTTTGAGAGCTCTTGACCTGGACAAGGAGTGGTTGTAATTATACATAGGTTTTGACATTTTTAACCAAACGCATAATAATATAGCTTGACTAAAAACAGTGCTAGCATGTTTCTCCAGCATACAAAGAGGTGTATTTATGTTGTGTAAAATGAAGTGCTCTCCTGGCTTTGCTTGACTGAGATCTGTAACGTCAGGAAACAAATGTAATCCGTAGGTCGGCTTTTCCACTAAAATCCGATAGTCAAGCTTTACTGCTGCAAGAAACCGAGAAGTGGCTAAATGAGATGGCAATTGTCCAAGTTTGCAGCTGGATCACAGTTCTTTAAAAAGGGGCTAGACGGGACAGTTTTATGAAAGCTGGTGACTTCTCTGTGTCTCTGATAGCTTCTTCATTAAAAATTGATAGCTTTCTCCAGGAGCCGCTTCATTTCTTACCTACTGCTTGGCCCACTAACACGAGGAGTTGAAGAGAAAGTCTCCAGTTTGTAACTTCTTGTCTGCTGAGCCCTTCTGGGTGGTCTGCATAGCTGAAATATTTCAGGAATGAAGTATTTGAGAGATTACGATGTTAAGGGAGCAGGTAATCAGAAAACATATCCTCCTGTTCTGTAGCAGCACATTAATGGAAGAGCTGAAAGGCACCAGTATAAATTGTTCAGCTTTTCCATGTCATGGCACTTAATAACATAGTACAGCTGCAAATAAACCTTTTATAAAGTTTAAAACCAGAATGTTAGAACTATGAGTTTACAGTCGATTATCTTGCTAAAACCAGTAAAAGCACAGCTGAGCAAATTAAATACTAACATTAAAAACAATATTAATCACTGAAGAGTACCGTCAATCACAATGGTGGCTGTTCACACGTTCATTTTGTATCATTTCTACTTGTTTCCACTAGTCCTGTCAATGTCATGCTCAGTATCCATGAGCTGTAGGTACTGGAGCTTCAACAGGTACAGCCTGGAGACTTCAGTATTTTGTCATCTTCTTAAATGTGCCAGCTTTCCCAATAGTGCAACAGTGCACTAGGTACAATATATCTTCTGTAACGGGAAGGAGTCATTTTGATTACCTTATTTTTTCTGATGTATTATATATATAGATGTGTATTGAGTATGTCTGTAAAATACAAGTCCGTAAGAACCCTTAAAACTGGCAAATTTGGGCTGTGAGGGAGATGGTTGGGACAGCACATCCTATCTGTAACTGTACTAGTAACTGCTTTTAGGCAGTAAGTAGCACGTAAACAACACATCTCAAAGTCCAGTTAGGCAAATGAACGTATAAGGAGTTCTCCATATCGTAAGTGCCTTACTGGATATTGTAGCGGTGTTGGGAATGCCTTAATAATTGAAAAACCCCAGATTCCTCCCTCCTCTCAGCTAATGCAGCAGTACTATCTTTGCTCTAGAACATCATAAAGTAAAAACAGGAGAGAGTCATCTCAAACAAAGAGAAGACAGTGAGTTTGGAGAGGATTACCAGCACAGAATGGCCCTCAAGGGCTTATTCCCTCTGATTAGTTTTAGGTTTCATCCTGAAATAGTGTGGAAAATGCATGTTACTGCTGCAGAGGCTGTTAGGGATTGTGGCTGCAGGATACCAGAGCAGCTCAGAAGGCATCTTCTACTTAAGCACAGTCTGATTTTATTTGCCTTTTTATAACCTGGATTCTCACTTTGCAACTGGAAATCTTACCTTGAATTTGGCTAAACAGTTTCTAAACCCTAATATCATGTGCTGTTAAAGATGAATCCAGTGAAGCCGACAGATTCACATGAAGTTCCTCTTTGTAAGATACAAGTCAATCTTCGGGACTGGAGATGGCCATGAAGATACAATGCCTGCTGTGGGTATGGGGCCGACACGCACTGCTTTTAAAGAGTAACCTTTGTCAGGTTCAGAGGCCAGTGCCTTGTCTGAAAGAAGCAGTTGACAAAGAGGCCCCTTATGACTAAAGTTTATGAGCAAGAAAAATGGACTTGGAACATTTTGTCTGTTCAACATTTGTCTGTTCAGCTCCCCTCTACAGACGGACCGGACAGCACACAGAAGTGAGGATGGAAGTTAGTCCTTGAACTGCAACCAACAGCTCTGTTCAGTCCTGTTCTGCTTTTCTCAATTTTCCTAGCTTTGTTGGTACAGCTTGCTAAAGAGTAAAACAAGTACTAAATCCTTACTTTTGCCCACAAAGACAATAAGATTTAACAGATGGGAATTAAACAAATGGAACCAGAACTTCCATTTCTATGGTCATTTCACAAACAAGCCAGAACTCTAACGTGGAGGCAGGTATCTACATACCTACAGTCAAAAAGCAGTGAGCCTATAGAAATCATTTGCACAATAATTTCCTTGTAACTGTGAAATATGAGCACAATCACATTATGTCATAACAATATAATACAAAAAAAAATGTTCTCAGAAAGACGAGCTATAATATGGAATTGCCTAACAGGTGTGTGGTCTGTCTTCCTTTTGAGAAAAATGTGAAATAATATAACTGTAACTTATTTGTGGTAGTTGCAAAATTAACAATAATGCTATTGTTTTATCAGTCTCAAAGTCAAAATCTATGCTTATTTTTAAGGGAAGTTCAATTTAAAATCTCTCTGCATTTCCAAAATAATGTTGCTAAGTATCATCTTACTCAAGATGAAACACAAATTAAATATTGCAATCTGGATCACTGAGACCAAGTGCTGCATCCACACAGAGTTTTACTTTGGAGCAAACCATTTAGGAAGCTATAAACAAGAGGTAGCTGCCTTCCTAACACATCTTCAGGAATGGATATATTTTTGGTCAGTGAAGCCTTCAAAAGAAGGTCCAGTGCTACGGAGCTCATCTTGAGCAGCCTGTTTGAAGAGCTTTTGTTTCTGCTCAAATAGAAGCAGAAAAATAGCAAGCATAGACTGTGCGTATGTCTACGGGTGCGGTTTGGCTGTCACGCACATGCTTTATGTTTTTGCACTCGAGCAATCCTCTCAGTAGCCTAGTAAAAGTTATCTTAATTAACCCATGCTGCTGTTTACGAGTTTACAGTAATTGATGTGCCAGCATCTACATGTTTACTCCAGCTATGTTTAACAGGTGATACTTAAGTCCACTAGATTGCACGTATCAGTCAGTCAAGCAAAATGTAGAGTGGAGGAACATTTTGAAAACCAGATGGATTTCTAATTTAGCCTTTCTGAGGTCAAACACCTTGCATATTATAAATCTTTTTTTTTTTTTTTGAGAACATAACATACTCAAGTGGTACTAGAGAAATGAAAAGATTTCAAGTCAGAAACACATTTCAAGTCACAAAATATTATGTTACATACTATAGATAATCTGAAATTTGTACCTGGACTCCTGTTTATTGCAATTAAATTTAAGTTTCTGCTACTCATTAAAACAAGTGAAGTAAAAATCAGTGGATAGCAGGGATGGAGGAGAGGAAGAAGTTGCACTTTTTGTTATCTTTTAAGACCGTAGAAAAATTAAAGCTGGAATGAACCCAGCTCAGACTGGCAGCAAACTGAGCTCTTTTTTGAAGGTGTTGACAAAATACATTTTTTCCTCAAGGAAGCCTACAAGTTGCTAAACAAATGGATGTCAGTCACAGAACACGTTGCTCCCTGCCTGGAAAGGTCACTGGCTAAGGATCCAGTTTGACTTCTCCTGGGGCTAATGGATTTTTTTCTGGGTTTGGATGGAGCATCAGCAACCTTGCGCTGGCACCCTTGCTCATTCCAGGCTTAAAAAGCAGTAGTTCCAGTGCCTGTCTTCAGATGGGCAGGCACCGTAAATTTTAAATATTTAAGATGAATTTAGAGCAACGGACTGAGTGAATTGGCATAATTTAGAAAAAAAAAGAATGTGGGGAAAATAACAAGGACATTTTAGATTACGTAACTTGAATTTACAGTTTAAATGAAACATGCGCAATAGGAGCTAAGTAACAGCAAAAACATGGCTTTGTGTTTCAGCTAATCCAGGAATGAAAAAGGCAAAGGTTATTATATTCATGTGTCTGAATTTGCTCTTAAATGTGACTACGCATGTGCATATATGTATTTAAAATTGATGCCAGTTGCCAAAGGGCAGAGTTTAGCACCTTGCAGATAAACTTTTTATCAAGATACAGCTCTCAGGCAGCTGCAGAAGCAACTCTAGGGCCTGCTTTATTTTATTTTTTTAATGTAACAACAGCTCTGGTATTAAGTACAGTGTGTAACAAAAAATAATAGAAAACTGAACCGTTAACTCGGAATTTGGCTAAACCTTACTGTTTTCAGTGGTACTTTCTTGCGGGCATGAAATGTACTAACAGCAAATATTATAAGCAATTTTTACACTAATCCAATTTCCCCCAAAAAGCAGGTGCCTGCCTGAACTTCAATATGCGAAACACCCCTTGGACTAGGACAGCAGGAGTAATTTCACAGCATGAAATGCAGGAGTAATTTAGTCTGAAATTAAATTTGTAATTGAAAGTCAAATGGAACAAATTTCCAAGAAATGTGTCTCACTAGCTTTTTAATGACAGATTTCTCTTCCAAGTGCTCGTCTGTAGGCACAATCACACTGCAGCTCTGCAAGCATTTGAAATCCGAATGTTTTTTACTTGAGCGTATTTAAGAAGATGCAGCTGATTCTTTGCATTCCTTTCAAAAGAACCCTGTTTGCTTAGCTTCCTATAGCTGAGTCAGTGCAGTTCTTCAGTTGCTCATTAACTTTCCTACTGAATTGTCATTGCTGTGGTTGCACAGAACTTAGCAGGTCATTGCTCAACTGTCCTGTTCTTTCTAGGCTTTGGCTGCAGGCTCTGCTTTAACGCTTCAGCAGGCTTCACATTATGTATAATGGATATGGAAGCAATTTTTTCCACCTCTAACAACTTTGGCTGTACAGCTTGGGAGAACATTTCACTTCTGGAAAAGATTCTCAGCATCATTTCCAAGCCTTGTGCCTTTTGGGCACATTGCATTGCTTGTAGGACTATCACTAGGCAAATTAGGTTTGTATCACCCCAGGTGGGAAACCTGAGCAGAAGTAATCAATTCAACATTTCTTTGCCAATAGCTAATCCTGCACCACCCCAAAAGTTAGACTGACAGGTACCCCTTCCTAGAGTTGTTCTGCACTCACATCCGAGTACTAGTCCGAGTACTAGTGCAGATTCCATCTTTTTGGCCAAAACATTAAGGTAGAGACCTTGGACTGAAAACCATGTGGCTTTTAATGACTATTTGAATAAACATTCTTATCTGAGGAACCTGAGTGAGTGCTCCCTCAGCACCTTTGAGGGTGCAGTTGATACACCAGAGGGAAGGGATGCCATTTAGAGGGACCTTCCATTCAGAGGGACCATAACAAGCTTTTGAGGTGGGCCCATGTGAACCTCATGAGGTTCAACAAGGCCAGATGCAAGGTCCTGCACCTGGGCTGGGGCAGTCCCAAGCACAAATAGAGGCTGGGTGGAGAATGAATTGAGAGCAGCCCTGGAAGTGCTTAAGATCAGGTTGGATGGGGCTTGAAGGCAAAAAGTTCACAAGATATCGAATTAAAGACAGGCTACTGAGGAGAAAAATATGGAAGTTTCTAGGCATGCAGAAATGAAACTAGAAATGCCAAGTTGTTTTTAAACTGCTAAATCAAGCATGTGACAGCACCAGAAAAAAACTAAGTCTCAAGACCATCTCCTCTCATACCACACAGCTTTGTGCCTAGTAGTAGAGTTTGTGGAAAGAGATACACTCCCTACACTACAGATGGCATTAAGTTTGACTGTTAAAAATAGACATGCACAAACCCATGGGACTGGATGGAATTCATCTGAGAATGGGTCATCTACAGGGAGTCCTTACAACATCTTCCACTCTGCCCAGTGTATCAGTTACACTAGGAGTTAAACACAGCTTGGCTTAACTGTTGTCCAGTTTGCTACCTCAAGGCCATCCACCCCTTTGCAGTGGTCCTTTCTGTAAAATGGTGGAAGAAACATGAACTTGCAACCAGTTGTTTCTTCTACTGGTCTATCTGTTTCACCTGTGTGTTGCTGCGATAAGTAGAATGACAAAGATCCTGTATTCTGTTGTCAGACACCAGCACCATTTACAGACAGAAGGGTTACTGTGAAAATGCTTTTGAAGAACCAACTGGAGATGAAAAATGTGAAGATGAGTAATTTCACAGGAAATCTGGGAACTTCAGGCAAAGTGAGCCAAACTAGAAGAACACTGACTACTGGAGATGGATCTTTAGTTTTGGAAACATCAGTCTGGAAAATATTCTTCAGAGCTAAGTTACTGCTAATTTGTCATAGCTGAGACTACTCCGATTTAGACAGCATCTCACTGCTGTAACCTGGAATGTCGTCTTTTAATTAAAGAGGCCTAAATAAGCATTTTCAACAGTGTTAAATACCTGGTTACTTCAGTTAAACACCTAGCTGATTGCTGTGGATATCTGCATCACTAGAGCTCTGTAAGTAGGGTTAACTGTAAGTAGGGTTAAACTGATGCTGCTATTTCTACAGGACTGTTCACATGGAATGTGGAAATTTCACTAATCTTTCTTGCATCTGATTAGCAATGAGAATCCTAACCACTAGCTTCCAGTCTCGTTTAGTCTCCAGTTTAGGTACATGCCTACTTCATCTCAAGAGACAAATTTCACCTTCAACTCTCAAAGTCAGTCTAAGCTTTAAGGTACCATAAACTTTAAGGTACCATAAACACATGTCAAGGCTTGTTACATAAGACCAGCAGAAGCACGAACTGGCTTAATTCAGAAGAGTATTTTAAATATTTAATGTCAAGGAAAAATACAGATTAGATTATGACAGATCTCAAATCTGTGTTTGTTTATAGACACTTTTAGCCTCAAGAGCAGCTTAACATTTTCATTTGGCTTCCTCTGACATGCCATCTCACTTTGAACTACCAATATGAACAGTTGAGATGCATCTCCTACAAAGGCAAAGTGAATTTAGTCAAGTAATTCAGGATAAGGAATACATAAACCTATTTCAGAATTAAACCAAGTGGTACCAAAAAGCATGTGAGTGCATGTGGCAAAACTGCTGGATCATCACTACAAACAATTTAAGCAAACTTTTATTGAAGCATTAAGTTGTGGTACAGATATTTTTAAATGATCAAAGTCTAACACCACAGAAATTATAAACACCATACTCCCCCCATCCTGATCACCCTAGATAGTTCAATAATCCGTTCAACAGCTTTCATTTTTATAGCCAAGGCTTATGCTTCTATTTATAAAATGTGTATTTCAGCATTACTTGAAAAGGGATCTTCAGTCTACTTGAAGGACCTCAAGCCAAATGTCAGATCAGTCGGGACAACATTTAAGAACAAAAACCACTGAAATATTGGTCCTCAATATTAACACCAAAAAGCATTAGTGCCATTTACAGCATGTAATTGATAACATTGGTAAAGAACATCAACAATATGCTTAAAATAAAAAATTCAAAATGTTCCAACCACTTGGTTTCTAACCAAGCAGACTTTAGTTTAGAAGCACTGAAAAAGTGCTTCATTTATAAATACGGAAGGAACAAAAAACCATTGCGTCAAACCAGAAAGAGTCAAAACATTGCAAGGACAAGAGAAAAAAACACTCAATTTTGTAGGTAATGTGCTGGTCTCGCAGCTGTTAAAATCCCAGTATTTGCAAACGGCATAGCTGAAAGTCTGCCAGCTTTTTTAAAGTCTGCATTTTAGTCAATACCCATTAAAGTGACTTTGAATTACACTTATTCATGGTCTATGAATAGCATTCTACTTCACTTCTGTCCAGGTGTGCCAGACAGTTCTTGTTCTATGCCTTCACTTAATGCCCTCAAGTCACAGTAAGAGGAACCACCTTAGAAATTAGGAGGAAAAAACAGATGAAGTCACAACACTCAAATACAACATAAGTCACATGCACAACAATGTCACAGGACTGTCACAAGATAGAGGCATTAGCTTTGCTCGGAACAACAAAATGAAGTGACACTGGAGCAGTTTAGAAGCACTCTTTACAGTCAGAAATGGTAGGTCAGAAGTTTTACTGAGAAAATCCAAACCAATCAATACACCAGCCTGGCAAATTCCACTCCTTTGCTAGATCTACCTGCCAGCGCTCAAGAGCACCAGCTTCTTAGTCAGTCACAACTGGTGATTAGGAAAGAAAAATGTCTGGTGCCAACGTGAACTTGCACTTTGCAAAGCTGTCACACAACTATGCCAAAACACTTAGATCCTGCCTCAGCCCTCCCCCATGAAGTCTTTGACCTTCTTCAAACTCTGCCATTGTGCAGCGATGTGACAGCTTTAGATGTGGACAGATAAATATCAGCATTAAGCTAAGATGAAGTTTAACCTGCATTAGTACCTGTACCCAAGTTTCTAAAAAGTGAAAGACCAATGCATTAGCCCAGTGTTACAGTACAGCTGAACAGATTCCTATAAGCTTGATTAGAGCATGAAAAGTCAGTTTGATTTAAAAATAAATCAACCACCACCTGTAGTAGCAAAACCATTTGTAACTGTTTTTAAGAACTTTCTCCGAACATGAAAGTATTAGGAATCAGTTTCATTACAAATCATACAAGTTTGTCAAAAATTGTTTTAGACTGAAGTCACAACATACATGAAAAAACAGTGACAATTTAACAAAGAACTGTCCCAGTGAGTAGGTTGAGGCTGAAGTCTAATGAGGACGAAAGCCTTGTCTGTGGGGAATTTTTGGCGATACCTGGAGAAAAACTATACTGTGTGTAATTCTACCTGAATCATTTTTACAAGTGTTGTTAAGTTTCATACAGTAAGATTTTTCTACATGCACTTCAATTTCACAGCAAGAGTGGCATAGAGTACCTAAACACAGAAGAGAGCATTCATGCAAGATATCTAACTCCTTGATATAATAATGCATACAATTCAAAATGGTTATACTATGATTACACCTAGGGCTTTCCACAACTACAAGGTGGTGGGAGTGGAAAGCATGGCCCCCTGAATCATTAACTAGAAAGCAACCACCACCTTCTCTATGGGATCTCTTTTTGCGCTTTTTCTTCATTCTTAATCAACTGTGCTGTTGCTGGCGATTCTTTGTAAAACTGGTAAAAACAAAGTTGTAATCACTGAATTGAGCAATCTGGTGATCAAGACGTTTAAACCCTTCAATCTTCTGGGCGGAAGAAAATACTGTACGACATTTAGAGCTCTAGAAAACAAAAAGTGACATTTACTTCATTTTAATCTAGCATTAAGACTAGCACTGTATGTATTTAATGTGTGGTTCCTGTGACACGTAACATGCTTCCAACTGTCGCATAGCAATGCTGCTGGAAGTTTCAACCCCAAGCAGTGGTTTTGCTCCTTACATAGGGTACTGCTTGTCTGTGAATCATTAGCTGGCAGCACTACCATTGGTAGCAGCACTTCTACAACTGACTAAAGTAGCCAATTCAGAAAAGTGCAAGTTACACCTACACAAGACTTTACAGGATATCACTGGAATACTAAATTTGGACTGCCTTATCTTAAAATGTCTTTACTTTTCTGGAGATTGGATTTAGAGCATGCCAGAGCAGTACTGAAGAGTACTTTTATTTTCCAAACAAATCAGTGTCCAATCATAGTGGCAAATTGAAGACTACTAGTACCCCAGTAAAAACATCTCTAGCACTTCACATTTCTATGTGCATTTCAGGAGCTAACATGCTACTGCAAGGGTACTCACCTGATTAACAAAGAGGGTTGTCACAAATTTTCCTGGCTTGAAAACCTCCACAACTTTTCTGATCAGGTCATCATAAGAAGTCTGACTTATGTTTGTTTCAAAACTAACATAAGAAAACTCTGGTTCTGGAGTGATGTGAATAGTCCAGTAAGTTCCCTGAAGAAAAAAAAAGCAAGTTATCACCACCAAATAATTAAAACTTAATGTAACTTCTCATTAGATTAAAAAAACTTACATCCGATTTCATCCCATTCATTGAATACCCACAAGGATTGAACATTGTAGCATCAATAACAGAACCTGGTATCAGGTCACGAATTCCACTCATCTGAAAGAGAAGTTAAAATTACACCACTCAATTCATCACATATCCTTAGGCTTGTTTTTTGTTTAACTCAAACAGAATGAATACCAATTTAGAACCTATGACACCAGAATTCTTCCAATAACAATGAAGTCTGATAATTTGTACCACTGTAGATAAACTTGCTTTGCATCCTATCACTTATCTGTTAAGTGCTGAGCTGCATGCAAATTATCAGATATTTTGACACACACAGAACCAAGCTGCATAGCTCCAAGAGGGAGCAGCCTAGAATTATAGCGCAGAACTGCTTGTGCAACTAAAATGGAGCTCCTGATCAACAAGTATTCACAAAATAAAGGCCGTTTACATTTACTCGAATATGGATATACTTCCTTATACTCTGAATACAGCAGAATCCCAAGCACTTTGATTCCCCACACAGTACTTGAGCCACAGCCAAATCTCTGTAGCAAATACAGTAATAAGAATCAAAGCTTAAGAGGGGAAAAAACAGATGAAGTCAATGTACTTATCAGTGAAAGTCATGCATGTAACAGGACTTGACTGTTTATAAAAAAAATCAGAGGAAAGGAGGCAAAACCATCGAGTTATGCTTAAGCCTTAACCCTCCCTCATACTACCTCCTAAACCATACAAGCAGCTCCATGATTTAATCTTGACAGCTAGACTCCTTTGCTATTCATTATCTTCAGTCTAAACCTTACTTTCTTGTCATCTCCATCCTTCAGTGGAAGCTACTCAATTGTGCCTTTATGCCTGTTCCTTTATTTTCCAGAGGAGTAGGCTTCCGATCACTCCAAGCACTGCAAATTGCTCCTTTCAATATATTAAAGCAAGGACATTGGAAAAATTACAGAGAAACCCCAAAATGTTAACCTGACATTTTCTATAAGACCTTTCCTACCATAAAAGAAAGCTTATATTAAATGCAAGAAAAGCATTCTGTTACCTAATATCCACCACCCCCAAAGTATTTAGTTTTCAAGCAAACATACACGAGTGACATCATTTGCAGTAACACCATCTTTCATGTAGAACTGGTCCATAACAACTGGGTCAAGCTCACTCATCAGAATTTCCAGTGTCTGATCAGGCTGATTGGATATCCGACTCTCTGGGAAATCCAGGGTGTACAGGTACCTACGCATGATATAAAGCACTTGTGTAATAGGTATTAACAGCACCAAGTTTACTCTAAGCCCCCGAAGATTTCAGTCTTGTCATACATACCAGCAATCAGAATTCATACGTCCCATGCAATAAGCTGCTCCATCTAGTAAAGACAAAAAGGCTCCAGTTAACATACCACAGCTGATCCCCTATGTAAGAGATTTGCCTCATTTCATATCTAAAGGAAGTTTAAGTCTTTCACAGGACACTAAGAGGTTCACTGATACAGCTAGCACTTGTACCAAATAAGCAGACATTTAACTTCGGGAGCATAAAGCCAACAGCCAGAAAAACAGGCTCCCTCAGGTTGCCTGAGCACCCTCAATTCAGAGCCTACTAGCAGGAAATTCATACTATAGCTTTAGCTACACACTGATAGATGCTCAAGACTGCTAGGGTTTCTGCTTTTAAAACACTCAGTTTTAAAGTACTAGTTTCCACATTCCCTCAAAAAAAACTTTTCTGCCAATAGTTAATATTTAAGATTACTCTTGTAGGCTTTAGATTTTATTAAATGTTTGAATTCCATCTTTAGTGCATTGTTTCTTTAGAGCAAAGCTTACATTTTTCTTCAGTGCATTGGTTACCTTACATTACTACTCTGCCTTTGTGATGAGGCTTTTAGGGTCAGCATGAGCTGGATTCTGCAGGCTTATTCACTATACTCCCTTTAGAAGCCTGAACATAGTCTGTTAAAATAAGGTGCTAGATGTCAAGCTTAGTATGATTTAAAGTTCAATCTTGGCAAGTGAGCATCAAAGAGTTACGTATAGCTTTTTATTTTTGTGCAGTTGAACCTCGTGCAAGGTCTGCTAAATCAATGGCCTCACAAGTCTCTGTATTGTGCTGCTTCTCCCTTCATATCAACACTTTACACAAGCTATGCAACTTTGCTTAAGTTTTATAAACTTACTTGGGAAAATTTCGTTAAGAAATTCTACTTCTTCCTGGAAATTCCTATGTGGGTACTCCTGGTGGGAAGGCTTCATGAAATTCTTACGTGAATAAAAGAAGCTCTGAAAAAGTAAAGATGCATTTTAGATACTAAGTATATCTGTCCACCTAGAAATCTAAAAACAATTTGGAGAATTTAACATAAGCTTTCACAGGACATGAGTTTTCATTGTCAAAAATGCTGCTACCTGTATATAAGACTTCTATTTCAGAGATATACGGTTATTCCTAGTTTGATTAGTAAGCTACAAGAGACAGCTTACGTCCAAATTTGTTTTCCACAAGAAGAAATCCATGCCCATGTTTGTCAGTGCTAAAATCATTCAAGTCTTTCATGCTCAAGTAACCTTAACTCAACACAGCAGCATTCATAATGTACCATCCTTTAATAGGCAAATAGAGAGATAAATCCCCTAGCAGAGCAGTCAATCATATACAGCCTGTTACAGGAACCATACACAAATGGCAAAAGTTTCAGAATATTTAAGTGAATATGAAATAATAAAAAGCATTTTGTACATTCCAAGGGAGATGCATTTTTAGGACCTCACCTGAATTGAGTCAAACCCACTGTACTCCCTAGCAAGCTCCAACAGGGGAACCAGTGCTTGCAGTAAGAGGGTGGTACCACACGTCTTCAAAATGAAACGTCTCTTGGAGACAAACATGCTACTCTCACTGTAAAAGATGCAAGAAGAACGTGTTAGGCACTCTATTAAAACAAACCAGGAGAGAATGGTTAGATCTTGGTTCTCATCCCAACCAAATGCACTACTGCAAGTGAACATTCAGCATATAATGCATAAACACAATGGGAAATGGGTCAAATTTATTAATTTTCACAAGCATGAGATCTATTATGATTTCCTAAAACTACCTGCTCTAGCTGTGTTATCACAGTTACCACACTACAGAAAAATCTGTATTCAATCTACCCAAGAAACACACAGGTGCTGTGAAGTGGGTACACAGAAAGCATGAAATTCTTAACCCAGCTGCAGAACAGGGTCAGACCTGAAAGCTGACTTTCTCAGCTGAAATAAGGCCTTTGAGAAAGTCAACTCAGAGAAGGCAAAGTCCTGATCAGAACTTCGTATGTCTGGCTGCATCTTCTAAGAAAACTAACTACTAGAAAGTGGTAAATCAGCACCTATCCATGGGAAGAGGAAATCACAGAGTATAACCACAGCTCCATCATATGCCTTACGCATAGGATAAAGTTTACATATAGTTGTGACTTAAAGAAATCTACAGGCCCACTGAATTGGAGATAAGCACTGATGCTATATCCAGTATGCTGAAGTGTACAGCAAGTATTTTCTCACCAAGTAACCAGACAGTAGTAAAAGTCTAGATTAAATAGTTTTAACTTCGTTTGGAAGGCTGTTTAAGATTGCAAAGTAAAGGTTATATTTTATCCAAGTCAGTTGTTACGTTTTTTTCCCCTTTAGAATTTTGTTTTAAATATGAAGCTTGCAGAAACAAAACTTCAGCACAATTTTTGACTGGCTTGCTGTTAACCCAACCTTGCCCTCCAGGCAGTCTTTCCGAGTACAAAAGCTTCAGTTTTTGTAATCTGAAGTAAAGCAGAGAACGTCAATATGTCTGTAAAGTTCATGCAGAAAAAGCATGAAAATATTTTGCAAGATGAAAAACACATGGCAAAAGTAGTATCCTTACGACCAACTGCTGCACAAGATCAGAATTCCAAGATTTCAGGAAAGCTACATTTTTTACAGATGTCCTTACCTCAGCTGTAGTAGTTGTTCCATTGATTGCATTATCTGGCCTTAAAGCCAATTTATTGATAGTTTTTGCTGATCTAAGAGTAATACTTAAATGTACTGTTCTGCTGAAGTAATTCTGTAACTTAAGACTCTTAACTGGGGAATAATTATCTATCCCAGGACAAAAAAATCAATGATCAGGTGCAGAAATACCTGCCTTTAATCCTGTTAAGGAAAGTAAAAGTACAAACACTAATTACTATGAAAACATTTCTGCTACAGAACACAAGCATGACAGCACTATGATTAGGAGGCCCTTGCAAGCTGTAGCTGTTAACAGCAGGATCTCAACCCAAGACTGGATTCTTGGCCAAACATATCCCATACAACAGCTTTAGGTGTTTTACCTCCAGGAATCTATAAGCCGCCGCCACTGGCTTACCTGAGTACATAAGCTTCCTGCTTGTCAGTTTTTGTCACACTTATGATCAAACAATGCACATTCTCCAGAAGTTTGTCCCACTCAATCCTGCAAAGAAATTACAGAAGAGCCCAAACAGGTTAAACTGAAGCTTTTTGGAACACTGGTTTCAAAAAAAAGCATAGCTCAAACAGGATTATAGCTCTCATCCACGCCTTTCACGCTCTCAGATTTAGCAACTCAAGACTTCACATAGGAACTGCACATATCACAATACAGCAATATCCAATTCTGCTGCATGAGTGCAACTGTTAAACAGCAACGCCAAGTTTCTAACAAGACAAGTCAGGATAAATCTCATGTCCTACATTCTACGCATAGGAAAATAAAATTCACTATTATAGCAATGTATGCTTTAAATTGAATATCCACATTCTTTCCATTTCAGTAGCCATTGGTGGCTATTAATGCAATACAACAACATGTTAACATTAATAGGTTCTATCTGTACAGCTTCAAATGCACAATTTAATTGAAAATCAGCCCTAAGAACCAGTACATCTCAATGACCTGAACTCCTCTTTGATCAATCTGGATTATAGAATTCCTTCTACCTCTAGAAGACGTTGAATCTACACTGCTAGATTTCACTACGATAGTGTGTTTAACATTTCAATTACTTACTGTCATCATTCAGTCTACAAGGAATTCTACTAAGACACTGAAAATCAAAAGGCTCAAATTGAGAGAGAAAACTCCCAAGCACTCATGAGAAGTGACAGACTTGCAAGAACCATGCATGTCATTTCACTCTTGTCTACATAGATTAGTAGAGTCCAATATAGAAGTAAAGTTTGGTACAGAACAGGCAGGAACAGATACACCTTCCTGAAGTCAGAAAATTACAGGACTGTCTGTCAGCTTCCCGCTTCTCCTGTCTCTCCCTTCCCACAGCCTATCCCATCTGTGGGTCTGTGCTGGCTCTTGTGCTCAGACCTGTCATGAGCCAGGGAACTGACTAACCCAGCATAAAGCTAAACTACCCACCAGGTTACAGAGCTGAACCAACTGAGAACTGAAGACCCTTCTACCAGCAGCCAGAAGGTAGATGCCTCCTCACAGCTGGGAGACTGGAGGAAAATATGTTTTCTGGTCACCAGGCAAGCTCCTAGGTTGGCCCAAGCTGCTCACGTAACTGTCAGCCTAATCCTTCCTCAGGAGTCAGATCTTCTCACCCTTTGGCACTGCAAAAGCTCTGTAGCTGTACTTCAGGACAAAGCACTCACTGTTAGATCTTTCAGCAGGATTCCTCCAGCAGCTACCAATCCCTCCCCATAGAAAACAAGCCTATTTACTGAAGTGAAACCTCAAGGCAAAGTTGAACTATTAGATGCTATCTCAGTTGTAATCCAGATGCACTTTGCTTTTATAAACACCCCAACAAAAATGCCTCTCATTTCTCCCTCACTTGAAAATGCTTCCTACAACTGAACTCTGTACCTTTGTTACTAACACTTGAGAATTTTTACTCTTCTAAAGTCTGTATTAGACTAAACTGTTATACAAGTCAACCAGAACATACTTAACTTACAGACTCTCTATAGCCTCCTTTCAGATAAAAGTGAAGCTATTACATATGAGTTTAAAAGAATTCTCTGCACCTTAAAATCCCTTGTGATTAAGTGCACATCTGATCCAGTTCATAAACTCTGATTTTTAGCCATCCAGATATTCAAAGTGAATTTCTCCCTACCATTCTAGTTAGTGAACCTTGATGAAACACTTTTCAGCAGCTAGAGAGACATGAAAGTACAGCCCACTCAGACCTGCAGATCAAATTAGCCAGCTTGTTTTTAATGCACGCACACATTCATTAGATCCTATGCTCTTGCTATGGGCTGTGCCCATTTCTGATACTCAAGTGTGTAAGAAAATACAACAGTCTGCTCATCTTTGAGCAACCTGGCAAATGCAAAGACTGAAATAGTTGATATTAAACTTGAAAAAAATTCCTAGACAACCAGGCAATTTTGATGAGAAGAGGACTTTAGGATTTGGTTTTCTCTGGAAGCTACAGCATACCTGCATACATTTGCTAGCTTTAGTAACTTTCCTGTAACATCCTATTATCTTCTTGTGAACTGAACTAGGTGATGTGTTAGCTGTATTTGCTATCATGGAATAATCATCCAAAACATTTCAGCAGCACTCCTGTTGATATTCTATCTGCCACTAAAGAAATACTCAGCATCTAACACAGCATTTGGGAAAGCTGAGGCATAGCTCCCTCACCCTGCCTGATGCTGAGCTGCAGTAAACCTACAGGTACACTACCACAGATCTGATTTTGTACTAGTCTGAGCATTAATGATACGTAACTATCTCAGGCATTGCAAAAGCCTAAGTCTCTGCCTTCACAGGCTTCTTACACCTGGTCAGTCAAAGCCCTAGCATTACATAGGCAAACAAGTTTTCTAACTAGCAGTGTACTGCAGCACTGGACATTTCAAGAAAATGGCTTACCCAAGTTTCAATCATATTAGTGGAAGACGTAAAAATTCTGGTGTTCAAGAAGCCCAACAGTGATGGGATCAGTACAGCATACTGCAATATTGCATGTTAAGTCCAAGGCAGAGCATGTCTACTTTATGTTAGTTAGTACTGTAATTGATATTTAGGTTCTATTGCCGAAAACAACCGTTGCACAAGATGTTTGAATATTAAAGCTTTGCTCAACCCTTCACTAATCCAAGTACAGAAGCCATAGCTAAGCAAATGCTACGTGTTCATGCATTCATTTATGGGAATGAAGTTCGCGATTTGATCTGATAAGGGTTGCATTGAGAAAGAAAAAGCCTTCATATTGAGAAATACACAAGATACCAAGCTTGATCCAGAAACATACATAAAATACCGGGTTGCAGCAGCCAGGATGAGACTTGGCCACATTGCGGAGTTTTGTGGAGATACTGGCCTGTATCTATATGCATTTTGAAGCTAAGCACAGGAAAAAACTACCGAAAGGCCACTAACATGCTGTATTTGATCTCAATATAATCTATTTAAACAAGATGACCTTAGTATTTGACATTTTCCATTGTTTAAAGCAGAGCTAAAAAACATCTGGGACTGCTTTGTACCACTTAGAGTTTACTAAAATTCTAACTCTTGCATTTCTTCCTTCTGGTTAATCTGTAGAATTATTTAAGTATTTCAGGTTGGAGACATATACCACCTTAAAACAGCAATTCAATATTACCAGTATATGTATTATAATTAATCCCATTTTATTTTGTCAAGCAGAAGAACCTCAAAGTTATTAACTGTGAAAGACCTAAGAACATTACATCCTATTTCATAATTAACTTTTACCTGTGAAGCAAAACTTCCAACTGAAAAAGAAGCAAGACTACTTTTCAATAAGATGCCGTCACAGGTTTCTGCTCCTCAAAATTCCCCCTTCAAGGGAACTGAGGATTGCATTACTATTTCCCACATTTTCTGTAGCCAGACATCACTGGGACAGCCCTGGACACTTTGTTTGGAGCCTGCTTCCCTATAACTGGGCTAAATATATGAGAACATGATGCCTGAGTATCATTGGCAGCTAAGTGACTTCTGTAGCAGACCTGCATCCACTGGAACTCCAAACTGACAAAGCACTACTCAGTCACAGAAACCTATTACCCCCTCCAAAGCTATAAAGTCCTCTTTCTCAAACATAAAATAATTGACACCCACTGAAATTCCACAGTTTCTCCAGTAGGCAAGCAATGTACTTCTTAAATGGTCACACCTGCCCAGAGAATATGAAATGAAACCAGAATACATGTGCTCAAGTGTGAACAACTGTCTGTACTTAAATGATAGCCAGCTACTTGTTCTATACTTGAATAGTAAACTATACTAAAAAGGAAAAAGAATCAGGTTTAGCAATCTACTCCTACACCTGTGTTGCAAAGCTTACTGTCTTATCAGTGGACTCATTGCCAGAATGCAAATAACTTCCTTTCAATCTTCCACCCAGGCATGTCAGCAAGGAAATCCTATCAGAACTCAAGGGTATTTTTAGTTTTAGGAGGTATATGCTTTAGTATGCAATGAAATGAATAGTCAGTGGTCCATCTCAGTAAAGCTCTAAACCATCATGTTTGCTCACAGCATTTCAGGCCAACTAGGAAGGGGGTACCAGCAATTTAACTGATCTGGAACCATCTCGAGCACTTGCTCTTCTAAACAGTCAACAGCCTCCAAAAAACATACCCCCCCCCCCCCAGTCCAGTAAGAGTACCTAGGTACAACCTGCTAGTGCAACCCAGATAGCACTGGGAAAAAAAACTGTTCTGCAGCAAGGCAGGAATTCTAAGGAAAATGTCTACAAAACTTCCAATTAAAGTAAGACAACTCAATAGCCTGTAGTAAGCAAACAATCACCAATTTTTACCTTGTACTTTACTGTTCAGACCCTGTTTGGAGTCAAGCATTGAGCTGGAGGAACACCTTTCATTCCCTCACCTGTTCCCTGAGGATTTCTGGGAGCCAACAGATGCATTAGCTACCTCATTAACAGGCTACAGTTCAGGAAGCAAATTCCTACCAGTTTCAAGATCCAGAACAGTCAGAAGTGTAATGCCTTGTCTAACCCACCTGTGCACAGGAGCTATAGGTGAGGAGCACAGAAGCTGACTCAAGACCAGTGCCAGAGCTGCAATATTACTGATGAGGATTCTGAAACAGGCAGAAGCAGTACAGGCCAACTACTCAAATGAAACTTTTTAAAACATCTCTTAGCAGCCGATATTTTTCCCCCCCTGCAAACTGACAGATGTGAATTATGTGAGTTAATTTCCTATTGGAATTGTAATTTAGTTTATAAATTGTTGTAGAATATAGATTACCTTGAATCATGTATCCACCCTGAGTTTAGACACAAGGCAGTTGCAACTTGATAATTGTACTGCTGCAGTATCTGTGGAGCGCACAAAACCTACACACCCTGTATATGCTCTGCACACAGATGCACAGAAAGACCATCTGCATCTCCCTTATCTTAAGCCTAAGAAACTCTCCAGGGGCACGCACATGACCTCAAATTAAAGGCAAGCACCTGAATGGCAAACGACATCCACAGCACTAGCAATTCCGAGCAGCACTCCCCACCAGGTACTTTTTGCCTACAAGATCCTGAGCCAACTACTAAAGAGAATCCTATTGTTTTAAAGGCTGCAAAGTGCTACTCTCACAGGTCCTTTACTATCGTAGGACTCCATCCATTACATCCACAGATATCTGAGGGGCAGTCCTGTTCTGCCAAAGTAGGAAACTCACCTGACACACAAGATGTTTCAGGACACATAAGCCCCAGGTAGGCACCTCAGAACTTCAACTTAGGTCTTATAGGCAACTTTTGGGGCAAGTATCAGTCTAACCTTCTCCAGAAGGAACGTGCTGTAAGACAACAAGTACCTGCCTCAAATCTTCCTGCTCTCCTGGCTGAGAAAACAGCCATTAGGAAAGCCATTTCAACATATGAGTAGCTACTCATCTTAACAGGATACTCTATGAAGTGTCACTAGGGGACCAGATCTTTGACAGGAAGTGACTAACCAAGTCCTTCAGAAGTTTCAGTGGTAAGGTAGGAAAACATCAAAAAGCCTTGGTGCAAGTCATAACTTTCTGCAAGCAGTATCACAATTAGTAGTAGTACTGAGCATAAAGGGGCTCGTTTCTATCATTTGAGAGTTACAGGCAAACCTATTTTATCTGTAATTTTGAACTTGTCTGCAATAATCTGGTTTCTAAGAACATCAGTTTGATGAGGGAAAGACTGAATTCTTTGATAAAGTTCTCCGCATTATCTTTCAACTGCATGCAAGAGAGCTCAGAAAGAACCGTGACAGAGCCCTCATCACCTCCCCGCACTGCCCTCTGCAGGTGCCACCCAGTTCTGCACCGTTGAGAAGCTTGGCAGAGCACGAGCACGGCAGGACAGACTCACAGCCTCCTGGTGCCCCACTGCGTGGCGAAACACGCAGAGAGCCCCGCTACGGTCTGCAGGGCTGGGGGAAGAGGGAGGTACTATGGCACGACAGCAGTGAGCTGACTCAGGCTGCAGGGTGTTGTACAAATTTGGTTCAGATACTTGACTGTGCAGTTGCTTAGGAGTTCTCATCTGGCACAGGCTGAGAACCTCATAGTATCAGTGTCACTCCCTATTGCTCATTCCTGCATTGTTCTTTTTCCAGTTTCTTATCATGTGGCCACATAATACGTGTGCAAAGAAACAAATGAAAAGTCCATAAATTATTTCAGAGTATCTTTCAGATTTGAATGCTTGAGACATGGGCTCCCAAATACTAGAATCATTAACCTGTGGCTTCGAATGCCTGTACAATTAAGATCATAAGCCTTGAGATAAGGAAATGCAGAGCTGCTCAATCATCTGAAGGCATAAACTGCATTCTTTACTCTGGAGAGAGTGAAGGCGCTACTCAATCATCACAGAACTCCACTCACAGCGTGTTCGTCATGTTTCCAGCAAGCCCTCATTCTCATCCTTAGCTGAAGACTATTTTTAACAAGCATGCTTTACATAGCATAGTGAGAACACGCACTAAGTTAAAGCAAATGATTCTGAAACCACAAAAACGTTAACTTCATTCCACTTCTCGGTATGAGTGGGGTAGGCATCTTCAGATGCTGGCCATTATTTCAACCACAAGACATTTTTGCAGAACCGATCAGCAAACGAACCAAAAGCCCCCAAATCTCAACAAAGCCAAGCCCATAATTCATTTTGAGTTTTTAGCTGGGGTTTTTACTGAAGGTACTGAAACAGAAAATTACAGGTCAATTTCTGAAACACCTCTATCCAAATTATTCTTCTGAACACAGGCCTGCTCACAGGAGAAAGTTGTGAAGAATTTCTTAGTTAACCAGTGCTTGAACTTTTTTCCTTAATAGCTGGTAATATCCAGCAAAGACTTCAAACTATCTGATCTCTAACAAGCACACACAACATGGAAATTTTTGGCTTTGAACACCAGCTTAGTCATTCAGTAGATGAATGGCTAGCATTTCACTACTAAGCAGGTATTACTGTACAAAAGGCGAGCTCAACTGGTTTGCAACTTGACTCTAATTTAGCTATTGTTCTCAGTTTCAGCTTTGATTTCAAGTTCTGTTCAAAAAACTAGCTTATTCAATTGCCTTTATAGAATTAGCATAGTGGGGTATACTGTATTCAGAATCTTCTCATTTGCATGTATTAGCTGTAGTGAAATAATTTCCTTTTAACATTTTTCTAGAAGAGGATGTTTATGAAACTGCCTTTTATGCTAACAACACAGTATCACCATTACCCCTGAACACAGGTTAACAGCAGTTTTCAAACATGTCACACCCCCTACCCAAAAGATAGACGGCTTCAATCAACATCTTGTATTAAGACCCAATTAACGCAAACACCTTCAAAGCTTGCTCCCAGCTCTGAAACCGTGTTAAAGGCCACGTATTCAACAGTTAACAGTTTGTATCTGCCCTATTAAAACTTTACAGCCATATCTAAGCCTCATAAAGGAATTGAGGAAGTACCTGCCTTACAATTCCATTAAATTGTATTAAGCAATTTTAAAAATTCAGTTTGCTGGTTTAATGCGAGCCTCAGAACACAAACAGCCTAGAAAGTATGAATGCGTCAATGAGGAAAGCATTTGCAGAATGCCATCCCTAAACTAGAAGATGTGCATATTCCAACACCAGCACATGAATGCGAAGTCAAGCCTTGGAATCTTTCACATTTACAGAAATTAAACGTGACAGGAACCCTGAAGTGCCTACATAATATTTCAGATCAGCAGCACCCGTTTCAGCAAGAATTTGCTCTTCCAGGATTGCATGGACATCAACTATACAAATTCTAACCTTATAGTATCTGCAGTACCGCTATGTAGCAAAGAACTGTGTAACCACCTATATCTCATCATTGCCATGTTACAAACGTAAAGTCAAAGCGATCTGAACAGCTTTGCAAGTCAGAGTTACACGAGAACACCACACCGCAACAGGTCAGAGCTAAACACGTATCATGCACTGCTTTTGTCATGGCAGAAATTAAGCTTCTACCTGTGAGCTAGTGACAGACATGCACAAGGCAGACACTCATTATTTCAGGAAAGGCAGTTATCTGCTCACTGGTGATTCAGATCTTTGGGTAGCTAACTCTACCAGTACATTTACACAGGAAAGATGCTGAGAAATGCCAAGACAAAGCACGTGGAATTTGCCTTTTCCTAAGTATGTACCTTTGAATGGAGAAGCGACTATGGCAGTACATGCACCCAACGCATCACAACATCTCCTCCAAGCTCCCTGACCAAAGACCACCGGATCAGAGCCATATACACGTGCAAATCTGGACACACCGAAGACACCAGATCCTCCAGGCGCCAGCCTGGTAATGAACCACTGACAGGAGCGCAGCCTCCCAGCCGGTCCCGTCTGCCTAATGTGAGCAGGGCCGGGGGAGCAGGGCCGCGGGAGCAGGGCCGGGGGCTGCCCTCGGGCCCGCCTGGGGAACACGTGTGCAGCCGGGGCCGTGCGGGCCGCGGGCCTTTCTTCCTGCCTCGCTGGGTGGTAGCGAAAGAAGCGCCAGCACATTCTTCAGATGCCCATTGGGTGACAAGGCGGGGGCCCACCCCTCGGCGGCGCCCAGCTCTCATTGGCTTCAACTTGTCAATGAGGCGGGGGGGGGGGGGGGGGGGGGAGAGGGGAAAGGAGAGAGAGAAAAAAAAGGCAAAAAAAAAAGCCAGGCGGCGCGGTCTGGGAGCAGCGCCAAGAAACTCACGTGTAAATCGCCGCTCCAGCCGCACTCCGGGGGGAGGAGGGGGCGATCCCCAACCCCCCCCCCAGTGCCGGCCACAGGGGTGGGGTTCCCCCCTCCCGGTACCGCCGGTTTTTTTTTGGGGGGGGTCTCTGTGGGGGCTCCTCGGGGTGTGGAGAGGGGGAGGACGAGGACCGGGCGGCGCCACATGTTGCCAGCAGGGACCGCACCGGGCCGCACGCGGTGGCGCCGCGGAATGGCGGCCTCCTGCCCTACCTCAGAGGAGGAGGAGGAAGGAGGAGAACCCCGGGGGGGCTGCCCAAGGTGACCCCCGCTGTCACTGACTGGAAAACGGGGGGGCGCGGAGAGCCAGCTCCGCAGCCCTGAGGGCGCGAGCGCGGCCGTTGCGACCAACGGTCGACGGTTCCCCCCCACCCCCCCCACCCCTCCCCGCGCGCGCTCCCGGCGGCCGTTACCGGACCTGGGGATGGTGCGGAGGTCGCCGGACCCCTTGCTCTGGTGCGGCTCCTGCGGCGCGGGCTGCTGCCGGGCGAACCACACCTCCAGCAGCTTCTCGGTCCCTTCGAAGAAGTGTGCACCGTTCTCCTTCATGGTGAGACAACTCGGCAACCAACAACCACAGAAATTAACGGCCGCCCCGCCGCGGGTTTCACCTCCGGGGGGGGATTTTTTTTTTCTTTTTTTTTTTTTTTAATATTAATTTAAAAAAAAAAAAAAAGATGAAGGATTATTATTATTTTTTTTTTTTAAACCACCCGGAGTGCGCGGCGGCGGCGTGAGCGTGCGTGCGGGGGTTACAGTCCGAGCGGGGCGCGGGCGATGCGGTGCGGTTCCTTGCAGTCCGTGCGTTCCCCTGTTACAGAGCAGAGCGGTGAGCGAGCGCTAGCTAATGTCGCCGGCCATACTGTGTAAGCGAGGGCTGAGCGCGCACTCCGCCGCTTTTATACCCCGCGGGGCGGCGGGGGCGGGGCGGGCGGGGCGGCGCCTGCCATTGGCCCGCCGCCTCTCCGGCCCGCCCTCCGCCGCTTCTCATAGGCTGGCGCGGACGCCCGTCAGGGGTATGCCGGTTCCTCTGGCCCCACCCGCCCGCAGCGGCCCGGCCGCTCCCCGGTGCCATTTCCTCAGGCGCGGGGGGAGCTCCCCCATTGCGGTCCCGGCGAACTCGGTGCGAGCTGTCACCGCTGTGAAATAAAGCGCTCCCCCTCCGCCCTGTGTGTGCTCCCCGCTGCGTCAGGCTGAATGCTCATTGCTCGGTGTTAATCACGGTTAATAGTTTTTAGTCATGATCGGCTTTAACCTGCATCGGGTCCCCGAGCTGGTCCGTGTCCCAGCTACATGAGTGCTTGTGCTGGCATAAAGAGATTGTGCTAGGGCACAAACGAGAAACCTCCGGTGGGGAGTGCAGGACCACTTGTTCCAGTAGTTATAAAGGTTATATCACCTTAAAGTGCTTATGAAGCCAAAGCCGTGAGGTTGTGAACTCTGTCCAGCCCCAGACCCCGTTTATTTTTAGTACTAGTCCCCCTACACTTGTTTCTGCATCCATCACACTAATCCCAAATCCCATCTTCTGTCAGTTTGATGTTAGTTTTCAGTCATCTGGCTGATCCCGCTTTCTGTCTGCAAATGGTCCATGTGATGTTTCTCCATCCAGGCGCGTCATCGTCTTGTCTTGGTTGGAGCCCTTGCCTTGCTGACCCTTGACTGCAGTGTAGTTTCACCCCATGACTTGGACCACGTGTGTATGTACCGTCTCCAGCATTTCCCAAAGGCTCTCTGTGTTCTTGTTTGCCCCATTCAGCCACCACTTTCTCTTACTTTTCCAATTTGGGCTTCAATTTCTTCCCAGCTGCTACCAGACGCTAGTCTGAGTGGGCCTAGCCTACTAGCTGTGGCAGTTGTCTCCTGGTTTTAAGGCACAGCAATCATCCGTAAGACTACCTTTAAGACACTGCAGAAAAGGACGATATTAAACAACAACAACAACAAAAAAGTCCCTCTTTCTTATTTCTAGGAAGCTTCTCAATGTGAGGGAATAACCTAAAAAGCAGTGGAAAGCACTGGTTTGAAAGTTTAACATGTGACAATGCATCCCAGTGTCACCAGCTGATGTGAGGAGGGAAATGATCTCAGCACTGAGTAAGATGAAGCCGTGAAAGAATTTGGAAACAAAGACAAGTACTTTGATGTAATGGAAAAGCAGCAGGGCGATGTAGAATATCTGAAGCCAGAGAGTGTGGGTACGAACACCTGAAGAGTGATTTATATTACTGCTGAAGGCTGCAGGCCTTCCTTCATGAGAGGCTTGATTGCTGAAAAATAGAGAGAGAGCAGGTGGAGGAGAGAAAAGAGCAGTGAAAGCCCTTTTTTCAGCCTGACTGGCAAGTAGGCATGAACAAAGTATTGTCTGAGGGACAGGCTGAGGTTTCAGGAAGGACAGAAGGAGATTGTTGTGGATTAGAGAGAGGTTCTGTGAGTCATCGTTGGAAAGATGGTAGCTGAATTCATGTTTACAAGTGAGATTACCCACAGATAAGGGATGGGAATGGAGCCGAAGGACTTGCAGGTTTCAAAATATCTGGTCAAAGGGGTCGTACTAATTTAACCACAGCAGTTTTAAAATTGATTTAATAACCTTAGTCAAACAATTGAATCTGGAGGAAGGCAGGCTCTGGAAGTCAGGAAGGCTCAGGCATCATCATATGATCGTGAGACATAGGGCCAAAAATTATTTATGATCTGGCTCCTTTGTAGTGATCTGCTGGTGCAGCAGGCTGCAACTGGCCAGGTGCATTACCCCGTAAACAGGAGGAATTTGTGTGTAGTACAAAACTGATGTCATTGTATCAGCTTGGTTTTACTTTGTTTTTTGTTAGGTGTGTAACCGAGCCCAGCAGTCAGCATGATTCAGAGTTGCTGCTTGCCAAAACAGAGCTTCTGGACAGTCCAAAACAGGATGCAGACTTGTGTGGCGCAGAAGCTGCTCCCCGTTTTCCTTACCAAACCAGCTGCCAGACACAGAGCTCCCAGAGCCAGCAAGAAGCAGTCTTTGCTCTTACCCGTATTCTTGAATCTGGCAAGCTTAGTGTCAACAAATAACCAAGTCCAGAAAGAAAGATGAGAAAGTATGAATGTTTTATTGTGAGGAAAGGACAACGATGAATTCTGTATTCTTACCCAGTCTCTTTACACTTTTCCAGTAGCACAAAGGGGCTGTAGAGTTCTTGAAATTTCTCCCTCGAGGCTACTCCTTGTGCAGAGGTTTCCTCACTTTGAACAGCTATTTTGAGCTGCTGCAACGATCCATAGGGGGCTGTGGCAGCAAAGTAATTCTGAGCTGCCAACTTAGATGAGAGGCATTGCCAAGAATAATGAAGATTCAAATATGGAATAAAGCCTCATTTACCAGCCCTCCACCCAACGGGCAGCAAAGGCTCATGCTCACTCTTTGTGAAGGAGAACATTCATTGTAATATTTATGTAAAGGTTAATGTTACGCTAGTTCTCTGCAACCCTGGTATGTGACCACGAGAAACAAAAACTAGTGTGCTGTGAGGAGGAGGAGCACCTTTGCTGCCTTCCTCAATCATTTTGATGGTCGCTACAAAAAGAACAAAAAAGCAAGTTTCTAGAAAGCCAGTGCATGCCCAGAGAATGCATGACTTTCACGACACTTCCCCCATGTTTTTTAAAAAACAAAAGCATTCATCTCTAATATGGCCAACTTGGCCCTGCTCCTCCATTCCTGTTTCAATTTACTTGCCCCGCTTCTCAGATTTCTGCTTGCAGGGAGAATGGCAACAAGAGCCAACTTCACATTTCAGTGAGTCAAAAGTCAGGAGCAGTTTTGTAGCAAATCTGGGCTGTTCATTTACGTTACGGAAGTTCTGAGTTGTTTTACTATAGTAACAAGCAACAGCAGCATTTTAGTAACTCGAGCAATTTTTAGCACAAAATTGGAATCGCAAGTATCTCAAATGATTATTTCCTACTTCTTGTCTACAACCAGCAAATATCCTTCTAAATTAAATGAGAAAAATAAATACAAAGAATTGTCCTGCTATGAAATCCTTCTCAGGTTGCCATTATGATTTCCACTGCAGTTAGCTCAGATTTGACTGACAGAACTTGTAAATGTAGCGCTGACACTCACTTTGCCAACAAATGGCAATTGCCAATCAAACCCAGGAAACTTTGACAATTAATTAATTCTCGTAAAATTCTGTATACATTGAATAGCAACAGTAGACGTAACATTCATTTGATACTTGGACATTGTATGTTGTTTTTTATTATTAATTTACTGAAGATTCTCAAAGTTTAGCTTAAATGTCTAGGAGCAAATGTTTGGCCAATAGAATAACCACTTGATTCCACTTTGAAAATGTGAATGAAATAAACACACTAAGAATTTCAACTCTGAACTAATGTGTAGTTGATAGTTTGTGTTCTAGAGGCCCACACGTCATGGCTACAAAATCACCACTGCAGGCGTTAGCCACCTTTTTGGTGATAGGTGTGAAACTGGTTTCTCTCCATTCGTTGGGTACTAGACCCCTGAGTTTACATGCTTGTTCCTCTCAGAAATGGAGTGGAGATGGAGAAGTCTCTCTCAAGATGCAGTCTCTTGAACAGACTGCATTACTTTTCCTGATTTTTGCTTTGTTCTGAACTATGCTTTTCCATACTCCTGCTAATATCTAAACCATCTTTGCTCCAATGATCGGTCATTGTCCTCATTAAAAACTGAGGCACATTATTTTTTTTTCAGATCAGTAGTGAAGCACAATTTATCTTTTGCCAAGATTATCTTCCATCTCTGTCCACTTCCCACTGCATAGCAGCTACAGTCTTTTATTGTCTTTTGTTTATGGGGATGAAGAAACTTTGTTGCTGTTTGCTTTTCATATCTTTTTTGAAGTCTAACTCAGCTTGATTTTTGGCAATTCTCATTTTGTCCTTCCTTTTCGTGATCCCTCAGATAACTTTTCCTTTGTGTTTAGTCCTCTTTGCCATTTTCTAAGTGTTTCAGTTTTTGCTTATGGCTATTTATTGAACTAGCTCTGCAGCCCTTCTCTAGAACTTTCCCTGCTTTCTTAAGACAAAAAGTCTGCATACCATGATCCTTTTCATAGAAAATAATTACATTATCCTCAGCATTTGGATTCCTCAGTCCCTGACTTCACAGGTAAGTTCCCTTGATTTATCAAACTTGTCTTTTTGAAATTGAGAGTATTGTTTACTCTTGGAGTAGGAGCGTTTACCATCTTTCCCCAAATCAATTTTGACCTAAGCAAATTCTATCTATTGTAGCCCTCTTCTGTCATTAATCTGAACTCCTATTTTTTAGGCAGTGACTATCATGCCTATACACATTTGATTAATTAATATAATGCACTGAATGCAATGATGAATGTAATTCACAATGTAAGGATTAAAATGTAAATGTTTTGTCTTTATGAAGATTGCTCATAAATGCTTTTATCTAAGTTGGAGTTATATTCTACTTCACTTTTTAATTTATATTTAATCTATTAAATATATGGTCTTAATTTAACCATATTCTAAACTTGCGTTTATAGGTGTTCTTCAAAGGGGGACTGAAAAAAGTGATTTAGGTAGTCATCCTTTTTTTTCATAGTGATATTATTTTTTCAGTGTTCTGAATTTGTGTATCAATCCCTACCTTGGGATAATTAAAAACCACACAGAAACTGCTGCTTGAGATGTTTTGCAGTTGTGTTCCTGAAAATAAATTGACTCTCCTAAACCTCCCCCACTCTGAGGTATGGCATCAGTAGTAACTTTGAAGCAATGTTGATTTTCAGTCAGTGCTACAAAGCAAGAAAATTACCATCTGAGATCCTAAAAATATCCAAGATTACCTTACTAAATGAGGCAAACCAACAGCTTTCCTTATGACCCTAGTCTTCCTATTGCACCTGAAAACAAAGCTTTCAGTCAATAGAAATCTTACATACTTTAAGACCAAACGCAATCTCCAGATACCCCAATCATATCGGTCATGAGATTCCAGTCTAAAGGAGTAACAAAGGCAAACAAAGGCCTTGCTCCTGCAAACATTTATATGTTTAACATTTAAACTAATTTGAAATCAATAGAGGTACACAAATCTATGATGCAATTCATGTACTGAAGTATTAGCATGGACAACAATGAGAAAAGCAGATTCCTCTTAGGTTCTTAAGAGGAAAAAAGGGTAATTTTTTAGTATTATAATATTCTGTCATCAGGATACAAGATAATCAGAGGTGACCTTCAAGGAGGGCTTCCACAGAGGAATATGGATGCTGTCCTTTTTCTTTTTTATCTTTTTTTTTTTTTTTTTTTTTGGTCAAGAAATCAGTAGAATGGAATTGTATTCACAACAGGAATTCAGGTCGCATCTACTTTCCCACCCACCTACTACTCTACCCACCCATACCCAGTGCATAAGAGAAACATCACCCAAAAATTAGATGTTTAAGTTAAATAGTTTCTAACATTTGCATTGACACGTGCTGTAGTTAAATGCTAAATGAAAACACAAGACATCTTTATTAGTTTGTCTCATTTCCTTCATTTAGATCATTAACAGTTTGTACCTGAGACCTCTCTCCATTATCTTCTGATAAGCAGGTAAACCAAAATAGTCATAGCAGTCAAGAGAGAAAACAGATGATTTGGTTCAGCAAAAAGTGCAAAAATTACTTATACTTCAAGGAAAAGTCAAAACTCCAACTTTTCAAATATCCAGTCTGGACTTTATAAGAGCTTTATCTGAAGGACCCAGCCTGGGAAGGATGGAATTTCAACCATATGGAGGAATTTTATTTACACAGAGTTAACAGAGATGCACCCTACCTTCTCTCTCCCCCACCCCCCCCTTTTTTTTATGACCCGACATGCACGGCCTATAGTTGAAGTTAAAAGGATTCTCAGGAAGTCATCGTTGAAACAGTGAAAAATATGTTTCTCCTAAAGAGTGCACAGGTAAACCCAAAGTTCAGTTTAAGACAATGTTCCTTTTGTTTTCATGTAGTCTGTGCTGGCGGTGAAGCATGTTCATTCTTTATTGAATTGACTGAAGAAAACCAGGCTGCCTCCTCTTCATACTGGTCGTTTCTGCAGAGACATCCGATTGTAATTGATTTATAATCAACCCTCTTCAGGGAAAATTTCATCACATTTGTCACAAAAGCAATGAAAAAAAATATTTATATTGCTTGCAATTGCTTATATTGTTTCTAATTGTTCATTTATATAAAGAAGAGATATACATTAGTTATATTATTATCAATGTTAATAAGCCTAAGAATAAAAAATCACCAGTTAGGTCTTAAACTAATGAGATTTGTTCAAAAATAATGAGATTTCAGACATCAATAAATTGGGATTTGACCTCTGGGGTATTTCTCAATGTGTACATGGCAAAATTTTAAAACTCTGAAACTGAAGCCAAAAGAAAACATGAGGCTATCACATGAATAGAAATACAAACCTTAAAATAAGACACTGAACAGTATTGATATGATAAAAGCAAAATGGCTCTACCACTGCTTTTGCAGGCTGCTATATTTCATCCATAGCATGAAAAAAGCTGTCTTATAACAAAGAAGAGTAGATACCAGATGTAATGTATAATTGGCTGTTTTACAATTGAATTAATTTATTCTACTCTGTGCGACTGTCATTTACGTCTCTCCGCAGTAGTGTTCCCTGTTGACAATGCAGTAGCTGAGCTTGTGTCAGCATTTCAAAAAAAACAACCCAACACCCTTTAAACAAAGGTTGTGACTCATTTCTGAAAGTTGGTCTAGGATAAATCATGACAGAGCGCATACTTTTGTATGACAGAAAGAAGTAATCTATCCATTTTGAAGACTGGAAGGCAAAGCTTGTACATAAGTGGAGCTGCTGCTGCTAACATCCTACAAGGTTCTGGCAAAAAATACTAGTTTTTCTTGTCTCCTTTTTGCCCTTTTTGCCATGGATCAGTAGTCCTGAATTAAACTGTAGTGTACTTTGGGCCCTTACCGTTCATGAATGTTTCTTTAGTAGTTTAATGCTACCCTTGCCTCTATGTTTTCAAAATACTAAGGTCTGCAATGCACGACTTTCTTTGGCTGCAGCTTTGAACTTGTGCACCAGTAAGGCTCATTGTGGTAGATGACAGACATGGAACCTTTTTGCACATATTACTGACTGCAAGCTCAAGGGTCTTTTTGTCATTTGATCAACGGATAGAATATCTCTTAATAGCAATTTCCTTTCATGTGTAATGATAGACTACATGCTGTCTGGTTATGAAAAAAAGGCACATCTTAAGCAATATAGTCAGTTTAATCATATATATATATATATATTAACCTTTGTTGCAACATATAACATACTATAAAAAGTAATGATTCTGTTTTCATCTCCCTCCTACTTTCTCTCTGTTCTCTTTAGTTCATATTTCAACAAGGTATTCAAGACTTGTCATCTGAAGAACTTCTCTGATCTGGATACTCTACATCCAAACTTGCCCAAGAAAAGGTAATTTGGTCCTTGTAGTAAGTGACATACACAGACAATTGTAGGAGACAGTATACATTTTCTTGACTCACAGTCACCTGATGTACTTGGGAGTACAAGAAGTTAATAACTTAATATTATGTCTTCAAATTGTAAAGCGTCATGTACAAATGTTACTTCTGATTTCTCTGTGATTTAAAGGTGTTAATTTAGCCATTCTCTTCAATCTCTAGTTTTACAAGGAAAAAAGGCAAGATTTAGACAAGTAATTAAGAATTTATTTACCTTCCTCTATATCCATATCAGATCTGTTTATGTCAGAAAAATAATGTAATTCAGCATGCTATCACTATGTCATTTCCTACGACTACTGGAGTGGTGAAGTTTTACTGGTTGCTCAGTTTAATTTTCTAGCCTAGAACAGAACATGTTTTAGTTTGAGAAACTTCACGTATTGAATTTTACATAGAAAAATAGAAAATACTCTTTATACAGACCCTCAATAAGTTCTGCCCAGGTTCCGCCTATTTCCTCTGCCTCTGATTGTCTGCTCCGTATTTTTGCACCTTTCCCTGTTGAAGTATTCTTCTCAACGATGTCTGTGTCTGCTTACTTTGTGGACACTTATAAGATGTCCAACTGCTCTGTGGCAAAACTATTCATGAAAAAGTTGATCGATATTTCCCTTTGGTCAAAGAACTTCCAAGTCATTTCTCGCCTTTCAAAAGCCATGCATTTGAGCTCTTTGGAAGGTATCATGTTTCTTTTTTTGCTAGGAAATGTCTGAAGTGATTACAGATGCAACCAGAGAAATTCATGACATTTAATTTTACATATGCAATGTAGATGTTGATAAGTTAGCCTGTCACCCAGTGCTTCACTTGGTGGTCAGCGTAGAAGAACAGGTATGTCTAGGGCATGAATCACCTGATCTGTTTTAGACAAGGTTTCATTAAATTTTCTAGGTACACCAAAGGGGCTACTTGTTCTACAGGTCCAACAGTACAGCATGTAAACTTTCTCTCATTTCTTTCAGGATACAATCACTTAGTTTTTGGGGCATTTATTTTCGGTTTAATTTGAAACCATGCAGTTTTCCAAAACAGGGAAAAGTGTCACAGTTCATTCAAACCTCTTTCAATAGAATGGTGTTTGCTGATGTTCAAAAATGAGGCATAGTCCCACAAATAGTTTCTTGTGACCATAGTAGCTTCTTGTGAAGGGCTCATGAAAGGTTTAAAAACATGGAAGAGTAGGCATCAGGGAGGTAGTGAAACTCTATGGCCAGTCTGGGAAGAGTGAGCAGAGAACTTAACTTCCTATGCAGAAACAGCAACAATCTTTTTACACATTTTCAAGAGCACTACAAGCTAAGTTATAATAAAAAATAATATATGGAATAATTTATTTTATTAACATAATCTATTTGCCAATGATTTTGCATGAATGCTGCATCAAAGCATGCCTTTCTGTTTCAGGGATTGAAAGACTGATGCATTTTTGCTGGAGAGAAAATCATATTAAGTTTCTTAGAAAACTTATGAAGAATGGCTACAAATACCCCTGTTCAGGTGTACATCCCTACATCGATCTGAGAGCTTTTGTCTTCCGCCTTTACAGCATCAGCACTGGAATTTGTCTTATCTGCCCTGAGATGTCTGCATTACTGATGTCTGCATCTCAGCTAGTTCTCTAGACCTCGAGTCTGTAACTGACAACCCCAAGGTTTAAAGATATGACTACATGAGCAAGTATGCTGTCAGCCTACAACAGCTGACGCTGCAACATCAGAGTACATTTATACGTAGCCGCTTAGCCTGACACAACCCAGCCTCACTATGTGTGGTTGTGTTGGGTGGAGCCACAGCAAAATGTCAGGAGGCATCCTTGTACCAACTTGTACTGCACTTCTCTGCAGAATTCTTCCAGTGTCAAGATATTAGGATCAGTCTCCCACAATTCTCTATTACATGGTGTTTTCTAAAATAAAACTTTTTTTTTTTTAATTATTAGTTCTATATTTTGCTATTTTGTCTCTCTGCCATCAACATGAGATCTGCAAAGGCTAATGTACCTTACATTTCTGGTTCGCATATCTCTGATATACGTGGGACTTCAGCAACCCCTTCTAAAATGGTGATGAGTAATGGGAGAAGAATGACGAAATTCTGGGGAGGAGAAAAAAAATAACTTCAGACCATGGAATAATAATGTTTCTGGGCCTGAAAAACACACCGGAGGGTGAAAGTGCATGTTGCAGATTTTGGATGACGAGCGGTGGATGAAGAAATTCAGAATGAAGAAAGCCACAAAAATGAAATTGCATGCTGAAGAGGTAGTGGCTCTGGCCCTTCATCAAAGAGACATCAGAGCGAGAGCCACTCTGACGACAGATAAGCAAATACCAATCATGCTCTAGAAGTTTGCATTGCTAGCATGCTTACCAGACAGTGGGCAATCAATTGGGCTGGAAAATCCACAATAAAGACAGTTGTCATGCAGGTCTGCAAGACCATTAAGTATCTCCTACTTTCCTAAGATTATGACTCAGGGTGGTGCCTGGGGAACAGAGCCATCTGAAGCAGGGGATGGTGAGATTGTGGTAGGGAAATAGACGGGACGCATCCTGAGTCTGCACCCTCTGAATACAAATAGGCATATTTGTCCATGATGTAAACCCTGGCTGATCAAGAAAGACGTGCAATACTTACAGGAAACATTTATCTTTGACTGTTTTGTTTTGTTTTGTTTTTTAATTGAAGCATGGACAGTGAAACTTAGCCTTTCCTTCTCAAATGCAGAAACCAAAAAGGAGAGATTCAAGAGATTCAACGCTCATTTCAGCAAATGCGAGGTGACTTTGGATGACTTAAAACTGACAAGCGACACATCGTATTAAGACTAGTTGCAGTGAAGAGAGCATGCTGTTGTAACCACTGGGTACTTTTAGTTCTGTTTTTGTGAAGCCTGCTTTAAGCAATAGGGAAAGCTTGGCAGTAGGTTGTCAGGTTGAGCAGGCACACATCAGGCTAGTTGTTATAGCATTGCTTTGTTAAGGGTAACATTAGATCCCTGTAGTATTGTGTTCTCAGGAGGGCTCTTGCTTGATAGTCGGTTTTCCCATTATTGACCTTAGAAAAAATAATCAGTTTCAAATTAACTACATTCATTACTGAATTCTCCTCAGTTGGAGATTGGAGTCCGTAGGTTGGAGGAGTGTTTGGAAATATCCAGGAGCAAAATAAAAGACTTGGGAAGCAAAGGGAGCGCACAGCACCAACGCAGGGTACTGCTGGAGGTCCTGCTCTTGCTGATGTACACACGACCGTAAGGCACGTCTCTGGGAACGGGTCTGCAGAACAAAAGAACTGGTTCTGACAGCTCAGTATCCATATTGTGTGAATGTCAGGGGTCTTTACTTTTGGATTGTTTCTAGTCTGCTCCCAAGACTGAATATCCATTAAAAAACAGAATGTGTGCTCCTGCAGTGTGCTCTCACATACAGTTTTAGCCTACAGAAATCTAGTTTGTGTACGGTAGGACCACTCTACAGCATGGACCAAAGCATGGTACAAAGAATGGGGACAATCAAAAGTTTCCTTTCAAAAGCAAGCTCCAATTCCAAAACCAAGTGCTATTGAAGCTGCCCTCTCCATATGGCTGGGCCAATCTCCCTGCGGTCCACTTCCCCTCTCTCCCCCTCCCAGGAGCTCATCGCTTCTGGCCCCATTCTCCCAGCGAGAAGTCCCCCATTGCCTTCGGGAATTCGGGAAGGACGAGTAAAGGGCAAGGCAAACTGGGCTGCCTGGAGGGAGAGACAGGGTTACACGTGTACCTGCGGCAGCTGGGAATGGGGGGGGAGCTGGGAGCCAGAACAGAGTGGCCTGAAGACTGCAAATAATACAAATACACATGTTCCAGCTTTAAATGCAGTGGTGTTTACAGAGATTTTTGCTATTCAGTTAGTATTGGAATTCCAAAGCAAGCCTATTCTTACACTAAGGAAACTGCTGGGTTTTGGTTGTTTTTAACGTGAATATATGAGCACTTGGTGCAGTGGTAATGCACTCTACAGTTTTACATTCTCAAGCCAAACCGGTACTATAGACAACTTCACAGGAATTTAATATTGTAATTTAAATATTCTTACTGAAAACAGACAAAAAAAATCAATGATTGAATACGTGTGTGATTGGGAATAGATCAACACTTTCTGGGATTGTTAGATTAATGGGCTAAAGCTGCTAATGCACTGTGAAAGCAATTGTGTCTTTTCGTAGCCAGCCAGTGCGTTTTGTTGTCAAGATGCTGCTGGTTTCCCTGGCTGGGCAGTCAACCTGGGAAAGAGGCTGGCAATAGCTGCTGTGCACGGGGTGGACGAGGAAATACAGCTCTGCAGACACGAAAATTGAAGAAATTCCAAGGAGGAATTTGAGCCTTGGGGGGAAGGCTTGTTTCTTTTGCTCCGTGACTCCTAAACTTGTTGTCTGAAGCGGTGATTGATAACAGATGCACCTATCTGCCTCTCTGTTTTTCTTGAAGGATGTTGTTTTTCAGCAACGTGATATTTTCTGTGATCTCCCCAGCATGTTGTCCCTCTGTTGCATATGTTCATCTGTATCACCATTCTCCATGGAATAAAGAGGCTCTGGAAGCACGTTATCCCTTGTTTAACCCATTTTTCCCCTTAATCTATGTCAGTCTTTCAGCAGTTATGGAAACCGTGGTTTTCTAGGACCGTCTGTCAAATGAGAGATCGTTAAGATTTGCTCGTTAACAGGAAGGAGAAGGAACTTGGAACTTCTTTAAATAACTTTCCCTGCATGAAGGTCTTCCAGATACAAGACAGAGGGTCTGTTTCCTTCCAGACAGCTTGCTCTGGGTATCAGCATTGCTGCAGGGATGCTAAATAGCCAGGGACTGCCTGTGAGCCCAAAGTCCTATGGAAGGGGAACTGATACAGGGGACCTTGAAGTATGAGCACTGGGGCAGTGGAGGCAATGTTAATACGGGAAGCAGTGCTTATGGCCACCATAATGTCCTCTGCAGTGACAAGCGCCCGGGTACCCAAAGGCCTATCTTCACTGGGTAAAGATAAGAACAGCTTGGGAACTCGAGTATGGGAAGGGATCAGTAAGGATCCAGGAGGATAAAAAGGACATTTTTCTACACTTAAAATACATATTCTGAGGTAATCAGATTTTTTCCCTTGTCTGAAAGGCAAAGAAAAGCCAGCTGCCATTAAAAGCCTGTCCCTTTGTTATGCTAAGCCACAGAAAAAAAGAAAAGGCAGTCTTTTTGAGAGGAAAAAGTCAGGTTCAAGCATTGCTGCAAATGAAAAAGCATACATTTCAAATTAAAATGCAACAGGAAATCCTTGAGCTCCACTCCCCTTTCCTTGCTGTACTCATCTTGACTCTTCCAGGAATCTGTCTCTGGTCCCATGCTGTTTCAAAGAACTGGCTCTCCCCACTGGTGCCTGCACTACCTTGGCACTTTGTTCTCCCCTCTGCTCTTCAGAGGGTTTTGGTTGTTCCTCTTGAAGTGTGAGCTGTTCACGGAAGTTATGTTATTCAGGCAACACAAAAGATGAGCTTTTATATCAGTTTGGAGGAAATTGTCATAGAGCACGTGCGTTTACGTTATAGATTAAAGAGAGTAAACAACTCTTTTGCAACTGAGCAAATCTCAAAGCACCGAGCTTTTGCAACTCGGTGCTATGGCATCGCTATGGAGTTTGACCAGCAGAGCGTACTCTCTGCAATTTCCTCTCATGTACTTTTCATAATGATATATTAATTAATCTATATTAATTAAAAGTAAATAGATTTATGGTCAATAGTCAGTCTGTCTGTAGGTCATAGAAAAATTAATGGGAGGCCCTTCCAAGGGTTGCTGTATCATTTGTGTGCTTGAACAGAAAAATGAGAAGTACAAAATTGTCCTAAACTTGATCAGGGCCCATGGCTTCTACAATTACATACGGCTCTAATAGAAACTGCACCTATTAATGGGCTCTCAGGTAATACAACAGAGCGATTCGAGCAGGATTGTTTATTCCCAACCCTCCCAAAAGCTCTGGGTGAGCCCAGTTTAGCCAGGTGTTAAATATGATTAACTGCAGTGGCTTTGGGTGGCTTAAGGTTTTATTTCCTACACCTAGTTTCTCACAGTGCCACAATATATGAGGCAATCTAAAGATAATGCAGCTATTGATTTTTTTTTTTTTAATGACACAAGTGCATAGAATGGAATACACCAGTATCGATTTCATGCTAAATTTCTGGAAGTCACAGCTGACTCTCATACACCTTAAGTCTGCCAGTTAAACAACAGATTATCTTCCTCTCAAACCCCATCTCCAGCAGGACTTCTTTCGAGGAACAGCAAAGCTTTTGTATAAATTCAGCTCTCTCAAGGTTGGGTTTGTTAAGCTCTTCTGGGGTACAAGTTTGTCTGTACTGATTGAATGGAGTAAATTAAACTTCATGCAAATGGCTACAAGGTATTTATGTCTTTCAGGGACACTCCTTGGACAAGCTGCTGAGAGTTCCTGCATTTTCTGCATAAATGTCTCAGCAGTGACAGATAAGCATCTCACAGAGATAAAGGACAGTCTCAGGGGCTGCAGTCCCTGGTACAGCACAGGCCACACGTTGATCTACTTGAACTCAGAGAAATGCATCTCAAATGTCCTGTGCCAGGAGCTGAGATCATCTGTTTTGAAAAAAAAGGGATATACCACTCCCTTGTTTTCTATCAACAAAGGGGGTGGTGCAAAGTGCCCTCTACTACACAAGAGAGTGCACAGGCAGTGCCATCCCCTGCAGGCCACCTACCCAGAGCACCAAATGCCCCAGTTGTTTCGAGCTACTGGACGGGAAGTATGGAGTCAAGATCTGTCAAACATTTTCCGACACAGGGTTTATGTCAAGCTTTCTTTGTATCTTGAATTTTAACAGGAAATGCTAGATCTTTGCTGCAGGGGTAGTTTATCTTCAGGGTCCTTCTCATGTGTTTCTGATTCCTGAGCTGGGAAGCTATGTACACTCTCTATCAAACTCTCTGTTTACGCAAGGTTATTCTAAAGGAAAAAACAGGAAAGGGTAGTGGCAATCCCATTAACTCCAGGGCAGGCAAAGCAATTCTGGATTAAATAACTGTTATGGTTCTTAGCATGCAGTCCCAGAAGTTGCCTCTCCTGTGGGATATACCCTGATACAATATACCATCATTACCAGGGTATCACCTCATGCCACCACTTTTTGGTACATACCTGTCAAAATGCTTTTATTCTGGTAAACTGAACCTTGGCTAGAAATAGCAGATGGATTCCTGTCTTCGTGTATGATTTTTGTAATGTCTCACCTAAATAAAATTGCTGCTCTATCTAAATTACTTAAATCAAGAAAAAAAGCTTGCTTGCATATGCTGGTTGCCAAGCAGGCACTTTCTTTTTTCTCTTAATTAGAGTGGGGCTTTCAGAATGACTTAAGCTCTAAATCCTCTGACTGAGAAAGATATCCGAGTTTGCTATTTTCATGAGGAAATTGTCCCACGGAATAAAATGATTGCATTTGGATTTGTTATGAGATTAAAGAAGGAACCTCCTACTAGGAACAGAGTGCTGCAAATTGTTTGAATTCCTAAGATGTATGGAGTGCCTAGGTGGGGCTTCTACCAAGTATTAAGCCATTTCTGAAGTCTCTAACTCTGATGCTGCCCTTGGGAAGACCGTCACACAGTTCATACTCTGTTAGGGACTTGGGTTGAGTATGGCGCTACTTGCCCACTGTGTGGCCACAGGCACTGACAAGGGCTTGAGTATGCGTTACTTGCCTTTAAGAATTGTTTCTGCAGGTCTGTTGTGTGTGTGTATAGCTTTACAGCTCACTTCCTTCTGCAGGAAGATAAGTCATGAGGAGCACATGATTCATGGAAACTGAAAGGGAAGAACAGACCCTGATGACACTACGTACATATGTGGGTGGCATGGTGCTAAACTGCACCTGGAGATTACAATTCGGGCAATAATCCTGCAGCTGTAAAACTGATAACCTGCAATACAACCATAGAGTACACCCTCAAAGTGAATGTACAGATAGAAGAATCAGAGCAGGTAAGGAGCCTTTTTTTTCATCTTACCCCTGCTAATGAAACCTTATAATTAGAGAAACACAATACTTTTATATGCTATGCATTTATGCATTGAATGTATTTTGTATATAGTAATGGCTTTTGCTAGGTTTCTCAAGAAAGAGATACTGTTTAAATATGGAGCATCATTTAGAAATATGTTGTGTAACTGAAGGATTTTAAGATGAGAAGTTTGCTATTTTTTCTGCTGTTTTACTTGGTTTCAAGTTGTATCCACTCCAATGCCACCAGCAGGCATTCAGGAGACCTCTGGGGGCTCTCAGCCCCCCTCAGTGTGCCACCTAGCAGGGAGCGACCTCGCGACCCGCAGCCCTGCCAGCTGTGGTGCAGCTTCATTTGGCCCTGCCCAGCAGCTTTCCCGCTGTTCCTGTTGTGCATTAGGGTAATAAGGACCTCCTAGAACTACTTAAAGTTGTACTCCTTTATGTTACAGTATAATTTAAGACAAGATTAAATTTAAAATGTCTTTTGAGATGATAGATAAATAAAAGATGTGAGTAAAGATGAGATACTTATCTTCTTTTGTGCTTCTGCATTGGCTTAGGATGTTTCTACGTTGGCTTAGGATGCAACACAACCTCCTGTTGTAGAATATGATAAAATAACATTGTATTAGAGTTAAATTTATAGGAATATCACATCAGTAAAAAAAATAACTGTAGAATACTATAAATAAGTTTTATGTATAGTGTTCTATTCAAGAAGAGGGGTTTACCACGTCAGCTCTATTGATTTTCCAGATCAATATGGCAAGAATAGTACACAGAGCTGTGTGTAGGCAAGGTTTTAGCACGGTTTAGATCTGTTTGTACGGGTTAAGCTGTCAGCGGGGCAGTGGGCTGCTGTTCCCTTCCCAACATACCTGGCACAGTTGAAGAGATAACATGTCCTGTGGCTTGTCACCCCCAGCAGCAGGTTACTTCACCCACTTCTCCTGGTGGCAGGGCTTGTGTCGGTGCTCCCTGGCTTGTCCCCTTGGGGGCTTCATTGGGAGCTGCTCCTCTGACACAGGCTGGCACGTTTTGGAGCAGGCCGGCAGAGCTGCAGGACTAGGTGGCCTTTTGCAAAAGGTCGGTGAGGAGGAGGTAGGGAGTGGTAGCATCTCTGAAGGGAACAATTGTCTGCAAACTTACTTCGTGCTCATGGCCTAAAGGTGTAACTGTAAAATAAACAGGTACAAACAGCTTTAAGTCAACAGAAGAGAAACCACATACAACAATTCAACTTTTGTAGTTAACATCGCTTGAATTTACTCCGTATAGCTTATGGACGTAGGAATGAGCTTCTGGAGGGGATTCTACAGGATTTGTCCCACTTAAAGCTCTGCAGTGTTCACATCATAGCACTTGGATCTGCTTTTTTGCGTGACCAGACTGAACTGGGAAATTAACTTCCCCGTGTTCTGGGACTTTCCTCCATCTTTTATCTTTATTTTCAGCCTTTTTTATGTAGATGTTCAGAACTTCTATATTATATCACTTCTCTGTGAAAGTGTATTATGTGCCCGACCACCCGACCAATACGAGCTATAGTCACTGCATCCTGTTTGCTCACCAGGAGTTTATCACATCTACTTCTCTGCTTCCAGTTCATCCATAGTTGGTATAACCACGATACTACTTTCACACATTAAGTTCTTCTTAGACATCTTTTTGACACTAGATGGCTTTTTCTACCATTTCAGTGACCTGGCAGACTTTCAATGAAAACTGAATTATTGACAGACAAAAATAAAATAATTTGTAAAGCCACTGAGTTCATCTAATCTCTCTATCTTACTTCCATCAAAGTCATACCAAGGTGAATTTGATGTTTGGCTTTTTTTTCCCCTCGCTTTTAATGTGTTCTGGGAGGGATAAGGATGACATGTGGTATCAACATTTAAGTGATATCAAGGAAAAGAGATTACACACAAAAGAAAGCATTCAGTTTTATCATACTATAGAACAGGTACCATCTGTTACCTGTGCTGTGCCAAAACTAGCTCTTTTTGTATCTGAATTTAAGCCGGATACAGTCTAGGATGTTGGCAATGTGAAAGAAGAATGCACTTAATAAAGGCAGAAAACACACCCATACATGGCGTATGATTCTCATCTATGGATGGTCACGTAGAAGGCCTTTCATACACAAGAAGTTCTAAAGGCAGTGGGAATCTTTCATTCCCAATGAATCTTTCAATTCCAAATAGTAGCACCTATGAATACTTTTTTTTTTTTTTTTCAAAATAAAAAGCCCTAGGTTTTTGACAACAAACTACAATTTTATTGTTTGGGAATTGATTCAAGGACATTTTTCAAAGACTCAAGTTCTGGCTCCTGAAATGCCACCCTGGTCTCTACTAAATTCTGTATTAATCCTGATAAATCAAAACAATTATAGTTTTTCTGCTGTGATGCCACTAAATGGTTTTGGAGAACCCCCTTGAATGTTCTAAATGGTTTGGAAACTCCGGAGACCAAGATTTTCCTTGTTGCCCAGACCTGTCCTTGACGTTATTATATTTGTTTTATCATCAGAGGGCACTTCTCCCTGACTCGAAGCCTTAGGAAACAGGGTTTAGGTGATAATGCCATTTGCCTGCTGATCTTGTCAGACCCTCTCTAATAACTTTTGAACCCACGAGCTTATTGCAGTTACATTTGATACAGAAACAGGAAACTTCGTTTGAAACAGAAACCGAAATTCCTTCAAGTTTGTGAATTGTAAAAGAAAGATCACTTCCTTCCAATTATTACCATGAAGAAAAGGCTGATGCCTGAGCTCAAAACTTATTGTATTTATTTTTCTGCCAGCCTGCACATGCCCGGATAGAAAGCAGCCACATCCCAGTGGTTGTCACCAGCTGGGAGCTGGGAGGCAGGAGGAGGGAGCTGGGGGCACTGGGGGAAGGGAAGATGGATGATGGGCCGAGCCCGAGCTGTGGCACAGGGGAGGGACAAAGGATGGCACGCAGATCCAGAGAAGCCAGGGCCTCATTTCTGCCTCTTCGTAACAGCACAACTCGAATGGGAATATCCCGAGTCAAAAGCATCACGACCAAATTAGACAGACTGAAGGGGCTTGACACCCAGAAAGAACCAGCAAAATGGTCACCATTTAAAGAAATTTTATTTATATTACTTTATCTTCTTTTCCATAAGCATCCAGTTCAATACACGCAATATTTCGGACGTCTTATCTGAACAATTTGCTAACTTGATACTTGTCTACTGTTACCGTTTGTTACCACTGATAACGCACTAATTTCTATGTCAAGCCATGCTTGTTTCTATAACAAGTATGTTAAAGTTTCAGTTCCTTTTGTTTGGTCTTAGACCAAAGAATCCATTGTAAGTGATGGACTTATAGGTTATATGAAGGAAGTCCTGTTTGCACTAGCAACTATCGTTTTGCCATAATGAAGTAATAGCAATAAAATAATGGTTAATACTTTGAGCTTTGAGCTTTCTGCCCAAGGTTATCAATTAAATTTATGTAGTCCTATTAAGGATGTCTATTGTTCCTCTTTATAGACATAAGAACCAAAACATGAATAATGGAGGTTTCCAATGGTGAAAATGAGGTTCAGAATAGACTCTGGGGTAAATGCAGTTCCAAGGAGTTACTATTGAAGCTCAGTATATGAATTTCACTCCTTAAAACTTAAGTTTCTTCACTCTGAGGAAAAATATACAACCAACCAAAAAAAAAAGGCAAAAAAATGATCAAACAAACAAACAAAAAAAATCCAAAACTTTCCACTTTTTTTTTCTTCCACACAGTCCTGAAAAGCTCATGCACCCATAGAATCCAAATTCCTACAGTTCGTCAGGAGTCACGGAGTTGGTGGAGGAGCCTATTGTGCTGCAAGTTTACCTAATAAGAAAACTCCCATCAGAGGAAGACTGCAGTTTGGCTGTCATGGAGTCTGAGTGTGGTTGTGCAGTATCAAAGTTTCAGATGAGGAATATGAGAGATGAAAGCTTAAGTTCACTTGGCATCTTGTCAATGCCAAAGGAGTGGTCGAACTGCAAAACGATTTTACAGACTTGTCTGTCACAGACATTGCAGTGCAGAGTAGAGCTAGGTCCAAGGCAACAGGGTAATTCCAGATTCATCAGCTCCAGTGTTTGCATTTTCTAACAGCTGGACACACAGAATTTGCAGGAAATTCTGTACTTACGCTGCCTGCTGTCTGTCATATGGTGTAGCTCTTGCAGAAGCCACACATAAGCTTCATGCGATTTAAGAGCTACAGGCTGCCTATGCCTGCATTAGAGGTTGGAAGAAGCAGCCCGTTTGTTTGGTTGTTTCACCCAACAACCAGCTTGTGAATCCTTTTGAGATCCATAATATCTTCTCACTGACACAGCAGATAAGAAGGAGAAAAGTAACTGTGACTTCTTCCACGCAGTCCTAGTAATAGGGATTTGGTAGTTCCCATACACATTGCAGAAGGCAAGAGTCAGGCAAGGCAATTAGCCAGGTAGGATGCATCCCCCTCCTTCTCATTCTTTCCCAGACCTTGCCCATTTGTGGTGGGTTGACCCCGGCCAGCAGCTCAACCCACACCCAGTTGCTTGCTCACTGCTCCAAGTGGGATGAGGGAAGAGAATTAAAAGGACAAAAGTGAGACAAAATTTGAGATAAAGACATTTAATAAGTCAAGGAAAGAAAAAAAAAGAAAAGAAACAAGTGATGCAAAGGCACTCGCTCATCACCTCCCACCCGCAGACTGATGCCCAGCCAGTCTGTGAGCAAAGGCTACTTTGCAAAAACTCCAGTTTTGTTCCTGGGAACAACGCTATACAGCACAGAATATCTCTTTGGACACTTTGGGTCAGCCTACTCGCTGCGGGGGCAGAGTGAGAAACAGAGAAAGCCTTGATGCTGGGCAAACACTGCTCTGCAATGGCCAAAACTTGGGTTTGTTATCAACGTGTTTTGGTCACAGATCTGAAGCAGAGCACTGTACGGGCTGCTGTGAAGAAAATTAACTCCATCCCAGCCAGATGCAGTACGCTCTCACAGACTATAGAGAACCAAGGGCACTTTATACATCAAAGAAGCATTAGTGTGGCAGTTGAAAGTGCTTCAGTTTAGGTGCATTAATTTAATACCTTTGGTTTCTTTAATTTAGCTGAGTCTCTATGTGTACAATGGAGTAAGAAGAACACAGAAACTGGTGATAAGGTAAGAAGTCTTACTCTGCTGTAAAGGTCTTAACATACTGCAGTAAGAGCCACTAGTTATCGTGTCTGGATGCATCAATCCCGCTCTTCTCCTGCATAAACCCTTGTTTCTGCACCTTCTGGCAGGCCAAAGTCACCAGTCACCTTCTCCTTGATAGTTCACCCCGAGAGAAGCACTGCAGGTGTTTGACAATAAAATTTTGAGGGTCTGGTGGCAAGGCTTTAAGAAGTAGGTTTGCTCCAACAGTTGGTGCTTAGTTTTCTCTCTACATGGCATTAGCAGTAGACATCTGTCTCAGGAGAATCTTTTTTACTGAGTTGTAGTGGCGAGATCACAGTCTGAACTGTAAAAAGATTTTGGTCACTTGTTTTTTTCAGGCTGATTGACATTTGGCCTACTGCAAATTCTTTACTGGTGGACGGACATAGCTAGTAAAGCTAAGTGATAGTTTTGGTAGAACCTTAATCCGAAAGTTTTCCTAAAGATGGGGATGCACGCTGCCTTATATTACAGATAGAAAGCCTGGACCCAAATAAAAGAATGCATGGCAATGGCACTTCTGGCTCCTGCTCCCATTAGACCATCTGGCTTTCTTCTAAAATTCAGAGTTGCTCAACTTCTTCAGCATAATGAGCCAGCAGCCAATTCTGTCATTTCCTATTTGGCTGTAAATATAGTTCTGGAACCTAGATAATTTAGGATTTTGCCACTGAGACATGGATAGAATTAGGTAATAATAAAATTAGAGAAGAAAAACAGAACTTCAGTAATGTATCAAGGCTCTCAACATAAGAGTTCTTCTCTGGTTTTCTTGAGTCTAATTCCACCATAGTTTCACGAAGCTCAAAATCATTCCCAGGCAGGATGGAATCAGCTTTTGCGTTGCTGGTTTCTTTTGCCAGTTCATCTTCTCAGCTTCTACCAAGCTGAATTGTTTGGAGCTGGTAGTTTCCTCTGAAACACTGTATATAATAGCCACAAATGACACTTTATTAACCAAGTTTATCCAACCTCTTTCAAATCAGTTTAGTTCTTGATCATTCATCACCCCCTACTCATTCATTTTCCCATCTAACTGGTCCAAATTTATTTAGTCTCTCCTCATTGGATGATAAGAACGGCTGTAGTAGTTCACAGCAGTGGTCCATCTAGCAAAAAATGAAAGAGAACAAGAAAAGGGCAAGCACATAGCCATAACCCCTTCTGTACTTCAAGACTTTCTCCTGACTGATACTAGCTATTCTAGAGTCCGTCATCACGTATGCAAGTTTTTTTTTTCTTCCCTCGTGTGCATTACACTGCACTTTGGAACAGTGCTTTTCAGCTACCACTACTCACACGGTGTCATGGGAGTCTCTCTTGCAGCACTTTTCAATCAGCTTTAGATTTGAGTTGTTATATATGTTCTTCAAATGTTGTCACATCATCACTCATTCCTTTTCCCAGTCCATTTATGAGCTGTGAATGACTCAGCTTCAAGCAATCCATATGGGATAACCTTTCTGTCATCGAAACTCGTGGTTTACTTCTGTCTTTTGTCTTTAAACTTTGTCCATGAGATGACACTCCTTTGTATGTCATATAGAATCAGTGTCATAGAAAAATAGGGCAATACAAAAAAAAAAAAAAGCAAGAAATTTAATTTCTATCCCCTCTCCTCTCATCATATTGACCTTCATTACCTACAAAATTTCTGTCTGAGGTTTATCTAAACTTTTCTTAAAAATATCTAATGATTTTAATCTAATGATTACAGACTATCTCCAGAAAATTCAAGTATGTAAATACCTTTACTGCTCAGATGTTTTTCTATACATAAATCTCACTTGGTACAACTGAATTCTGTTATATCTTGTCCAGTCTTGTCCAGTGTCTCCTATCTGTTGATGATTTATTAAAGCCCTTTTGAACATTTGCTGTAATAAGGACATCACAATCTATTTGGGTAAAAGGAATACAAAAATTAAATACTGTCCTATAGACTTGTCATGAAATACAACTCCATAGCCATAGCTGTCCATCCATAGGATGGGTTCTCCCAGTAAATTGGTATAAAATGTATTATACTCAGTGGAAACAGCTGAAAACATAGCAGTTACTATTGTGGAATAATAGAACTCAGTAAGGTTGAGGTTGTTTAGCAGAGTTCTGTTTCGTCTGTGGGAACAGATTTAACTTCAGAAAGCTGTCCCACTGGGCTGTTTTGATGCGTTCTCCTCTGTATTCTTCACGTGTATTTTCCCTAGAAATTAAAGAAACATCTTTCGTTTTTCATTATATACTACCGTCTTTCCCAGTCCATGGAAAAAAAGTCAGTGTATTCTACTGGGAAGTTTAGAATTATTTTAGCTTCTGAAAACTGTGACCATCGTAAGGGAAGCAGTAGTAGGTACAAAGTGGTAGTGCTGGAATGCCAATGATGCACGTGGATTGAAAAAGCCGAGGAAACTCAGTTACACTGACTGCATGGCTCCCAGTTCCAATTCTTTGGCTGCTATATTCAGAATTAAAGTTTATGCTTTCTCCATAATTAAGTGCAGATTCTACATTTTTATAGTTCAAGGCTTTCTCTAAATCCCTGCTTAACGTTGGTTGTAATGACTGGCCCTCTAAACCAGCTATCAGGCTCATTATGTGAACGTGATGGCATTAGTTAGTTGTATCCTCTGACTTTTTGCCTTTTCTGGCAAACTGAAGCAAGCACGCTGTACTGCATGTTGTGTTTCCAGCTGAAATGAGCTCATACATCTTGCTTCACAATTCATAGGGAGTGAGTGGATGTGCTAAGACACACGCCTGATGACACTGGTGGGTCAGTGATAAGGCTGAATCGTAGCTGCACACCAAGCAATGCAGAATTATTTTGATTTACTTTGCTGTGTCCCGCTTTTTTACCTGCTGAACACTGAACTCCTTTGTCTCTGTGAGGTAACTGTTCAGTCTTGCCTGTCTGTAAAGAGAAGTTAGGGAGAAGCTTTTGTGAGTTTTTGTGAGGGCTCTCTTTTTCTCAAGAAAAAAAAAAATGGTTAAAAGCAGTGCTGCCTATTTTGAGACCCATTTTTTGGATTATACTCAAGAAAAGCAACACAAGGTTTCTATTTTAGTAGTATTTGGATTAAGGTACTGTAAAAAACAAATTTAAAAAACACAGAGCTAGCCAAATAATTATATAATGGGAGCAGAAGTCAGGCCTCCCATCTTCCATTCCTAGCACTCTTTCTGGATTTACTGCAAAATCTTGATAGAGCGCCTTAGTGCTGTACTTTATTTTCTAAATGTATAAAGTTAATACTTTTAATATACGTGTTTTGAAGTTAATTGACATAAAAGGTTCCAAAATATAGAGTTTTACTGAGAATTAAAACACCTAAACGTACAGCCAAAGACTTTTTAAGCTATGCCTACCAAAAATCCTCTGACATGCTCTAAGCCTCTAATCAGGCTCTTCACACTTTCATGCCAATATGTTTAAAATTCCCAAGTATATTTCTACACTTTGGGGCAGAACCATTAGTTTTTCTCTGTGTCTGTAGAGATAACAATGCACTTCATGAGAAACTGCTATTCCTTTTGAATTTTCTCTACTCTTATTTCCTTTGGCTTCTGAGATGCATGAGAAGTAACATCAACTCCAATGTGACCGACGTAAGTAACCATTGCTTCCATACATTTATTAATGTCCCACTCAAGATCTACTGGAAAAAGTCTGTCCCTGATCCCTAAGAGTCCAAAATTTCTTACTGGATTAACAAGTAAAATCTACAAAGAGTAAGTTAACAAAAGGTGCAACTACTTCCAGATGTAGCCTAGAAAAAAAATTAAAAAACTATTTTTTTTTTGGTCTCACCCATACACAAACAGGAAAGAGTAAGTGGTTGGCTAAGACAGAAAATGCAACTAATTAAGACAGGGAATTAATTTAAAACAAAGTGGAAATAAAAAAGTGTATTTTGTGTGTAAGGCAATCTGAAAAGAAGAAAAATGGTCTGTACCACTTTCTTGATGTTGAAGGGTTAAAAAACAAATTCTGCTTTTTATTTTGTTTGTCTTATTTTATTATTATTATTATTATTATTATTATTATTATTATTATTATTTTCACAAGAAATGCATGTCTTACTGTTTGGGAGAACTGAACAGAGACTTGGTGAGAACATGCAATTCCTCAGCTTTCAGACTTGCTCTAAACACCTTTCCTGTCCAACAGCCTGGGCACTCCTTAGCCTCAGCAGCTTGAGACTGTGAAGAAATGGTGATTCTAACCAGCAACAGCCCTGCATCTTCAGTTAGGCTGTCAGCCCCCCAGAATCATGCTTGCAGTCTGCAAGCCTCTCACTTTCTATTTTTGATGTGGCTTTTCAGAATTTCTGCATCAGCACAATCAGCAAAGGGTAGGGCATTATATATTTAAAGTGTTACATTCGCTTGTCTTCTGATTAGAAGTGAATAACACGATAATAAACCAGAGTGAAGAACGGTAGAAAAACTTCTGAATAAGCAGCAGCCATTTCCACGGGAGTACAGTCTCTCAGAACAGGATCAGTGTCAAAGTGGAGTTCAGTAACTGGAGACTGTCCAAGTAGGGGAGAAATACAATCTGATTCTTTTTACCTCCCACCCGTATTTTCCACTCAGCCAGAGTCTGTTTGCTGGACTTTTTAGAAAAGTGAGTGCTACAAGATGTGTATGACCCGTACCGCGACCACGCTAGGAAGAGCAGCGGCCGTGGCACAGCACCGCTCTCCCTCCCTCAGCCCGTTTGCTGCTGCCCGCAGGATGTGCGCAGGGCTGCTCGCCGTGGGGCACAGCGCGGACGGGGTGCCAAGCAGCTGCTCTCCAGCGAGCGTGGCGGCTGTGCCAGACGGACGACGACACTCTCCATCTTTATGGAGCTGAGGCAGAAGCCTGCCGTGTGCCCCAACTTCCAGACGAGACAAATGTGCCCATCTTCTAACCATGAACTGATAAAACCTCTGCAGGAGGTACCCTCGTTCCTACCGCCCTCTGAGCTGGCCTAATCTTAGCTGATGCTGAGCTGATGCTGAGCTGATGCTGTGCTTTACGTGTTCGTTTACATTTTCAGCAGAAGGTTTCAGAAACTGGAAGTAAGGCTATGCCATGAGAGAAGGAATGGGAGCACAGATAACATTTTGCTTTTTACTTATCTTGCTTAGAATCAGCCAAACTCCCATTTTTGGTACAGTGATCAGAGGGAGTCCCATTTTGTGTTATTATTAAACAGACACAAACCTCTCAAGGGTAAAACAAGTGAAAATGAATTTCTAAATAAAAAGGAATGCATTTTATTTAACTGTTTCTATGAGAATTCATAAGGTCATTTCAGATTCTAACAAAACATACGTTTAAGATGCAATGGCATGCTTGCTACATGAAATGTTTAATGTAAATTCTCCTTCGCAGGATTGGCAAATACCACAGGATGATCAAAAGAAGAGGGGTTGGGAGTTAATGAGGGGAAAGAGAAGAGCTCGGCTGGTTTAATCCAGCAAAATAAAAGGCTGTGAGGGGATGAGATTGCTGTCTATAAATACTTTTGGCAGGGGACACACACAGGAGAGAGGGAAAGGCTACTTTAGGGCAGTATTTGCATGGGAAGAAAAGATGGATGTAGGCTGGTCACACGGAAACACAGGCTTGGAATTTAAAAAAAGGCTTCCACCTGGCAGAGAGGTTTCTATCGGGCAGGCTCCCAGGAGCAGCAGTGAGGGGCAAAATACTGACTGCCAAAGCATAATCGATTTATGGAAGAAAGGATAAAACTATTTGCAGCGCTAGGGAGCCGGGTACAGTACAGGTTAGAGGGGAATTAAGCTGCCTTGGCTTACAAATGTCAGCCTAGCTGACCTTCTGTACCTGGGTGTGCTGTCAGCCCTCTTAACCAGGGCTGCAGACACGCAGCAAATTATAGCAAGAAGCAGGCTTTCATTGCATGGTGTAATGGAAAGAGAAGAAAACAACTGTCACTGATGAAAATGGGAAATAACAATTATTACTTTGAGGGCAACGGGAACTCACAGAGTTTGTTATTACTGACAGCAAGGTATTCCTTAGTCCTTGTGACTTTAAGTCTGGATTAATGCACCTAGGTAGCACAACCTCCTGCAGCAGCTACATGCTTGTCCTTGTGAGTCTGTGTCCCTTTCTTCTCAACGTTGGATTTGATTACCAGGTGACTAAAGATGTGAGAGCTTTGCAAAATTAAAACGGTTAGCTCTAATTTTAGCAAAGGTCTTTAATGTTGATGCTGAAAGATAAATGGCCCACTCTCTGCTGTGTTTAGGATAATTGCCAGTTCATGATCTGGTCTCATTCAGAAAGATCCGTATCTGCAGCTGAAAAAAAAAAAAAAAAGTACTTGTGGTTCTGTGGCAAACATTACTTTGGTGACGGAGTGACAGTTTTCTGAGAATTTTGACTGTTAGATACCCGGCACATTGGACCAGCCATTGCCTTCTGGAAGAAATAATCACCTCAAAACGGTGATACTCCTGCCACTGTTTGGGAACCAAACTCCTGGCCGGGACCTCATGATTCAGCTATGTGCTGGTAATCACACAGTGCCTCCCCGAGCAGCGGACCCCTCCCTGTGCTTCGTCAGCAGCGACGGCTCCCCATCAGCCACCCTACCCCTCCCAGCCGCCGCGCTACCTGGAAAAACTTTCCATGCAGGTAACCAGCTAAGGCTGGCCGGGCACGGGATGGTTTCTGTCTACGTGCAACCTCCTTTTCCACTCTTTCCTTCATCTGATTCGTTTGGTTTCATCCACTTGTAAGGTAGGGTTGAGCACACGAGGCAGGGGCCACAGCTTGCTTGTGTGCCAGGAAATAACCTTGGGATGAGGTCTGATCTCTGTGACGCAAGGCAGCGTGCAGAGAGTAATATTTTTAGAGAAATCCTGGGAGAATTGACTGAGATGTGATTTTAAAAGGGATAATTGACTGAAATGTGATTTATACACGTGATCCTGTAGGTAGCGGCACCTTTGCCCCAAATCTCTGTGGCTGGTACTGAAGCTTTTTGTCAGGATCCCCAAGCACCACACCTCATGACCAAGAGCGGGTCACCGTGTGATCCCTGTCAGCCCCTCCCCGCGCCCCTCGCTCTAACACCGAGCCCGCTCAGCCCGCTCCGATCCCCTCAGCGCGCCCCGCGCGCGCCCCAACGGCCGTAACGGCCCCAACGGCCGCCCCGCCCCGCCCCCAGGCCCCGGCTGCGGGCGCGAAGCCTTTCCCCGAGGCCGGGCGGCGGGGGCGGGGCCGGGCCGGCCAATCAGGGGCCGGCATCCAGCGGGGGGCGGGGCTAACGCTTTGAGTGGCAGCCGGCTGGGTAAACAAGCGGCCGCGCTACGCGGCGCCGTCCCGGCGGGAGGCCCCGGGCTCGGCAGCGCTCCCCTCGCTCCCGCCCCCGCCCCGCAGCGCCGGGTGCCCGGCGGGCTCCCCGCGGCCGCCGACACGCTCAGCCCGGCTCCGGGGAGCGCAGTGCGCCGACACCGCCCACCCGCCCGCCCGGCTCGGGGGAGGGAAGGGGAGTGAAAGGGAGGCGGCGCGGGGCATGCTGGGAGTTGTAGTCCCCCCTTTGGAAATCCCGCCCGCAGCCGCCGGGGCCTGCTCCCGCCGCCGCACTACGACTCCCGGCACCCCCCGCGCCGCGCCGCCGGGAGCCGAGTTGAAGCGGGCGGCGGCGGCGCGCGCCCCCTCCCCCCCGCTCCCCCCCCTCCCCCCGCCGCAGAGCCCCGAACCAAAACAAAAACAAACCGCCCCCCCCGCCCCCACCCCCCGCGCGCCCCGCACCCCCACGAAATGGCGGCGGCCGGAGGGGGCTCCGCCGGCCGGGGGTGCTGATCCGGTCTCCCCCCCCCTCCCCCCCGCCGCCCTGCCCATGGGCGAGACATGGACTACGAGTTCAAGTCGAAGCTGGCGGCCGAGCGCGAGCGGGTGGAGGACCTCTTCGAGTACGAGGGCTGCAAAGTGGGCAGGGGCACCTACGGGCACGTCTACAAGGCCCGCCGCAAGGACGGGTAAGGCCGGCAACCGCCGCCGGGTCCCCTCACCCCTTCCCCCCTTCATCCTCCTCTTCCTCCTCCTGCGGCCCCCCCGAAGTTTGCGGGGTGCCCGGCTTCCCCGCACGGCCCCCCCCCCCCCCGGGTGCCGCCCCCCTTCCCGCAGGTGCTGCGGGGGCTCCCGGCCACGTGCTGGGCGGCCGGGAGCTGCCCCGGGCTCGGGCTGCAGCCCCCCGACCCCGCCGGGTCCTCGGGGAGCGGGGCTGAGGCCTCAGAAAGGCGCCCGTGCAGGTGCAGGGGCTGGCAGTGACCCTTCTCCTCCACGGGAGCCATCGAGCGCTTCCCCTTCGTTGCGATGACATAGGCCGTGTCTGTAGAAGCGTGCCAACCGTGCTGTATAAAGACTTGCAAAACATGCTTGCAGATCTCACACGGTACCCTTCAGGCAGAAAGCTGAAGAGCCTTCCTCTCCAGGCAACCGAAACTTCGAAAGAGAAAACCCCTCAATATGAAAAAAAAATACCCTCTTCTGTTTGTTTTACAAAGTTCTGGAAGTGATTGATGGAATGCTGCTTTAACTTTAATAGAAAAACCCAGATATTCTTCTTTTTCTTTTTTTTTTTTTGTAGGAGTAAATTGCATTCATGTGTGTCTCGACTCTAAGCCCTCAGTTAAGAAGACGCAGTATCAAAGAGATCAGTAACTGAAAGTTAGCACACCAGCTCAGGTGGAGGACTGAACGCTGAGAAAGGAGCTCTGGTTCTGACTGTAACTGGCTCTGCAACCTAAAAAAAACAATTACACATAACGTACTTGAAAAAGAAACTTTAAAGCCTTTCTGGGTATTACGCATGCCCCCAAGTTCTCCTAATATTGGTGGATTTAGTCGTCTTGGTTTTATAATTTTAAGTTACTTATTCACAAGTGGATATATTACATATATAAAAGTTATATGAGAGGAAGCTGTGGTAAAAATACCCAAAATGCTGATAAAATATTTGCTGCTGCTCTGTGATGCAGTAGTCCTAAAATTACTGTTTGTAAGAAAAACATAAAAGAGTTGGAACTTTGAGTTTACTCTTTCTATGACCAAAAAAAAAAAAAAGAAGTTTGATGTCTGTCTATAACTTATCTGCTTCATTTCCTTCAGTAGTAACGGAACGTTGTTGCAAGGATTGCATGGATGCTGCGAAGCACCATGAAGAACGTGTCTACAAAATCCATAAATAATAGTATTAGAAATACAAATGGGCAATAAACCAAAAGTAAACATGGCAAAAAAGATAGATTATCTCCAGCTCTGACTGATTAGCTAAGGGAGACCTTGAGCTGTAATTAGGCCTGCTGGTAAAAGGAAGTGAAAAGTTTCAGTAGGCAGTCAATTTGATTGAAATGCAATATAATGTGGCACAAATGCAACTGTACTTTGTAGTCAGAGGTTTTACTTCATGAGGCACGGAAACTGGGTTGTTACCCCCTTTTTTACACCATCAGTAAGTTCAATCTCAATTGCTGCTGTTTGACGTTAGGACCTATGGTGAAACGGAGATGTGACATAAGGAAAATGTAGAGAGTGACCTAAATAATAAAGATGGGGTGATTTCTTTATGAAATAAAGCTACCTAAAGCTAATAAAGCTACCTAAAACGTGCAGCGGAGTATATTTACCATTAGTTGTTAAATGTAAGGGTTTCTTAATGACAGAGAGAAACTTCTTCCAGTGCTGGCAACAACAGCAACCCAGCAGTGATGCATATTTATAGCGTGCTGATCACTGGGGGATTTTGAGGCACATGTAAAGGGATTCTTCTTTGCTTGATCATAGAGAGACTATTTCAGTATTTCAAGTTTGCAAAGCGTTCTTGTATCAACTAAAAAGATCCTGGCTACTTGCTTCTCATAGTCAATTTGCAGTCTCAGGGGGCTGAGAGCAGTAAGAACCATGTAGCTCTGCAGAAATTCCACTGAGAGCTTGTCACTTCATGTTTCAAAAACTTGGCATATAAACTTTATGAAATAGTAAAATGTGTTTATACGGAGCTTGGCAAGCTGTTGGATAAAATGCTTGCTTAGGGAAAAAAAAAAAAAAGGGGTTGCATTGCTTAGATTTCAGTGAATGGCCTGGGCATAAAAGCAGTTTTTAAACAAATAGCAATGTAGTTTGGCTTTTTCAGCCTAGAATGCAGTATCATTGGGCGTGTTTCTAGTGAGCCAATTGATTTCTGTGAAAGTTAAGTTATGAAAGACTTTGTTCAAACCTGACTGCCTATTAAAAAAAAAAATAGTTGGTCTGACATTTGCATGTACTGAATGAGTGTGTTTTTTTTAAAGATGTTGAGCACCTGCAGCTTCCATTTACTTCAGAAGTGTTTGTGTGGTCTGACAAGGTCTGGAGTATTACCTTTGTTATGTGTTCAGCTAAATTAGGCACTTGGGTTTGCAAAACTTTCAGTGATATCTTTGTAGTCCAGTAGGGCTAGAAAACAGGTCTCTGTATAAGCTGTCCCATGGTTTATTTCAGTGGACGCTGAAATCACTGGAGGGGGAACAGTGATATACAGATAAACCTTGGGATGGCAACTCAGCTGCCAACGTTAAGTGTTTAGCTCTTCATGTAGCTGGAAAATCTGTAGTTATTTTTCTGTGTGCGTATTACCTCAAATACGTCATGCTGACTCCTGCTAACGCTTCTTTGGACACTGGTTCACATTTGTCCAGTAAAACAGAGAAAATAATGCAATTTTTCCAGTCATGGCTAGGAAAGTATGATTAGTTTCACATCTTACATCTCCTCGTTACATTCCTTGCTGCTACTTTGACCACGGTTTAAGCTGCCATGGTGTGTTTAGTTGCTTGACTTCATGTACTTCTATCAGAGGCAGTTTTTAGGATGACGTGTGGATTGGAATTTCTGTTTTTTTTTGTTGTACGTGTCTGAATTATTTCCCTTTACTCTTCGGGAAAGATCAGTCTGTAAGTTCAGGCCACTGCAGAGTATTTCTGTTCCTTCATCTGAATGTCTGCTCACCTGCAGGAGGGTGTTTGCACAAGCCAGCAAGCTGAAAAGGTACCGCTGCTGACGAGTCAGGGACGCGCCAGGAATAATGGGATTCAGGATCCAAGCGGGAAACAGGCCGCTCTGTTCTTCGTTCTGCAGTAGCAGATGTAACACTTGTAAAAGCCGAAGCTGGTCCTGAGTGCTCCATGTGAATAAAACCTTTCTAGTACTGCCGCTCCTGCTTGCCTTTGAGCAAACAACCGAGCTGTCGGCTTTCCCTCATGCTGCGGCCACGTTATTGTTCTTTGGCTCACTACCTGGGTTTGGGCAACAGCAGTTATTAAAATACAATTACAAATGATATATTTTTTCCCTAAATAACAATGCATGTAATATTTTTAATCCTCATGTTTCAAAGTGCCTTTTAGAAAGCACGTAAGTGCAGAGAATGACAGCAGTGACCACCCTGCCATTTAATGCTTGGCAAGTATATACAGTTTGGCACTGCCCGGTGCTCTGCTGCAGTAATAAAATCACTCTTGATTAATACGATGTATCTGCTGATTGAAGAGCACTGATTTATGTGCCGATAGAGTAATACACTTTTTAAAAGGAAAGTCGCAACTTGTAAGTTGTCAGATTGCACTGTTATTAATATCCTGAAGTTCCAAATAAGATTTGGTATAAAACAGGCTCCACCTTAACTGCCAAGTACAGAATTCCCTTCTGGAAACTGGGCAACAGTGACGTGGATTCAAAAACATCATTGTAAATTACAGTCATAGGAGGGGGGGAAATGAATAAATTCACCCTTCCTCCCCCATTTTTGAGTATTGTAGCCTTGTAACTAAAGGGGGGGAGCCTGTTCTCTTCTGTGTGATGTTGGTGTGTAGAAGTGTGAACGTGAAGTCCTTAAAGCTGATCTGAAGTGCTTACAGCATCTAAGTCTGCCCAAGGTCAGGTGAACTTCAGGGAAAGGGCATGGGAAGAGAAAGGAAGGGGAAGTCCGTAGCCAGAGCAAGTGTTTAATCTAACCTAGGAATGCTGGTTTTGGTGCCAGCCAAGGAACCTTCACTTTCATTTATTTATTTATATTATGAATCTTATTTGCTTGAAGCAGAAGTGAAAAATATTGATAAAGAGAGAAGAGGAATGCTGCAAGGCACAGATGCCTTGGAAAAACAGCCTTTCTCCTGCTGCGACTCACCGTGGCTTCAGCGAACAGAGTTGGGTTGTTCAGAGGTTGCCTCTGGTCACACTTACGGCTGAGATCACTGCGGTGGCAGAAAACCTTCGATGTAGAACAGGCAGAGGCAGTCTGTTTATTCTGTTAAATCAATATTAGTATAGCAATAATTTGTGTACAGTTCTCCCCATATTGCTATTCTTCAGCATTTAAATTGCTGAAGTAACAGAGCACAACTGTGTCAGGAAATGAAATTCGCACCGGAGTTGACTAAGTGCTGCGAATGAACAGTGCTGGGGGTAAAAATCACAGGGAACCGAGAGCTTGGATACTGCAGTTAGGTTTACTGTTGAGAGAGGCAGCTCCTTGATGTGGCAAGCATTATACTCTCCTGGATGTGAAACTGGAGAGTTATGTACCAGTGCAAGTAAGTGCTTGTAAGATGTTTGAAAGTCTGTGATGTGTTATTTACTTAATTTTCAGTTTCTCTGTTTGACAGTGTCTTGAACTTAAGTGAGTTGAATTGTCAGTGGGGGTTGCTGTTTTTAGTACAGTCCTGTGGCAGGCTCCGTCACAGCAATATTGACCCAAGTCAGAAGGCGACGGATCCTGACCAGTTACCTTTCTCTGCAGCAACATCTCTACCTGTGATGATACGTGAGAAGCAGTGTTTTGCTCCTTACTTTCATCATTTGTACCCCCCCCTTGATGAAACTTGCCACCCTGGGGAAGATTGAATAGCTAAAGGTGTTCATGCCTTGCTATGATCTCTCCTCGCTAAGGAAGCCTAAATACGAGGCTTACATGCAAATCCTGACAACGCTTCATAGCAGCAAGCGCTGTTAACATGTGTGAGAAGAAACTGAATTAAAACAAACCTGTCTAACTAGTTGTCTGCAATGCCTTCTCCCCTGAAGTAGGAAGAGCTCGTTAGTATTTCATAATTGAGCCACGCTGAGAGCTGGCAGTCCAGCTGCGCTGGTGGCTCAGCTTCCTGCCCAGGAGGACAGTGTGAGTGGTGATGAGTAATTTTTTTTCCCACAGTGCGTATGGTCTCCCCCATAGCGCTTTTGTCCTTTCTTCTGCTGCCCTCTGAGCACAGAGATGAGCCGTGTGGCCCGTGGCCTGCCAGAACGCAAACAGCATTCAGCTGGTGTTTCATTTTCTGCTAGGGCAAGTGCAGAGGCATCGGGGTGGTGGTAGGAGATGGAAGAAGAAATGAGATGAGTGTGGGTGATGAGAAGCAGAAGAGGTTGAGTTTGAGAGAGAAGCAGATGAAGATTTTTGCCAAGCTTGCAGAGGAGGACTCATGCATAAGGTAGCACAGAATAAGCTATGAAGGAAAATCTCTCAAGATTTAGCTTTTTTCTTTTTTTTTTTAAAGAAGTTTCCTGTTACAGGGGGAGAGGGTTAAGAGTTTTCTAATAACGCTACAGGAAAAGGCAGTGAGAGCAAAGGAGGGAGAAGAGATTGCTTTTGGCACCCCACTTGGTAAAAAGGTGCAAAGCAAGATAGAAAAGGGGCTAAATATTTCTCACATGAACTACCTCACCTGGAAATTTAACATGTAGGTGTATTTCTGGGTCATCCTATCTAATCTGTTGCTTTGTAGGTAGAATTGTTTCTTTCATAAACTTACCTTCAAGATTATCACATCATGCATGATTTAAGAAAAAAAAAAATTGCTGAGATTGAGAATGCCTCATGTTTAGTTGCACATGTAATCAGAATTTCTGTGAGATGGTCTAACCAAATTTCATTAGAGACTCATTTAGTGACGTAACGTTTTCCTATGCCTTTTGAAAGTATCTCCTGAAAGAGCATTTGCCTCTCCTGTGGCCTTAATCGAACTTGTGACTTGTACAGATGCTGTCTGTCTGACCCAAATCTTTTTTCCTCTCTTTTAAACTCACGAGTTCTATGCTGCAAAATAAGTTTATATTTACATATGCTTATTGCTGCTTGAAGTATTGTTCAGGATATCGCACGGTCCATGTGTATGATACAGGAAAGGATCTTTAGGAGAAGTGATTTTCAGCTCTTGCCTTTGTCTTTCAAAGATATGTTGTTTCTTGAGCTTGTTTCCGAGTATTCAAGAATTGACACAGGCTGTGGTTTTTTTTTTTTAGTTTCTTTTGCAAAGTATCAGAACTTAAAAAAAAATAAATAAAAATTATTTGTTTCAACAACAGTATGTTTGCCTGAAGGAATGCTGAAGCTGGTCCAGGGCAACTGCTTTTGGATTAAATTGCCTAGCTCAGAATGTCACTTTAGGAAATGAAGAACAATTTCTACTTGTATAGCAGAGACAAAACCTTTACTGTTTTGGCTTGACTTATGAGTGAATGTATCTAAATAATTTAGGTTTATAAAAGACCTCCCTGCTCTGGGGACTTTGTTTATATGGATCACTTGACTATAAGATAGTCTGATTTGACTGACAGATAAAAATGGTAGTTGTGAGGGTATTAGAAATAATGACTCTTCTGAGCTTCAGTTATCTCAGTAGATTCGAGAACAAATAAACTACAGAAAAGGAAACCTTTCAAATCAAAGTTAGTTGTTATTAACAAAATCCTGCGATAGCCTTTAAATCAATGGATACTTCTATATCTGAATTTTTCATTAATGTTTCCTTAGGCTTTTCTGTGGGAGTACAAGTCTGGTTTAGCAGTATTTTCTTAAAGGATTTATGAAATATTAGTGTACCTGATAAGGATGAAAGGAGTGTTGTTGAGGTTGTGTAAACTGATCTTTGCAGAATGGGTGTCTTATTTCATGTTTATTTTTTGAATTGGAAAGTATAAGTACCTTTTCTTACCGTGAGAAAGATTGATGGAGCAGAGGTTACTGGAACAGGTGATCTCTGAAGGACATTGTTTCTGTTTACTTTTGTCTTTTTTTGGGATTAGCAGTTTTTTAATGAATATTTTAGGTTGAGGCTTTTGCATAACCTCTTGTTTCTCCCTCAGCTGTCATCTGTTTTCCACAGAGTTTATGGATTTCAACAGTTCTGGGGTCATGCATTGTGCAGATGAAGCCACACAGAGGTCAGGCTTTCCGATAGGCAAAGCAGCAGCTATAGCTCCCCGTGCGTGTTAGCAGTGTTGAATTTCTCACTTACAGGTAGGGGATCTGGTGTAAATAAGAGCACAAGTATGAACTGTGGACAGCCTTAGACAACATGGATTTAAACATATGTTCTCATAAACTGGGCCTCGTGTACAGTAAGGTTATTTTGTCGATTGCCATTCCCTGCTGACTGAAGTGGAAGATGCTATTGATTTCTTTATATAATCAAGTGAAAATGAATGTTATAGGCAATTGATTGGGAGGCAGAAGCTAGATCTTCCAGAAAGGAAACGACGTCCAGAGGTAAAGTAGGACACTCTGCTGTTTTGAAGCAATGTATCTGGTTTCCTCATGCATTAATTGCAGAAAGAGTCAGTCATCTCTGTGTGGCCAGAAAAGGTTTTCTGCCTCTTCTGTCGCGCTCTTTCTTTCCCTGCCCTTACCAGAGTGCTCAGAGCACCCAGACTGGTAGCACTGGGACTGCTCCGACCACAAGTGCCCTTGACTCTCCTGTGGCTTTGCTGTCTCATGGGGCCCCTGTGCCTGAAGAGATCTGATGATACAAAGGCCGCTCATGCGTGAAGTTCTGGCAGCGTCAGATGAGCTGTTTGACTCCGAAGCAGATTGTTTTAGAAGAGGAGCCTCTTGTCTTGTGGTTCATGAATTCTGCAAATTCAAAGGCGTTTAGAGAAAATTCTCACCAGTATTATGCTTCCATGGATTACCACAGCTTCACGATAAGACTTAGCACCTCGCTCACTCCGAAGTGGCTGTGTTCAGTGCTGTTGGTGCAGCAGTGGCTTTCAGCCTGTGTCTTCGAGTGCTTCTGTTCCTGAAACAGACTTCCTGTGTGAGTTGTTGCCATGTTCCCAAGGACGTTGCAGACTTCAAAGTTAGCTTTGTGTTCATTCCTTTGATTAAAACCAGTCACTGCAGAGGATAACCAGGTGTTTCTTGGCCCAGTTCTGTCATGCTCCAAATGAGAAACAGAGGTAGATGAACTACCAAATTTAATTTGAACTTCAGTTCACGTCAGAAAAGACCATTACCCGTTGAATGCCATTTATTCTACCTTTAGCATGGGTTCAGTGGTAGGGAGAAAATGTTGGTGTAAAACTTGATCCAAGCTGCCCTTAAAGGCTACTGAAAGAGCTCAAGAGAAGCCTGTTTTCACTATGGAATCATAGAATCATTAAGGTTGGAAAAGGCCTCCAAGATCATCTGGTCCAACCGTCCCCCTACTACCACTATTATCCACTAAACCATGTCCCTAAGCACCTTTCCTTAAACACCCTTAGGGACGGTGAACCCATCACCTTCCTGGGCAACCCATTCCAATGTCTGACTACACTTTCTGAGAAGAAACTTCTGATTTCCAACCTGAACCTCCCCTGGAGCAACTTGAGGCTGTTCCCTCTGGTCTTATCACTAGTTACCTGTGAGAAGAGGCCGACCCACAGCTTCCTTTCAGGTACCTGTAGAGAGCAGTAAGGTCTCCCCTGAGGTTCCTCTTCTCCAGGCTAAACAACCCCAGTTCCTTCAGCCGCTCCCCATAGGACTTGTGTTCCAAGCCCTTCACCAGCTTCGTAGCCCTTCTCTGGACATGCTCCAGGGCCTCGATGTCCTTCTTGTACTGAGGGGCCCAAAACTGAACACAGCACTCGAGGTGTGGCCTCACCAGAGCAGAGTACAGGGGGATGATCACCTCCCTGGTCCTGCTGGCCACACTACTCCTGATACAAGCCACGATGCCATTGGCTTACTTTGCCACCTTTGCACACTGCCAGCTCATGTTCAGGCAAGCATTAGTCAGCACCCCCAGATCCTTTTCCTCTGCACAGGTTTTTGAGCCACTTTGCCCCAGGCCTGTAGTGTTGCCTGTACCGTTGTTGTGGCCAAAGTGCAGGACCCGGCACTTAGCCATGTTGAACCTCCTCCCACTGGCCTCTGCCCATCAACCCAACCTGTCCAGGTCCCTCTGCAGGGCCTTCCTACCCTCTGGCAGACCGACACTTCACCCCAACTTGGTGTCATCTGCAAACTTACTGAGGGTGCCCTCAATTCCGTCATCCAAGTCATCAATAAAGATATGAAAGAGAATGGGCCCCAACACTGACCCCTGGGGAATGCCACTCGTGACTGGTCGCCAGCTGGACTTAACTCTGTTCACTGCCACTCTCTGGACCTGGCCATCCAGACAGTTTTTAACCCAAAAAGAGAGCATGCACAGGCTTAAAGTTCAAAGGAAGCAGCACCTGACTGGGGTTCCTTGGGAACAGATAAGATGGTTGCTAACTCAAGACTTCGCTAATTGCTGGGAAGTAGCAGGATGCTCTTAGTGGCTGGAATAAGACATTTGTAGCTGTGTGGAGTTCTAATTTCCTCTCTGCTTCAACCTCAGGCAAAATGGAGATGCTTCATAAACATTGTGTCTTGCTTCTTGCTAATGATTTGGACTGTAGATTTTGGACATAAAGGCTAGTTTATTAACTAACTTAGTTTATTAACTAAGAATTACATTCACTTTGTGTGAACTTTCGTGTAGCTTTAGTGAAGAGAGTTGAAGACTTCATGTGTTCAATCTGTTGAGCTGAAACATCTGAGAAAAAGAAGAGCAGAAGTGTGACAGATCTCTGATAAATCTGTGCTTCCTACACGCTTTAGAGGAGACACTTACTGTGTCATGAACCAGGAAAGGAAAACTAAATAAGTGCAGTTTTTAGGCTGTTGTCTAAGTCTTACATTGAGTCAATAATTTCTTCCTGCTCTGGGTGAAACTAATGCATCATACTAATTTAGAAAAAAAAAAAAAGTGCTGTGTTTCAAACCGAGGTTCTTGCTGAAGAGACTTAAAACAAACACAGGCTTCATAGTGTTTGTTGTTTTAATAGCAATTTCCCACCTATCCAAGTTGCAGTATTTAACCAGATATGCACTACAGAGAGAGACATGGTGTGCAGTGAGCTGAGCTGTGTATTTACAGTATGGTTTTACACTGAGGTTTTAGGACTTTTAAAATTACTGAAAAACAGATGGCTAATGTTATTGACATTTGTGGTCAGTCACAAACATGCTCCTCAAAAGTGATTTTATGAAACAAAAGGCAGATTTCTTTTTGGCATAGTCTAAAGGACCCTGTATCTGTGTCCTTGAAACATAATTCACTGATAAATAAAAGCTCGTTTTCTCCTTATTTCAGTGTTTTTGTTTTTTTTTCTTCTTGCTGCTGCTGCTTATTTCAAGGTAACAAATGCTCAAATATGGATCCTTAAAATCCAACAAATAATCAGTAGCCTTTCCAGAAAGGAGGTGTTTCCTAAAGCTGTTAATTAGCTGTAATTGAACCTATAAATAAGGTCAGGTACCATTCCATCCCCTGCTTTAATACAACGAATGCTGAAAGAAGTTACCTGGAGTGACAGAATAATTTTACAACTTTGCAAGTTGAATGTGAACACTTTGGTTTTCACATTTATAAGCAAGCTGTCGAGTCTGCTTATGCCAATCTGTTATAAAATAAACCTACTCGCATGAGCTTGATGGTTCTCAACCACTCGTTGGAGCCAGTCTGGTTCTAGCAGTGGCACAAGCCCTGTAGCTGGTTGAGGTCTCTGGGTCTTCTCCAGGGGCTTTTGAGTGGCAGTGGCTGAAGTGCTCTCTTTCCTTGCCTTTTATTATGTAAAGGCTTAGCTATGGCTGATATGTTTTCCAGTTCTCTGTTGTTAGAGAGATCTTGAACATCTGTCAGCGGCTGTGAAAGTGTCTCTAACTGTTGTTAACAGATAGACGGTATCTGTGCTATAAAGATTTGCTTTTAATTTTCTGAATTGGGAACTGCTGGAAAAAGGTAGTGGATCTGGTTAGGTCAAGTCTAATGGTGCTGGAACAGTCCTAGTCTTATGTTAATGTTAAGAGACCTCTATTCCCCACTCCCAGTCTGATCAAATTAATATGGGGGGAAATGGAGTATTTTTTAAGACATACAGAGTGTTAGCAGTGCTCAGATTCACTCTTTTGTCTTTTTAATCAGTTGTCTTCTCATACATAAAGAGTGTCTATCATAGGTATTGTGAAGATCATTTCTTTTTTAATGGTTACTTTGCATATTTTGTGAGGCTCTGTGGAAGGGCAGAGTATAAGGGTGTCATGTTTAAAGGCAAGTACCCCAGCATCACTTTGAGAACTTGCCTTCTTCTTTAACGCACAGATCTCCTCCTGAGTTCATAGACTGGTTTGCAGAGGAATAAATAGACAGAAGAGCAGCCATATCAATAGTGGTTTTTAAAGGTACACCCGAGGATATTCTATAGATAACAGAACAAAATCAGGGTATAGTTCAACTTCTAATAGGGTAGTGTGATAACACTGAGTGTCTTTTCATAGCCTGATGCCAGTGGTACTTGTAATATGAGCTCTTTTACATCGCTGGGATGTGTCAGATTTTCCAGCAGGCTAAGCTCTGTGAGATTGTTCTCCTGTGTGTTTCTTATAATGTATGTGATGGAAGTCTTTTTTTATTATTTTTAAGGCTAATTGTTGTAAGCAGTTTGCTCCATGTTTGAACATATCTTGCAATGTCTTTACTTAGCCATGTAGTTGCAGAGGAGATGCAAACTCAGCTTTAATTATTTTTTTTCTTTCCTTAGTCCTCCAAGATTCATGCTACTGAGATGCTTCAGTATACATTGGAGTGCAAAATGAGTTCTATTTGGTGATGCTGACTTTTTTTTTTTAAAGGCAAATCTGTATTGGTTGCTTTTCAACCCCAAGATTTTTGGTCTGATGTTGCAACAATCATATGCAAAAGGCACAAATTGTTCAGGTCTGCTAGTGAAAACCAAGAAGCAGCATTTGGTTAATATGGCTCTAAACCATAGCAAAGATTTGCTTAAAAAAAAAAAGTTCGTTAGTATAACGATGCTAATACTAATGAGACATTAACTCCTGTTCTAGAGGTAGAAATAGTTTCTCTAATTCTAGGGGGCATAATAGCATATTTTCTGTTGCAACCCTTTTTGGTCTTGACTTCAGTTAAGTCTGCATATCATTTTCCATTTCACTGATAGCAACTTTTAAAGAAAATCCCCTAAAATGGTTTGTCATATTCTGTCTGTCACCTTTGAGCATGTGTTTGTAATTGCTGTTTTATTTTTTTCATAGCCCTCTGGAAAAATGAATGCACCATTTCTTGTGTTTTTTTTTCACCTTGTTTCTGTGTAATTCCTAGTGTCACAGTGTTTTATGAAAGGCTTTGAAGAATGCAGCTTCCTACAGCCATCTTTTGAAGGTAGAAAATTTAGGACTTGTTCGACACCACGCTCCAACCACTGGCATGTATTTTCAGAGAGTACATCCCGGAAGGGATGAACCTCACCGTCTTGCAGGCAGTGTGGATGGCACCAGCAGAGGAGTGTATGTGGTAGTTGTGCCTGCGGGCTGGACATCAGGACTCTGAAATGGTGCTGGGCTTGCGTAGCTGCTGCCTGCTAGGGAAATTGGCTTTCTACCTGTCTGTGAAGAGGAAAAGCCAGGCCCAGGTTCAAGCACGCAAAGGGATGCGTGTTTGCTGTATCCATATGAATGGTCCTTTCATGTGTGCTACACATTTGTCCTCCTTTCCTGTGCCCAACGCACTTGTCCTCCTGGAAGGATCAGAACACCTTTTCCAGTCAATTCTGGACCTTTTCACTTTTACTGCTGCTAATACCTTCTTAAAGGGCTGTGGCCACGTGCTCTGTATCTGCGGGCAGCTTGTGCCCGTTAGCCAGTGCCGAATGGGATCCCTTTAGTGGCTTTGCTCCTGGAAAGCTTCGTGAGCCAAATACCACGGAGGGATTTTTCACTTAATTTCTAGGTGTTCTTCAGTGTCATGGTTTTGTCATCGCTTAGGGGATAAAACGTTTGTAACTCTTGTTGGGGATCTCTGGCTGACTGCTGAACTTCTTGCTGAGTGGCACAATTAAACAGAGTGATTAGAGTCGAACTGGCTGTCTGTGGGAATGTGGTGCTCCTGCAGCACTCTGCTTCAAGGACGCTGGGCTGTGTAGTGTTCCCGGCCTTTGCCCTATAAAGGCACAATTATGCGCGCCACAAAAATGTGATTATTCCATTAGCATTGCTTACAAGGGTGACTTGTTATTTTGTTAGTGTTTTCTAGCTAGGTCTTGGAATGTTTATTGCGTACTTTATTTGTTTAAGGCATTGCACGCTTTATTTTCTATTTTCAATGCTCTGCTCTTAATTGAGAAAATTAGTATATGGTATAATGTTAATATCTGTATTAACTGGTATAATAGTCACAGTTGTAGCTTAAGTATGATTATAGGTTTCCAGGCCAGTTCTTTGATGTGGCTAATTAATTATGGATTTGGTATGTTAAATTTTTTTTGAATTCAAGAGGGACCATCATTAGAAGTTGAAAAATTTGAATAATATGGATAAAACAATAGTTTGAACCATGTGCTATTTTCAGATCCTCCGTTTTTTTCCTTATGGTCTTGGACAAGCTGTTTCTAGTCTTCCGTTGGCTTGTTTCTTGTTGTGTTGTAAGTCATCCGAACTGTACACTTCTAAGGTGATTTTTTTTTAAAGTATCTGGAAAAGGAAAAGTGAAAGTGTTACCCAGGAGGTAACATTTCTTATTTTCTGCATTGAATGCTGTAACTGGACATTGAGCCAGCTAAGTACGTTTTTGTGGGGAAAGGACAGAATTTTCCTTTGCACTGTACAAATTAAAATGTTAACATTAACCTTGAGGAGTTACAGAATGGGATCTTTATTGGTGAGGGACGAAAGCTTAAGCTGAAAGACCAAGCTGCAGCCTTACACCGGTATGGGTTTTTCTCAGAGAGATGTTCTGAACGATTGCTGGTAGGCTTTGAGGGAGCCTTGTGCTCGGTAATGTGGAATACATGGTCAGGAAGTTTTGAGGAGTAACTCATCATCAGTCTCATTTTTTTTTTTTTGTAAGAAGCTATTTCCTGTTAAAGTAGTATGAATAGTAATGCTTCTGAGCCTAGAAACACCGTTCATTTTAATTTCTACTCCTAGTTTTGGATAAGGGAAGTGAGAGCTTGGAGAGAAGCCGTTCTGTAAGTCACACTCCTCTGCATCTGTTTTGAAAAGTTTTAATAAAAAACCAAGTTGCAGCCTCTTAAAGGACAGATTTCCTTTCCATTTGCGTTCTGCTGTGTTTTCCCTCGGACCTGAGAGCACATTGCCACCTTTGTGCTGGGGTGGCTGTCTAATTGAACCCTCTTGGTCCAGCTTTGCCATGCACCCTTCTCCCTTGCCCTCAGGCACAAATGGGCAGAGCAGGACCTCCTGGCACGTGGGCTGGCTTCTAGGACACTGGTAGTGTGGACCCGAGGGTAGTATCTTCGCACAGGGACCTTGCTTCTGCTTGGCTGCCCCCGTCATGGTGCCTTCTGCCTCTTCCCAGACCTGTGGAGCTCATTGTTCTGCTTTGTTTTCTAACCTGGCTCCTGCTTGCTACACTCTCGAATGAAAAATGCACTGATGTAGCATCTGTCAGAGAAGAATTTATGAAAATGAAAACTGTATTGTTCCATATGAGTTCCTGAAATATGTTTCAGGTTCACTGGAGCTTTTCTGTATATTCAACATTAAGCAGAAATAATTCCCTCTGCCCACGGTGTTTCTTAAGAGCACAGGTCTCGAGGGAGTTGAACAGTATACTTGCATATCACTACGTTTTACATTATTTATGGAACTCTCACAGCAGAGAAATAGCTAATAAAGTACCTATTTTTTCTTTGGCTGTTTAAGACCATTTTATTGAGTGAACAGAATTGTGTATTTCATCAGATTGCATGGACTGACTCAGTGTCGATGATTTAAATATATTCCTTTCTCAAATTATCTTGAGGTTACTCTTAAATGAGAAATATTGTTAAAGTACCAGTTGGTGGAGATCTTTTGGAAAGTGCTTTAAGCAGCCATTATGTTTGCTTAATAAGAACCTTTAACTTTGGAAACATATTCATATAACCTTGCCTCTCTGCCAAAACTAGTAAATGATATTGATATACTTAAAGGAGGCTATGATTTGAAATTGTTGGTAAAATACAAACAGATGTTTTGTGAGACCTAGAATATGGTATTTTTGGAGTTCTTTGTACTTGATGCCCATTTATTTTAGGTGTTTTAATTATCCCCATTTTTGCTCACTGTTCACAAAACCCGATGTCCTAGAAGCATGTTGTTTGCTGCTTAGTGATACTGTCTTCTTAACCCACGTGCTCTAATGTCTTATGGTGATGTGTTGTTTTTTTAAGCATCTTTCATCGTTTCTCATTTGTATCTTAAAATCCTATGTGGAATGGTTGGTGTTAGATGATGACAGACTTGCAGTGGTGTTAAGCAATTCTGCTGAATGCAGTGTATGCCAAACAGCTTACCCGTTTTCTGCAGCGTCCTTCAGTCTGCCCAGGCCTGGGTAACTGAATTTAATGCTTGCCTTGCAGAGCTAGGTCAGTGCTGTTGTATCCGTGTGGTGGTGTGCCTGCTTAAGGAGATGTGCCGAAGGAAGGGCGCACTTCACTTTTGTAGTGACCATTTTGTACTGGGACTTCAGCTGGTAAGCGCAGGATCGTTCTGTACTGTGTAGTGTGAGCATGACTCTAGTTTAAAACCCGTGAGCAATTTTAAATGTCTGGAGTTGGTTTGGGTTCTGCAGACAACACAGTTTTGTCTTCATAGTTTCAGTACGTGATCCAAATAATGAAGTTAATACTTCGCACTTTATGTAAATCTCTATCTGCATAGGTAGAACCCTCTATGAGAGGGGATGAGCATTTATTATTCACTTCTTAAAATTTAATGAAATCTAAATTTCTAAAAGATAAAATATGAGCTTATCACCTGTAAAGGCACAGATTTCTTGGTTCTGTATCTGTGTCGTGATCCAAGTTCTTGTAAATGACTAATTCACGAAAAAAAAAAGGGCTGCTCTATGGGGAGCAAAGATGGAATCTGATTTATCATGTCAGTAGATCCTGGTGAGGAGTCCTGCTTAGGAAGGAGGCTCTTCCATTTCTGAAATTGTTCCTAAAAGGGTCCTTGGTGAGCAGCTCTTACGGATTATCTGTGTTAATGCAGTGGGTGGCCTAATCTTAGTAATGGTAACTTCTTAAACTCTTTTTTCCCCTCAGTGCAGAATCTGAAGTTATATGTTCAAAATAGTGTGTTATAAAGCATTTAATTTATTTAGCATAAAGGAACAAGAGCCTCTTTTAGAAGGGAAGAGTCTAATCTTGCTATATTCATTTGTCATATGTGTTGCTAAGATTTGCATCCAAGTGTCCGAATAAGTGAATATTTCTGATGTAGTTGCAAGGCACGGTGTAAGCTACTGTCCTTTTGTATTTCTCCACAGATCAGTGCAGAATGAGAAGGTATTTCTTCCTTTTGGCAGTTCTAGAATCATGTAGGTCACCTTAAAGTAACCCATTTCTTTCTTTTCAGCTGCAGAAGGACCTTTTGTTTCTCCAGGCCTATCAGTAGAGAGAGGCCTGTTGGAGCCTGTAGCCTAACATGCTTAGTCTTGCTTGCTTTGGGAGCGCTGTTGCACCAAATCCCAAACACAATGAAACGCCCAGCTTAAAATAAAGCAGATGGTAACTCCATTACCACTGATTTTTCTCTGTTTTTAATTTGGAGGGGATATCTTTTCAAACATAGCAAATGATTTCCAAAGATTTCACGTAGGTGCTTGTTTGAGAGAGGAGTAACAACTGTTTTTGAGCTAGGGTGAAATAACAGAGCCCAGGTTTTCCAGTTGGAACAGCTGCTGGATGACTCATCTTCAGAGGTGGATTTACCTTTTTGCAAAGCTTGCAGTGCACCAACTTAATTTGTAGTCAGAATAAGATTGGAATTTTTCTTGCTGAATTTTCACGTCAAAAAATGTAGTGTGAAACAGGTAAAATGGGAGCTAACCACAATCTTAGCTATAGATACGTTTTGTGGATTTAATTGCTACTGAAAATTGTTGGTAAAAACGATAATCGGTAATTACAAACATGTGTAGGTGGTTTTAATTTCTGGTCAATCCCATCCCTTCCCCACATCGCTCCGCTCATACCGAGTTTCAGAGATGGGGTTTCTCGAGGACGCTGGAGCTGGGCAGGACCTGGACCTGGAGGTGGGAGCAAGACGAACTGAAACCAGGGCAGCAAAATGAAACAGTGTGGGACCAGAAAAGGGGGAAACTTGAGTCAACCAGAGATGCTGTAGGGAATTTGGATGGGGGATTGTGGACTACTGAGTGGTCCAGAAGTTGTAGTCGGTGGGCCCGCATAAGTGCGTCAGCACTGTGGGTAATGCTGCTTATCAACGCCCATCGCTTCCAGCTGAATCCTACCCAACCTTACCATGGGCATTAAGGTGATTATGTTGTGTCACAAGGGCTTTGAGGTACTCCTCATGTTCTTGTTCTGGTTGTCTTCCCTGACAGCCAGAAATTACTTCCAACTATGTTTATTTAAAAGGATAATACCATGTTCAGGCAGAGCAGTTTCACGTACTGTGTAGGGGTCCGTAGTAGTGAGTGCTTGACAGGAGTCCTGTGGCTGGCAAACACAGACTTGCCCGGTGAAATTCATGTTCTTTCAATGTATAATTACTTATGAAATGCTGTTATGTTTTTAAATTAAAAGTCAATTGATGCTGGCTCATAAAATCAAGTAAGATCCTTGTAGTTTCTAGGTACTTCCAGGGGAGTCTTTCAGGCATGGGATGTGAATGTGCTGCTTTTTCATGATAGAGAGAATTCGAAAATTTCAGGAAAAGTGTCCATCAAAATACCCTATAGATGTATTTTCCATTAACAGGATGGTTTAGAGAGAAGTGGAAATAGGTAAACAAAGCTTATTTAAACAGGAGTTTTTGTGTGTATTTTTGGAAGTCTCTGTTAAAAAGGAAACCTGCTTTTAATACCAAAGTGTAATTTATACATAAAAACAGATCGGCTTTTCAGCTTCTTGATCTAGACCAAATCAAAATAAATCATTATACTTGTATTGATTGGTGTAATATAAATCAGAGCTAAAAATATTCCCCTCTTTCTTTCTTTCTCTCTTTTTTTTGTACAGAAAAGATGAAAAGGAGTATGCACTGAAGCAAATTGAAGGTACAGGGATATCCATGTCGGCCTGTAGAGAGATTGCAGTAAGTGTGCATAAATGAAAGTATTTTTACTGACATTATTATTCAACAGATATTTTCTTTTCTCTACACCAGATAACAGAAAGGTTATGTAAATGTTTTCCTTGAAGTATGCAAGCATGAAAGTTACTCAAACATGCGCTTTCCATAAAATGCTTTGTAAATATTACAAATTTTTTTTGGGTGTGGAATGAGGTGTTCTTGCTAGTTTAATGGTAATGCCTCTTTCAGGGTATTGTTTTGTTTTATATGCTTTTATGTGTTGAGGGAAATAAATGAGAGTCTTTTAATGAAGATTTATTTTAAGCCCAGATGTTTTTAAAATAACTTGTAGGAAAAAGATTCTGAAAGATTACAACTGCCATTACCAGTCAGCTTGCTAACAGTGTATTTTATTCAGATTAACGGTAGCTTACTCTTCTTTGGTACCTGATGAGTTTGTTCCCCTCATTCTCTATGTGCTTTGTTAAGTACAGAGAACTTTGATAGCAAAATAAAAACAGCTTTAATCGTGTTTTTATCGCATGTATCTTAAGAGGAAAAAATGGATTCACGTCTGAGCACAGTAGTGTCCATGCATATATGTGTGTGTATATATATCTATATCTATATATCTATTTAAAGTCCTTCCAAGGAGGTAAGAATCATATTTTTATATGAAGAGAGAATTTAAATCTGTTTAAATGCTTATTCTATGACTGAAAATGTACATTATTGTCAAAGTGCTGAGTCACTTAGTAAAATTTTGTAATGCAAGAATTCCTTGCATTGCAAAAGAAGTGCGTTTTCTTGATTAAATATTTACCTTGTTTGAATGCTGTCACTATGCTGAGGGCTGTTGAAATGTAACACAAGATTTGTGCCCAAAGCTTTTATGATCTGTTAGTGTTGCATAGAAATACAGTATTCAGGTGTGAAGCATTAGGAACTCGTGATGTTCATGAACTGAACAGAACACCGTGTTGTGTGTAGTGTAGTGCACGTGGCAGTGCTTTATCAAGAGACTTGGCAGATAATAGTACTATCTTTTCAAAGTGCTTGTCACTAGAAGGTCAAGGTCACTCCTGGATTTGAGAGGTGGCTCTGTTGCTGTCAGTTAATTTACACACAGTCTATTCAATCACCTTTTTGGTAATATTTTTGCCTTTAAAGGGAACAAGAAGTCCTTTAACATTAAGACTAGATCATATTCTTTTTATTTTAAAGTCTGTTTTGACAGCAGTGGAGTATTTTTCAGTTTCTTTGTCTCCATAGTAGTATAATTTAAAACAGACAAAAAACTAAATCACAGAATGGTTTGGGTTGGAAAGGACCTTAAAGATCAACTAATTCCAACCTCCTGCAATGGGCAGGGACACCTCCCACTAGGCAGGTTGCTCAAAGCCACATCCAGCCTGGTCTCAAGACAAGAATCAATGTGTGGAATATAGCCCACAGGAGACTTTTCTGTTGTCATGATAGCACTGTGGTATGGAGATGGTTCTGTCATATTTAGAAGCAACATCGTGAGGAAATAGTGTCAAATAATTTTGTCCTCTGACAGTACATCTGCATTTCATTCTTGATTATTTATTTATTTTTTAAAAATTTGATTGTGTTTTGTACAAAAAGCTCAGTAAAACCTGGGAAATATCATAACTACTCCATAAATCGTTTAAATCCTCTGAATAGTTCCTCCTTTAATTTTTCCATGGATTCTATTTTACTCTTCTCCAAACTTCAGAGTAAAACTATAACTTGAGATAATGTAGCAAATCACTGCTTGCCTCAGTGAATTTTCAGGCTAGTCAAATATTGGAAATATGTAAAGGGTAAAGGTGAAATAGTTGAAAAAGAACCACAATCTTATTTTTTTTCCTTACAAAAACAAGCAGGATCGAGTATATTTTCCGCAAAGAGAAGCAGACTTATGATTAATGCATTAATAGTTAATCTTGTCCTTAAAAGCATAAGCAGGTAGCAAAACAGGTAGTGTTTACTGATTAAATGAAGATTATAAGCCAGGAAAGAGGCCACGTTTAAAATATTGTGGGTAGTTCTTTTGATGTCTAACTTACCATGCCCCACCAATTCTCACATGGAAGAAACATCCGTGTACTTGGTTCTGTGTGCGCTCAGAATATTTCAGTAGTTCTGCAACCTGAAGACGTAGCCAATGTGCTTGAGAAATAAATTGCCGAACTGAAAGGCATTCAGTGTTGTGGTCCAAGCCTGGTTTGTGTATGGTCTTGCCTACATACTCACAATAAGATCTACTGGTTATCTTTCCCTAAGATAAAAGGCAGACTACTCATCTCTGCTGGCGTTACAGATCAAATTGGTCTGTCTTTGCTTCATATTTTGGAAAACATAAAGCTTCCTTTGCCGTTATTACTATGGGTTTTTCACGGAAGAAGGCGTATGTCAGTGATAACATCAGACAGGCAGTGGTTCCCGGGGCGAGTGATGATTACTTTCTTTCGACTGTGGGGTGATACCTGCCGAAGCAGGAATCCATATTGCAGCCAATTCTGTTGTGCTAGAATGTGAAAATGCTAGAGGACAGTCCTATACGGTAAAGAATTGTATCTTAAAAAAACAACACACAAAAACAAAAACCAAAAAGTTAGTTTATTCTCTGTAACTGGAGTCTACTCTGAAGATAACTGAAATGCCAACTATTTGTGTGTTCTTGTCAGACAGTTTATTGCTGGGCTTAAGCATAAATACTTTTGAAAAGTAAAGCTGGAAAATATGAATGAGAGTTAGTGGCTGAGTCACTCAGAATTTGTGGTTTTCTGTTGCTTTTCACATGAGGGATTGCAGAAACCATAAGGCTGAATGTAGTAGAGGATTCTCAGTGCTCAGAAGATCTCAGAAAGGTTCAAGTCTTGAACAACTTGGGGAGCTACAGTGTTATTGTTATTGGCTTATTTAGGTGAGGTGGTGGCATTTAGGATCCCAGAAGTGAGCCCAGCAAGAAGCAGGATCACAGCCTTCATTACTGAACTGGATGCTGGGACAGAGTGCACCCTCAACAGGTTTGCAGGTGATACAAAGTAGAGGAGTGGCAGATAGACCAGAGCATTGTGCTGCTGTTGGGGGGACCTTGCTGGGCTGGAAAAACGAACTGGGAGCAATCTCATGAAGAGAAATGCCAAGTCCCATATCAGAGGTGGGCTAACTCCAGGTACCCGTACGTGCTGGGAGCTGACTGGCTGCAAAACAGCTGTGCATGGAAGGCCTCGGTGGACAGCAAAGTGACCATGGGCCAGTCATACACCCGCAGGGCGAAGGTGGTCAACAGCATCCTGGGCTGCATTAGGCAGAGCGTTGCCAGCAGTGTTGGGAAAAGTGGTCCTTCCCCGCTGTGCAGCGCTGGTGAGGCCATGCCTGGGCTCTCCAGTGCAAGAGAGACGTGGAGCAACTGGGGAGTCCAGTGCAGGACTGTAAAGATGATTAAAGGACTGGAGCATCTTTCATATGAGGAGAGGCTGGGAGAGCTGGGACTGGAGGCTGGAGAAGTTTGTTTATTTTTTTTTTAATTGATGTCTGTAGATACCTGGAGGGAGGGTGCACAGAAGTGAGGGTCAGACACTTTTCAGTGACATGACAAAAGGCAACAGGCACAGATTAAAGCACATGACATTCCATGTGAACGCTTAAGCATTTTGTTGTTGTTGTTAACTTTTTTCTTGCAAGGGTGGCTGAGCATTGGTACACATTGCCCAGAGAGGTTGTGGAGTCTTCACTTGTGGAGATGATCAAAACTTGACACAACTTGGGCAATCTGCTCTACCTGACCTTGGTTGAGCAGGGGGGTTAGACCAGATCTTAAGAGGTCCCTGCCAACCTGAAACATTCTGTGATTCTGTAAAACAATTTTCTAGTATTTCTCTCCATTTATTAGAAATCGAGCCACGCCTTTAAGATGTATTTCTAGTAAGCAGATAAATATTTTTCAGTAACAAAATAGAATGATTATACGCTACTTTGCAGTGAAATACAATGAAGAAACATTTATTTGATCTGTTCCAATAAAAGATACAGGTACCTTTTGGTCTCCTGATTCTATCCTGAGTTGCTGTTTCTGACTGGTCACTGAAATTAGGTATCTTATGCAAAGTTCTTGGAAGTTTTCTTGAAAGGTCTGAACTTTATCCCCCCCTTTTTTTTCCTGATCTCTTTCTCAGTTTCTCACCAAAGCACACACTTAACCTAATATTTAAAGCAGTTCCCTGGTATGAGTTAAGCATATTTTCAAAAAAGGCAATGAGAAATCAGAAGTAAGTTTCTGGAAAGCAGTCAATGTTTTTAGTGTGTTCTGGTTGTTGTTCTACCGAGACAGTACTGCATGTAGTAGTAAAACTGTCCTGGAAACCAATGGGTGTTTGTAAATCACTTCTACCACAGTGTGTACAGTCTTACTCTGAAATTCTTCTTAATCCAAAAGGGGAAGAAGAAGGTTTTTTTTTTTTTATAAGATTTTTTTTACAAGTCCAATTTTTCCCCCTAATGCATAGCCTGTAGACAAAGGTGACGACTAATAAAGGTTTCTTTTCCCACAAACCAATGACTTGGATTAGGTGCTAGGAGGCTGGCTGTCAGCTCCTGGTTCTGTCCAGCTTTCCCTCCCACCGTTGATACCGAGAATTTACCCTCTTCCGGGGATAAATGATCAGCGCTAGCCATCTTTTCTATAAACGGTGATCTTCATTCTAAGCTTCATTTTGGATTTTTGTTACAGCACTTTTTTTTTTATAGCTCAGTAGCCTTTTTTCGTGGGCAGGGGGGATGAGGCCGTTACAGACGGTTGAAACGGGAGAAGCAGGGCCATGAAACAGCAGCATTTTTCCCCTAGCCTTGCTCATGAGTGCTCTGCGTTGTTGCAGTTCTGCCCCGTGCGAGTTTGGGGTCTGGGATGCGTAACCCGTTCAGCCGCCACATCCTGTGCCTGTGTGTGCCGGCTGTTAGTGAGGCTGCTCCTCCTGGGAGACCTTGACGTGGTGCCAGCGCGCTGTGGGACGCTGGTGGGAGCATTAGCTGGCCTTTGTGTTCAGGCTTGCATTTACGGGTACAGGCTAAAATAATTCAGGCCGATGTTAAATGAGTTACTGAAAGCTCATTCAAACAATTTAGCCTGCACAAATTATTCTCAGGCCTTTTGCCTCTTGATGCAAAGTATATTACCAAGTGCTAGAGGGTACAAATATTTTGGGCTCCTCGGTTTCCAAGGGTGGGCAATGTTTTAGAAGCCTGGCTGGTTAAACGATGGTTTTCTAATCTTTGTGTGTTCAAATCTCTCGAGTGAGGCTCTGTCCCCTCAGTATTTGTATTCTTCTTTTCCTCCTCCCTGCTGTCCCTGGCTTTCCCTAGGATGTAGACAGCTCTTCTGGGGCTGCTTCTCGCCCCTCCCGGCTTTTGGGGTCCGTGGTGTCATGGTGCTGAGGCTGAGCCAAGGAGGTACAGCTAGACTTGATGCCTTTGTGTCTTTGCTGTGCGCTTCCAGCAGCTCAGTGCACGGTGCTCAAGGTCGTGCCTTGCTGAGAGCACTGGGAAAGCTTCTGCACGTCGCTTGCAAGCTGCTCTCACCTCACAGGCTGGAAACCATGCGCTCAAATGAGCTAAGCATTAGGCTACTTAATTTGAGACCCTGGTTCGGGCTGGCCTAATAACCTTTTGACCTGTCTCTATATGTCTTAGGGATGTAGAAGAGGTCAGCTGTTGTACAGGACTAATGATAACTTTTTGGTATCAATAAACCACTCCGAAGATGTGTAGCACCATTGACTCCTTGCAAGTACAGTTACATAGAATTTCGTAATTGACACAAGTCCTTTGATTTGGTTATGTTACACTTTCATCGACTTTAAATATCACAGCAGCTTGCAGTATTTGCTGTTACGTAGACAAATAAGTTTTTAACCTTGGCCTTTAGCTTTGTTTAAGACAACTGTAGGTAAAACAGGGTGTTTAAAAAAAAAAGTGCCTCTGTCAGTACATTTGCTGTAGGAGATTCCTTTTGAATGTCAGAACTGCTTTCCCTTAGCCAAGATAATATGAACATGTAAAGCATTTGGCAGTATAAAATCTCACCATAAATTCTCTACCACCTAATTAGAAGAGATTGTTACATTTCTGTTTGTGGAAATTTTGAAACTCTGCTCCCTCTTTCAATAGCTGGAGGTAGTGAAATAAGTGTAAGGCGTGTGCTGTTTTTTTTTTTTTAAAGGATTTTTTATTAGAAAATTAGGGCATGTGTTGGCTAGAGGTATCTGCCTATCATGATTTTATAAGTATGAATCAGCTGGAAGGGAGGTTTTGGTTCAGCTACATGACAACTCATGTTTTGCATGCCATAGGATGAATAAGAGCTCTCTGAATTACATGCCCTAATCTTGTATAATCTGTGTAATTTAAATGCTTTTTGTGTAAGGGAGTACCTAAATTCCTGCTTTGGTTATTCTTCAAAAGGGTTCTGTGGACATTTTGTGTCCTATTCTATTTTATCTGAAAGAAAAATTAACTTCATAAAATAGAAAAAATATACAGGTAATAAATCTGCTAAATAAAAAGAGATTTTTATTTTAATCAATTAAGTTGACTTTTATCAGCACACAAAAGCACTGTAACATTTATGAAAATAGGTTTCACAGGCCTGAAGTACAATATTTTGTCATTTATGACAAAAGTAGAGTGTCATCTGAAGAAGCCGGTCAGCTCCATTATCTAACTACAACCACCTCCTTCAGCAGTTTAACAAAAAGGGCATGCAGAGGGGAAAGAAAGAGAAGCATTGCTTTCAGTACCCAGTTGCTTTCTAGCTACAGTATTTGAAACTTTTCACACAAGTTATTTTCGTTTTCTTGAAACTGTATCTCTGTGCTCAGAGCAGGAAACCACTATCAACAAATCTGTGGCAAGCTTCTTAAGAAGAAAGCTTTTGCCCCATTCCAATGCAGAGAAGAAGCTTCTCTATGAATTCGGTACTTGACATCATTTAGGATATAATCCAAATTCCCAGTGAAGTTGAGTTGGGGAATTTGATGTTTAATGTTGTTGCAACTTGGTTGTTTTCACTTTAAATTTGGTATTGACTTGGCATCCTGAAGCACCCAAAGTGATGGTGACTTCGAGAGAAATGAACAAAAAGAGCAAATCCAAGCCTCTTTAAGTTAAGCTGTAGGCAGCAACTCACTGAAAGGAAACAGCTGCTTTATCACTCAGATAAAGAAGAAAAGAGTCGCGGATAACATAGAAAAAAACTTAAGTACTTATTTGCCAAACTCAAATATTCCTTGCAAGATTGTGTGTGTGTACAAAAACATATCTGTGTATGTTTTAATGCTTCAGATGGTACATTTTAAAAATCCTGTTTTGTGAATTTGTCCTCTACCTTTTTTCTCTTCTGTATGTTTTTCATTACATATTATCCTTTTGTTCTTCCATTTATCCTTTCTCTGTAGTCAAGCAAAATTAGTTTATATAAGTTTTCAGTTAATTCTGTGTAGCGTTGTAAAATTGTTTGCATGATATCTTGATTTACATAACTTTACAACAAAACTTTACAACAAGTCTTTCTTTAACTTAACATCGTGTGTGGTTGTTTTTGATGCCTCAGACTGAAAGGCGATTGCATGGGTTTTCAGATGATAGATTCTTTTTAAGGCAGGACTCTTCTGTATTCAGTTACTCCGTCTGCTTCTTGCAGCACCAGGCTCACGTTTTCTTGTTCAGCCTTTCACAGCTAATGTAGTAGTAGACACTCTTCTTGTTGCCCTTGATGTTTCTTGCAAGTGTCAATTCTAAATGAGCTTTGACTTTCCTCGTGTGATCCCTCCATGCATGGGTGATGCTTTGAAATTATTCCTTTGTAGCCCATCCCTGTTTCCAGCCCTGTCTCTATACTGCCCATTGGTGCTCTGACAATTAGGTTAGCCAAGCCAGACTTCTGATATTTGTATTTCTGAGTAGACCTGCCAGTTTTCCAGAGCTCCTTTGCTCTTCAGAGCCTGCCTCCCATGGCCACCTGCCAGTTCCCTGAATAAGCTGAAGTCTGTTCTCGTAAAGCCCTGGATTTGTACTCTGCTGCTTGACTTCTTTGCTCAGGATCTTGAGTTACACTGTTTGATGGTTGCTACACACAAGGCTACTATTGGTTGTTGCATCTCCAGCCAGCTCTTCATTGTTTGAAGAGTTGTGTGCCAGCCTTCTTGGTCCATCCAGTAAGTATATCAAGAAGTTGTCCCTGATGTCCACCAGAAATCACCTGGTTTACTTGCACCCTGCTATGCTGCTCTTCCAGTGGATGTCAGGCAGATCGAGGTCTCCCATAATAACCAGGGTCTGTGATTCAGAGACTTCCTTGAGGTGTAGAGACTTCATCTGATTCTCCATCCTTATCAGGTGGCTCTGCAACAGTCCCAAGAGGATGGCATCCCTAGTGGTCTCTCTGCTGGCCCTGTGACCTGCGAGCTGTTGACCAGCCTGTCATCTGTCCCACACAGAAACTTCATGCGTTGGAGCTGTCCCTTTGCGTAGAGGACAACACTCCATTCCTGCCTGTCTTTCCTGAGAGGATGTAACTGCCCCTAGCAGCACTCAGCAGCTTCTTGAGCTGTCCCACCATGTCCCAGTTTTTCCATGACCTCATGCAGAACTCAAGCTGCTCCTTCTTGTTTCCCAGACTGCGCGCATCAGTGTGCGTACACTTGAGATAGGCTTCCGTTTGCTCTGATTTATTGGTCCTGAGGGGTGTCTCATCCTTTCATCGTGCACCCTCTGCTTTCCATCCCTGTTCGTGGTTTCTCGTCCTGCACTGTGGAATGGGAATGACTTTGTACTGTGAATAAATTACAAATCTATAGAGTACAGAATGTTAGAGCCCTGGAGCACTTTTTTTCTTTTAAAGGGTAATAGTCTTGATTTTTACATTCTTTACAATAGATTTTATCATCATTAAAAATTTTGATTGTGTTATCAAGTCTACAACTGTTTTTCTAGTTAACTTGGCTAGAGATGAAACATTTTTATTAAAATAATACAGAATAATAACAGTTCTTAAAATCAGTGTTCCTGTATTTCCATACACTGGATACAGAGGCTCATCATTCTTGTTCTCTGTGCCCATTGAGTCTGTGAGGCAGAAATAAAATGGTATTAGTAGTTCCTTAGCTGAACTGAGAATAGAAAATCAGTGGGAAAATCATCAAACGTTAATGAAAAGGTAACTTTTTCAGTAGTTCACCTGGTATTGGTTTCAACTCTGTGTATGGTTAAATAAATAGAGTTTTGGGTCTAAAATTGTTTACTCTACAGGTTTTGTATCTAAGCTGTAGCCAGCCTTGTTATTGCAGGCAAGATGTCTTGGTACCTTGCACTGAAACTTTACTAACTCATTGAATTTCATTATGTTCACACTTTCAGTATGGTGTTCATTTTCATGTGAACCTCTGTGTCTATTTCTGTAAGTCGAAAACCAGCTGTGTTTAAATACAGCTTCCATTAAATCTTCCTGTGACTTTCCTCGTCTTCGCGAGGATTTGATACATTATTGTGTGGGTATTTTGAGACACAGGGGTGCTTTCCGAAGTCTGTTTGCAAGCCAGTTAACAGTACAGCAGTCACCAAATGAATTGCTTGGATATCTTGAATTCTGTTATTACTGTGTAGCATTTGATGAGTTTGAAAAATAAAGTGTGAGCATCACGGATTTGTTCTCTGCTGTATTTTGCTGTCCGACTGGCTAAATGCTCCTGCCTTGTAGAAATAACATCATGCTCATCCTTCCTACGCTTGTTAGCAGCATCAGGATGTTGCCTTTTACCTGCTCTTTGCCTGTATGTTGTGCGTGCACTAAATTGTGGGTGTGCGTTGATGGTCAGTATGCTTGACCTTGAGCGTTTTTCTATGCATTCATCTGAGGGTATTAAAATTAGGGTAGTCTTGACAGGCCATACCATTAGAAAAAGAAGTTGGTTTTTGGAATATGTGAACAGCATATTAAAGGAAGTTATCAGTAAAATAATTTTGATTATAGACAGATTATGAAATCTGACAAATGCTGCCAGTTCTTGAAGTCATTTGAGGAAGCCTTTTCTTTCTGTACTAACAAGTGTTTCCCATCTCATGGCCCCTGCAGAGCTTTTCTCATCTCTCATTGTCTTTCTGTATTTTTACTTACTTATTAAATTACTCTTAGTTTCTTTATCTCAGTTGCCTTTTGTACTATTTTCTCTGATTTCTTCTCCCTTTATCTCCAAATGCCTTTAATTTTTGCAAGCAATACAGTGGTTTCCTCTCCACTAGCTCTGTCTTGAATCTGTTTTGATTTGACTTCTCTAAGCTTCTACTCTAATGAAACTGTTCTTGTTACTGTGATTAATGACCTTTCTCTGACCAAACTCCAAGGTTTGTTCTGTATCCTTGTTTGCCTTAGCATCTTTGTGTTTCAGAGCAATAATTGTTCTTTCCTTTTTGACATATTCTTTTTGTTATGGGTTAGGGATTTTGTTCTTGCCTGGGCTTTATCTAGGGTTTCTATTTATTTATTTATTTGAGGTGGAGTGATCATTGCAGCTTTACGTTCTCTCTATAACCATTTATAATATTTGTGGCTTAAATATTTTACCACTAGCAAATTTTTTTTGGTACTGTTCCACATCTGAAATTCTCTGAACTTGCTCAAACTCTTGTAGTCTAAATAAGGAATTCTTCTGTGATTTTAAGTTTTAATGGTTTTCAGCTATCTCCATTGTTCAGATTTTCAGTCTGAGGCCAGAAGGATTATTTCATTTCTCCTTCTTCTGGGCATTTCAAATTTGGACCGTTTTCCAGCTCTTACTTTGTTGGATTGGCGCTGTTTTTTTGTGCTTCCAGAATTCCTTTTTATTTCAGCACATATAGAACTGAAAAAAGAATCCCACTTGGTTTATTTTCAGTGGTATCTTTCTCCTATAAAACAGTGCTGTATAAGGTACTGCTATAGAAGTCTTCCTTTAAACCATTCCTGTTCTCTCTTACAAGTTAAGTGACTGGAAGACCCCTCTAAAAATGCGAAAATTTGCAAAACAAATGAAAACCAGTCTTACCTTCTATGGTTAAACTTCATATTCCTGGTTACTCTAGTGAATGTTCAAAATGTCATCTACTCACTTATCAGATGTTCAAGTAATTACTTCTGGGCTGTTCTGCATGCTAGTGGAAATACGTGGAAATACAACTTGTCAGAGCTTTCTCAAAAATATCAGTCATGTTTGCATTAGTAGAGTCCTGAAGTGCTAAATTCTCTTGTGTGGTCTGTGGTAAACTGCTTGTTTATATTTTGGTTTAATAGTGTTTCCTCGTTTTCTTACTTGGCATTTTCTGTTGCTATTGACTTGTATTGTCTGACTCACTTGAAGCCTTAAACACGTACCCAGGGCCTGACTGCTATTGTGTGTGCAAAAACAACTGTAAAAGCTATAGGGGTTCTCCTACAGAAGTTTCCATTCCAACCAGGGACAGCTATAGCACATATATTTGAAGATAATGGTGTTCCTCCTCATCTTTCAGTCAAGAAGGGAAGAAGGTAAAGGAGGGAAAGTAGCTTAGGGCATTGCCAGAAGGAGGACGAAGTGGTATGAATTTAAAGGAGATGTTGGGTTGGTGGTGTTTGCTTTGCAGCTTTTTTTTCCCCCAGTGAGTTGTCTTTTCCTTTGTGAGTGCTTAGTTCTTAGGTTTCACACATCATTTGAGCTTCCGTGTTCATTGGTCCTCGATCATGTGCACATAGGAGAGAAAAAACCAGCTATCCAACTAACTAAAGCATGTGGGGGAATCTGTCGTCTGGTGCACATCATTGTTTTTCGTGTTTCATCAGTATTTATGACATTGTGGTGAGTTTGCTCAGGCAACAGAAGGCGTCCTCCAAAGGTTAACCTGTTGCTACCCTCTTTAATTTTGACTGGTGGCCACTAGTGAGCACCTACCACTATGAGATGGATTAACTCCAGTAATCCACGGCCGTGGTGGCAAAGATGTTTCTGGACAACGTTCAAGCAGACAGAGCCGAAACGTCAAGATCTGGTAGGACATGCTAAAAAGTGAAGACGTTTGGTTATGCTAACAGTGATAAGGGAGCAGTGAGGAGAACGAGTAAGAAGTGCGACTTAGGTCGGTGTTACCCTTTTGCAGCGTGTGATGCTCCGAAGGATTCTGTTGTCTAGGTAACAGGGTCTGTGCCTCATTTCTTAAGAAAGACAGAACAGATGTTCTTACAAGAAGCAACCAATTATCGCCAGGGAGAATATGGGCAGTATTTAAACTAATTGCTCTGTCGTTGCATACGGTCTAATTCATAGGCTATGAATAGTAAAGAAAATTTAAAGGAAGGAATCTTCCTCGCATGCCATTTTCTGAATGAGGTATTTGAAAAATATATGCCTTTTATAAAAATAGCACTCATCAATGTTCTTTTTCACACTTCCATTTATCGTATTTTCTTCAGTTATCGTGCAGTCTTTTTATTTAGTCTTTATAATGTCTCCTTCATGATTGAGTCCTTTTGCTGTATCAAGTCAGTGTAATATCACGTTAATTTACCTTTTTTCTTTAAAATTCCTAAAAATCTGAGGCCAGTGGGGTAAAAGGACATTTGGAATGGAGACTGAGGGCCTTCTCTAAATTAGGTAAATCTCTTCTGAGATTTTGGTGTTCAGTGGCAAAATTCAGGTACGGCTACTCTGATAGGAATTGCACCGTCCAAAGCTGGAGCAAAAGAGGCATGTAGAGCCAAACAGAGGTGTATAGATGAAACCCTACTAGGTTCTGCCTAGGTGGGGACATAGCATGTGTTTTGTGGGAAAAGCAGTTGATGACAGCGGGAAGAAAGACAAAAAGGAGAGCTTCAAGGGAAAGGGGCAGTGTGGAACAAGGAGTGCCACTGCAGCTCTCATCAGCTGTATGTTGTGCTAAAGTAACCTCATGTACAAATTACAGTATTTAATATGCTTGTGGCTATAGGTTTGTCTTCCTGGGAAATTACTGTAGCCTTTCCAGCACAGGTTAGTGACCTCTGCTCTTGTCTTTGTATGAGCTCCCCAAAAGCTGTTATAAAATACATTCTTACACCTCTGGAACCAAGTCTGGTGCTGGGCATTAAGTAAGAACAGAGAGCGTTGGGACCAGATTTCTCAGGGCATGGTTTTGGGTCCTCAGCGAAGCTAAGCCATACCATTATGCATTTTTAACAAAACATCTGGCCCCTTGCCTGAACTTTTCCATGCTTCTTGCCAAATATAAAAGGTCCCTTCTCTGTTTTTAGGAAGGGCATTGCAAAAACATGTTTTCTGTCTTGGCAATAATAGGATAAAGGAAGAATCCTTGACCTGCTCTCTTTTTATAAGGCTCTGATAAAGGACGTGATGTTTTGATTTTTATCTAACTGTGGAAAATGTCATAATGAGTGGAAACAAAATGCATGTTGCACTTCTTGGATTATTTGGCCAAGTTATCCTATTGTATAGTAGTGACATGTTGATTGGGACAAAATGTCTTAATAAGTTCAGTTATTTCAATAACCATTGTAAAACATTTGTGGTCAAGAGTAGGGAGAAATATGACTTGCAGGGTTTTCTAATCCTCTTTCCAGGCTACTTGCATATAACTTCTACTCTTTTTTGCTTGTTATTCTTCCTCTGATCCTGGATCCTGGTTCTCTTCCTGCGAACTCTTCTGTGTTCATCCTCTATAATTTAACGCAGATGATGCATCTGGTTCCTTAGCTCTCTCTAACTATTAGCTTGTATTCGCCTCTTCAGTCAGGGGAAACACTACTTAAATGTTCACATTTACTAGCAGAGCTGCTCTTTTGTTGTCCTGGTCAAACATTTTTGTCTCTCAAATTCTTATTCTAAAACTTTGTTGTTGTATAATGGCTTGGAACATGGTGTATTCTTCAAACTCTGGTGCTTAGACTTCCTTATGATTTCTGGTGTAAAAGTATTCATGACTTCTCATATCCTTTCCTTCCAGTTTGCTTTTCTTCTGTTGATGCACTTTTAGATTCTCCTCATGTTTCCCTGTTCTATCACAGGGTCTGTCAGCAGCAATATTTGCTACTTTTGCTGCTCCATTTATATGCTAGGGTGCTTATAATGAAATTTTACAATCAGTTTCTGCAGATTTGGCACCTGCTTTCGTGAGTGTTTTTTATTTCTGCAATTTAATTGTATTACATATATTCAGTCCCAGATTCTTTTTATCACTCTTGACATATTCTTAGAGCCGTCTGCTTTTTCAGTCTTCCCTTTTTGTATGAATCTGACTGATTTCATTTCTGAAGGTCAAGCTGTAAGGAAAAAAAGAATTGAACAGTTACTGTATATTCTTCCACTGTCTATCCTGGAAATAGAAGCTTCTTCCTTATACATCCTCTTTTTTGTCTGCAGTGCCTCCCTTTTCTTATAGCCCATTTTCTGTTCTTCTTTCTGACCTTCTGCTCTCAACACAGGCATTAGCATCCTGGCTTAAGAAGCCCTTCTTTGAGAGTAGCTAAGGCGTAAAAGAAGAAAGGAGGACATGTTTGAAGAAAGAAGGGCATGTTTGCCAGAGGATTGGTGGGGCTTTGGATTTTGCACCAAGGTTAGGAGGGGGATTTGCTGTATTGGACACTTTTCTGCGTGCCTCTACCCCCTTGACATTTACTATCTTTACTGTTTCCACTAGTCTTTTTGCCTCAGTCTGTTTTTTCCTATCTAGTTAATTCCTTTTCAGCCCAGTTCAGTCTCTTTTCTAGTTGGTGTCCTTCTTCAAGGTCTTGCATTTCTTCTCTGCTGGTTCCAGCTCTGGTGGCTGCAGTTTGTGTCCTTGTCTCCTGCCTGTTGCTTGTCTTTCCTTCTCCTTGGGGTGGTTCTCCTCGCCTGTTCCTTCTACGCCTTCTTCCTGCCTCTCCTGTTCCTGAAGTGACCATCGCCCTTGCTCCAGAAGAAAGCAGCCTGCTCCCCAGGGACCGAACTAAAGCAGGAGGAAAACGGGTGAACCTTTCTCCACTGTTTCAGTGCCAGAGCTGTCTCTGAAGCGCATTGTTTAACAGCTTTAAAGGTCTTAAGTCTATTTTTCACTAAGAGAAAGTGAAGCATCAGGTGACATTTTGCTGATGATACAAAATTACTTGGCTAAGTTTTGTTTCTCTATTAACTTATGTAGAAGTGCAAAAATACTGAGTAGTTTTTGTGATAAAAATGTGCGTGTGTATCAGTGTTGAATTTTAATGTGGTGGAAATGAGAGAAGCCATGCTATCTATGTACAGATAGTGATGGATCTGAATGATCATTACTGGTAGAGTAGGAGGAGGATGTTTATCGCTATTCCTCTGCACACAGCTCCAAGTTCAGGAGCAGTCAAAAAGGCAAATTCAAGGTCACTAGAATTACTTTAAAGTGAGGTACTGAAGTCAAGACCTGAGAACAAAGGAGACTCGGTCTACCTCATAAACCCCTGGTGCATTCAGATGTTGTGTGTTCATATGCCTGTCATTCAGTTCCCTTTTCACCTCAGAAAGGATACAACAGCACTAGAGAAGGTAAAGAGAAGGGGAGCCAACAAAGCTGGTGATACAGAACTACCTCCTTACACATAAAGTCGTCTGGGAATCTGCACATGGGGAAAAAAACTTTCCTCCTATTGGAAAATGTATTGGAAGGAGGGAAAACCAAAGGAAAATGTAGGTCTAAAATCAAGAAACTATATGGGAAAGTGAATTAGGGAATGGTTATTCAGTGTTTATCAGAACAGAACAATTAGGGCAACTGAATGAAAATAGCAAACCTCTCCCCAGTACCATGTTAATTTTGAAACACAGCTCTAAATATTGTAGGGAACAGGGATAGGGCTACATTTAAGAATATATATTACTGGGGAATGTGTTTGAGGGCTAATCGAGCAAAACCAGTGAAGGGCCTTGATTTAACCTGTGGTTCTCAAGTCCCTGAAGCGGAGGATTGCTGGAAGCTGATTGTGCATACCACGAAGGCTCGCGCTGTGGCCGCACTGCTTTACGTGTTCTTTTCTTTGGCGTTAGCCTCAGCTGCGTCAGGGACAGGATAGTAAGCAGACTCAAAACTAATCTCGAGTCTGAGTCAAGTACAGCAGCTTTTCTTTCTTTGAGTAAGAACACGCCTGCACTGCATATTTTGTTCTCAATGGTGTGCTCGTAAATGGCTTCTGCGAACAATCAGATGTTCACTAGCACCCGGGCTGGAAAACTTCAGCCCAAACAATTCATTTGGCCAAGTTAGAGGTAGCAAAAAGGCAGGAGGCCTGCCGTAGTCTCAGGGATTTAGTAGTGGGTTATGGCATAATTGTGTAAGAAACTTTACTAATTTCTGAAAGATTTTCTTTTTCTCCAGGCAGTCTGAAGTTGTTATTCCAGAAGGAAGGTGCAGAGAAATGAACTCCCGTCGTTTTGGTTGGCATTATAAAAATGCTATTTGGTACTGCTCATTGCACACTTAATGAGATACACCGGGTCTGTTGTAGGTCTCAAGAATGACTTCTTCCAATTACTCATTTCTGCATAATATCTGGGAAAGTATTTGCTCTTGGTTCCCAGGAAGAAAGTCTAACATGAGTGTTCACGGTATGTTATTTTCAGCACTGCATTGCTTTTGCTGCCTTGGGCAAGAAGTCAGTTCAGTACCCATTTCTTTGAAGCAGAAGTTACTTTAGAGAGAGGTTGTATTCAGTGCAAGATTGAATGCTGTCATGGTGGTAAATACTAGCCAGTTACTAGTTTCTTCATCTTATTACCTACTGTTGTTTCAAAATCTATTCCAGAAAACTGGAATTGTTTTGAGTCCTTATGGGTTGCCACAAAATCGTATTTAAATACGTTGTTTATATTTTCATCTCTGCTTACTGAATTTTGTGAATTGCATTTAGCCACCTCTTAAGCCTTCCCGAGTTTATCAGTATTTACTGGGGAAATACTGGTTTTGCCGCGTTTACCGCCTCATCGGAGAACTTTTCATATTTAATTGAAGAATGAGGAAATAGCAGACTTTAGATTACAAACGGATTTTTTTTTCCAGTTGCAGTCTGATCCTGAGAGTATGAGAGGAATCTTGTGGTAGGCGTTTAATGACTTGGGAGACAGCCAGTGAACATCTTGTTTTAGCTTGCTTCACGCATTGGTTTTATCTAACGTGTGTCTAAAAGGTTGTCGAAGATTTGGGTAAGAAGTGAAAACCTGTGGGCAAAAGCATAACAAATCTAATGGGTAATTGTGTTAATAAACTCAAAGAACATTCTAGCCTTGTGCTTCCAGAGCGAAATGCTAAGTTTCTTGTAAATAACTGTCAGCAGACTAATCACTTCTATAATTCCTGAATAAAAGCTCTGAAAGAGTAATATTCTCAAGTGAGTGTTATCCTGAACAGCAAACAAGAAACCTGATTGTAAAACTGTGTGCAAATTTTTTGCCATTTTAAACAGACCCAAATTAATGAAAGGAAGTCAAGACCCCCAAAATATTCTCTCCTCAAGTCTGCAGGCGAGTTTCTCACTGTGAGCATGGTGCTAAACTGAATTTATATTTGCAACTGTGGGCTTGTCTATTAGCTTGCTTAACGAGAGGTAAGACATTAGGCAGATCAGTTCAAGTACATCAAACTTTAATGGATGCTGTCATTCAGAGCTAAAGGAGCTTTAACTTGATTCACGTAAGGAACACAGGTTTAATGTGCTTAATATGTTTCGAATTCATAGCTCTGATTTGATTTAATTTTCCATTTAATGATGACTCGAACTAAAAATCTAAACTTCTGCCTCCCAGTCTGGAGTATGTATGAAGAATAATTATCAGTTTTTCTTTTCCTTTTTTTCCCCCTTTTTCCTTTTTTTTCTCTCTATCTGTAAGAATGTAATGTTTTTTTCTTTTAACCCTGAAGAGCAAAAATACATGATATTTATGCTACGTAATACTATCAAGGAAAACTTACTTAACTAACCAAGATTTTTTTTATTTCTTCCTGAAACATCTACTATTTCTATTGATTCTACATCATGGAAGTAGAACCCAGCAGAAGTGTACGCTACCTGGAGATTGCCGTTGCGTTGCTGGGTCACCCGCCAGTCTTTGATCCAGATGGGGCACCAACACTTGATTTCATTTCTTTTTAGTTTCTTAGAGCATTAATCATGGGCTTTATGCTGGCATTATGCAAGATAGCAGATACTGACCTAGCATGCAACCAGTGGATGTGAAATTAAGCCATCACAAATTTCCAGATAGTTCTGAATTATAGGTGTGTTGAGTTAATACTTGGTATTATGAGACTGCCTTTCTCATGTAGTATTGGAAAATTATTGTTGGCGCATTTCCTAATCATACCACCTAATTTACATTCCCGTGTGTTTTTGTATCTGAGAAATAATTGTTTTCAGTGACAGTACTCCCTAGTAGCCTGCTCTTTGACCTTGAGTAATACACTTGTCCTTTACAAAGCAGGGGCAGAGCTAAATTCTGGAGATGGATTCATAGCATTCAGCATGCGCAGTTGAGGAGGTGTGTCATTTTGCTACCAGGGTTTAAATTACGTTATGTGTGCAACGTTTCATGGCCTTTCCAGGGCTGGGCTACCTTCCTTCAAGCTGCAGCGAGTCACCTCCCTTTTCTGGGAAGTATTGTCATGAAGTCTTACGCGCTTGAGCTCTGTCCTTCCAGCCACTGTGTCCTTTCACTCAGCAGAGCAGCGAAGGAGAGAAGAAAATTGAACCCAGGTTTCCCCTTCGTGGGAGTGCTTTGGTTGCTGAGTTGTCAGATTAAGAGGAGGTGCTGGCAGTCTCCCAGCCATTTTGTTACTGAGCATAATCTGCTTTGTCTAGTCTGGGGGAGCCCCTTGTAGATTGGATTTTACAGGTGCCTTTGGCTGAGATTTTGGATATAGGGGTGCAGCGTATATTTTAAGTATCCCATTGCAGACTGTAGGACAAAACTGTTTTCTTCTACTGTTGCTATTTTAAATGTGTTCAGCAGTCTTTGACGCTGCACAAGTTTGTGTAAATCTACGTTTAGATGTCTAGTTACTTGGTATGTACAACTGCGAGATACAGCCAAGTTGAGGTCCATGGATAGGTAAACTTTTACAGTAAGTATAGTTTAGACAGTGAGAACATCTCTCTATTGTCTGGTCCACATATATAATGAGTCAAAGTGGCATTATACGTATTTCTTTTCTGCAGGAAATCAAATGCATTTTCTCTTTAAGATGTGAATTTTCAGGATAGTATCGCAGTCACTACCCAATCCTTGGCATAGGTTAGAGATGTATTGCCTCTTGAAAGATGCATTGCTGTGATGCCGTAATTAGTTGAGTTCAAATTGGACAAACATAATTTTTCACCACTGTTTTGCTCCACTTATATACATTAAAATGTTTGGGATGTTTTCACCCACACCTCCCTTAGTTTTGCTTGCAAGGAACCCAAACTGGACTGTCGTGAACAGTTAACTTGGTATCAGTCTTGTAGCTTTTGGTGTATTACTGTCAAAAATAGTGATAGTTTGTCACATGTAGGTTTGAACAAACATTTTTTTCTATAAATTTACAAAAGCAGAAATGATATTCCTCTTATTCTGATTTATTAATGTTTCTTTTGTAAATCCTTTTGAGAGGAAAACCTTCCTAGAAAAATGGAAAATTGATCATAATTGGTGTCTGATCTTGTTCATTGACCTTCTACAGGTGTTTTGGAAAACATCAGTTGCTGGCCTCGTTTATTCTTAGTGAGATACAGTGCAAGAGCAGAGGTTGTCAGGAATCTGAAAAGCGCAGAAACATTAGAATAAGCACTTTAAGTGTAGGCTAGTTGCAATTTAAAAACCCAGACTGAATGTTTAGGTTTGTGGAATTATGTACCTCTGAATTTTAAAGGTACATTACCAAAGTGTTTTTTTTTCCTCCCCCTCATTATAAAGACTGATCTTAGATGGCTTTAGGTTTAAGTATCTTTGTTATGTTGATGGGAAAGTCCTTTCTCTTTTCAGTAATGGAAGAATTTCTTCTAATCAACTGAAAAGCAAATCCAAAAATCTGAAAATACCTGAAAATCTTCAGAAGTGATAAATAATCTGTATTGCTTTTCAGCAGTTTACTTTATCTAGATGACTTCAGTTTATTTGTTGGTATAATCTGAGTGGATGAGTGTTCTTCCATTTTGCTGTACGCCAACTAAAGAGAAAAATCTTCTGTAGAGAAGAGAGAGAGAGCTTAAATTTCTCTATACCTTTCCATTGGAAGGAAAATGGTTGTTAACTCTGTGGCAGGCTGACCAAGTTTGACTAAAAAGCCAATCTTGTAAGAGAAGAGAGAGCATGGCATCTGATTTAAAAACAAAACAAAAATAGAAAAAAGAACCAGAGGTTCCATTTAAAATGTGCTTTTCTTCCTCCCTCTGGTCCAAAAATGCAAATTTGCACTCAGTTGATTTAACTAAGCTGGTTCTTGAAATAATGTTTTGAAATAATGTATTTCTTGAGCCTCATAAATTAATATATTTGACACATCATAAAGGAAACTTGTTTTTTTCAGAGGCAGATATTTAATATTCATTTAGATGTTTTATTTCATAGCAAAGCCATGAAAATAAATGATATACATGATCTATGTATTGGAGCCAAGTTACCATCGTATGATTTTAATGTCAGCATTTCCTTACATAGGTGTATTAAAAATGAAGTTTCCTTGTTTTAGGTGTAATTTTATAATAGTCCTTTCTATTTGAAAAATCCATGCCATGTTATACCATATTGGTTACCAAGAAATGGAAAGAATAGTATTTCTTCATATGTTCTTAAAGCAAAAGGCTAAAGTTAGTTAATTTTTTTTTCTGGGAACCTCAAGAATTCAAAATGTAGTTACTCTAGTTTCTTTTCGTTTACATTAGTTAAAATGTAATATTTTGGAAAAGTCTTTTGCCAAGCTTTTGTTTCTGAATAATGTTATTTAGCCATGCCAGACCATTTTGAGCTCCTGAAATGAAAATATTTATTCTATAAATACTTTCTTGATCCTTGTCATAGGAGCAGGGTGTGACAGCTTTTTTGTCCTCTTCCTGTCCTGACATTTGGTGAGTTACTGGCTAGAATTCTCTTCAATGTCTTTCTGTATTTGTTTTTTAGAATTTTCTTTGTCCCTCTCTTGTGGAAGTCTGGAGTCCCAGCAGCTCAGGGGCTGCTTGATTTAGATGGATGGAAGTGTGGAAGGAAAAGGTTGAAGGAAGTGTAAAGCAGACTTCGGGGGATGCTTCAAGGATCTGCTTGGGATAAAATAGGAGAATTAGAGCGAACAAGGGTCAGCTTGAAGTCATGCTTTAGGATACTTTAGCTTGTCAATTTTCATGTGAAGTCTGCCTTGTAAACTGAGGCAGAACTCATAGCAGTTCATGTAAGAATGCCAGTTGTTTTTTTGGCATTTCAGTCTGCCTACCCGCCTTGGTTCTGTGTGCCAGTGGCTATCTATGGGTAGGGATAAACGGACCAGCATACGGAGGATGTCTCCCCGCTGAAGCAGAGCGTTCTCCTTGAGTTCCTCCGGCAGTTTTTCTGTTTTTTCCTTTTTTTTCCCCCCGTATGCATATCCATTTGTATATGCTGCCCACAACTTTTTGTCAGACCTCTTATATGTGTGCCTGCCACAGGCAGCTTACAGCTGTATGGGCTGGTAAGTGAACCTCTGCACCAGTTTGGTTTGAAGTCATGACTGAGTAAAGACTTTTTTTACTTCAGCTGTGCAGTAGCTCTGGAAATGGAATTTCCCCAGCTAGAAAAGGGAATCCAGGCTGGAAAATCCCAAGCTTAAGCATCAATTGGGTTGCTAAACAAAGCTGGATTTTGAGTAGTTTTTTAATGTGGCACGCTGTCCCTGTTCCCCTCTTTTTTTTTTTTATTCTTGCCTGATAATTTTGGGATCTGTAGCACCCTTGTTAAAGTTAACAAAGGGTGGTTCTTACAAGTTAAATAAAATTAATGGATGCTTGGTTTTATTTTTTGATTTTGAGAGATGCCCGTATTACCTCCCTGAGGGAAAAGCTGCAGCATGAATTCAGTATGGTAATAGGCATCAGAGGGTCTATGTGAAAAGAATAATATTAATAACAGGGAGGAAAGGACAGAGTCTTGATTAATGGCATCTGAATAGGCTGGAATTTTTAAAGAGCCTCTGTGGGAGTGAAATGGTGATCTTTGTTCCTTTGAAAATCTGAACTTCAACTTAAAACCAATTTATCGTAGAGTCAGAATGGTTTGGGTTGAAAGGGATCTTAAAGACCATATAATTCCTCCCCACCCCCTACTTCCAAGGGCAGGGATACTTCCCACTAGATCAGGTTGCTCAAAGCCCGATCCAGCCTGTAAATTTCAGTGACCTAAGAGGCTTTGAATATATTCATCACACAAGTAGGCGGCTTTAAAATTCTGCAATGTCCGACTGTCTTTTGTGAGCCATCAGGCTTTTGCTTTGGTCTTTCCTGTGATGGCTTAGATCCACATCTCTGCCAGTCTAAGGTCTTGGTTCTAACCCTGGAAGCAGGTCAATGTATTGCCCATTGCATTTCCATGAAAGAAACTACCAAGGATGTTCCTGAACAGATTAAGTAGATCAGAAGGCCAGAGTGAACTTTGTGGAAGATGTGAACACCTCTTAGATGAGATGATGTGATCTCAGAATGCGTTTCTGAAGGTGATTATGAGTTTTGTCTTCACTGACACAGAAATACATGTTTATGGCAAGATTTACTGGTGTAAATATTGAAAGCAGTATTTGTCTTCGTGTTTTCTCTGATTTTTCTTAGTTTACCTTCACAGTGAGTTGAAAGTGTCTGTTTTCACCCCATTTTGGCAGGTGGTAGCTAGAAAGTGTTATTTATCCAATGGTGAAACACATTTCTGAGTTATTTCCTTGAGGAATGTATGGTCTGACTATTTTTAAAGGTGCTAAATGCCTTCATAATTGATCATTTTGTTCACAGTATTAACAGCGTAACTCTCCTCCATCCTTCTCACAGAAGTTTTTTTTTTTTTTTTTAATTTGGGGAGAAAAAGTAGAACTTTCTATACCTCAAACAGCAAGAGACTTCCTAGCTGGTAGTCATGCAACCATTACTTGTACGCTGTAGTGATAGACAATTTGTAGGCTAAGTTCAAAGAGTTCAAAACAAATTACTGTAGGAGCTGGCTGTTGGTACTTTTTTTTAATCTGCTGAAGGTATCAACAATAAAACCCCACCAAAACCACCTTTTGTGAAAGCCTCTATAAAAACACAGTACTACACAGACATTGCATCACTGGATCTAGTGGCGGACTGTTAAACCAAACTCATCAGGTAATGAATTTCCTACGATGATCGAGCTGCAAATGAGATATGCCATTTCCTCGGCTGTTGAGAAGCTGTTCCTGAGCCTTCATATTTATGAGATGCCATCTTTCAGGGTAAATTTATCTGTTATCAGTTGTATCTGTTTGTTCTCCAACCATTGTTGCCATTTAGCATAATTATGTCTTTCGTCTTTGGTGTTTACGCCTTTGTATTTTAGTGGATATCAATCTTATTTCCTTTCAATAGTTGATTTGTTACAGTAATGGAGCAGGCTTCCTGTTGAGGGATGGACTGTATGCTCCTTTAATCACCCTTTCCCTGTATAAGGGTGAGTTAATCTCTTTGTGTGTGTGGATGAGGAGATGTTTGAGCATAGTTAAAAACTACGTATAGTATTTCAAAACTATGTCACGGAAGAGTTTTTAATTTGGTTACTTATTTTTGTCTTTTAACAAGATAATATCCCTCTTTAACTTTTTTTTTTATTCTTGTGCTTGCGTGCTCTCTTATGCTTTCTCCCTGGCTAGACAATCTTTTCTGTTTGACTTTCCACGCGAAGTCCAACTCTGCCTGACCCCTGACAGCTTGGATTTCCAGCCCTTTATGCTTTTGTACAAGTTCTGTTGCCAACTTAATGTTTTCTCCAACATGGCAGGCTTTCCCATTGTGGCCCCCAGCCCTCCTCTGCTATAAGAGACGTTCACTTGTGAGGGAAATGCTGAATGTCCCTAGGGAAAAAGACATCAAATAGCAGAAGAAATGACCACCAGTTCTACGTACGCTGTGTAGCTGCCAGGAATCCTGCAAGCTGTTTCATCCTATTTGGGCTATCCAAATGCAACATTTTAAAATTGGTGACCATGACATCAACTAGGAGCTGTGACAAGCAAAGTTGCCTTGTCAGTTCTCTTGACCAGAAGAATAATACAAAAAAAAAGTAATAATTCAAATTAATAATAATAAGTATCTAATAAGGGCAAGAGAGATACTGTACAGGATAGCCAGAGTTGCTCAGGATGTTGACAGTGCAAACTGACGTCTTTCTCAATTGCTTTCTGCCTAAACTGCTTTGTGTGCTGTTACCAAGAGAGAAGGGTGCTGTAAGTCTCCTGAGAGGCAGGTTCTTATTAGCATTTTACTCTAAGGTGTGTATAATGGCAATTAAATTGTAGAGGAGGAACAGTAAGCTGAAGAACTACTGAAATAAGATGCTCTGTTCACTTAGCAGTTGCAGATCCATTTTGTGTTCTGGTTGTTGCCTTGTATTAAGGTGCATCAGGTACACTGCAGTCTTTCAAGTACTAGGACAGTGTATTAGTGTCTTCTTTCTGGTGTTAGACTTGAATTAATCAAATCTCCAAGCTGATTTACTTCTGCACAAGACCTAAGAAAAATGGTATTCTGTTTCTTTAATCCAGTTTATATGTTTAAAGTTTATACAGCAATCCGCGGTGCAGAAAGGCTGTAGAGAATGATTTACTGTGGCTGTGAAGTTGTCTTGGGATTTTAGGTGTAACTAAAATGCACGTTTGTGAAGTGTGTTTATGGTGGAGAAATGACATATAGCCATTTCAGAGAAAGGGTGCATGACTTAACTGTTAGACATGTTTGGCATGTGTCAGCTCATAAAGTGAGTATTGGAGGGGTGAAACTGCAAGGAGAGCCATTAGAGAGCCCCTAGGCTGCAATTTTACCTAACTGTAGTCTTCCAAATCTTTTTTTTTTTTTTCCTTTTCTGCCTTGTATCTCCTGTTTGGATAATGTATGTAGAAGTGACTTCTGTTCCCTCATTCGAAGAACTTCGGGTTGGGTTAATTCTCCACCTGTACGAAGGCAAAAGGCAGCCCCTTCCTGTCAGAGCAGAAACTGACAGGAAAGCAAAAGTGGCAAATCTGGCATGAGGTGAGTTAGGCTGTTCTTTTCAAGAGTAGGGGTAACTGAAGAACTAGATGCTACCCTGGCTTCCTTTAAAGCAACACATGCTTACGAAGCCAGTTAGTCACAAAATAATGATGACACGATTCAATGGTTGGCGTAGCAGGTAAATGTTTTGACAAAATTCTAATTAAACACGGAAGTCATTAGGGTATGTAGTTGATACAAATAAGATATAAATAGCTTTAAATACATCCTTGTGTTTCACGTTATTGGCTTCTACCTGTCAGCTGTAATGAAATTACTGTTTCCAAAGTCTGATTTCATACAGCTAAATCTTAGATCAATACCTGCCATTGAAACAGTTGTCTCAGACATGCTGATTTCCATGGCTGTGCTTTTTGGTTCTGCTCAACATGTCTTCCCAGTGCTTCTTGAATCATTCTCCTCACCCTCGCTCTCTAAACACCCACGAGTAACATCAGTTCGGTCCCTGTGGCCACCCTCACTTCTGCTGCAGTCCATCTCTAGAGGGGATGATTTTTAGGCATCTCTCTCTAAGATTTCTGTTCATGACTCATGCTTTTACCCTAAGCTGTAGTTTTTTATCTCGTCCAGTCGGCATCTAGCATGATTGCAAACCCAGTTTAGCTAAAACAGAGTTAGTGTTCTTGACCCAATGTGTTGGAGCACTTCAAAGCCACTGTTTCTTTGGTCTGGCTTCTGCCGGTAATGCACTGGCTGCTCTGGGACCGATGTTCCTGATGGCCAGTGTGCAACAAAGCCTTGAAAAGCTTTTCTTCCACTCGAAGTTTTGAGTTTTACATGAAATTTCCTTTGGTCTGCTGTTATGTTAAGGTTGTGGCTCAGAAGATGAAGGTATAAAGGTCTGTTATTCTCTAAGACTATAAAAGAACTTCCAAAATGATTATCCGTGGTAATCACTAAAGCATTCATTTAAGATAGGAATATGAGACTAACACAAAAACTGAGTTGTCTTTCTCCTTACTTAATGTATTTGTTCATCTCTTGGAGCACAGTGTAGGTAACAACCTTATTTATCTATTCTTGATAATAACTTATGGCTATTTTCTGTCACATACTTCTAGATAGAACAAGGAGATTTGACAAGTTTTTGATCTAGTTTTTAATATTTGTTGGTGTTTAATATAACTACAGAATGATTTAAGGTCAGGCAATCAATTCTATGAATGTTCTGTGTTAAATTATAAATATCCCCTTAAGTATGACTGTTAATAGATGTTTTGGTAAGCATTTATGCCTGTGAAGTGTTTTGCTTTGTAACTGCTTCTCTTGAGGAAAAAATACATCTTTATTTATAAGGCTGGTGTAAGCCCTATGATCAAAGCTTTGGGAACATCTCATATTCTTTTAGATTGCAACTTTAATATTTTTGCTTTTAATATGCTCATTTACAGTATGACTTGGAAAAAATTATTAGGTAGCCTCTCGAAATTCTTTAGGAGTCTTAATTTGCTTTCAGAGCAGAGCAGACTTAAAAAGCAGGCAGGCAGAGTGTGTCTGTAATGTGCATAAGCAGACCTTGCCAATTTGGTGAAAACTCTTTCCATATCTGACCGCAACTGTAAACTGTCATTCAGTAGCTAAAGACACACGTAATACGTTTTCTTTGCTTTCTTTGGCCTTACAGTATTCAGTTCTTCAACTTCAGGTCTGATACAGAAAATCTGGTAGAAGCTCAACATGTGTAACATAAAACTAATGTATTTTCCCCATGCTTTTCGTAGAAATCAATAGGAGCTTGACTCTGAAAACTTCTGTTTAAATAAAGATGTTTTACCTGAGGTGAATCGAAAGATGCATTAAAAATAATCTACTCCTTATAAATGAGCACATATCATTGCTGTGGATAAGAAACTTACCACTTTTGTTAATATGAAAGCATCCTCCTTTTTCATGACTTTCACGAAAAGGAAAGGTTTCAGGCTTTGGTTATTAATCAGGCTGTTCTGGTAGGTGACCACTGCTGCCTAAAAGTCCTCTGTTCAGACTGGCTTGAGCAGCGTTGTTGCTTAGAACTACAGAATATACGCTGCCTCTCTCCTTTTTGTATGGCACCTTTCAGTTAATGCAGAATACTTTGGCATTTGTTTTGTTCTTATGCTGTACATAGTATTTCGGTTAACTTCTCTATTATATGCTGCCATTCAATATGGAACTGTATGTTCTTTGCCTGTTTCTTCCTGCAAAGTTTTAGTTATTCTGAGAGAATGCTTTACTTCGTCTCATTTATGATTTGAAAACTTGAAATTATTTTTTATCAGTATTGCTGCTAACAGTGTCTTTAAGAAAAAAACTAATAGTAATAATAATAACAATAAAGTTGCCTTCTATAAGATTATATTAAATTACATAAAAGGCAGAAGCATCACATCAAATCCCTACTGGAAAGTATTTTTTTAGTATTATTAAAAACAAGGAAATACGGCAATATGTGTTGATACTTGTCAAAGAGCTGCAATTTTAATCTGTAAGTTTTTGGTAGCTTATAATTCTGAGAAGTAATGTTACTATTTGTTAGGTGATAATATTTTTTTACTGCATCATATTAGTGATACCTGGGAATGACTACTGATCAATTTGTTAGGCAGGAACTTCTTTCAGAGCTAGAAGCCCCTGGTGTTAGGGAGACGAAGAAACAAAGAGTATTTCCTGCATGGTAGAAGCAGTATTTAAATTATTTCATCTGTTGGAAAAGTGGAATAGATTTAAACAGTTTTAATGTTCTTTAGAAGATCTTGTCAGATCTCTTGTCTTGGCAGATATCTGTATAGCCAAAGGACAGTATAATTTATAATTAAGCCTTTTCTTTATTTTTTCCCATGAAATAAACATCTGAAGACGAAGACTTTCTCTGTGGAGAAAAGGGTAGATTTGTCTCTCAGATGTGCCTTGTGACATACTCTATTTACTGTTTAGCCATTTGAAACGGATGCTTGGCAATTTATATAGTAGTGCTGCAGATGCAAGCAATTTTCAGATAAAACAGAAGTGATCAATCATTTTTGGGAAGACAGTGTCTCAGAAAAAAAGATTCCATGGAAATGATATTTTTGGAAATACTTCTTCCTAGGTCCCTCTGAGGACTGATTTAATCTGTCAGAGCCATGACTTCAGCAGCAGTGCATGCTTTAATGTGCTCTCTAATTATGAGTGTAGTAATCACAAGACCTAGTTTAATCTGGCAAGCAAAAATAAGCTCGGATTTATTTCTGGGTTATAGGAAAGTAGTTGAAAGAACCATTAAAAACAGTTTTTGATAAACTTTCCTTTGAAAACACCCTTATGTACTGAAAACAAGAACCTCATTGACTTCTAGGCAAGTGAGGCAGGATTGCAATGCAAAAAATGATAGGTGATGCAGGAATTGTGTGGTAATCAGGAACTGGACTGTTCACATGAAGAACTGGCAAGCTGCACAAGCTTCACTTCGGCTTTTTTTAAATTCTGACGTTTACTTTTGATAAGAGAACTGTATAACATATCTTTAAGATAGAAGCTGAGGGTGAGTGGGACAGATGGGATAAGCTGGAAGAGAGCAATGTGGCTAGTGATGGTCAACTTGTGCTTGCAGAGCAACAAGCCCATACTATGGAGGCTATTTGTATCCTCCTAATTTCGACATTTTAGAGACAAGGTATTGGGTCAGTGGCACCTTTTCTTCTAGGGCCTGTTTTAGGATTGCTGGTTTGTTTAGTTGTGGTAAGACACCATTATTGTTTTTTTATTTTTTATTTTTTAACAAGCATAGAAATAACGCAAGCTTGTCTCTTTCTTTGCAGCTTTTACGAGAGTTGAAGCACCCTAACGTGATTGCGTTACAGAAGGTTTTCCTTTCTCACAGTGACAGAAAGGTTTGGCTGCTGTTTGATTATGCTGAGCATGACTTGTGGGTAAGTACAGATTTCCCTGAGCGTTTGAGATAGTGTAATATAAGCTTGAACAAACTGAAGTGTGTCTGGTGTACCTTCATGTAACACAGATGCATAAATTTCTTGCTCTGTAATTAAGGGTCTAACTGACATCCTGTTCTTAGTATACTTTGATCTTTCCTTTAAAACATGCAAAAAGCTGTGTAGGTTTTTTTTTTAAATGTCAAACTTCGTTTTGAAGCTAAAACAATTTTCTTTTAACATTTAATTGGAGTTAAAGAGGGTATTCCTAAATTAAACCTTGCAAAATAGGGTTTGGAAGTGCATTTAATATTTTCTTTTCCCTACAGTTTTGCCAAAAAAAAAAAAAAAAAAAAGAGGGACAGGAACTACTTCACTGAGTTCCCTCACTGAGATACAGTGGAAGTGACCAACATTCAGTCATGTAATTCTGAATGGTGAATTTCTGGCAGAATGAGTGGAATGAAAATAAGAAAAGAACTAAACACTGTTGATTGGGCCTACTGACGTGCTGTCACTATATTGAAGGGGAGTGGAGACTTGGATGTCTGTAAACTTCCAGCAAAATGTGATAGGATTCGATTAATCTATTGTACAGGTGGACATGAGTGACAGCATGAGCTGAACTCAGATACAAATACTCAAGCTCTAAACCTTTCAAACCTTTCAAAGAAGTGAGTTGCTTGGACCTGGGTTAGAATTTAAACCCAAAAGGTATCAGACACTAAGAGTAACTAATATGTTTGTTCTTCCTTTGATAGTACTGTGAAGGAGAGAAGGTGGTAATATTAATATTGATAATGCTTTTTCAAGGCTTCAGTAATACACAAGTTGATATTAATAATGATAGTGGTTGCTCATTTTTGTTCAAGAGCATGTGCACTTGTAAATGACACAAAAATGTAATCTGGAGGACAAACTTAGACCATGCAAACAGGTATTTTTGGCTCAGAACAATTAAAGTCATGACATTTCAGCCCCTTCTTATGCTTAAAAATAATTGGATTCCTCTTGTACGGCAGCAGCTTTGTATTTTAGTTTTCTTCATCAAATTTCAGTGTACACAGAGTTTGTGTATTTCTCACAACTGGTGACAGTGAAGATGAACAGAAATGCAGCAGATAAAACCCTGTATGGGTAGAAATTGTTTGTGCATCAGCTGGGTTTACTCATCTTAAAGACCAACCACAGCAAACACATTTTACTGCTACATTGAGTGACTTGTTTAAAACACCTTTTTTCTAAACTTTTCCATTTGAATTTATTTGGGGCATGTGCTTCTTACACTACATGGTGATTTTTCACATCATTTAACGCTTTAGATAAAGACTCACTGCGGTCTGATGTTCTTACCATTTGTTACATCTGGCTGGGTATTGGTCATAATCTCTGTGAAGTTAATTCTTTTCCATTATTTGAGATTGAATGTTGTACTAGTTATTTGATGTGAACTGGTCTCCTACTTCCTAACACTTTTTTTTTCTATGAGACATACAACACAAATCATTTTTCCTTTCCTGTATAATTGCCCATGTTTCCTTGCTTCTTTAGCCTTTACAGGAATTCTTTTTCCTTCTTTGCATAAAATTAGCCATATTCAAGGCACTCTTGGTTCTGGCTTAACCTTGGTCCTCATTTCCTTTACCGTCAGCACTTCCCAAGCATCACTCCTGATTCCCCTTTTGTCTCTTTTGCTCACTCCCAACTTTGTGTCTTTTTCCACGCTGCCTCCTACACATGGAACAGCCTCCCAATTAACGTACGTAAAGATCCTTCACTATCCTCCTTCAAAAACCTCCTAAAAATCCACTTATTTTGTAACGCATTTCAGTAATAACAACCACTTGTCATTCTGTCTGTGTTGTGTTGTGTTTTGCATTTCCTGTGCTTTACAGCTTGTGCCCTTTCAGCAGTTTGGGGTAGAAATTGTGCTAGGGGATTGGTAACGTTTTGTTACTGGTTTGCACCGCGTGCTCCCCCAGCACTACTTAAAAACAAAGTAAGTTGGTTTATCGTGGGTATCAGTGTAGGATTTAGGTTTTGATAGATGTACCATTTCTAGAGAAACATGGATTCCCAAAGACAAACAGTTGTAAATGTAGGTATCTTAGAGTTACTTACCAAGATTTGTCTTTAAGCATGGGAATCGTCCATGTTCAAAGCTGCCCGGCTTTAGTAACTCTTACTGGCTTCAATGAGAGGAGTAAATGCTCATTACTTATAAACATCAGATTAATTAAAATCATTACATTTTCAGCTTCTGTACTGGAAACATTTGGCAAGAGATGAATAAACTGTACTAGATGCTATCTTTTTCTGTTCGTTTTGTAATGCTGAAAAAAACTGTCCCATTCTAATGAGGAAAAGTGATGGTGCCAATTAAGCTTATTAAAAAGTTCTTTTATGGTGAGCAACAACTTTTTTTTTTAACTTTGCATTTAATTTCCAAGGATCAGACTGCTCAAATCTGAAGTTTGAATTAAGATAGCAACATACTTTATAACTTGCTGTAATTCCTGTTGACATTGTTACCAGGGGATGAAGAAAGCTTATGCTTATTTAGAACTAGTTTTGACAGGTATTGATGAAGACTTACAGTGTTGTTATTGCCTACAAACATACACAGTTTGACTGCTAAACCTATCACAGATATTTCCTTCATCACCTCTCAAGTTACGTTATACAAAGCAATGTGTAATCAATCATTCATGAGATTACAGTGCAGAATGGCTAAGAACTTAGTAGATCTTTTGACGAATTGATTTATACCTTGTGTTTATTTTAATTACCAAAATTCTCAGTGTAACCCACAGATGATTTCCTTGTGATTTTTCTGGGCTATTAGCCTCAACTAGTAAAGTTCTTTGGGATATTGAATGTGCCACATATGCTAACTTAGAGCGTATTGTCTACAGTGTCATCGCTGCTTACATATGCTTATGCTATGAATTATATGCAAGATTCCTTAGCTTGTACCTCACTATGTGTAAAGGAAGCATCTGACAGAAGGTTTATAAAGGTGCATGGCTGCAGCTGTTATTGAATACCTTATACATTATGGGCCACATCCTTTCTTAACTCTTGATAATTTGCTTCAGTCTCACACCTTTGCTATGTGCTTTGATTGTCTGAAAGCTTCAGCTTCAGATGTTCACAGCCAGAGAACCAGCTGTCTCTTGTTCCTTCTCTAGCGAGGAACATTCCTTTTTCAATATTTACTCATAATGTCTTGGATGCTTTTCATTCAAATTGTATCCAGATTTTCTCTCGATTAATTCATGTTTAGATTAAAAATATATATATAAGTAACTTAATAGTTAACATATACCTCAATTAATCTTAAGTCCACGGGTGGAATTGATACTATTTTAAAATTACCTTTTCCAGTTCACAGACTTCATAGTCTTGCAGTAAAACTATGCATGGATGAACAAGTGTCATTCCTTTAACTGATAACATCTCTTTTTCTTCTATGTTTTTTAATGACTTAAAAGTAAAAAAAAAAAAAAAAAAAAAGGTTATTTTGAATGCATGTGTCTTGTTGTTTTATCACTAAGGAATAACATTTGTATACAACTTTCATATACGTTATGTCTTAAGCAGTGTATTACTGTTTCAGAACTTCCTATGTAAAACTTTGAGTCATTATTAAAAACTATATTAAAAGCATTAAATGCATGATGATTACTTAATTGGACTTCTCTTAAAGATTGATACAAGTGAGATCTGCACTAAGGATGAATTCTGTTTCTTGAAAGTGTAGTTACTGTTACTTTTAGCCATTGGAGAGGTTATAATACTGAGAGATTGTGTTTTGCTCTCAGCTAGTCTCCTATACTTCTACATCATCAGTTTTTTAATACTGGTAGTAATCCAAGCACACGTTTTTCAAGTACTGCAAACAAGCACATGATCAATGTGTTCAATTCCACAGTCTCTCTATCTTTAAAAAGGATTTTAACATTGTTAAAAATGATATTATAACTCGTTCTTATATTTTGAATTAATAGGGTGTCTCCTTTTCTTGCAGAGTACAGAGTTAATTCACAGTCTTATTTAACATGTATGTGTAATTTCAAAGTTTTAAGGTCTCCCCTTTCTGGAAATCTATGTTATAATTTAGAATGATTCAAAAAATTTTTTTAAACTCCTTCTGAAAACTAGTGACACTTTTATCATGGTAAAATGTGTTGAATGTGTTTCATAGCTGTAAAAACATTCCTGGTTCTTAATAAGTGATTAAATTATTAAAAACTATTTGGTGATATTGACTGTGATCATACATTTGCTGTCTAAGACTAGTTAAACAATGATCTGGGTATTTTTAGGTTTTGTTGAATGTTTATATCTTACTAGATTCCAGTGACCTCTTAAGAAGTAACTGTTTAATAGCAAATATCACTGAGAAACTGAAAATTCAGCTCAAAGTTATCTTTGATAATAATAAAAAATATATAGGCAGACTGGTTTTGTGCTATATGAAATATTTGTTGCATATGTATTCTGCTTTTTTAAAATTTAGCTTAGGGAGTAGTCATGGGTATTTAAATTTAGGATGGGGGTAGTCATGTGTACTTAAAAAAAATAATCATCAATTAATGAAAAGGAGAAAATACTCCTCCAGTATGTGAATTTCATAACACTCTGCCTCGCTCAATATCTGAAAAAATGTACTTTAATAACTGAAATTATGTTCTTGTATACTAAATAAAATTATGAGGGTGTTGCATACTGATTTGTGCAATAACCTTGCAAATTTGTTTAATCATATGAATGTTTTTTAATAGATCTGAGTTTTAAGTCTTCAGATCTGGTGTAATCAGTTATAACTCTTAACTTCCTTTAGGCTTCAATTTAGCTTTTAATCATGAGAATAATCCAAATGCTAGTCAATCACAAATATTTTTACTTACTTGAAGATAGCTTTCTCAGTGTAGCAGTTTAATTCTTCTCTTCTAATTGCTTGTAGTCATGTGTATATTTTTAATTCAGTCCCAGTCCATGAGGTGATTCTCTGTACAGTCACCCGTCGTGTACATATTTACCAATACAGGATTCTGCTAGATGAGGGAAGAATGTAAGATTTATTCAAGGGAGTGGGCTGGAATAGTTTTTGATTGCTTTCAAGTTATAATTTCTATCATCAGCCATTGTTACAGAAGGTTGTCTTTACACCATGATTTATCCTTTCCAGTTATAGTAGACAGGGTGGTTTTTTTTGACACAAAAGTGATAGCTGGACTTAGAGGCAGCAACACTATTCCGTGTTGATCGCCGTCTGTTCTGAGAATGCACTTGTCATTATCACAAAAGATTTAGATTATTTCTCTGGCTTTTTCTGCTAAAGCTGTAGGGAGTTGAGGGTAGTTTATGTTTAACAGTAGCATGAATATTGGTTATTTCAGATATATGCTGAAAGGATAATTGAATCCTGACTTCTTAAGATTATTGTATGGACTTTAATTTTTAAAAGGTTTACTTCTTAAAGATCTAGAAAAAGTAGAGACTCCTGCAAAACCTGGGAAAGAGATACTGAATCTGTTTTATGTTCACGTTTACTCTCTGCTTCAAAGTTTAGTTATTTAGAGTAAGTAACGTTCAGCAAAACTTAATGTATTAAAGCTCCTTTCAAAGTTACTTAAAATGTTGACCTCTTTTCACTTGGAAATGGATTTTTTTGTCAGGCTATGTGGTTAATGGGACTCTAAAGAAGATACTTAAGAATGGCTGCGGAACAGCATTGTTTAGAGAGAGGGTGCTGAAGCTTATTTTTTTCTCCTCCTCTTTCTAAGGACCACTGTGTGATGTTTTAATGCACCCCAAATTGGAAACTTAATCTCTGTAGAAATACTTCTACCCACTTTTGTTTTGATACGATTTTAGTTTGCTTGTGATATACCCTGGACGGATTTTTTGTGTCTAAACTTTGGTGTCTGAAATTAGTTCTAAGTTTAGGCTTGTGAAGCTGTGATTTATTTTTGCAACAAGAAATGTTACTCAGGTTAAATGCTTCAAGTTTTTGAAAATTGTGCAAACAATGCACATTTAGTTTTTGTACCACTTCTAGATTTTATTTTTCTATATCCGTTTAAGTGCTTTAACACATAACAATGCTAATCACCTTCATTTGAGTATTGGTTGCTGAAGAGAGGTTTAAAGTGAGACTTGAAGCCTTATATTCTGAACCTTTTTCTTGACCCTGGCACAGATTTAATGTGTATGTAACCTGCATCGCTTTATTTATAAAGCCTAATTTTACTTTTTACTGGTGCACTGGAATTGCCTGACATGGCTTGTGTTTTATTCTCAAAAGTTAGATGAGGATTTGCATAGAAAGAAGGGTTTTGCTGAAGTGCAGGAGCAGGCAGACAATTTACATCAACGGGCAGAAGCATCTGCGTTGACAAGATAAAATTTCATTTTGATGGAAATGCGTGTAGTTTTAAAACTATTTGATCAGTAGAACTCAAGAAATCAGTTTTTCTAGGAAGTTGTGTCTTGAGGTCAAGCTCCTGTATGGATCATCTCATGTCTGTTGAGGTGACAGTTGTATTGTAACTTCTTTTAGTAAGATATATGTGAAATGTCTGCTTTAGGGACTTGCTTCCATGAAAACTTGCCAGATCTAACTTGGTTTTAACCACTGTCATACCGAACAGCAGTTCTTGAAATCAGGAATGGGATGAAACAAACGTAGTGTGTTTTATATCAGCTTGACTTTCTTACAAGGAGAATAAAATAAGGATCTTTTTGAATGCTCATTTAACTACTTGATGTAAATACTAGGGCTTTTCATGGAAAAACTAATTTAATTTGGTCTATATTATCTTGCATTCTGCTTGCGTTACTTACAGTGGAAGCTTTAGAAAATGTATGTGGCTCCTCATGAGCCAATTTTCGAGCCAATTTTCAAGCCAATTTCAACACTTTGGGCAACACAGAAGGCACACGAACTACTGGATTGAATACTGTTTCATGAGTTGCAACCGTATTTTCATTCAGAATGCTTAATTATATTTCTTTTCTTTATCTATTGCCATTTATATGGTCTTGGATTTGCTAAAGTTAAGATGGTCTTGCCAGGCGCATCTCCTTGCTGTAGCAAAAATCAGCAGAATTGCTCAGGTTAAAATTCCCTTAGTATAGTTGTGGTGGTATAGCATCTTTGGCTATGCACGTGACCTGCCTGATCTGAGAAACTTTTGTCAAATTATGACAATTCACTTATTTCTGTTTTAGTGCTCTTATTTTTAATGTTTATATGAGGAATATTTTCCTACAACAGTGGTAGGGACTACACAGATTTATTTCTGAAGTTACAAAGTAATGAGTAAAAGCCTGGGCTTGTTGCCACCAGTAGAAAAGATGCCGTTCAGTAATGACACCATTTTCCCCTTCTGTTTTTTAAAGCAGCATTAAAATTGCTGTTTAGTGCTGCTTGTGTGTAATGCTCTTTTTAAAATATATATATTTGGGTAGTTGCATACAAGAAATTTGGACAACTATTTTTTTCACAAACCCCTTGAGAATTGGCCATGATCACAAGCACTGTGGATGCATTCCAATGGCATGGGGCAAATACGGCTTTTCAGTTCCCTTTACTATTTGGCCCTGTGGTATGTTTTCAGTTTAGATTTGAACTGAGCAGAAATTAAACTGTGATGGGGTGAAATTAGCTCTTGTGAGTAACATAAAATTGTTTATATCAAAGTATGCAACAATTTTTATTTACTTTTGTAGGAAAATGAATTTTATTTAGTGGTGATATTGCTTGCTATAAAGCAGAACTATCAGTTGTAATTCTCCTCTGAAATTCAAAAATATGTACAGTAGACACTTAGACATGTAAAGTTAACCCTGTTTGGATAGAGCTATTTTATCTTCGTATTATTAATTTTGAATGTCTTGCTGCTGTCAAAGTTGTGCGGTGTTTTTGACATTTCTTTTGTTTCCCCTCTGCATTGTATTTGAGGATAGGAAATTTTGAAGGTGATGTAAACCTGTCCCATGGGATGTCTCGCTAGACATCACACGAGCCATTTGTTGTGTGTGGTTCTGGCAGAGCAGGGGCCCTGTTCATGCTGAGGCACCTGGGGACCGGGGGCTGTCCATAGCTGTGAGCAAGAGTTTTCCTAATTCTTTTGCAAGAAGACTGGAAAAAGTTCACAGCCAGCAACGCGCAGGGCTTTTAATCATAGAACCACAGAATATCACAAGTTGGAAGGGGACCCACAAGCATCATCCATTCCAGCTCCTGGCTCCACACAGGACCACCCAAAAATCAGACCATGCGTGAGGCTCGGTGCCGTGACCACTGCCCTGGGGAGCCTGTCCCAGTGCCCGACCACCCTCTGGGTGCAGAACCTTTCCCTAACCCCCAGCCTGACCCTCCCCTGTCCCAGCTCCATGCCGTTCCCTCGGGTCCTGTCGCTGTCCCCAGAGAGCAGAGCTCAGCGCCTGCCCCTCCGCTCCCCTCGTGAGGGAGCTGCAGGCCGCCATGAGGCCTCCCCTCGGCCTGCTCTGCTCGGGGCTGAACAAACCAAGGGACCTCAGCTGCTCCTCATACATCTTGTCCTCCAGGTCCTTCACCATCTTCATAGCCCTCCTCTGGACAATTTCTAATAGTTTTATGTCCTTCTTAAATTGTGACACCCCAAACTGCACCCAGTGCTCAAGGTGAGGCTGCATCAGAGCAGCGCAGGACAATCCCTTCCCTCGACCAGCTGCCAGTGCTGTTCCTGATGTACCCCAGGGTATGGTTGGCCCATCTGGCTGCTAGGGCACGCTGCTGGCTTGTGTTCAACTCACTGCTGAGCAGAGCCCCCAGCTTCCTTTTTGTAGGGTTGCTCTCCAGCCTCTCATTCCCCAGCGTGTTATGTGTAGCTGGAGTTGTCCTGTCCTAGGTGCAGCATCTGTCTGTTGCTGTTGTTGAACTTTACATGTGCAGCTCTCTTAATTTGTCAAGATCCTCTGCAAGGTCTCTCTGCCCTCGAGGGTGCCAACAGCTCCTGCTAATTGAGTATCATCTGCAGAGTTACTTAGTATGCATTCAAGTCCTGCATCCAGTTCATTTCTGAAAACATCAAGGAGAACTGGCCCCAAAATGGAGCCCTGAGGATCCCCACTAAATGACAATGCTATGCGGATTGAGAGAAACAAGGTCACGTAAGTAGCTGAGCTGAAAGCAGACAAAGGAACATGCTTTCTTAGCCTTTGACTGGGACAAACCAGCAAATGAGCAAAATGATGTAGGATATATCGAAGTGGTATGTCAAGTGGACGGCCAAGAAAGAGCAAGCTCGTCCTTTCCGTGTTCTGAAGTGGTAGCTTGAGCTACGAAGTCTGGTTGAGAGGCAGGGTACTTCACCTTAGCTCTACATTGATACAGTTGTGCTAGCTCTGGTTTAGAGGTACCTCACATTCAACATAAGGGTGGATACCTGCCTCAAAAGTTCAGGTAGGCATGCTCATGGAACGGCAGAAAAACAGGAAACCTTCCCATCCTGCACCCTCACAAAGGTCTTGCTCCAGTGGGTGGTCCTGGCATGCTACTAGTTGCTTCATTAATAAATAGCATCCCGCTCCTTTGCGGCTCTCCCATTACTTCAAAAGTCTTAGTCCTTTAATATTTCAAGGGACAAAGCCTTCGGCAGGGTTCTTGGTTCATTCTTGGTTCATTTGAAGAAAGCTGGCAGCAACATGAGAGGGCAGAGACAGAAAGCAGGGGGCCTAGTGCCTTTGCACTCAGGGGATGCAGCTGAGACAGCACTACTGGGGCCAGAAGGGTAGAGTTCCTTCTGGAAGTACCAGGTGTTGATTTAGTCACGTTGTGGCCTAGGAGAACCTTTGCAGTTTCATTTTCTGTATTCCTGTGTTATAATGTTTTTTGTGGATCCTAGTCAGTTCTTAAATAGGCATAAAAATCTGTTTTAGTGGTTGCATGTGCTTTGAAAAAAGGGCTGAGCTTGGTTTGGGGGTCTGTGTGTTGTATATAACCGTTGCCTTTTGGTGCTTTTTTTTTTAAAAAAAAATAAAATAATACCGTGTATTAATAAAGATATTAATTTTGGATGTTAGAGTATGGTTACTGCTTTTTAAATCATACTGTAATTACCCATGAAGGTGGTTATCCTGTGAGCATTGTACAGTACTGGAGGGTAGGGGCTCCCAGTTGAAAATTTGACGCAAGATCACTTTGTGACATGACAGCAAGAAAACTTTTCTGGGGAAATAATTCCTTAAAGCTTTCCACTATACTTTTCAGAGTGATTGTATAATTACAGAATCAGGTACTAAGTGCTTTGTTTGCTGGTCCTCATTTATATATTAATCTAATACTCTTGTAGATTTCTTTCAAACTTTTTTAATATACTGACAGCCACTGCTGTGTTACATGTAGGAGTGAAAGGATCAATGGAAACTTTAATGTTAATAGGGACTAAGCAGTTTTTTTATTTACTTTTTTTTAGTTCTCTTTAAACAATATTATCTACACATTTGCCAAGTGCAGTTTAACAGTGACTGAAGCGTTAAGAGTGGCTGAAGTTCGGTGAAAGCCAGAGATGACATTAACCATGAGGAAACATTAACCCATAACCATTTTCCTTGGGATCGTTAGTGACAGATGTAGTGGAGGGTGGTGCTGGAGGGAGCAGAGGTCTAATGAAAGCACAGGCATTGGCTCTCTCTTACGCTTGGAGGGGGATGATCTCGAGCTAGACAAATCCTGTTTTAAAAATTGGGTAATCAGTAGTCTTGTTGCTGTACAGATTAGCATTTTGAATCACTTTCATTAAAAATGCAAACTGCCTTTGCAACCTCTGTCTCACAAAAAGCACATAATTGGAAACTATTTCGTTATTTGTGATGCTTCTTTGAACCTCCTTCAAAAAGGGTGCATATTTTTTCATCTGAATGAATAGATTTCGTTGTTTGCTTAATGATGGTATGTTGAGATTGTATAGCCCCTTGAGTAGCATCACCTTGCCTGAGGATTGAACAGGTAGAAGGGCCTCACCCCACTTGTTATATGGTGCAGCAAAACCAAAACTAACCCATCATCTCCATGTTGATCTTACAATAAATATTAATTAGTTTATGAATATTTCATGGTCTCTCAGCAGTCTTTTCATTCTTTTTCATTCTTTCAACTGACTAATGCTAGGGTCCCTTTTTGCATTCCATGGTTTCAAGTGGTATTTGTTCTCTTGTGGACTGACTGACTTCTGTAACCCAGGAATGACTTGCTTGTCATCATCAATGAAGTATATGGCCAAAACTTGGAAGTGGGAATGTAACCACATTTTTAGATGTTTTCACATAGTCTCACCCTAATTATGTGGGTTTTTGTTTCTTCTTTCTCTGCTGGATTCTGATTTGGGGGGGAACGCTCAAGTGTGGTAGGTGCTCTGTCCTAGGTGTTTTTGGAGAGGAGGGAAGGGGGTGAAAGCATAGAGCACAGGCCTCTTTGCAGTATATGCTACTGGTTTTAGAAGCTTCTGATCCAGCAGTGGTGTGGGTAAGAGGATCCCCAATGGGTAGGAGGGAGGGAGGAGAATGTCCAAGAAATTTTACTGGAGGTAAGTAGCCAGTCTTCGGATGTTATCAAGAGCTTGACAGCTATTTTTAAAGCAACTTGGAAGATAAAAACAATTTAAGAAATTTGGAAGTACATCACTATTATTTTTAATTGCAAATTTCAACGAACTTTGTATTTCATTCCATTATTTAGTATTAGTACCTTTTTTTAAAAGAAAGGTTTTTGGTTATCTAACAAGCTTCATGTTTCTACTTGTTTTATTTCTAGCATATTATCAAGTTTCACCGTGCCTCAAAAGCAAACAAAAAGCCCATGCAGTTGCCAAGATCTATGGTTAAATCACTACTCTACCAGATCCTTGATGGAATCCATTACCTCCATGCAAACTGGGTGCTTCATAGAGATCTGGTAAGTGTTGCATGCTTTACCTGGTTAAGAAAGTGTCACGTGCCTGTCATTGGGTAGGAAGAGAAAAGTCCCTATTAGTAATCTTGCATATCGATCCGTACAGTTCTTCCTGTTATTGTTGTGGGAGACCAATGGAGATTTTAAACATGAAAACAAACGATGTTTTTACATTGTTCTTGTCTGAGTCATCTGAGCTCGGACAATGACGCTAGATCCGGTAAAAGGGCTGCAGATATCAATATCCGAAAACAGTACATGAGCCAACTGGTATACATTCGTTGAACTTTCTTATAGGTTTGTGCACTACTTTGAAAAGGCACTTAGGAAAGTGATTGATACTCTTGTACATTGTTTGGCTTACGTGCAAGTTACCATAAAAGCTAGTGAAAGAGTAGTTTTTTCATGGAATATTTCTTTTCCATGTGATATTTTTTCTGACCGTGGGAAGAGAACTTTGAAGGAGTTGTCATCTTAGAAATTTCTCATGACCTGAAGTGGCTCTTTAAGTTGATTGCAGATTACAAGGGCAGCCAGTTGCCTTGTCTTAGTTACCCTTTTCCCTTAAAGTTTCCCACCACTCCTAATACTTCAGTGAGTTGCTCTCAATGGTTACAAAAAGAAGAATATTCATATGGGTAGAGTGCCTGCTGCCACTTAAATTATAGCCAGAATTTTTGGCGTGAGGCAAACAACATGGTGGTTAATATGATAAATCTGTTCTAGTAGTTACGCTGCATTGGTAGAGTAAGATTGGTAGTAAGTATGGTGGGAAATGCAGTGTAATCTGTGTATGAAGCCCCTGTCTTTATTTGGTTGGATGTTTCTCAGTTACCTTGGTAAGTCAAACCAGGGATGCATGTCCAGGAGCTTATAATCACTGTTATAGTTTAGTAAGTAGACATAGAGTGTTCTCAGGTTTTTTAATAATAATTAAGGGGCTTAGATTCATTTTTGGATGCAGATCAAATGTTTTCTTAAGAGGTACGAATAAGTTAAGACAGCTCTGGAAGTTACAGATGTCTTCTGAAATAAATTTTATTTAATTTTAGTCATAATACGTGGTAACAGTGGCCAGAATTGGGGCTTAGGTTTTGGTATGGATCATTTTTTACCTCGTTCTGTGGGATTTGTTGTTGATCTTTCTGTTAAATTCCAGATGTTAGTATATTTGTAGGCCTTTTTTTTTTCTTTGGAAGAGTAGCAATGAGCAAAAGCAGGAAGCAAGTACATCTTCGACTCTCATGCTACAATCATTGCTTTCCTAAGGAGCCAGCTGCTGCTTTGCCTGAATTCTGAGATGTTAGATATGGTTAAAAGGAACACCTGAAAAGTCTATATTCAGCTATGTATAAGGGAAACCTACGTATTCATGGAACTATGAAGTATATATGCAGTCAAATGCCATACATGAACTTGTTATCTTGATAGGAAATACAAGATGGTATTTAGGATAACAACAACAACAACAAATACCCTAGAGAATTTTCTTTGAAGTGTTTGTGTTTCCAGTCTGCAACACCAGGTGTTTTGTATGACCAGTGCTGCTACTTTACAGGTTGTATTGGTTGTTATGTGTTATAGCAAAGCTGGTGCGTACTGTCTCTCACTTTTCTATTTGAACTTTGGGAATTAAGGACCGCTTTTATGAAAAAGACCATTTTTCATATCATTGGAATGATAGTGTTTGACTGATGTTATATTTACAAAGGGAGAAGAACAGAAATTTGTGAAGTCTAGTGTGTTCTTGTCATGCAAATAAGTTTAAACTAATTCTTGGTTACCTCAGTGAGAGAAAGGAAAAACATTGAAAATGGCTTTGGTACAGTGGTGATTTAAAGGTATATTCACAATTCTTAGTTTTTGTTTTTTTTTTTTAAATCATTGCGGATCTCTGAAGAATTCAGGTATTTCAAATTGTTGGTTTGTATCTTGAACACCAACCAAGTGATGGTATTCTGCATGTGTCATGTCTGCTCTTGAAATTAGTATTAATACAATCAGTTAGTAATCAATTTAAATTCAAATAAACTATTTTTTTATATATGTATTATTTTTGTTCATACACTCATACCCGTGATTTTTGCGTCTAAGAATCATACCTCAGGTCCGATTTCACTAGGTTCAGTTTCTTGTGTAATAACAAGAACTAAATCTCCAGCGTCTTCTTAAGACAAAGTACAGTTCATCTGATGCTTTTTCCCTTAGCTCCTTTAGTTTACTTCCACGGGAAAAATATTTTTCTATTTTATGTAAGCCAATATTTTGCATCAAGACACCTTGTACTTTCCTGGTTTAATATAACTCTGTTCCTACTATTTTTAGCATGTGTTTGGATGTAGACCAAAGATGGTGACATCCATAAAAGTCGTGTTATGCTTATTTCATTGCTTTTTTTTGTTTGAAAATCAGGTTCTCTAAGAATATATAACATAGTATTAGTTAAATTCTCCTCAATCACAGAAATGGCCTTTTATTTAACAAGTGTTGCAATAAGAAATACAAACATGAGAGGTTAGGTACTTGCTTGGAGGTATTTGAGGAGCAGGGTTTAAATCTTAATTTGGTGGTGTCTTAAATCAAAAGACGTTTTAAAGAAGATAGAACACCAAATTGCTTCTTAAAGAATCTCATCCTCAATGGATCCGTATTGTTAAATACCCTGAAGTTATTTTTAAGATCAGCATTAGCCAGCAAAATTGTTATAGAGTGATAATGCATGTGAACTATGTGAATTTGCAGACCTGCAATACGTATCATCACGTCCTTGGGCTGAGCTAAGGGATAGTTTCTACCACAAGGAGACAGTCTCAGTCTCCTCTTCAATACCACCAAGGCATTACCACCCATTTTAATTAGCTGGTGGATGACACTCGTCTAACTCATGGTAAGCTCATTCAGGGAGTTAAATGCAGAGAAAGTATTCACTTTTCTCCTGAAGCATGAATTTTCTGTGAGGTTAGCTCCCTGAACAATCTCACTGGGAGGTGGGATGTGTGCCGGAGCTGGTTGGTGCAAAGGCAGCATGAGATTGCAGACAGTGTCAGAAAGCAGAACAGGTTGTTCTGGCATCACCTAGCATTAGACCAGATCAATTTATTGCTAAAATGCACTTTTTAAACTTAGGTGAAAGTGCAAGTGTGTTTAAAAGATCTAGTTCCATTGTAATTCTAAATTTGTGTCTACCTTTAATCTTTTCTGGTGTAAGATTTAACTCACATCAGATTAACTAACATCAGATTTAACTGTCAACACAAGTCCAAATTCAGGAAGGTGCCCAAACTGAGGGAAATTATAGTACCAGATAAGCTTGTACTCATACTTCTAATAATATGAAAGTAATTTAATTTAGTGTATAGTTTAATTTCTTGTAATGTTAGGGAAATTTTGTTTCTGGTTTTCTCATCCTGAAAGGTACTGGTTGGCTTTTAGGTATATTTTTTTTTTTTACTAAGCTGTTAAATTCTGCCATTTTAAAAATACTTCGCAGTAACTTCCTATACTGCAAGACTCAAATCAGTGCAGAATATGGGACAAGATCATTAGGGTTTCTGATTGGTTTGGGTAGCACGGTGTCAGTTTATTCACTGTGGAATTGATGTAAGTCTATAAAAACACATACATTTGCTGTCCTCTCAAGTCACCTGGAATGGTATTTTGTTATCGGATTGCGTATTGTTGGGCAAAGATAATTTTGTATTTTCCTGCTTCGCAGAGGCATCTGAAAATGGAGATCTTCCATGTACTGTTCACGGTGTGGGTTCACGTAAACAAAAGAAAGGAATTTGGCAGTTTCTCTTGTGTTAAATAACCCTTTGGTAAATGGTGTTAGTTGCTTATGGATAAAAACAGGCAGAGACCATTTCCCTTAGAACTTGATAAAAGTCATTCCTATTTGTAATAGGATGTATCCTCCTGGAGCGGGACGTTATCTACAAGATGTTTTAAGTGCACAGAAACCATACTGAGGAATTCATTTAAGATTCTACTTATGTCCTTGAGCATGTCTCTAGAATAATGCCTAATGTTATTAAAACTACTGGTTGAAAACAAATGTTGGAAATTAAGCTTTACAGAGAAACAAGGATTTTTTTTTTCTCCCCTGAGATTATGTTAAATAGTTGCTTTCCACATTCTGAAACTGGAAACCTGCTCATTGGGAACTTGCTCGTTGTAATAGACCTGTAAACTAACTTGACAAAATGAGCCACCCTCCTGAAGTGTTTTTATTATTTTATTAAATACTTGTTGACTAATAACTTCCCAGTGTTTCTCGTTTGCCTCTCTACAGCTTTAGAATGTTTAAATTGACACCGTGTGTCATTTTACAATTAAGGAGATGCACTTATAGCAAAAAAAAAAAAAAAAACTTTGAATAGATGGAACAAAGCGATATGGGTGAAAAGGCTCCGCAATTGACACGCCTTCAGACTCGCAATTTTGATTTGCATAGAGAGGGCAGAGTCAACATGTTCTGACAAAAGGTGTCCGTGAGTCGTAACGTTGCAGAGATATAAAACATTCCATTTCATTCTAATCATTTGTGTTATTCCTCTTAGGAGAAGATGTAGGTGTTTAAAGCACAAGGCAGCGTAGATTCTAGACAAGGTGGTTCCCTCAGCTCTTTGATGTGTAAGTTGCTGTCGATGCAGCAGGAGGCCGTGCTGCCTCTGCTCCTTTCTGCTCCCCTGTGCTCCTCTTCTTCCAAGTTGGGGGTTGCAAAACTAAGCTCACTTAAAAGGAGACTCACAAAGAAAGCGTTGGTCTGTATGTGAGTGCATTCCCTGATCTGGTTCAGCATGCAGTTACGCCAATGCTGGCGTAAGATGGGTGTATGGGCAAGGTGTGTTATGTGTGGGCAAGGATATGGGGCGTAAGGGGAGGGGAGACTTCCATCTTCAGTGACATTGTCGTATTTTGCTGGCAGTTTTACATTTATGATCTATGATCCTTCTCCTCCGTAATGATTTTGATACCTGTAAATTTCCTGGTTCCTTTTGGCTAGTGAAAACAAGCATCTGAAATCTCTCAACATATTGATGTTATCCATCAGAAATGTGAGATTGGGGGTTTTGAATTGTGTTTTGTGAGGAATCTAGTTACAGTTGTTGGAAATCATATTTTTGCCAGTGACAGAAAGCAGAGGGAACCTGTATCTTGGGTTGTCAAGTTTATGGTCTACCATGCCGGTATAAATACACCTTCTTTGGCATTTAAAGCAAATATCCTAACTGTGAACTGTGGTGGCAAGGAAGAGGTACTTTTTCTACTTTTGCTGTGGAAGTGGATAGGTGGTGGTAACACATCACAGTTCTCTGCAACTGAGTGACTTAATCCTGAAGCAAATTCTGGTTGTAGGGTCCTTGTGCGCTATAGAACAGCCCTTGTGGTGGTATTATTCGGTGAAGAAAGGCAGATGTATTGAAAGCTTAAGAATGGTTTTTGTCGCTTAGAGAACAAATGTTTTAGAGTTCTGAAGGTGATGCACACGTCAGCTGAGTGTCTTGTTGTTGGTTTATGACTAAGAGATATTGGATGGAAATTAAAAATGGGGAAGGAAAACAGGTAAAAGGACTCTCAGTGAGAAACTAAAACAAGGATGGATATTTTCAGAAGACAGCTAAAGGAGAGAGCGAGGAGGAGGGAGAACCGGTGACAGGGAGAACCTTCCTCTTTCTACAGTTCTGTTTCAGCAGTCTCTGTGTACGTGCCCTGTAAGCTACACCACTGTGCATCATTTTCCTCACTGGCAGTGAAGGCTTGCTTTTCTCAGGATTTCTGTCGTGTTCCACCCCACCATTCCAGTCACACCCAAATCTCACCTGAGCTGGCCTTTCCCCACTACTTCAGCTGCAAAGTAGGGCTGAGCTGGTGATGTTTCCATGCCCACGTGTATTTCTCAGTGTAACCTTTTCTCTCCAAAGCAACTTTCTGCCTTTTATTTCAGTAAATTCACTTTGTAGATTTGGTTTTCCAGCATGCAGCTCCCTGCTTTTTGTTTTCCCTGCCTTCGTTTTTAGTATTCTTCATCTTTTGCACCTCACTGCCACTCCCTGGAAGGTACAGAGCTTCAGACTAACAAAAACGAGTAGGGAGGATCAATCCCCTTTCCTAGCAAGTGCAGCATCCTAGGGAGAGGGCTGGGACCAGAGCACCTTCCTGGCTGTGCATCCCTGCTTTGATCAACTCATCCCAGAGTTCCTCAGGGGCTCCTCTCCTGCTCTGCAGCTAAAAATCATAGAGGTGGGTTTTAATTTGAGACAGCAGATGACCACTTTTTCTTTTTTTTTTTTTTGAGAGGGGACGGAGGACAAATCCAATGGTGGTGGATTAAAAACTTGCTGTTAGTTTTCCATCTCCACCTTTTTTTATTTATTTAACCATTCCTGTTTCTCTTAAAGCAGGGGGGAGGAATCGCGTTCTTCACTGCACCATGTCATCTGTAATAGCTGAAGCTATTTTCATTGAGTGCTTCAGCTAATCAGTTTGTGTTTCTTCCCAGAGTGGATTACAAAGCACTCATGTGCTTCTGTCACCTGCAGAATTTATGGAGTGCTAATCTGGTGATTTTCAGTGGAAGGACATAGCAGACAGCTGAGGTTTGGTATAATTTTGAGCCAGCGTGTCTCTTCATATAGAGATTGTCTGTACACTGCCTTTAGGATGACCAGACACATAAGCTCCCAGATCCGGGCTTCTTACCAGGACTCCCGAATAGCCAGCTGTTGCAGCAACAAGCCCAGTGCTTTTCTTTCCAAGGGCACATCTTTAGCAGAGCCACCAGAAGCCAGTGCAGTGGCTGGTGCTGGCTCAAGCTGGCCTGTATGGTGCGTGGAGCAAGCTGCTTCCTCTGGTATTGCAGCCCAGCATCTCCTGTGAAGCGGCGTGTGGTGGAAGATGTAGTGGTTGTTCTCTTATGGGATTGCCTGGAGGCTGCAGCTGTCCGGAGACTGGCTTTTTCCCACTCTTGGAGGGGGGAAGCCTGATGTGAATCGACCAGCCAGGTGACTTTCTGTGGGGATTGGCAACTTCAGCCTCCCTCAAAGGCTCAGCGTCTTCAGAAGTCCTTCAGCTGATTGGTGTTTCCATCTAACTCTGCTGATAATTTGTGACATTAAAAAAATCTATTATTAAATTATTCAGAAAATTATCCAAATGAGTATTTTAGATGACCCTTCATGGTATTTGTATAGAATAGCAACATTTCAGTAGGCTTTCATCCTTTCAATTTTAATAAATCCAATAAAGCTCCAGCGCTTTTCAGATTTCCAGTTGACTGGCTGGCTTTTAATGCAGTCATTATTTCCTCGTAGTAATGCTCCTCCAGCCGTGATGTAAATCTGCAGTCTCTTATAGTGGACCCTGCTCTGAACTTTGCTCTCACATTACACAACTCATTTAACCTGCCTTAGCCTCCGTTTCCCAATCTGGTAGCTATTTATGGCTTTAATTTGTAGCTTACTGCTTTACGTGCTACGAAATCTTTGAATGAAAGCAGCGTATGTGTGGTTTATGTCGTTAGCTTTTTTTTCTTGTTTGATACTCTTATCCTAATGAGACGGAAGTATTAACAAAGACTAGGAATTAAAATAAATTACATGTTGTATGGAGACATCAAAAAAAAAAAGAAAAAATATATTTAAGTGGATACTGACGTTTTACCTCTGCTTTCATGTCAAAGCCTTTGAAATGAGAAAAGACTCTCAGTGCTTATTACTACTGGTTTATAACACTAAACTACTCTGTCCTCTTCTTCCCTTGGCCCTCCCAAGAAGTTTTTCCAGGCCAGTAAACAATAAGAAAAGTTACCTAAACTGCAGCAGAACCGACGTGGGTTTTGAACACGCTGCTTGCATTTCGCTAGGCAAGTGAACTGTGCTTTTGAAAGACAAACTGTGAAACGACGCGTGCGGGAACCCCCTGTTTCAGCGGCACTTCTAAAAAAGGATTTTTACAGGCTGATATCAACAGTAAATTTAGCCGTGGACTGCCACAGCCCTCTGCTGCCAGCCAGGAATGCCGAGCTGCCGGCCTGCCCCTGCCAGGGACCGTGCGCTGGCTCGGGAGGCTGCTCGGCCCCGCGTGCCCCCTCGGGCACCCCAGCTCCTATAAATAAGTAACGGGTCATCCTGCCTGCCAGTGCCTTCACACTTCTATAAACAGTTTCTAATTGTCATCCTCACCGTTCTGTGGCCAGGGCCTGCGGGTAAGTGTGTGAGAGGACGGGTGAACGTGGGCCTACACGTGCTCCTGGCTGACGTTCTTGCCTAGCCCCGTGTTGTGTTCTGCAGGCAGGGTTAGGGCCTCTGAAGCCCGTATTGCTCCATCTGTGCGATCCCATTACTGTGAAGGGGACTGTCGACTGTCAAAAAACCTTATTAGTGATTATACACAGCTCGTAGATTTTCCAAAATAAAGGAAATGGAAGCTGCACCTATGTGTTTGAAGAGAGAGGCTTTAGAAAGTGATCCGAATTTGGTATTTGAAAGATTAATGCAAGAAAGACTAACACAATTTTCTTCTTTTAGATCCCATTAGAGAGAGAGAAGATACATTTTTTTTTTTTTTTTTTTACTGCTGAGGAACAACAGTCTATGTGTGCTTATATATTTGTCAGTGTGCATGTGTGCTTCCAGATAGATAAACAAACCGAAAGTTTTACATGCTGAAAAGCAAACCATTTTATCAGCATATGCTTTTCTTCTTCTTCAAAATGTCAGGCTGGTTTCTTCTCCCTGGTAACCAACGACAGGATGCATGGGGCTGGCAGAGAGCTGCACCAGACTGGATATAAGGAGAAATGTCTGTACCATGAGAGTGGTCAAACACTGGAATCAGCTTCATGGGGAGGGGGTTGATGTGGCTGGGAATACCCCAAGCCTGTCAGCGTTCAGGAGGCATTTGGACAACACTCTCAGTAATATGCTGAAACTTTTGCTTTCCCCTAGTCCTGAAGTGGTCAGGCAGTTGGGCTCAATGGTCTTTGTAGGTCCCTTCACACCGAACTATTCTGCTCTCTATATATTGAGGGGCACCTGCTCAGAAATGACACATTTCTCATTACTCAGAACTTTTTCTCCTTCAGCTGTAAAAACTGATCGTCACCTGGTGTAGAACGACTCGAGAAGACACGCACAGAGTATCGCATCCATTGAGTACGTGGAAACAACAATTTTTCAGAGATTGACTAATGCATACCTTTGGTTGCTGGCAAGAGTATTAAGAAGATGTTTGTAGATTAATTTTTACTAATAAAAATAATTACAGTTGAAGAAAAATGTTTTGCCCCAGGTTCTGAAACAAGCTTACGCCCATAAAACCCTGACTGGATATAAATTCAGATGAGTCAGAAGAAACAAAGGTACTGATTTAATGTTCTTTTGGCTGGGTCTTGCTGCTAAAGTCAACAGATGACATATGGTTCCTGTGAGCTTCATATCTCTTTTCCTGAGGTAGGAAAAGGGCGAGAAGGGAACAAAAATATAAAAGTAATTCCAGAATTTATTTATTTATTTTTCCGATAAAGGGAAAACAGAAGGAAAATGTCATCTTTTCCAATAGCCCCAATTCAGAATCCATCCTCTCTGGGAAGCCTTCTAGTAAATCTGTGATGTATTTATCATACTGGTGCAGCTGACCCTTGGAGTGAGCAAACTGAGCATTATGTTCCAAATGAGAAATGCACAGTTCACGAACAGCTTTTAGAGGTTTTTCTTTTATAAAAGACTATCACTTTTTTTCCCCTTGGAGAAAGTAGCTTTTTCTGGGCTAATATCAATGGCTGCAAGTTTATCTGTCAGATCTTTTCTGTTTGGATTCATTGGCCTTTCTGAACAGGGTTAAAAGGGTTGTCACCCCATCGCTGGCATGTTCTTTCTTACAATAACAAAAGTTCATGAAGATTAAAGGAAGTATGTTAAAATCATTGAAGATAGCTAAGTTATATGTGACAAGATAATATTCAAGAAAATTAAATGTACGTATGAGAGTGCAATGTTTTCATTTTTCCTTGCATTTGTTCATGTCGCTTGCCTTCTTGTGCATTCTCTTACATATTTCTCTTCATTTGCAAGCATGCCGAAGTCATTAGTGCTCCACTAAGATGTTGTAATAATGTTGCAAATTGTCTTGCATTTAAATTAAGTATCTTTGATCCGGGATCCAGTAAGCTGCAGTGACTAACAAAGGCCGTTAATTTCTTTCTCAGTTTTATTCTGTGTGAACCTTGTCAAAGAAACTTACCCTGCTGCAGTAAGTGACTGATGGGCTGGTATTTCGCTGACAGCTTATCTCAAGGCTTCCTTGTCTCCTCCAGCATCCCTCCTTTTCTGCTTTCTGCCTAATGTCTCAGAAATCATCGTTCCTGCTGTAGCTGCACTACCAAACAACACAGCCACGTCAGTTAAGGAAGGTGAAGGAAATACTTTGTGCCAGCTGTGCAGGGACCAACTGTGTGAGGCAGTCCTCTCAGAAACAGGGCATTAGGTCTTCAAATTCTTCTTCAGGGAGGATGACGGCGGTCTTACATTTGCTTTCCTGAATTACGTGTAAAAACACCTTTGAATTAATTTTTGAAGTCACTTTAAGAAATACGGGAACAAACCTTCAGCAAATCTAGACCACTGGTAAAAGTATTTCTAATGTTCTTTCACCTATTCACAGTGAGGTAGCAAAGCTTTCCAGTCAGTGAAGAAGTCATAGAGCAAGTAGCCAGTTCTGAACACACACAGCTCTCCATATACCAAACCCAGGTAGTAACAGGATTTTGCTTTAACCATTTCATTTGTTCTTTCTTTGCTCTTCTGTTTCTCTGCTCTCTGCAAGTTAAAGCCCATCTGGACGTGTGACAGGCGTTTAGACAGGCTCCCACTCCCCTTCACTCAGTGCCCCAGCGATACCAGAGCACAACTAAATTTTATCCTCGCTTGTATTTTTAGTGTCTTGGGGAATCTTGTGGGAGCACTTACCTAGCAATTTAGTAGCCTTCGTGTGCTACTTGGTAAAGTACAAAAAAAAAAAAATCACAAAAACACAAAAGGCAGCATAGAAATTCTTTTGTTCTCTTTAATTAAGCTAATAAATTTTAAAAAATATTTTTTAATGTTGGGATTGTGATATTGCAGTCTCAAACAAATGTCACACCCCCAGAGGTAATCCCCCACTGTGTTGCTTTGATTCTTATTGGTATAATAAGCTTTGAATGAAAGGGTTTTTATATTAGTTTTATTTCTATTTAACCACTTCTTTATAGGGTTTTACTTTTAAAAAAAAAAAAAGTCCAAATAGTAATAAAAATTAAATAAGATGGTATTAAGTGTTTGTACTTGCTCAAATATTGAGCCAAAATCCCAACCTGTAACATGGTTATGTTCTGTATAGCTGCTGTTCTCACATATAACTCATGTCTGTGAAAATAATTCTGCAGACAATATTTTGCATTCCTAAATTCCCCTTGGTGTTCAGCTGCCCAAGCCATTTTGTCTTATGCTGTAATCACTGCCAAAGAGTGGGTTTTTCACAAATGTGTCTTTCTGTTCTAAATTTTTTCTTTATTCCGTGAAACATGCTTGTACATTCTTACTTTGATTTGCCTTTAATATAATTACTTTTGATGTAGCAGTTGTGGATGATGATTCTTAGAAGTATGTGTGCAAAATCCAGTAGACTATGTTTTAATGAGCTGATATCGACTTGTAATGCTATGAAAATTATTTTTATGGCCGTTGAACTGTGGGTATGATTAGCTGTTTGCCAGCTCAGCTGAAAGTAAGTCTCTAAATGGGATCCTTAAGTTGTTTTTACTTCTTTAAATTCAAGATGTGAATTTCAGTCTCAGCCCTAGATCTGATTGCCTGTCAAGCAAATATTAATTTGAATTCTTGATAGTTGAAACCAAGAGAGTTGCAGACTCATTTAATTTTTGGATAATGCGTATGCTCCAAATTCTGGTTACCTGGGTAGTGTAATAATTTCGCAGTCTCTTCTTGCTGACTTTACTATGAGCAGATCCGCAGGCTGCTGCTGGCTGGCAGCCGCTGGTGGCAGGATGGGGATCGGGAGCCTGCTGCTCTCTGCGCGGCTCCTGGCTCTGCTCGGGAGCTGCTGTTCCTCCTCCGTGCTTGCTGCTGGGTGCCAGAGGTTTGCCGTGGCAATGGACAGGGGGACCTAAAAGTCATCTTTCTGATGTAGCACAAAACCACCTGCATGCAGTGTTCAGTTTGAAAAAACACCAGATCAAGCTGTTTTCTAGGTTCTCTCCTTTTGCAGCAACTTCTCCCATGGTGGAAGCTTTGATGCTAGCTTGTTTTTATCCCTCTTTCCTCGATAATATGTAGCTTGCTAAAGCAGTCATCTCCACAGTCCTTGTCGCTCATCATTTTTATTTTTGCTTCATCGGGAAAATACTAGACCCTCATCTCTCCCTCCTTGGGGCTGTGTGCACAGCAGTGCTCAGGAAAGTATTAATTAACTGTTGAAATAGGTCACCTAAATCACACCAGCCTTCTTTGGGGATGCTCTGAGCAGTCTGAAAACCCGAGTGGTGCTCGATTCGTCCACGCCAGTTCAAGATGCTGCAGTCTGGGGCTGTCCTGCTCTGCGCTCGCATCAGTTGTCTGCTGTCAGGGCGCTTGTCTCCAGCAAAGAGACAGTGCGGGCTGCTACAGGCAGTAAGGCTTTCAACTGCTGCAGCTATTTTTCTTGGTGCACGCACCTTGGAACCCTACTTCAGTATTTAGGTAGTCTTAATTTAGCGTAGTTGAAAATCCTATACTAACGCTGAGGGTATGGCTGCGTGAACAAGTTGCAGCAAGGCAGCCTAGGGTGTGGGTTTGCACTGCATTAGCCACTCTGTACTAACTGCTCAGCTGCGTGTTTTCATCCTGCAGAAGATGCACGGTCCTTTGATACTGCCGTGTTTAATGAGAATAAGATAAAATTGCCCAATATTTACCATTGTTAAAACTGGACAGATACTGTGTTATTTTTCAAGTGTCTATTTTACATTGTTTCTGATGGTTATTTCATTAAAATGTTGGTAACTAAAATATGTAATGACTTCATGGCATGTTTTTTTTTCCTGATTGGTGCCCATATGTTGAGCTTGTAGAGCTCAGCTTGACTGATCCTTTAGGGCACAGTCCTCCTGTAGTTCATGTCTAGTTTAGTGTTTAACATGGGACAATCGCTTCAGTCTCACAAAAATGGTGTTCAGGAGCAGGGCTCAGTATCCCTTTTCATTTTATTAATATCAGATTTCAAGTTGCCATGTCAGCTGACAGTGTTTGGATTTTTAATAGTAGGGACATTACAGTTGTTAAGTCTATTATTGACTCTAGTAAAACTTCCTTAGACTTTCACCCTGTTCTGAAGTTTGTAACTTGACTATTTTCAAAATGGTTGTTGCAAATACAGAGAATAATTTTAGCTGGTGGGCATAGCATATGCAAAATATAAGACAGTATGTTGTGGTTTAACCCAGTTGGGAGCTGAGCACCACATGGATGCTCACTCACTCCCCGCTCAGTGGGATAAGGAATCCCACTAAGAATTGGAAATCTGGAGAATCAAAAAAAAAAAAGTAAAACCTCAGGTAGCCTGGGCCAGCTGTCTTGGCCGTGTCCCCTCCCAGCTCCTGGGGCACCCCCAGCCCCTCGCTGGCCGGGCAGCACCAGGAGCAGGAGAGGCCTTGGCTCTGTGCGAGCGCTGCTCTGCAGTGACTGGAACATCCCCGTGTTATCACCCCTATTGTCATCACAAATCCAAAGCACGGCATTGTGAGCCCCCGTGAAAACCAGTAACTCCATCGCAACTGAAACCAGGACGTATGCCCTCAGAGTAAAAGTGCTCTTACGGTATGCTGGGAAAACTATTTTTTTCAGAGATAACTAGTTGCACTGCAGGCTTTTAAGAAGTTGTAATCTGGCTTTGAGGAATAGGAGTTGAGCCCTTAGCCTATTTATGCAGTTTGAAAAATAATAATAATAATAAAAAATCCCCTGGGGAGTTTATTTGCATTTTAAGCGTTCGATGTTTTGTGAAAATGTCCAAGGACTTGCCGGCAACATCAATAGCAAGGTAAAGCATAAATCTGGAGCGCTAACAACACAGAATTTTTCCTGATAAGTTGAGGCCACTTTGCTGCTGCTGGGACAATCACGTCTTTCTTTGAAAGTGTACTATGTGCTTGGAGTTGTTTAATTTAAAAAATAAAATAAAAGATTAGGACAGCTTGACCTGCCACACTTGAACACGCTCATGTTTTTGGCGTGAATCACAGAACATTTCTCAGGAATTGGCGGTATCTCACAGCCACTGCATGCCTATGCAAGTTGTTTTTCATTTTTAAAAATGGCATAATTGTTGAATGGAAAAATATTATAATTAGTTCTGAACTATTTCAGATTTTGGTTTTGGCAGGCACGGCCTTCTTCACAACTCTTCTTTTCTGTTTTCTTTCTTGACGCAAATCTTTCATTTGCTTCCAGCTTCCTGCTCCTCTGCCCACGTTCCTGTATCTGTTGATCTACCTTTTGCCATCTCTTTAACATTACTCATATAACCTTGACTCAGCTTTGACTTTCCTGAAATACTCCTCTTTCTTCATCTTCACAACAGTAATTATTGCTCCTCCCTTTGGCATTCACAACTTCGAGCTCTACAGTGGCTATCGCAGGTAGAATTCTGCATTTCTTACCTTGACCAATATGGGAGGAAAAGCTTTCTCATTCCAGATGCAGTGATCCTCCTTTATTTTAGGATCTAGTTAAAAGTTAACGTACTCATTTGAAAACTTCAAAGATTCATTAAAATGCAGAGCTCTGTAAGTTCTGTTTTTCTGAAGTTGGTAATGGTCCTGACCACGGTGGTTCTGCTCAGAACAGAATTCTTAAACAGACTCAGGACAGCTTTCTTAAAGCTTTTGTCCTCCCATATATCTCCCCCAAATGCATTCCTGTGTTTCCCTACTTAATTATATGTACATAATCTTTCTCTGCCTTCTAAATTTTAACTCCAATTAGTAGCTTTAAGAATGACTAGTGTCATCATGGTCGTGTATGTTTAAGCTATTACAGTCTATAGTTCTGACATGTAATAGTTTAATTCTTGTAAAGGATTTGGAGACTATTGGAAAAATCCCTTATGAGATGAAAAGGTGTCTATCCATTTTAGATTTTTTGGACTTTTTGTCCTACTTTAAAAAAAAAAAGACAAAAAGCAACTAACCAAAATGACCAATAAAAACTAACTTTCCAGAAATGTTTGTAGTATTTGTATTATGGGAAGTATATGTGAAAACTGTTTTTAGAGGTGTCAAGCTGATCCCTGATCCCAAATCGTCATTAATTAATTTGTAAACATTTTGTGCAGTAAGTTTGTAAATGTGTCTAAAAATCTTCAACCATAGACTTCAGTGCAGAACTGGCCTGGATTAGTGATTGATTTTAAAGCCTCTTAACAGTTTCTGCTGAAAACTCGATATAGGTGTTCCAAATCAATAATTAACTGGCTTTTTCACAAGGTATTAGATACACAGCAGTACAAAATATAAGAGGAGTCTTGATGTTTACTATAAAACTCTTACAAAAGTATTGCAAGTAACTCCAGAGACATGATCAAGTTAATAAACAAATTGATAAAGTGTTAGGTTAAAATTTTATAAGATGAGTTTATGAATTTTTTTTTTGATTTTGTGCTGCATATGTCATTTGAAAGTAGTTAATCTTCAAAAGACTCCCTCAACTTTTGACACCATTTCCCACAGCATTTTCCTGAAGAAGCTGGCTGCTCAAGGCCTAGATGAGTGTACGCTTCGTTGGGTTAAAAATTGGCTGGGTGGCCAGGCCCAAAGAGTTGCGGTGAATGGAGTTAAATCCAGCTGGAGGCCGGTCACTAGTGGTGTTCCCCAGGGCTCAGTATTGGGGCCAGTTCCCTTCAATAGCTTCATCAATGGTCTGGACGAGGGTCTCGGTTGCACCCTCAGTAAGTTTGCAGATGACACCAAGTTAGGCCTGAGTGTTGATCTCCTCGAGGGTAGGAAGGGTCTGCAGAGGGATCTGGATGGGCTGAGGCCAACTAACTGTATGAAGTTCAACGTGGCTAAGACCTGCACTTGGGGCACAAAAACCTCATGCAGTGCTACAGGCTGGGGGAAGAGTGGCTGGAAAGCTGACCAGTGGAAAGGGATCTGGGAGTACTGGCCGACAGCCAGCTGAATATGACCAGCAAAGTGCTCAGGTGGCCAAGAGGGCCAACAGCATCCTGGCTTGTGTTAGAAATAGTGTGGCCATCATGACTAGGGAAGTGGTTGCCCCTCTGTACTAGGCTCTGGTGAGGCCGCATCTTGAGTACTGTGTTCGGTTTTGGGCCCCTCACTCCAAGAAGGACATCAAGGTGCTCGACTGTGTCCAGAGAAGGGCCATGAAGCTGGTGAAGGGTCGAGAGAACAAGTCTTACGAGGAGTGGCTGAGGGAGCTGGGGTTGTCTGGCTTGGAGAAGAGGAGGCTCAGTGGAGATTTTATTGCACTCGATTACCTTAGAGGAGGCTATAGCAAGGTGAGGGTTGGGCTCTTCTCTCAAGCACCAAGTGGTAAGATGAGGGGAAATGGCCACAAGTTGTGCCAGGGGAGGTTTAAGTTGGATATTAGGAGAAATTTCTTTACCGAAAGGGTCGTGCGACATTCGAACAGGCTGCCCAGGGAAGTGGTGGAGTCATCCCTGGAGGTCTTCACAAAACATCTAGATGTAGAACTTAGTAGCATGGTTTAGTGGTGGACTTGTCAGTACTAGGTTAAAGGTTGGACTAGATGATCTTAGAGGTCTTTTCCAACCTGAACGATTCTATGATTCTATTAACTTTTCTTAAGTTGGCTACCTAAAATATTTAAGCACCACCAATTTATATCCTGCCAGGAACTACTTTTTGGTTTGCGTTAATGAGGACGAGTAATACCTATCATATTTGTTCATGCAAGCATGTGTTAACATAATTGTATTCTGATGCATTTTTATTTGGTAATAAATAAAAAAATAAAGATACTAGCAATATACTAAGGAAACAAACTTTTGGAATCTGAAGGGCTAATACTGTGAAATAAGTATGTTTAGTGTATCTCCTCCCTCCCCCCCCCCCCCCCCCCCCCCCAATTTCTTTTACACTTCTCCAAAATGGAAGCAAAGAAATTATTTGTTCTTTCCATAAATTATTTTGGCTTGATTGCCAACATCTTTTTTTCTTCCGTTTTCTTTCACGAATCAAGACGCAGTTTTAGGACAGAAAGATTAACATTTTACTAGTTACTGTGCAGTTTTTAATGAACTGTTGCCATTTCTATAAACACTTCAAACCACTCTATCAAATATGCTCAGTACAAATGCTCTTCTTCAACTTACCTTGGTTATTTTTACTTTGACGGCTGAGAGATGCCATAAATATTATGCAAGCCTTAATGGAATATTCATGAATTTGACAAAGTGTTGTTGATCAATCATACATCGACTTTGTAAATACAGTGAGAAATCGGGGCAGACAGATAAACCCATTATTACTCTGAAGAGATTTCTCCACTGCTCTGCTGCAACTTGATTATCAGACACGTGGAATCTCTAAACTGGAGAGCCTCTTCAGTCTTGCAGGTCAGAACACAAGCATGTTTTCTTGGTGGAGACAACTTTATTGTGAGTACAAGTGAGAATATGCACTGGAAACCTCTTAGCTGTTCTACCTGCCTGTGGGCACACTTTTACCAGTGGCATCCTGTGGTAAATAAGAGATACCTTTATTCCTTCATGAAAAGAAGCAGGCTGTTTATTGCTTGCTGCAAGATACCACATGATAAGAGTGTGCCCATGGCAGTTCCCCACATGTTAGCTGAGGTGCTGACAGCTCACGCTTTCACTTAACCCAGATAATTTGTTCATCTAGCTGCATGAATTTCTAAGGCTATTCTAAATGGGTCATTTTGCACACAAAAATGCCTGTAGAAAAGTTTAAGAATGTAACTGTGACTATTTAACAGATATCTATGTAAACCATTTTAAAGGGATTTAACCTCATTTATGCTGTTGAAACGTACGAAGACTACTGCATTTGGTTGTTCTAGCAAAGGTATGAGTGGACAGTGCCTTTCCCACAAGGCACTAAAGTGCCCTGTGAGCTGTTCATGGTCAGGGTTTGTAGATTCAAGAACAGGAGGTCTAAGCTCGTGTGCAAACACAGTCTCATTACTTTCCGGTTCCAGTTGCTAGTAAGAGATGCATGGGATAGAAGGGAAGGAGCAGTGTTCACAACTTTCAAATGGTAATATTGTGTGTGGGTTTGTGAATCTTCCTTAGGTTTGCTCCGGCATACTTTGCCTTGGTATCTGCAAAGTCTTTATTTTGAAATCTTGGAGACCCGTGTTTGAAACGAATGGCTGCAAAATACTCTGCAGAAAGACAGCTTCTCTTCTGAGTGAGGAAATATTACAGAAAAGGTGGGGTGTTTTTCGGAGTTAAAACCCGGAAGCTGTAGAAGCAGTTATGGGTAGGGCAAAGTACTTTTCGTGTCCAAGATGCCAGTGTATGTACTGGCATTACAGCTTGCCTTGGACTGTGACACTTGATACTAAAACACAAGTTACTGATGCCATTCTACAAAGCAAGAACTGTTTTATGTTTAAAACGATATTGAAAATCAATATTTATCAAGCGGCATAAATACTATGGTAACTGAGAAACCAAAATATTTCTCCCTTTCTAGATAAGAAAACTTAACTATCTTGGGCTATACCTATGGCAGCTAAGTAACTGTAGTAAATGCTTGACATTTTTTTTTAAAAAAAAAAAAGATAATTTGTGGTCTCCATTACTTTTTTAATTGACTTATCAAATCAATAGCTCTGTTTTTTTCTGAACCAAGTTCAGGTTTTCAATCTCTGTATTCCGAGCCATTTTTTTCCCTCCTGCTCACATCCCTTTCTCCATCTCCACCAGCTCTGCCAGTGGTTGCAGACACGATCCTTCATTCCCTTTGTCTTTCCCTTGCTCCTGCCAACTCTGCTGTTTTACCAGACTGTTTTTGCTTGAGAGAACCTCTCAAGACTGGGGTTGCAACTAGGTGATCTTTAAGGTCCCTTCCAACCTTAGCCCTTCTATGATAAGATAACGTTCCCCGAGCTTGTGCCCTGCCTTGCACAAATCTCCCCAAGCCCCATCTGTGCAGTTAGCATTCCTTCCCCACACAGCACACGCTGCTCCGTGTTCCCTCCTCTTATCCTTCTGGCTTGTCCCTCTCCGATTCATGGCCTACTAGCTATTAGTTCAGTACACTTCAGTACACTTCGCCCTTGGTGTACCAGAATGGCTGCATAAACAAACAATAAATTCCTTGAATTTGGTTATTGTGGAATGTGCCTTGTTGTATGTCAGTCATGTTTGAAACAGCAGTTTTCTAGACCTGTAATTTGCAGTTGTTTACAGTTTAACAAAAATACATGCTGGATTGAAATGGTTTGTGCTTGTTCCTACCTGGTTTGTTAGACAATTACGTTGAATTGGTGGAAAATCTGTTTAAGCACATGGCCTTTAATTTACCCAGAATATTTTCATGTTGAGAATGTTTCAAGTTGTTTTAAGATGTTGATAATTCTGAATCTGTGTTGATTTAAACCCTGGGCCCTACCCGTTCAGTCAGATCTACCCACCATAGGGGTAGCACTTAATGAATAAGTGAGCAGAAAGGGAGTGCAGTATTCTTCTAAATTTCACATGCATTAAAAAGTCATAATTAACATAAATGCAAGCCATTTACTAATCTTCATCTCTCATTTGAGTGTGGGAATACCTAAAACTAGCAGATACTGAATAATCTCAGGCTTCACAAAAGACCTAGAAATCCTGTAACTTATGAATCTATCTTCAAACCTATCTTCTGTTACCTCTAACTTTTTTAGTCTATTTTCATGTAGAAGAAAAAGTCATAAGAGGATCATTGTATCACGTTGGTCTTTCATTAACTTTGTAATATTGAGGTCTAGTACTGGGTAAAGGAATGGCAGTGAGTGAAAGATGTTTTGCTGTGTCTCCTGTTAGGTTTCACCACCTCTTAAAATCTCATTACTGAATTTCACTCTAAATAAACCAATGTGTACCCAGCCATTACTGAGCAGCTCCAGCACAAGAGCAGGGGGCTTGTGGGGTATGCTGGCTCCCTGGAGGCCCCAGCTTTAAGGGGTGCAGGATGGAGCTTGAGAGGATTTGGGGATTCTGCACTCCCATGAACTCTGGTGTTGTGAAACAATTACTTGTCTGAATGATGGTGGAAGCAAAATTCAGCTGTTGTTACCACAGTTGTAGCATACCTCAAGCAGACAAAATTTACCAGTTACTTTTAAAACCCCATAGCTGCTTGTTCCAATGGGGAGACAGCTTCCAAGGGAAATTAGGAGAAGCAGCGTTCTCCAACTTGGTGATACTAGACTAGATTTGAAGTATGACTGTTGCTAAAGAATATGGCCATTGGTGCTCTTCTCCTTAAAAATAAGAGCCTGAATGGGCCTAAGGATCCCCCAAAAGTCAGGAAACTGAAGAGTAAAGGAATAGTTTCAGTGTAAACTGACAGGGAGATGTAGAGAGATTTAGTCTGGGGTCTGGGATGAGCAGAGTGATGGTGATAAGCTAGGGAAAGAGTTCCAGTTAGGATGTTTTTTCAAGGAGATGTTTTGCTTAATTTAATTTGTAATTAAATCTGTTTGCTTTGCAGTCCATAGTTTGCCTTTTTCCTCTGCAAGCCAAGTGAGGTCGTGCTGCTTCAACCAACAGTCCTCTATGCAACTTGCAACTGAAAAGTCCTCTGTAACATGGTGACTGGATTGTTAGTCTGAGCCCTTGCACCCCAGCGGACTGTTAAATCCTAACTGGTATTGCTGTAGGTGTCAGGACTTGTATTAGGGTGACAGTATTTCTTCTGAAGCCTGGGCACTGATCTGCTGGATGGTCCGTGGTGTGAAAGTAACTTACCCTGCAGATACTGGAAGGCAAGCACTTGCTTCAAGAAGATACTCAGAGAAAGATTACAGGAAGATTGGGGTTACATTGCAAATTGCTGATCTAAATTATTTCTACGTGAAGGAGAAGTTGATTGTACAGTAAAATAGAAATTTACATTCATCACCTATGTAAGGATTAGATTTTCTAGTCTTTATACTCAGCATGAAAAAAGGGGAGGGGAGATGGGTCCTCGTCTTTTTTTCCTTGAGATTATGAGCCTAGGAAGACAGCATATATGAAAAGCGGTTAAATAATTTAGTGTAATATTGCAGAATAGTGTATGTAATAAACTGACAAGAATTAATTTAACAATATGAAATATAATTAGACATAAACATGATTTGTTCAAAACTTATTTTTTTTCAAAATCTTGCTGAAACTTTCTACCCTAAAATAAAATAAAATAATTTTCTTGTTCTATCCCTCAAGCTGTATTCCCATGTCCACATGCAGACAAAAAAGGACACTTAAAACCCACTCAAGATGGAAGCGACCTCTCTAAATAACTGTGCTACCTTCTTATTCTTCTTCTCCTTTGAAATTTCCATTAAAGGACTTTTAGTATTTCAACCTAATTCAATCAATCTAAGCTATCCGAGCAGAATCATATTTGTAATGAAAATGGGTTACATTTATATCTGTTTATTTACTGCACTCAGAAAAGCTTTGTTAATTCTTTGACTCTACCAGGGTCCTAGGGGAATGGAGGTATTGGAGTTTTACTGCCGAAGATACTTTGTGAAATGCAATTAACAAAATGTTTTACGACCGTGTCAGTAGTCTCATTGTCAGCTGCTTGTACATTGATTGGCTAGCAGCTTCATCTGTCTGCCTTAATAACACTACTAAAAGGGGAGGAGTAGTCAGAATGTCGTATAAAACAAATACCAGAAATTGACAATAGGGGAGTTTAGTGCTGTAGCTGGAAGAATTATCAGACATAGCAATTATGGCGTGTAATTTTTAGGATATTGTAACAGAAACAAAGTTATGCAAACAAAGAGCTCCAGCAGCAGGGAGACAGGTATAAATCACCCTATGTCATTTGCTTCTCATTTCAAGCTTAGTGCAATCGTAAGCTTTCCAACGTTAGTATTCTGTCAGACCTGGGTCTTAGGTTTTGCTTTTAAAAGGGTAAAGAAGTTGGTTGTAGTGTTCCACGTGTGCAAATGCTTTCTCAGTTTGTTTGCCTTCAGGTAGCTATTCCATGGTGAAGGATGCCGAGCCAGGGCTTCATGGCGGAGATGCACTGGCTTGGCTCACTGTAGTGTCTGGGCCATTCAGGGCATCTCCTGAAGCCCCAACAGAAGAACTGTGCTTTCATGGAGGGAAATTTGTTCTCTCCATTTCCTCTTTGTCATCTATGAAAACACAGAACATTTTTCCTAACTGCTTTTGAGGTGAGTCTTTCTTCTGTTCCCGTGCATGACGGGCCTGCACCTCTGCGCTGCTCAGAAATAACGTAGTAGAGGTGCAGGGATCCTGTCCCCCACTGGTCTTGCTGCCCCCAGAGCCCAGACGAGATCTGAAGACAGGGCCCGCAGTGACTGCGGAGCAACTGCACGGGAATTTTGCTGCAGCGTGTGCTGTAACGTGTTGAAAATCCCAGGAACAATGAGAATTCAGCGTATTATTTAAATGTTTGCTTTATGACGCTTAATTTTTCATTGATGATTTATGATGGTATTTTTCTTTGTTTCCATCTGTCTTCCCCCTTCTTTGTCCTCCTCAAGGTTACACGTAACGTTTTCTGTTCGAGCATGCTGTTGTGAACCAGCACCAGCAGAATGCTCTGGATAATGTTGCATAGCAACATAAACTTTAATTTGTGTCAAATGTTTTGGCATTCTCCTGATGTGCATTTTTTTCATTTTTTTTCCCCTTTTTTCTCTTGATCTGCATTGTCATGGATTGGGTTGAAACCACAAGTGCATTGTGCAGATTATTACAGTAGAAGCAATGCCCGGTGTCCAGAGTTGTCTGGAGTTTTCAGTTCTGTCCTGCAGTAATTTAATGCACCATTAGCCATAAGAAACCTGCAAGAAATGGCGTATGAAAGGAAGATGGTTTCGTTTCTGAGCTATTATGTAGCCCAACATTACATTCTCCTCTTGTGATTACTGTTATTTCATATAACCCTTGTGTTGGCAACCCGCTTTCCAGTGACACAGCTGCAACTTCATTATGCATTGGTTAGCCAGGGAATAGAGTTTGGCTAATAGACTTTTCCTGCGTCAACAATGACCAAACACCTTGAGTTTATAAATTAAACGGTCTTTCTAGCAATTGCCTATGAAGCCATTGTTTCAAATCGATTTTGAAGCAGAAAATTCTCATAAGGAGCCCAAATATCCTGGCCATTTCTGGAGAGTGCCTGGGTAGCGCCGACGGGAGTGAATTTAAAGAATTACGATCAGTTGAGGTAGATGCTTAAACAGCTCTCATGAGAACACCCAACCTACGAAAAATGAGGTAAAACAGAAACGAATACTTTACTTGACCACTGATTTCGTTATCATAAGGATGGATATTAGAGTAACTGAAGGCATAGCAACCTGCACAGAATGGACTAGATCGTATGAGTCTGTTATACGTGATTTGGGTAAAAAGAAGGACAAGTCCTTCCTTCCCATGGTAGAATACATTTATGCTGAGTGTGTTCCTCAGGCTGGACTTCTAGGCTGACGGCTGACTCTGTCACCTCAGACACGTGTTTGCAGTGCTGGGCACGTAGCGGTGTCGCTGCTGAGCCGAGGTGCAGTAGGAGCAAAACAGGATAACCGAGGCAGCTCTGCGTGAAGCAGCTTCGTGCCACTGAGCTCAGACAGCAGTGTGCGGCGTTCTGGTGTGGGCTGAGCTGCCCCGTGGGACGTGACAGAGAATCTGAAGAGGTATGCAGAGGAAGGAGGGGGGGACAGCCACAAATTGCAACAGGACACGTTTTGATTAGGTGATGGGCACATTTTTTTTTCATCATGAGGGCGGTCGTGGATTGCCCAGAAGGGCTGAGGAATCTCCAGCCATGGAGGACTGCAGCTCCCTTGGTTATGACTCTCTGCAACCTGATGCAGCTTCAGAGTCGGCTGTAACTTTGAAGCTGGCCCTGCTTTGGGCAGGCTTGAGACCAGCTGACCTCCAAAGGTCCCATCCCTCGAAGTATTGTATGATTTTTAACCCATTCTTCAGGTAAGTATTCAGAGTCCTAGGCTTGTCTAAATTGGTCCATGCTGAAGCCCACGTAGGCATCTTTGCTGTTGCTGTAGGCTAGATAATATCAAGTTTATCGCAGGGCCTCTTTAATATTTTTTTTAGTTACTATTATTATTTTTAATATGTGCAGATCTGTGGTTGCACTGTGGGCATAGTTTTGGTGTTCCTGCTTTCCTTTGCTTTTGCATTCTTTGCATAGAGGAGTTTCGTAGGAATATATAAACATGAAAATATTTCTTTGATAGATAGCTTTGATATGAAAACACTATGTTTCCCCTCTCAACACGTAACGGATACGGGCAAGGAATGTGTTTAACCAAAATCTTTATCTAAGACATTCCAAAGAAATGTTTCAGATATCTTCTCCATAGTTTGTTCCTAGCAGTAATTCATTTCACTGTTAGTCCCAGAGCCCAAGATAAATTCTGCGCTTCTTGTTGCTATTGGAATTTCTGGTATCTGAAGCTAATGACTATTTTGACCATATCAGTTCAGCAGCTATGAAATAAATAAGTCCCTAACATTCTCTGACACCATGGTTTATGATGGGGCATCTAGTTTCCATGGCTCAGAATGATGCAAAAGGCTTTTTTTGCTCTCGAATAGTGGCACACGTTTCTATGTTTCTATGTTTCTGTATACATTTCATATTGAAATTATTTTTATAAGAAGCAAGTGTGGAGATAAAAATAGTCTTAGCACATATTTATTACTATATTAATAAAAACATTTCTATGCATTACTGCCGTGAGTGCATTTGAAAATGTTTTTGTTGTCACCGGTATTCCTCTGGTGATTATCAAGTATGCCATTGATGCATTTTAAAGGCAAAAATCTGGCAACACTTAGGCGTAAAGTTTTACATGCCCGCATTTGTTTGTATTTTCATTGTTATTACATAGTGGCTCTTGGACTGTTTCTTTTCTTTTTTTTTTTTTAGTTTAGTTTTAAAAGCTTTCCGTGGTATTTTTTGGTTCCTGTGTTGTCATATATTTACTTAATTTGTTTGCCTCTGTTTTCTTTTTCTCCTCTTTAGATTTAAATAAGTTTTGATTTCATTTAATGATTGCTACTTCAAAACATTTTCGCAGTCCTTTTTACTGCCTTTTTAGTCCATGTGCTGTAGTGATTGATTTTATATTTGGCCTTGCTCAATTTGATAATATCTCTAGAAACATTGGTTGGAATGAAATGATAAATATCTTGTTGGGATTTTTAATGATAGTACTTTGTCAGGTAGAGCATTTCAGTAATATAGAGAAATAGTGGGAAAAAAACTATGGGTTACACATTTAGACAGATAATATAATAGTTTTTCGTGAAGTTAAGTCTAACTCAGCTGAAAAAATGAGTTGAGAGTGATGCTGTGTAATCAGAGCAGTGAGTCCGATAGGAGTTCACACAATGTACGGGTCCTAAAGAGAAACAGATGTGAAGATACGGTCCTCTTTGTGGTTCATTTCTGTCTACTGCTTCAGTGTCAGAAAAAATGTTGACCAAATGGTTTTCTAAAAAAGGAGAGGAAAGTGATGATAACACATTTTCTTTATGTATTTCAGTATGTAGAAGAAAATGAAACGGAAGTGATAATGGTTTGGAGTTTTGCAGTACATGGTAAAATCTTTAAAGAACAATTTTTTTTTTTTCAAATCCTACGTTAATGAGATCAATTGCTATCAAAAGCAGTAGTAGGAGTATGCAATATTTATCTGAAGACAATGTCTGGGCTTGAATAGCATTGGGTGAAAACAGAAACGTGCCTACGTTTCCTTGCAGATGAGAAGAGCAAAAGCCTTTTTTTGCAAACTTAGGTGAAAACTCTGCAGCTCCCTCTGCATTTTGAACTTTATGGCTCAGTGATCTTCTGAGCAGTGCCCATGTGTCTTCTTCTTTGGGAACGTTTCTACATTTCTTTTTTATTTTTCATTTTTTGCTTGTGAATTGAAAGCGCATCTATGTATGACACTGTGCTGTCTGCAATTTTTTAAATGATTAAGACTTGGAAAGACCTCATCACAAGCCAGTTTCTTTAATTGTGGAGAGAACTTTTATTTAGAAGACTTGCAATATCTCTTACAATGGAAGCCTCCTAATTTCAGCTCATTCTTTGTCCAGTGATACATTCCAAAAGGGAAACACATTTGTTTGGGTATAAACAATAAAGAATGGTGTATGGAAAGTGGCGTGTCCCTGCGGAGGTTTTCTCATAGGAATGTAATTCTGCACCAAATCTCTTAAGAATTGTGTCACCGCTGTACTTAAGGAGATAACAACAATAACCATTAAAACTGAAGCATTGCCATCTATTGTTCAGCTGTTGTTCCTGTTTTGACCCATTACTCTCTTTCAAGACTAGATGGCTTCTTTTCCTTCACCTTTCTTCTAGTCCCCTGTCTAAATGTTTAAATGGGAAGCCCATTGATTCACATAATATGGATGTCAATGAGGATTCATATCTCATTCATGATATGTGTATTATTTATAAAAAACATGCCTGTTAGCCCAACACAGTCAGTTCTCTCCCACCAAGATCTGCTAATTGCTTTATTCCCACTGTCCCCCTGATGCAGAGAAGTAAATACCAGTATCTATGCTCAGTACTTCTAAAGGACCCATTAAATCATAGTCATCTACATCCACATCTTTTTGCAGATATTTCAGATTTTTGCTCCGGTTGCTGTTGACCTTGCTCCTTTTTTCTCATGTTTTGTAGACAGTCAAACCTCAACCGCATTTCTCAGCAGGGATTAGCCTGTTCATTTTTATAGCCGATCTTACACGTGAGACCCCAAACCCGTACTGTTTCGGAGGTTTCTATAGCAACTGAAGATGTGGAAATGCAGCAGTATCACTTTGCTTCGCAGCTGGTGTTTTTGTGTTCGCAGCAAGAGGGGTTTTAGGAAAATAGGGGATGCTTTAATTGGGATGTAACTGGTTCTGAAGGCGAGTCGTTGTTGGATTACCTCACCTTTTACAGAGGAGTTAGTTAAGGATTTTAAGTAGGGTGTCTCAAACTTTTTTAAATGAAATTCTGTCCTTGGTAATGAGGTGTGATTTACTGTTGAGTGTCAATTTGGATCTCATAGCTGCTTGGGCCTTTTTCCACCTAAAGTGGAGTTTTCGTCATCACATGGATAACAGTAAGGTTTGTTTCTGTAACTCGAATCGTGCTTATGACCTTCACATACTCAGAACGTACCTGAGGTATGGAGCTATTTAATTTCTCTGATTTTTGCAGTTGTACACTAACTATATTAGAGTAGACTATAATTCTGTAATAGGCTGTTAAGTGACTACCTCTGAGTAAAATGTTTTGACACTTAACACCTCCTGCATACCCAGAGATGAGACCACCACACTCTTCCTTCTCCAAAAAGCAGAAGTTGTTTGCACTCCCTTCAGCCGTCCTCTCTCCTACCTCATGACGGCAATGAGGTTCTCTGATACCAAATGAAAACCCATGAAATAATGCAGTCTTCTCTCCGTTCCTGAGCACCTGAAGGTCTGCCACTCTGCCTTGGTGCTGCCAGCGAAGCCAAGGCCCGGGGGAAGCATCGCTGCTCTCTGCAGGAACCGGTTGGGTTCCTCGTGGTGTAGCTTGCATGTTGTGAAGACACTGGGGAGGTGTGTGTGGGGTTTACTTCTTGGTGTTTGAGCCATCATTATATAAAAACGACCACAAAACACGTAGCCTATGCTTTAAGCTCCTTTGAAGCGGTTTATTTTGACTAAATAAAAATCCGTGGGCACAGGAACTGACTATCTCGTGTCTCATCTCAGGAAGGTGTGTCCTAACTATCGGGGTAGTGTTCCTCTTCATGTGGCTCGGTGTACCTGCAGTTAAAATGCTTTTCTAACCAGAACAGCCCTGATTACCAGGAAGAACTTCCAAAGTTATAATCTATTAGTGGCCGATTAAAAAAGAAAAAAGGTCGATGTGCTCAAGTGGGAAATAAGAAGCAGGTTTGGATGTGTGCTCCCCCTGGCTTAAGGCCTCTCAGCTGCCATGACAGGAGCTGTTACGAGACAGTGGCCTGCAGACCAGTGGGACCCTGCCGGCATCAGGATGCTGCCTGCATCCTCAAGTTTTTACTTCCATGGATTCTAACCTAGCGTATCCCTTGTATGAATAGGGCCAACGAGTTGCTTAAGGGTTGGGGTATCTTTCTGAGGCTGAGAGAGCTGGGACTGTTCAGCCTCGAGAAGAAGAGGTTCGTGTGAGATCTTCTCAATGGGTATAAATAGCTGATAAGGGCGAGGAGGGAAAACTGAGCCAGACTCTTCTCAGTGCTATCCAGTGACAGGGGAAGAGGTGAACGGTGTAAATTACAATACAGGAAATTCCACTAAGCATGCTAAAAAGCCATTTATTTATTTATTTCACTGTAAGGGTGGCCGAAGACTGGCGCAGGCTGCACACAGAGGCTGTGGGGTCTCCCTGCGGGGAGCTGTTCAGGACCCAGCTGGACACGGCCCCGAGCAACCTGCTGCAGCAGGCCTCGCTTTTAGTTGCTGGGCTCGGACTCGGTGGTCTCCAAAGGTCCTTTCCAACCTCAGCCATTCCGTGATTATTGCATTTTTTGTCAGCGGGTAAAATAGAGCTTATTTCTGTGAAGAAATTGCTGCTTGAAGAACCTTGTAATATTGCAGATAAAATATGAGTCTTACGAGATGTTGTGAGAATCCTGTTTTATCTGCTTAAATTTAAAATTTTATCTTAGCACAACTCCTGGTGTTACACAGTTTATTTCTCACAACAAAATTCTTCAATAGAAAAAAATAATTAGAAATTATTGCAATAACCACTTTTTAAAATCAGCTCCTTTTATTTGAAAATAAAGTTATTTTGCATTTTTTAGTTCCTAAAATCCAACCCTGAATGTAAAGGTCTCTAGAAGTCGTTTTAATTTCTAATCAAGTCTCAATCAAGGTTGCCGGGTAGGAGTTTAGGGAAGAATTCTGATGAGGAAACTGAAATTTTGCTGCCTTGGTTGGGACAATTAGAGCTGTGTGATTCTTAACAGAGATAAAATGTCTTACAAACTTGTGTACTTCGATTGCTGAAGAATGGGGTTGTTCTGCTCGCCAGAAGATTGAATCTAGCATAATACTGAGTTTGACCAGTTGCCTTGAAGTGTTTTATTTCATTATCTCTAAATATTGCTGAGAGCAAGAATCATCTTTCTCTTTCCTAGGTTTGCTGGTGACAGATGACTCAAGATAAGTTAGCAGAAGCCCTTCCTTACTTTTAAAAATTGTCGTTATTATTGATTTACCAATATTAACTGATATCTAAGTGATCAGTGATTTATCAGTGTTAATCAACTCAAGGAAAGGAGTGTCTAATGAGTAAACTTTTAGTAGTTAATTTGAAGAGTGTTAACTTACAGGTAATTAAAATACCTGTTGCGTTCTCCAAGAAGGGAGTGCATTTTCCCTCAGGAAATTATCCTGAGATTTAAAAAGCAAACAAACAAAACAAAACAGCAGGTAGTGCTCATTTTTAAAGTGAGGAGGAGGACTGAGGCAATGGCATCTGGAGCAGGGTTAGAAGGAGAGGGGAAAGAGAAACCATGGTTGGAGCCAAGGAAAAAGCAATGTCTGGCACCGGGCAGGGGTGGGAAGGGGGAACAACTTCACGGGACCAGATAGTAAGGAGAAAGAATAACTGAAGTAGAATAGCTGAAATAGTGCTATCTTTGCTTTTTTGGGGGGAGGGAGGGAAGGAGCTTTGTTGTTGTTGTTTTAAAAAAAAAAAATTATAAATGTAATAACTGGCTGCATGCAATTTTGAGCCAAACTAGCAATCCTAGTTTGACTGTTTTATTTCAGGTAAATGATGGCAAACATTAAGAATCGAGAAGTGAAGTGAGATTTTGATGTCTCTTTCTGATCCTTGAACAAATCCTGTTTGAGCAGACCTCTTTGGGCACTAGAGACTGTAGATTGTGAATCAAAGTATAATTAATGTTTGTATGAAAACCTTCCAAAAGTTCTGCTTTGAAAGTTTATGTATCTCTTCATTCAAACCACTTAATGTTTTCAGTCTTGTTCACTTTTTTTACAGCTGTTAGCACAATAGGGCAAAGGCTTCCAAGGAATGCCTGTTGATGTCTGAGGGAATCTAGATCCTAAATGCAGAACAAATGCTGTGATGTCTTGTGCAGATTTTATATGGTGTTCACAAACAGCTTGTTGGGAACAACCGTAGATTGCACAAAATGCCTATAAAGATTTTGTTCTACCTGTATATATTTCTGTCTACAGTCCAAAAAAGTTCCTGGATGTAGCTGCATTATATTCCTGTTCTAAGTAAATTCTCATTTGAGAATCTCTCAAATTCTCTCTCTAAATTCACATGAAATCAACCTTATGGAAAAAAATGTTTTTTGCCAATGGAATTTTCTAGCATTCATACATTTCTAGCATACTAAGATTAGGCATAATTTTCAATAAGCTATACTGGCAAAAGTAATTCTTCCTGTATTATGGATGTATAGGATAAACATTACATGGTAAAAAAATTTCCTGTAGAAGAAAATCTCACAAATGAACATGACCATTCTGGTAAAAGTGGGAGTGCAAATTTAAATAAAGATTGCAATTCTTATTGTGAAATGTTGAAGTACTTCACAGTTTTTCTAATTGTGAAATTGGTAGCTAGGAATAAAAACCAAATGTCAGCAAAACTTGTGTGGTAATTTTAGACATCTAAAAGTACTTAGAGAAATGTTTATTTTTCACTTACGCAAATGCTTATTTCTGTAAAATAAATATACGTGTTGTTGTTATTCCTAAAGGTAATCATCAAAAGTTGGTCAACTAAACATTCTGCTTTTGGTTTTTCAGAAACCAGCAAACATTCTGGTAATGGGTGAAGGTCCTGAAAGAGGAAGAGTCAAAATAGGTAAACATTCTGAGAAAGTTTCATTGCACAGCTCGGATTAGTTACTATAGCATTGCTATTTATATATTGTGTTTGTTCTGAACTATTTTTATGTAAATATCATGCATATGTTTGCAGAGGTCCAGAGATTTGTTGTGCAAAAGGTTATTGGGTATCAGGGTAGGAAACCACAGTAAGTGTGATGGATTTTATCCAAAATCTAATTACCTGTGCAGAACGTAAGCCGTAGTCATATGGATATAAACTTTTTTTTTAATAAAGCATGTGGCAATCATCAAGAAAGTAGTAATATACTGGAACCTCTTTTTATATTCATTTACTTCTGTCGTATTTCAAAATGTTCAGTTAACCATTTTGTATTCATATACTTGTATTAGTATCGGTAACTGTAAGAAAAACGTACATGGCATTTCATAACTTTGGAAGCAGAAAGATAGAGGTGAAGTTTGGGTAAAAGATAAGTTTCAGATTTGGATAAAATGTGTGGTTTTGAATACATACATACATTCTGTATTTTCTCTTCTAGCATTTCTTAAAGTTACTTACAAGGATGTTTCTAGAGAGAATTTTAGGTTTAGGTAAAATCCCTGCTTTCATTTCATATATCTCTCTGTAGCCGTGTACACTAGCTAATTTCATTAATTCCTGTTTATTCTGATTCTCTGAAAGAGAAAATATTTTTTTCCTGATCCTGAAGGCAGTCTATCCAGATCAAAGATGAGGCAAAACAATCTATGCTGTAGTTATTTTGTTTTTTGCACTTCAGATAAAGCTGTAGCAGTCACAAGGCATGTCATTTCAGAATAGCTTTGTATGTGAAAATGGAAGAGAAAGGGCACGCTGGGTTTAGAGAGCAGTTCCTATTGAATTTAGTTAAACAGGTTTCTATTTCAGTTCTATTTAAATAAATGGGCATCTGTAGTATGAATAGTTTAACAGTACCGTGGTGGAAGCACTTAAAAGTCAAATGTTTTCCTTCATAGTCTTATAAAGGAAGTAAATGGAATTCAGCCTGAGATAAATTTGGCCCAGTATTGTTATGAGTAACCTGTTGGTTACTTAGAAACTTTAATTTGTATGTTCTAATGTTTTTGAGCTTTTTTTTTCTAATAGTCTTTTTGCAGTATTGTTAAATTCTGACTTGCTATTTATATTAAAATTTGAAATGTTCCTTTTTTGTTTTGCATTTTCCAGCTGACATGGGTTTTGCCAGATTGTTCAACTCACCTTTGAAGCCATTGGCAGACTTGGATCCAGTTGTGGTGACATTCTGGTACAGAGCTCCAGAGCTGCTACTTGGAGCCAGACATTACACAAAGGCTATTGGTAAGTTTTGGTGTAAGAATGAGGCTTTAGTTTTTTTATTGGAAGGTAGCCTTGTAGTAGATATGGTGATAAGCTGACCAACTGTTTTTTTTCCTGAAGTAGCAGTAGATAGAGGGGATAGATCCAGTCTGTAGTGGATAGATCCAATCTACAAAAAATTAACCCAGGTTGAAACTCCTTGAAGAGTTGGTGCTTTTATTTTTTCAATGTGAGTTGAGATTAATGGTACATATTTTAAACGTATTCTGTTCTTTATTTTTTTATTAAAATATTATTTGGATTGGTCTATATGTTTTTCTGTTATGGTCTTAGAATCTTCTCAAATCTTCAAAAGGGAAAAAGCTATGGCTGTTAAAATGTTTTTCATCTAGAGTGCTACGTATCCAGGTGCTTCTGTGAAGTGTATGGCTTGATAAAGAGAAGTGCAGTCTCCTGCAATGTGTGCAGTCTGCAGATCACTCATTCCTGAGGTCTTCTGAAGCTCCATTTTCAGGAAATGCTGGTAGCTAGGCTCTTGTTTTCCTCCCTATTTCATAGGTTCCAGAAGCAAAATCAGCCTTAGTGTCCAAATGTTCAGAGAATAAAAACACTGAGATGCACAGGAGGCATCCTGTCTGTGCAGGTGATTGTATCAGAAGAGAATTGCTAAGGAAGTTGAAAGGAAATAAATCATTCCTATTTGTACAGAGGTCGGCTTTCTTGGCAATTGCAGGTATCTTCCTGTTACAGCAATTTTCAGACATGCTATGTGGGCCTTTGTTCAGAAAGGTACAAAACACCATGTTCAAGTAGCATCTTAGTTGGGTAGACTAAATAAGGTTTCATAGTCTCAAATAACAGTTGTTTATCAAACTGTCCTCTTATCTATGAGTATACCGAAAAAGTTTTAAAAATGAATCACCTGACTTTTGATGTGGACTTGCACTTCACGTTTCTTTACTTCTCTTCTCTGCCGCTTAGGCAGAGCATCCATCCAGTGCTGAGCTGCACAAAATGCTTGTTTGTTGATCTTGCCTTCAGAATGTGCAGGATCTGTAAAGAAGGGCAAAAAGACTTCACCATAACTGTAGTCAATGATCATAGCTAGAAAACCTTCTATCATCAGAGCTGCGTGTTCCCATTTTTGGGGATATACAGATTCAGTCTTGCGGGCAGGTGATCTGCATTTCTATCTTTGGACCAAATTTGTCAGCATGAAGAAGGGAAAAAGGGTTTATATGATAGGCTTCCTTTTCCTTTGTTGAAGTGGAAAAACTTAACTCTTGAGATGGCAATGTCTACATTAGCGAGTAGTGTGGCAAAGAGAAAGTGTGTCCATAAAGCAAAATGGTACTGAGTACCTAGCACCCATATTACAGACTGTTTGGAGAAAAGGGAGTACTTTGGGATTTCTCTGGTGTGATTCAGTGGACTACTGCTCATCAGTGGCTGTTGCACATCTTTTGGTTTAATTCATGCCAAAGGAATTAAGTTTGTGTACTCTGAGAGAAGTTTGGTTGGGACAATAAAATAAAAAAAAGCAGGGTCCACTCTGAATTCAGAGCATGCTGCTGAGGTATTTTTTTCCAGACAGGTCATGAAAACCTCTAAGGAAAAAGATTTCACAACTTTTCTGGATGACCTTATTTCAGTGCTAAATCACTCTCACAGTAAAGATTTTTTTTCTTTACGTGTAGTCAACCTGTCCTGTTTCGATTTATGCCCATAATTTCTCATTCTCCTGTCATATACCACCATGAAGAATCTGGCTCCATCATCTCAGTCACCTCTTCATAGGAGTTGGGGGGCTGCTTATAGATCTCTCTTCCATCTGAACAAGTCTCTGTCCTTCAGGCTCTCCTCTTAGGGCAGGTGCTCCAGACCATGACCACCCTGATAGCTCTCCACTGAACTTGCTCTGGTTTATTAAAGTCTGTCTTATATTCAGGCCCCCACAGTGGCTCAAGTTTCATCCAACAAGTGTTAAATAAAGAGGAGTCATCACTTCCCTGAATCTACTGGCTGTGCTCCAGTACAGATCCTACTGATGCTATTAGTCTTCATCACTGGCTCATGTTTTGCCTGATGTTCACCAGACACCCCACATCCTTTTCTGCAGAGATGTTCCCCAGCTGGTCTGTCCCTGACCTGTACTATTGCAGAGGGTTAGTCCATCATGGGTGCTGGACTTTGTATTTGTCCTCGCTGAACTTCTTGAGTTTCCTGTGGCCTGTTCCTCCTGCCTATGTGGCTCCCTCTGAACGTAAGCTCTACATTCAAGCATATTGACTGTTTCCCTGGTTTTCCCTTATCTAAAACTTGAGAAGGACATGCTCCAGAAACTTGAGAAGGACCTGCTCCAGCTCATCATCACTGATGAAGATACTAAGTTGGGTATGTCCCATAGACCTCTTTGTTACTTCTCTTGTAATCAGCCTTCAGGCAGAGTATAACTAATTAACCACTGTCCTCAGACTCTGATGATCAAGACAATTTTTCCTGAAATTCTCAGACTGTAATCTGCTACTTTCCTTCATCACTCCACTGTTTTGTGGGTGTCACAGCTAAAGCTGCCATTGATTTTCACAACCCCAACCCAGTTCTTCCTTCTTTCTAAGTAGGACATTTGAGAGATGACATTTGCAGCATCTGTGTGAAAAAATTCACCTCAGTATTCTCCAGAAGTCCCTGTGACGACCGTGTTCATTTCCTGTTTATTCTCCCTGATGCTGCTTATCTTGCTCAGCTCCTTCCGCAGCGTACCTCGGGCGGGTGAGGCCAGTGTCACCCTGCAGCCAGGGTCCTGGGTGTCACCACTGTCCCTCTGTAGTTCCGCCTTGGTTGAGGCCTCTGATTTCCCAGCGTATCTTCTCAGTGGGTGCTGGAAATGGAGCCTTGCAGTGTGTTCCCCTGCTCCTTCCTGGGTGTTGCACAATCCCTCGTTGTCTGGAGCAGATTTTTAGGGCCTACTTTGCATCTGCCACCATGCAGACTGGCCAGCTGGCCTCTAAAGTCTGTTTGCTGCATCTTGCGTCAGATGAAAAGAGTTACTAGGAGTGTTTAAAGAAAATATCATTGGAATTACTTTAAATGCTTATAAATTAATGAGATACTTTAACTGCCCTGCCCCCATAGATCTTGTGAAACACTGATGTGAGCTGGTTACTGGTTGATCTGTGTGCATGATAGTGACGAGTTACCTTACTTGGCAGTTACCCAGTTTTGATAGTTATTGTTTGCAGATTTGGTGAGTAACATTATCTCAGGATCTCTGTTTGAAGAATGAATTAGTACAATGCCATTTTGTTGTTGTTGTTTATTATTAGTATGTCATAAGTTACTTGGTTCTTTTCCTGAGGGATGTGCAGTCTATACCAAAACACAGACAGGAGTCCCTATGAAATTTTGGACATTAATGCTACTTCAGAGAGATCGTTTTTTCCTAGTAGTTTCTTATTTCTAAGGCTTGTATTTCTTGTACACCCGTGAATCTCCAAGAGGAGTGTGAATGGGTACTGAATGGGTAGTACACAGCATGCAGTGTGGTATTGAGGGCATTCAAAATTGCTTGGCTAGCAAAGTAAAAAATATGGAAATGGAAATGAGGAGAGCTGCAAGGTAAGGTTTGTAGGCTGAACAGAAGATGAGAAGAGTATATGACTGAAGAAGATAAGAAAAAAAGATGAATAGGGGCTATCTGTCTGCAGCTTTAAGTAAAGGGAAGAAGTTAGTAACAAAATGACAGCAGTGATGTTAACGTACTTAATGAGTCTAGACTTGTGTTTTGCTTCTAGCGTTATGTGTACTTATAAAAAGGCAGACTTAATGAGCTAATCACACTAGTGAGAGTTGCAGTTTAACATGAAGGTTTTTGGCAGAGGATGCAGTTCTTAAAGCTCTCTTAAATCTCTGTGCAAGAAATACAATTTTAACGTCTCTTAAAATTTACATGATCCTCAGGAGCCCTGATGTATCACTTTTCGTAATTGTTCATAAATTATATAAGCCTCTAATTTAACTGCTGTTCAGTTTAACATACTCATTTAAAAGAAATTTGATTTGATACAGCAACTTACAAAAAGGTAAATGGCAGGATACTTGGTATAGTTTATTTTACATAGCTGTTTTTTTATTCCTTATGTATAGTACAAAAAATTGTATAATTATAAATATCAATAAAATCAGGCTAAAAGCGTGGTCATATCAACTTTGGTCTATTCTTTTCCAATTTTGTCACTGTGAGAAATGCTTTTGTTTGAATTTACAAGGAATGCATTGTCAAAGGTTCTCTACTGCAGAACATTGAACATTGTCCAGCACAGTTGCTACAAAATTCAGATGTTTGCTTAAGTTTTTACTGGCTTTTAGTTTCAATTTTTTTGGTGTATTTTCTATGTTCTGTATCTCATACTCTTCTTTATCTTAGCTTCACATATAATGTGCATACCAGCAAGTGTGCTTCTGAAATTATTGGTAGTGTATTCATAATATCCTGGACACTGCCAACTATAGTGTCCAATTTGTTTCTATTCTTGTCATAAAGCCTTTGTATATGCTTGCTTACATGTAAATAATTCTTGTATGTGATCAAAGTATGAAAAGAATTTGACTTTTGTCTTGTTTCCTGGACCTGATGTTAGTTACATTTTGTGGATTTAACTCTGGGGAAAAATTGCACTCAATACAATCTGTATAGAAATAATTAAGTATTACACAAAACAATATGTAAGCATATTTCATTGCTTAAGTGGTAGTTTTTTTACTGACATTTTTCTCTTTGTTTAGTATTCCCCTTCATCCTCATGAAATACTGTACTTTTCATTTATTTGCTTGTCGAACAAGAAGTTGTTCATAACAAGTATAACATCATATTTCGAGGAGACACAGGAGTCAGGAAAGTACGGTTGCTAAAAATGGAGAAATATCTTTTGCTTTCTGCATGTTAAAAGGATAGTAAAAAGTCTATGTTAGTTTCATGGGGAATAACATAAGTTTCCTGAACTGTGAACATTTATAATCTAAGCCCTACTTGTTAATAAAGTTTCCTATATAATCTGCTACCATAGTTACAAGCAACTAATTTACCAGAGGAATACGAACTGGGAGAAATGGTGTTGTAGAAGTCAAAGTTCACTTTCTATTCTATTACCACAATATAAATCTGTACTAAATTTATTGTAGCCTGTGCAAGCCTTGGTTTGAATTTCCAGCACCATAATTCAAAAGCAGAATCTGTTCCCATATGTCTATTATATGCTACTACTCTAACAAAGAAGTACAACATGCAAAGAAAAGTAACTTGAACAAACTTCAGGTGAAACCACATGACCGGAAAAATATAAAATGCTTTTGATCGTGGAAACATTAATAAAGTTATTGAACTCTCAAAAATTTGGCAGTACAACAGAAAATGCTTTTATATTGAAAATACTAAAGAAACAAGGTTGAAGCCACAAAGTTCAATACTCCTTTCATTGATGGGCAAAGACTTCTGCAATACAATTTTAAGGAAAAATAAAGGAAGTGATTGACACAAAATGAAGGAGAAAGTAAACTGGGTGTCAGGTTGAAAAGTGACATTAGCCAGATTTTTTACATTCTAGGCATATCAAAATAGACAAGACTTTAAAGTGACTTTGTAAGTAAAATAAGAAGTAAGGACTTTTCTGTCATAGGCTTTTAAGAAAGCATGTAAGTCTACTGTGATTCATTCTGGGACATCTTATAGCATTATACCAAGCAAAGAGCGTAATTAAGGCTTGTTTTTAATCAAGTTGTAGCTTGTATAGTTAGCAGTGCTATCAGATAACATTATCTTACCTTTCCTTATCACTTGCCTTAATTAATGAATTAGTATATTTGATAAATGGTAGCAGATGGCTTATAGAATTTTAGATTGTTTGGATTTTGTTGGCATAAAAAGTTCTTTAGCATGATCCCTCAGCCACCCCCTTAGTAAGACTAAAAGTGTCCTGCCCCAGAGAAGGATGGGGTTGTTTGTTATGAAAAACCAATCTGAGAACCTGAGGTATCTCTTCAGCCTAGTTACCTTTCCTCACTTGTCTAGATTGTAAATCAGCAGGGATGTCAGCAATGGCCATGTGGCAACTGTGTTTTCCAGCCCAAACAAGATTTACATATAGAAAAAACATAATATAAAGCTTGGGCTGCACGCTGTCACCTTGTTCTGTTTCCAGACTGACATATGGATATGGGAGCTGGAAATGTGTGAAAGGTATAAGCTGCTATCAGAATGCCTTTGAAAGCAAACGTCACAGGAAAATATTAGTTGTATCAAAGGGAAGGAGTTTATATTGAATGCTGAGGTCCCTTAGAGCTTCAACAACTCAATTCAGTGCAGGAAAAGAAGAAAGGGAAATAACTGGGGTGTATTAGGTAGGACTTAGGATGGAAATATGTGCATATGTGTTCCATATTGCCCGTGCAGCGAGTCCCGCACGTTCTGAATGCATCAGATGTACTCGCCATGTGCGCAGATTGTTGGCATGCTGGCCCTGCCGTGGGGCCTCTGGAAATCTTGGACCAATGCCTCAGCTTCTTCTGGTCCCTCGTTCTGGGAGGGTGTGTGGGGAGGAGTTGAAATAAGACCTATCTGGAAAATCTTGGTAAACCAGAAACTACAAATGGGGCCAACCAGAAGGCTGAGTAGTCTGTAGGAAAAAAAAAATAAAATAAAATGCAGGAGTGGGGTTCCCCACCTGTGGTCTGTGGACCATGGGAGTATGGGGAGTGCTTTTAAATGTCCCTGAGGTAATTTAGAAGGGCAAATCTATAGTCAGTTAACTTCTGTTTGCTGCATAGGGATCTGCATCCCTGTTTGTCAGAGACTTTCATTTTGGGGGGTAAGGGGTTGTTGGAAAACTAGAAAAGAAAAAGTATAGAGAAGTTTAGAAAATACTCATTTATGCACTCTGAAAAGAAAAACTCAGGATACACTAGGAAGGGAGCCTTGTTCATGCCCTGGGCAATGTTATACGACATGGGAAGTAATTGGATTCAGATGATATTTTGTGGTAAACTTATTTTGGCATGCGGTAAACTTTCTTCATTTTGATTATCACAGTTGTTCTCATTCTTTTTCTGAGAGGCAAAACATTTAAATACCGAAGATTAATTGTTGCTCTCTTATCTAGTTGTTGTAGGTACTACATGATTTACTGCTGTTTTTTTCCTCTTGCTTGACAGTGATCTCTGAAATAGTATACACTTCTTTAAAAAGAAAAATCATTTACTATCCTCCACAATCTTATCATAGCAGTCACCTAAAAATGTGAAGCTTTATAAAGGGTCATTTATTAGGTCATTTGAATAGAACGTTTTAAAGCTACATTAATTAGTATTTTATGAAACTTGAGATGTTGACAGCATCTCAAGGGATACCATCCACGGGATTGTTACAGAGTTTAACACATTTCAACTACTTTGAGATCCATCATAGCAGTTCTTCTAACTGCAAGGTTGCTCTCAAATATATTATGTATTCTCAAATATATTGATGTCTAGAAATAAGCTGGTAAAGCCTGTGGCAGTTGTCAACTCGGAAGAGTCTGGGATATGTGTTCAAGTGTCCATTAGCTTAAGAATTAGGAGAATGAGAACTGGCACACAGTGCCGTGGGTCAGACCCGTCTCTGATGTAAATCCATGGGATGTACTCTAATGTGGGACATACAGAAGTTTTATCTTGTGGGACAATAAGCTGGGTCTCTGGAGACATAGATTTAAATATGAATTCAGTCCCAAGTGTTGTAGGTCTTTTACACCATGTCATTTAATCCATCCCATGTGCTGCTTCATTATCTATAAAATGGGGATGCTACTTAATGGTAGCGTCCTGAAGACAGAATCAGTTAATGATAATAGGGAGCTCCAGTAAAAGTGTTATCAATTTTTTGGTTGTTGTTAACTTTGTAGAACTTTTGTAAAAATTTGCCTGAGAACCTGGGATGTTATTTAGCATCTGTTAAGAAATACATTATGGACTTCTTAAAAAAAACAAGCAAACAAAGATACCCCACTGAATTGTCAATCATACCTTGAGTCTGCCGATTGTTCTGATTTAGATTGCTCTATAAATTAATCTAAAAATTTCCACCCGTGGTCACCCCATACTTTTTTATACGTTTACGATTCTTTCTTCTTCTTCAAAATGTTTGAGGGGAAAAAACAGATGCTTTTGCCTTTTTATTCAATACTTTGGCAGATTTGCTATTGCATGGTGATTACTCTGACTTAACTGTATGTGGATTGTTTTAGAGTAGAAAAATAACATCAAAAATATTTAGAAGGCACAATATCTTCTGTAGCAATGACTTTATGTTGAGAAACCACTTTCAGCAAGAGGTGCTTTCAAACATCCATCTATGCTTAGCACAGTGTACATGAAAAATTGTCTGTGATTTATGGGCCAAAAAACCCTCCTTGCCCATAACAGTCTGCCCATTTCTTTTTTTCTTCTAATTTCTTTTTCCCTCAGCCTGTCAGATTCATGTTCTGCCCAGCTGTTAACAATCATGGGGCCTCAGGAGCAAGCATGTCCTGTGTTTCCCTTCCCTTGTATCTCACCGAGTTTGTTGTTGATCAGGCAGATGAGCTGTGCAGCAGTACCACTGATTCTCTAACACCCCCCCCAAGCAGCCTGCTCCAGGAGCTCAGTTTAAAAAATGATTTAGGGTGGGTAAGACAGAAGTTCTCTTTGCAATATCTGCCACAGCCCAGACTAAATAATGGATCCTAATGTGGAAATGGAAAGTAAATGATGATATGAGAAAGCAAGAGTCAGCATTTGGAGGAAGCTGAGTTGCATTTTGCCCACCTTCTCTTCATACTTAGCACCGTTCTGTATGTGTCAGGATAAACTGTGATTCCTTGGAATGTACTGCAAGTACATTGTTCCTTGTACATACATATGAACAGGTGAATGGTTTGGTGCAGAATTGAGCTTGCATCTTAGAGATGATTGGCGCTGCTTTTTTTTCTCCTTTCTTTACAAGGCAATGTACCAAAGGCTAATTTTATTTTCTTAAATTAAACACGAGGTTATCATTTAAAGATCCAAAAGGTGGTCTGTTACAAAACCTGGTTCTGTAAACATTTTGCCCTAGCTAACTAGTGCAGTAGTGAAGGCTTTTAGTGTGCTCTATTTACTACCAAATCTAAACAGTTCATTCACAAAAGTTGTTTTTCGAACTGGGTTGGAAACCAGGTACCTACCAATATAACAAGGTGTGGAGGAATATTTCAGTTAATTCATCAGTTTGACATTCAGGCACAATTATTTCAGCAATATAAACTGAAACTTTCAACACTGCGGTACTGATTCAGTAGAATGACTCGTTACCAGGACAGTTGGGATTGCTTCACAAGTAGACGTCTTGGCAGTAGCTGTGACTGACAGCAGAATTGCATTTCACAGCCGTTTATTTCGTTGCCTAGCCAATATAGACGCTTATAATTATGTAGGAGTTATTCCCAGTACCTTATTAGAAATAGCTGTAAGGTTGGACTCCTTAGTAACAGAAGTGTTAAGAGATCATGAGGGGTTCTATTGAAAGGGAAAAAGGGGCCTCTCTGTGGATCTAAGAGACGAGATTTCTTCATGCGCATTCTCTGTTGACTGAAATAAGGTAGGCATCAAAAACTTCAGTAATTCCCAGAAAAGAACGTCTTGACTTGTGAATGGAAGAGGCCATGAAAATACTCTCCACACGTGTTCCTTGTAATAACTCAGACTACCAGATAGCAGGCCTTTTGCTCATCTTACGTTAGCACTAGAAGGTGCTGACATGCCGGACCTAGTAAAAATAGTTGTAATAGTTACTTACACAAACCAAATGAGAGGACATGACAGGCTATAAACTCATTGTCCCTCTTCATTTAGCATGGAGTTAACCTCCAAAGAGCTCCATTGTGAACAGAAAAGCTGTTTTGTTAAGATACTCTGATACAGAATTCTGCATTTAATTAGGCATGAGAATAAAAGTGTATTTCCCTTTCAAAGAACATGTACTGCTGTCTTTTCATTCACTACAGTTCAGAAGAGCACAGAAAATGGCAACAATTTTCTAATGTGCTCTGCTATTTGTGCAATATAGATTGTACAGTATTGGACACGTTAACTACAGTGATGGACTGAGATGGAAAACGATGGAGTGGGAACTGGAAATTAATGGTAAAGCACCGTAATTAGGAATCAGGAGTTCCTGGCCTTCCAGCCCTATGACCAGGTGATACTGTTGAGCATTTTTGCATGGATGAAGTGAATGTGCAAAACTGTGGGTGTTCCCTGAAAAGCTTTGTAAATACTGTTTTACCAAATAGTGGCAAATCTTGCCAGTTGTTAATTCTTTCCTCATTGTAGGAGGAAATTATAACAACTTCTGTATTAGATGTGCGTAGTACTTTGGAGCATAAAAGGCTCTTGTGACCTGTGCGATGGAAAGCTTTCCTACTTCCTTTACTTGCTGCACTTGTTTGATATTTAGTAGGGGGAAGTAGCCCTCCGGCTACAAAGCTGCCCTTTGTGTCACCCGTTACACTTCTTGTGCTTTTGATGAGTTGTCACTGAAAGAACATTTTTCTTCTGCTTTTGTTTCCCTGCAAAGCTCTGGCAGCCTGCCAACGTAATGCTTGGACCCTCCGAGATATAAGCGCTGCAGTTGCTGGAACAAAAGCAGCAGTGCGTGCTTTACTACATCTTGGAGGTACCGTAGCTGACATAAAAATAATATCCCTCTGCCTTCTCCGACGCATCTGAAGGCTTAGGATTAGGGAGAAAACAAGGCTGTAACACACTGCCCTCCCCAGAGCTCAGCACTTGTCCCAGTGACCTAATTCCCTGCCCTGAGGTGGCATCACCGAAGGTTGGAGCTCACCCCATTTTCTGGAAGAACTGAGAAAAGAGGAGAAAAAAGATGGGCCAGCTTTCATGTGACCACCACTCTATTCTTTCTCTCAAGGATGTTACTGCTCTACTGCTGACCTTGATGTAGTTAAGCTGTAGTTTATACAGTAGTAGTCTTGGAAATACAACTGAAGAGTTTAAGAATTGCTGATGAAAATATGATATGTAGGATCTGGGGACAAGCAATGAAAATCATTATAAAAGTGGTATATTTAAAGAATGTTACTTTTTATTATTTTGCAAAGGCAAATATTGGAAACTTGGAAAATATTGGAAAACGAAAAAAAATGGTAAAAGTTCAGTTCTTTTGCTTTATGCTATGACTGCTGCTAAGCTTGCCTTTTGCCTGCCTTGAGGATGCCTGTCTACTTCAGTACATGGGTTGTACAGGGAAAATAGAAAGCTGCATATAAACTCATAAATCTGGAATTTCTAAATTTTTGGATGTGAATGTCTGTAAATTAAAAGTTAAGTTCTTTAATGTGGATTCTTTGCAGTTGTGTTTTTGCTTCACAAAAGGACTTACTAGTGCCCCTCATCTTACTGCCACTCCCCATACTAAGTCTACTATAGCTGTGTTGTCATGCTTACTGTAGTAAGTTAAGTGTAGTCTTGCCAATTAATATGTCTAATGCACAGCAGAAGTCTGAAGTCGTATGATCCCAGGTTCTTCATTTAATGGAAATATACTGAGGAATAGAAATTTAAGTGGGAGAATAATTCAACAACTTAAAATAATACAGTATAAACTTCTGTTTTTCAGTGAAGTTCTGTTAGCGCTGGTTGTTAAAGATCAGTAAAACATTGCCTAATTTGTGAACAAGTGATATCCAATTTCTGACCCTTTGCTCACCACCTGACACAGTTTTTTGCTTCCCTTGGAAAAATCTGTTACATTTAAATGCTTGACCCATTATCAATTCTTCATAGGTGTCAGGTTTAAAAGGCTAGTGACCTCTCTTTCCTCAGCCTTCTATTTTGCTGACTGAAGTTTAAATGAAATATACAAAAACTGAGACCTCTTCAAGAAAGAGAAGACCTTTTTGTGTGTGCATATGTGATAGAAACAGGTATGTTGTGATAGCAACAGGTAATCACCATATTGGAGAAAAAAGAGAAATTCCCCTTTAAAAGTGTATTATTTCTTTTTAAATCTAGTGTCTAGGCATTTAAAATGAGCTTAAAAATGAATAAACTCTTACAGGGTCTCTATGCTCGTAGGTGTAGTGGTATAGGGGAAGTTTGACTCAAGCGGTATAGGGGAAGTGTGGCTGGAAAGTTGCCCAGCAGAAAAGGATAGCCTGTTGGTTGACAGCTGGCTGAACGTGAGCCAGCACTGTGCCCAGGTGGCCAAGAAGACTGGTGGCATCCTGGCTTGCATCAGAAATAGTGTGGCCAGCAGGACGTGGGAAGTGATTGTCCCTTTATACGCAGCACTGCTGAGACCGCACCTCGAACACTGTGTTCAGTTTTGGGCCCCCCACTACTAAAAGGATACTGAGTTGCTGGAATGCGTTCAAAGAACAGCAAAAATGATGAAGAGACTAGAAAACAAGACTTATGAGGAGCGACTGAGGGAATTGGGATTGTTTGGTCTTGAGAAGAGGATGCTGAGGGGAGACTTCATCACTCTCTACCACTACCTGTGAGGAGGGTGTTGGTCTCTTTTCTCAGGTGACATGACGTGAAGACATGGCCTCAAGTTGCTCCAAGAGTGGGGTTAGATTGGATATCAGGAAAATTTTCCTCGTGTTGAGGGTGTTTAAGTTAAAGTTAAGCTCCTGGAAGGAGCTGCCCAGGGAGGCGGTGGGGTCACCATCCCTGGAGGTGTTTGGCACGTGTATGTGGCTCTAAGGGACATGGTTTAGTGAGGGGCTTGGTAGGTCAGGTTGGTGGTTGGTCTTCATGATCTTGAAGGTTGTTTCCAACCTAGGTGATTCTGTGATTAGACCAACTGATACTTATCTGAAAAAATTAGACACATTTGCCTGCACAGCCCCTTCGCAGGTTTCCAGTGTCTTGGATTATTTGTTGTCCTTGTCTTGATTTGAAGGTTTTGGTGAATCTTACATAAACATGGTAGCTCCTACATGTGACCTGGGGTGCCTCGTTTGGGCTTTAGCCTTTCCTAACTAGATAACTGGTACCCTGGTTGTAGCATTAACCCTTGACAGACCCAGAGAAGCTGTATTCTGGCATCACTTTTCTGTTCTCTTCCTTTACCAGTGTTCGCACATATTTTAAAATCTAAACTTTGTATTCAAACCAGAAAAAAAAATCCAGGTTGGTTGAACTACTGATGCTATTAAATGAAACCTTGCCATTGTTGAGTTCCCTATTGGTTGCAGCTGAATTGATGATTTTTTTTTTTCCATTTCCTAACTTATTTTCTTCAACAGTTTTATTAAAGAATGAGTCCTGTCTTCAAATGAAACATTTTAGTTAATATGCATGGGAAAAGATGTTTCGTTTTGAGAATCAAGGCTATTGTTCAATGAATTGTCTTATTGTCTTAAATTGTCTTAGTATTCTTAAAGAATGTTTGCAAAATACTGAAACAAATACAGCAGTGAGATTATTCTGCCATAGAAAGGAAAGAATACATGAGCATTTGTGTGTTTAGTCAACCCTATCATTACATGAGCTTTATTGGCATCCTTTTGTACTTGCTCCTTGGCTACAGCACTGAAGTAGAGTGGGTCATGTAGGATTTTCTCAGATTTAGTTGCTGACCTATAAAGCTATCACGGTCACAGGTTTTAAAACTGGGACATGGACAGACATACAAATATTCTGTATAACATATAACCAATCAAGTCTCTGGACCTTCAGAAGTTTGTTGCTTTCCACAAGAGCCTTGCTTACGGATATTTTCTGTACAGCCTACCTCCTGAATGCTTATTCCATTGAGCTGTTTCACCAAGGAGGAAACCTTTTACCACAGATCATTTCTGAAACCTAATGACAGCGGAGGGAACTGTAGAAAATGGAACCCACCTTACAGGAATGGTTGTATCACTCTGGTAAATTCATTAGGGTCCTTCTGAGACATCAGACTGGAAAACATTTAGTATCCAATGCAACCTTTTAGGTCCTCTGTGGCGCAGTTTTCAGTGGTTCTGGGACAAAAAAGTTAAAGTGGATACAGTATGTAGTTCAGCTTTGGCTCAGGAGCAATGAAACAACTTAACCTCTCGATTATTAATTTAATGGGATTGAGAAAAGCAATTCTTAGAAGATTTTGCCTTTTTTTAAAAGAAATTTCATAACAAGTTCAGAAATTCCTGTTGTGTTAGAGGTAGACGCGCACTAGAGTAATAATGCACTGTGGCTGAAAATTACAGAAGCAAAGCTTAAAACACGTAATCACTAAAGGCCTACTTCTGAGGGGCAGTACTTCTTATGTGGAATACATTGATTCTAATATCATGTAATAATCATTAACCTTTGTTGGGGATCACAGACCAAAACCATTTAAAATGGCACCTGGTAGGGAAATTTCTAATTATTGCCACATATTTCCGTAGTCAGATCTGAAGTTTGTATTTGGTTGACTAACATGAACAATGTGGGAGATAAATACCAATTAGGGATGCTCGTATTGAAGCCAGAATTTAACAAGGTGTTCCTGCTAGAAGAATGCCACATGTGGTAAATGGTCACTGTAAATTATGAATGCTATTAATAAAACCAAAAAAAAGAGGGGAGACTAGACAAATTTGGCAGAAATTCATTAACAGTGAGAATGGTTTCAATATGCGCCAAGGATATGTTCAAGATCAAGTTACAAAGAAGTTAGACTGACAAAGAGAAGAGCCTGACCTGCCTGAGCTACAAGGCTATAAGGCCTTTTCCAGCTGTTTAATCTTCACTTACGGAAATGAAAGCTTCAGGTTTTCTATACTAAGTACTTTGAAGCTGCAGGGTATCTAGCAAGAAACTTAAAGGGTTGAGCCTCAGTACTGTGACCTACTAGATGACTGGTTGAAGTGTTTTCATGCTTGACTTGTCTAGTAATGCCATCCCATAACAAATAAAACACCAACTTGGGAGCTGTCAGTGTTTGTTCAGATGCAACTTTCAGTTACCAGTTACTAAGATGTCTTTTTTTTTTTTTTTTTTGAATTCTCAAAGGGTTTAAAATGTGCTCTCTGTATTAATCACAGAGTCAGGAGTGGGAATTCATTGCCACAGTGATAATTCTCTTGCACGGTTCATCTCATGAACGGACAGAGTTTGCTGTGTCAGGTCAGGGACATTTCCTAGTTCAACTTTGCTGTCAACAGAATACTAGGTGTTGTTGTTGTTGTTGTTGTTGTTTTCTCAATTCTTCAAATGGAAAAGATCAGTCTGGACACAGCAGTTGCAAATAGAAGAAGGAGCAGAGGCCCAGATTTACCCTGACTATGTCAGTGAGCACTGCAGAAAGTCAGGGTAACCAACGGGGTTACAACCTCTTGGGCCTCTAGATAAGCCATCTCCAAAAGGGCTTGCTATCTAGTGTGAAAATGAGTCAACAGATGTTATTAAATTAACATGTTATTCTTCAAATAATAAATAATTTCCATACTGGAGTAGATAACTTATACCGACTGCCCAAGTAGGAGTTGTGATTAATATGCCATATTACCTGCTTCAGCAGATAAAATCTCAAGAGCTGGAGATCTTGTTTTCATGCAGATAAGGCTAATGAGAGAATCAAAGGAAGATAAAAGCCTTAGAAAGTGATGTAATACATGGAGCAAGTTATATCCTGTTGAAACTGTAAAGTCTGAATATTTCATTACCACCCTTGACAGTAAAAGAAGTAGGTGGAAAGGCTTAGAAATTGGGACAGCCCTAAAAGCCCAAACTCCATACCTGTAATATAATGGAAAGGGAACAGACATGTTTTTGCACAGTGTGTGTAATGACTCTTTCTTCATCCTTATGATTTCATGAAGAGAGGTGTGCTTTCTTCAGAAGACCACATTTCTCTTAGGTGGCATAATCTAAACAGCACCATTGACAGGAGGTGGGATTTTGGGTCTCAGGTTAATTGCAAGCAAGTAACAAAACCAAGAGACTCTTCTTGATGCTGTCTTTGGTCTGAATCTAATAAACCAAACTCCGGTTAGGTAATTTTTTTATCTATTAGATTTTAAAAATAGGAATAAATTGCTTTCTGTATTTATCCTATAATTTAATAAAATCCAAAAGGTTTCCCAGTGTCATCTATTTTAACCTCAACTATTAAGCAAGGTTCCAGTCTTTTATTCAGCAGTGTTCATTACTCATCTATCTCAATGTCTTTTTCCAGAGTTATACCCCAGACACATTGCATTTGTCAATGTAGCAAATCCTTTTCTTCTTTCCTTTTTTTTTTTCTTTTTTCTGCTAGTAACCTTTTTCTCACTGACAAATACACACTTTTGTTTTAAGATGCATAGTAAAGCACTTGGGTCATGCAGAACACTAAGATGGTGGTGATAGTAATAACTGCAGTGATTATATAAAACCTAGAGATTTTTTCTCCTGTGAATGAAGCTATTGTTCTTGTCCACAATATATTTAATTTTGAAAAGCATATTAATGAGAAATTTATGAAAAAGCAGTTGATACCTTCATAAAAGCATAGTAAATTATGCTGTTCTGTGTATGTGCATGAGATACAGATGAAACGGTTCCAGTGTTGTTCCAGTGGGAGTTAGTTGTCAAGTATGATTTTTTCTTTTTAATTTATTAATCACTCTTCTACTCTTAATTAAAATTAGGCTCTTTTTTTCTCCATTTAAAGTAGCTCACACTATTTGTCTATGCATGTGAATCGTTGGCTCTTTTCCTTATTAGCATGTATTTAGTTATCAATTATCGGTTTAGAATTGTTCTGAAAATGATACAATTTTTAGTTCATTGTATATTTATGGGGGATTAATGTTGTGGTTTGGATGGTCAGTTTAATGCCATTTAAGGTATGTCGTCAACAAATACTGCGTAGGTTTCTGCCTTAATTGTGAATACATTAGGTGCTAGACTGCCAGCATACAACTTGAAACAGCATTTGGAGACTGTCTAATTTTGCTTGGGGAAAAAAAAACACCCGTCTCCCCAGATTTTATCCTTTTTAATTTATTATACTAATGTATTTTTAAAATACTATATGAAATCATACAGTGAGGCATTTTATCTTACTGTGATTATACATATTTTTGAGAAACTGTACAGAAATGAATATCAGAGTGATGATGTGCAGTAAATTTACGTGAATGATCTTCCTTCTTCCTTAGATATTTGGGCAATTGGCTGCATATTTGCTGAACTATTGACATCGGAACCTATATTTCACTGTCGTCAGGAGGACATCAAAACAAGTAATCCCTTTCATCACGATCAGCTAGATCGCATTTTCAGCGTAATGGGGTTCCCTGCAGGTAATTTATTTTCATTAAAGGTTCAGGCATAATGCTACTAGGTTGATTTTTTTTCCTAAAGGAAATGACTAGTTGTTTGCATAGGTGTGAAGAAACTGTCAGTTCGATAGATTTGGAAATGCTGACAGTTATGGAACAATAGCACTGGCCAACAAACTTAAACATCCTCTGTAGTTATTTCTTCTTGTGTGTTACTTAACATTCACTTCCAGAACTGTAAATGCTTCTCCTCTTTTTTTCCCCCCACCAAAGATAAAGATTGGGAAGACATAAGAAAGATGCCAGAATATCCAACTCTTCAGAAAGATTTTAGGAGAACAACGTAAGTGATGATAAAACAACATTTCAGTGAATGTAGGAGATAGGCAGAAATTGGCCCCTACTATCTTGAAAATTTTTCAGGGGGGTGGGATTTTGGAGTGTTTGGGTTCCAAAGCTGTGACATGTTCTGTTATGAATCAGGTGTTTTGCTTGAATGGTGTTCTCTCCCTCAGGAACTTGTTAAAAGCATCAGCTGAGTTGCCTCCTTATTTCTCTAGAAGGGATCATTTCAAGTGCAATTTGATTTACGGCAGGCACAGACAGACAAAGTTGATTTAACCAGTTGCATTAGATGTTCAAGGTAACTTCATTCATTTTGTGTGAGAAGGAAGAGGGAAGCACCTCTTGGTCCTTTTGTCCAGCGTAGATCTGGAGACAGTGAAGTAGTGGCAGAAGTTTCTGTACGAAGGTCATGCGTTCAGTAGGTTGTGATGTAAAGCCTATCCGGGATCTGAGAATTTCCTTCTTTTAGTGTTGCCAGGGGCTTTGGCTAAATTAGTCAGTAGTGGGTGGTGATAGATCAGAGGGTGTAAGGAGCAACATAGACTTCTGCTGTAATGCAAGGGACAGGGATTTGGGAGTTTTGGGTTCTGTTTCCAGCTCTGCCATGGATTCATTATGCTGGCTTTAGACAAGATGTGAAGCTGTCTGTGCACAAGGCTTCTTTCTTTTGAAAATGGCTGTACTTAACCTCTGGATTTGCAGATTCAAGGCCAGGCACAGGTCATACATAGTTGGGGCGTTTTCGAGCTTGGAAACTATAAGGACTGTGGTTTGCTGCAGGTTGAGGAGACAGAAAGGTTAACTTCTCTGCCAAATCTCAACTGGAAACAATAGCTTAACTGTTAGAAACTGCTGTACATGTTCTGTGGTGGAGTTGCTTTGGAAAACAAGTGTGAACTTCAAGTTGAGTTTCACTGTCATATGCCAATGTCAACAGCTTATCCATACGCTATAAAAAGTTGCATGTTCTATGGAAATAATCTGCACACAGTTGATACTAATGCTATTAGTGAAAAGCATACATAGTGTCAACTGCTTGATAAGTATCTGACGTATTTTCTGATAGTAGTTCTTTTTACAGTTCACGTATTAAAGGCTGGTGGTTTTGTGGTGACTTGGTATACTCCCATATTCTTAATGCTATATTATTTCAGAAATGTCTTTGTTTAACAATATTTTTCAGATATGCCAATAGTAGCCTCATAAAATACATGGAGAAACACAAAGTCAAGCCTGACAGCAAAGTTTTTCTTTTGGTAGGTACTAATTGAAAATCACTGTGATCACAGGAGTGAAATGCATTTCTAATGTTAATGTCTGTGTCTGTTCTATTACCTCATTCTACTGAACACTGATAAAAAACAAAGCTATTTATCACCAACTGGCTAGTTTTAAGATACGTTTTCTTCATTCACATTCATGCTGAGGGCGTGTTTAAACTGCTTGTACTCCAGATCTGAAGCTTTCATGTACTTATGATCTGCAAGGCATTTGTATACCCCGCCTCAGCAAACCCTCGGTCCCACATGGTTTCAGAGAGCTAAAGAGCTCCCAAGAGTTCAAGACTTCTGTGAAATACAGGGAAGAGGAAAGGAAAATAAAAATGCATATTCGGGAACATCTTAAAGAATTTTTTTTTTTTTTTGTGAAGGGAGGCATTCACATAAGAAGTGTGAGACTTCAAGAAAAAATAATTAGAATTTCTTAAACTCAGCTTTCTGGGCTAGAATTAGAATGATCTGGAGGAGAAGTCTAACTGAAGAGACTACAGTTATAACAGACATCATTAATAAGCCCCTGAATTTCCCTGCTTTCCTACTAAAGGTGAAAGCCACCAGAAAGCCTGCTTTTGTGGAAGGGCAAAGAAGGAAATGGGCTGCTGACAGATTTTATGGCTAATTCATCAAGGCTGTGAATGCCAAGTTGAATCATCTGGGGTGGGTAGGCTGCTTTTCCAGGGGCATATATTAACTAAATCTCTAAAGAATAAAAACTTACCAAAGGGTGTCAAAAATATATTACAAAAGCAAATAAGGTTTTCATGATGGAGAAGTAGAGAGGCAGGGTTATTACAGGGTGATTAAACAGGTAGGTGTCTACCTATGTGTTCTGCTGTATAATTGTGAGCATGAGAACTGAGATTTCCTAAGGTCTCAGTGTTCTTTCTGAACATCACAAAGAAGACTTAGTTCACTTAGCAAGGTAGGTTTTCTGTAGTCAAATTTTTTTCACTATTAATAATCAGGGATGAATAGGGATAGAGGTATAGTTTAGTCATTGACCACAGAGGTGGAGGCTGGTCTCAAATAAGTGAGCCTCCCAGGGCTCTGCATGAGTGCTCAGGAGCACGGACAACTGTCTTGATAACTCATTTCTGCACTGAGGAGGTCCACGTACCTAAATTGCCTTAACCATTCTATAGCAAAGGGCCTCAGTAGCTGCCTTATCTTGTGAAAGATTCTAAAACCAGCGGAGTTTGGAGATAAGGTGTGCATTAGTCCTCCAAATAGAGAGATTAGAAATGCACCTGCTTCTGAAGCAGACTCCCTGAAACTCCTTGTTCACATCAAAGACAGTAATGTTATTTCTTGAGGTAACCTGCACCTTGCAAGATGACCTATAAGACATCTGCTTCATTGGGCAAGACTTTGCACTAGTATTTACAGAATGTGTGGCACGTACAGAACTGGTGAATATGGTACCAAGTAGACCAGTTCAGGGTAGCAAATGACCCTTGACAAAGAGGCAGATACTGTGCCACTCTGCTGACTGACATTGAATGTTCATGTCCACGTGAAAGGGAGAATGTCTTCTGTCCAGGGAGATGCATCTGTTCTTGCTGCTCTGGAAAAGTTACCAGCATTGTATTTATAGCTATCATGTCAGGCCAGCCAGAGTCTGACAATCAGTGAGCTTGAGAGCTGCTGAGAGGTACGAGACACTGATGAAGTCGAGTCTCACGGGCTCTCTATATCGTATTAGCAGTTGCTTACCTGAAAACAAATTGCATCCAGACTTTTTTTAAAATTCATTTTCTTAGAAGCAACAGAAGCTACAGAAAACCAGACGAAGAAAGCTGTTTCGGAGTGGTATCATTGATAGGCAGGGTGTCTCCCTTAGAGTGATGTCGTGTGTAGCATCACCTGGAATGGACAAACTCGTTATATCCTCTGGGTTAGAGGGGAATGATTAAGATTGTGAGCAGACCTCTAAAAGGTTCTGGATATCTTTAGATTCTCTGCTGTGGTACAATAACACTGTCCTTAAATGAAAAAGAATACAAAACATATTTGGAGGCAGCCTTTGATGAGGGTGAAATATGTCATTTTCTTTTGCTGGATTTCCTGAGTATTCTTGTTGGAGGCATCGAAGATAGTTTGGGCTACAATGCCATTTACAGAAGGAATTTTATTTTCACTGTTAACTTGTATTAAGAGAGACTTATGTGAGAGCATGACACCGTGCAATATAATCTGAGCACCCAAATTTCCCACAGTGAGTTTATCAGAATGTGATAAATGACTAGAAAGGGCATGTTATCCCTATAATTCCTGTTTAATACTACTAATATATTATAATCCTCTTTTATAGCCTGCTGCATTCAGCAGCATTCTAGCTAATAAATTTGTTATTGCCTAGTAAGGAAAAAAGGTTACTAGGAAGGGTATGTTCCTCCTCTTTCGCATCTCAAAACCAATTAGAGTAGGACTGGGACCTGTGCGCTCTGACTCTGAAATTTTGCTGGTTAGAGAGGTGAAGATTTATTGTTTATGGCTGAAAGTGATGAGGAGAGTCTGGTCATATTCAGTCTCTTCTGACACGCTTTTCCTGTTGTGTCAGTGCTGTAGAACAGTATAAAAGTTATGTGTGTGTCACAGCACAGTTATTTAGAAATTATGCTTTATGAACCTGAAATAGCTGAATTTAATGTTACTTTAGGACAGTGGTTTGGCCTTAGCAATTAATACCGCCTGCTACACTTAGCCGTTTCTTACGTGAGAGCCATTCACAGCCACAGCATTTTGTGGCTCTTGGGAATATTCATTCTAGTTCTTGGGTAATTAACAAGAAATGTTAATTTAGGCTTGTCTGGAAAAGCCGCAGATAATTTAACGTTTGTATAAGTTGTATGTTTGAAAAGTGATAGTTTGATAAGCTTTTTGCTATTTGTAATGTTGTTTACAGCTTCAGAAACTTCTTACTATGGACCCTACAAAGAGAATTACCTCAGAGCAGGCTTTGCAGGACCCTTACTTCCAAGAGGATCCTCTGCCTACATCAGAGTATGTATTCCCTCTTCTGTGCTTTTCAGGAAGGTCTACTTTCTGCTAAATGCCAGTCCCTGTCATGAGATGACAGCTGAAGAATTCACAGGTGCCCACCTGTGTCCACAAGATGCAGAAGCTCAGGCGTGCTCAGTAGAAACAGTGTAGAGCTGCAGTGTCTTTATCTACTGGTGCCAGAACTGAGCGGTCATGGGCAACAACGCTCTGTCGCACTGGTGTTGTAATTCTGAATGTGCTATCAAAGCCAGTGGCAGTATTATGACAGTATTTAGAGAATTCATCTGTGCCCTGTTCTGTTCTACCTCACAGAGCCCTGCTCTCTGTTACTTCGTTTCATTGCCTCTCTCCCTAGGACTAGGGCTGTTCTCCGATCTACAGCCTGTTCCCATGCCCTTTTGTGTCGGGTCATAACAGTGTGAGGAGAGAAAAGGGATCAATGACTACCACAAGTCCCACAGGTTCCTTGTTCAAGGGGCTGGAGAGTACAGATTTTGTGTATCTGTATATTTTACTGTCATGACACGTTCAAATGATAGATGCAGTTGCTACTGGCAGACTTTCCCCTTCTAGTTTCTCTTCCCAGTTTTCAGAAGGATTATGATCTGTAGGAGCTGGATGCACAGAGACTTCCACCTTTGCTTTCACTGCTTCCTCAGCGAGCAGGGAACAAACACTGAAAGGAGGGAACAGTCACTGGAGCGCAAATGAAGTTGAGCTGAAACTAGTTTTTTCTTCCTTCATTTTTTTTTCCTCTGATTAGATAAGTCAAAACACTACTTAGCACCTGGATTAGGCACTGTTGAGACACTTCAAAAAAATATGCCACGTTGATTGTATCATATTCTAAATGCCTTCGGCAATTCTGAATGCTGGCACAGAAGTATAAGAAATTGATACTGGTCAGCATCTACCAGTAATTTTCTACGTAGCATTTACATTATGCAGTTGTACATAGGCCTATAGCTCCGCAGGGATTACAGGATAACATTATGATAAAGTATCTGCCATAAACATAAAGGAATGTTCCAAATCCTATTAGCCAGGCGAATTTAAAAGCTGTCTTTTCCCTCTACACAAGACCTGAGAAGCTAATTGAACATAACTCAGTAGTTGTGATTGGCAAATATATTTAAGATTGTTGTAAGTCGAGTAGGGGCTTACAAGGCAATAACTCTCATTGGATCAGGCTCTTTATTCAGTGAGCCGTGCATGCTCCAGCCAGGTGTTGTGGAACATCTGGCTGCTGTGACGCTGTATTTTGCCATCGGAATCAACAAGTGGTTGCTGTGGCATTTGGGCATGTTCAACCATGCCATGATTTCTAAATGATGGTCTCGTGCCAACAGCAAAGAGATAAGACATTATGATCAGCATCTAGCTGCTGGTATCTGCTGCTTGGGTGTTCAGTGCCACTCGCTTGTGGAAACAGGAATCATGAAATAAAAGAAATTAAATTGTGTTATATCTGTATTTTTAATATAGCATTAAGTAAATGTACGTCATATGTATTTTGTCATATGTATTTATTGTGTGTTTACTGTGTTCCAGTGTATTTGCTGGCTGTCAGATTCCGTATCCTAAACGAGAATTCCTTAATGAAGATGAACCTGAAGAGAAAGGGGATAAGGTATAATAAACTTTTTTTTTTTAAGTGTGCAGTAAGGAAGAGTTATGGTGCTACCAAATGAAAACTAATAAATGTGAACAGTTAAGCAAAAATGTGTTTTCCAGGCAAGTCTGTCTTAAAACCACTTTCCAGTGAGATTAAAAGTAAGTATCAGATGACTTCGGGGTGTCTTGGGTGGTATCACCAGCCGTTTGCCCTGACCTGCAGGGAATGAGCTGGCTGAGTTCTGTCAGCAGTTGCCTGCTTTCAGCTGCCATCATTCCAGGAGGACCTTGCCTACCTCCTCCTGCACAATGAAAATACACTGCGATCACGGGAAAAGAATGGCATTTCCATTGTATGAATGGCATGCATCCAGCCATTTGAAAGGAGATGGTTGTCAGGGTCTCAAATAAATAGCGGCAGCCTGCTTCTGGCACTACATCAGAACATTTCATCCATCTGCACGCCGTTTCCTGATCGTGTTTTAAGGGCCCTCAGACAAAAGAGTTTTAAGGAGCATGAACTGTTCTGTAGTGACAATCCACTCTGAATACCCTCTTTCCCATAGTCCCTTAGACACGAGCAAGAGCTTGTTTGTCTGCGTAGTAAGTTTTGGTGTGTTTGCAACTTATCTGAGTTCAGCCATGCTACGTGACAGCAGTGGTTGTCCCATTATAGTGTGAAGGCTGAACAATACTGCTATAGTGTGTGATGAACCAGCTTGGTATTTTTTCTTAAGAGTGTACAATGAGGCACCAATTGTAACGTATAGCTAGCAAAATGTGAAGAAAACAACCATAAACTGTAATTATCTGAGGGCTGCTAGAGGACTGTTACTGTTTTGAGAAACTTTTTGACTACGTGCTTCTCTTTTCAGATTTTCTTTGTAGCATGAGAAACCAGCTGAGTTTAAAAGTGTGCCTATTGTGATGCATTTCAGACAGCAGATTTTGTTTTCAGAACAGAAATTGTGGATTCTTCTGTACTGAGAACAAGTGGTAATGTCCTGGATTTTTTTGTCCAGATAGTTATTCAAAAAGAGGAAACTGAAAGACCTAAGCAAAAATACAGTCAAAGTCGTGATACTGATTTGACTGTGATTTAGTTACTGATGTAGCTCTAACTCGCACAACTTTAAAAATAAGAACAAGCCTTATGAATTAAAATTACTCTGGCTTTTGTTTAGGCAGTGTATTTAAAAGTAAATATCTGTCTTTTCCATGGGAGTATTGCGAAGAAAAAACAATGGAATGTTTATATTTAAAACAGCCATTATATAAACAATCTTTGAGATCGCTGGGGACAGTCACGTATTTATGCACACTCCAAATAAAATTTTTTCAGACCGTGTAGGTAATTTAAGTTAAGCATTACTCATTGAATCTGTTCTCACAGTGTAGAAAACGCGAAGGTAAAGAATATCCTGAAAACTGGATCTGTTCCATGCTTTGTTTCTTTCTGATGATGTTGCAAGTGGAAGGACTTATTTATTTATTTATGATAGAGTTAGTTTCTGATCTTTTTTTAAAACAAAAGCCCTTGTATAGCCTTAGGAAATATGGAGGAGTTCTGTTTGTTTATTTGGAACTCACATCTTAATTGAATAATCTTTAACATAAGCATCCTTTCTTCAACGTGGCTAATTGTTAGTCAGCAAAGCTAAGCTGAGTGTTTGTAAAACAAAATTAAAGGATTCTTCCCTCATTAAAATTCTGTCAGGATCGGAATTTAATTTTGGTGACATGTCCAAGAGATGGTACATGGTCATATGTTGCTAACTTTAGACCTTGTATAGTGTTTATTTAAGAACCAACGTGAAATAAACCGACCTGTGGGTATTTTTGCAGTTGTGAGCTGTGTCCATGTGTTGAAGTGGTGCAGTTAGGCAACAGCCAGAATGCAATAGAGTAGATCTCAGTCTCTACCAAGGCAGTAGAAGTGGTAGCTGCACAGAAGAGCAAGCTAGTTAGGTAAACTTTGTGCTCATGTCCAAAGTGCCAAACATTAGACCCATGACAAACCGTGATGCTTAATTGTGAGAGTTCCTGCTGTATTTTTTTTACAGTTAACAAAACTGCAGTTTTTCAGCTCTCACAGTAGCAACCATCTCACTCGCATCCCAACATCCCTATGAAAACACAAATCTCAGAATCTAGCAGAAACACTGCCTTAGTTATTGGTGCTTGTTTGTATAAGTGAAGCCCAAACCATGATTTAAAAGATAAATTGCTTCTTAACAAAGTTTATGACAAGCTAGCGTGACGTAAACTTTTAAGAGTTTAAATCCCCCTGGAAGCAGAATCCAACTGGGATGGGATTTGAGGACTACTCATGGTAGGATATATTCCTGTTCTTGCTAAATGTGGAATGGAAATACAAGACATCTCTAAGTCCTCGGAGATGCAAGGCTTCTTTGTAATCTTTAAATATATCATGGCAAATTTGATTTGAATGTACCTTGGGAAACTGTGGTGGTGGATGTTGCAGTTACAGATGTTTGTCATTTGTCTGAGGTAACAAAATGCCTTCTCGTGATGGAGAGCATCAATTTTGTGCTAGTGGCAATTGATTGTCGTGATTTCCGAGAAAGTGATAATGTGAGGTTTTGATGAAAGGCTGCCATACCAAAGCTTTGAAAATTTCGTAAGCAGATATTCTGTGGAAAAGACTGTCCTGAAATGTTCCATATTACCAGGCAGTATAGTGTATGTCTGTCTGTCTGGGGGATGTTACTTAACTGTAAGGCTTTTTAATTCAAGCCATGAAAACTGTAGGGTTTTTCACGATGAGCAAGGTACGTATCTCACATTTAGAGCAAAATTGCTTTTCTTTGCTCTTCTCTTACTTGCTCTGTGGAGGAGCCCTCCCTGGTGCTTGCAAGCAAGCAAATGGGTGGGTTTCCTTCTAAGTGTCTGATCGTGGAGGGCAGAGATGCACTCTGCTGGTTTTCTAATGCTCTTTTCTGTCCGTAGCCCTCGGAAGCCCTCTGAGTACAGTGTCATTTGCTCCTATGATTCCTTTCTTAACTTTTTTCTCCCTTCTGTGACACCTTTCTCTTGTCTCTCTTCCTGTTAGGCCACTGTATCATCTTAACTCGCTGGCTTCTCTTCCTTTGCTATTTTTCACTTGTTCTTAGCAGATTCTTCTTTCATCTGTGGCCTCCTCTTTTGTCGTCAGCTGGTTCTCTCTGGTCGATTTTCACCTTCTGCAACTTCAATAAGATTTTATGACCCCCTACCTAGGCACCACGCTGGACTGCATTCCCAGTGTACCGCTTTTTCCAAGGTGCTTTTAAAAACACTGGAGAGCAAAAGGGGTATGACACTACGCTGGTTCTGCCACAAAATTTCCTCGCAACCTGGAAGAAATTATGTAATTTCTCCAGTCTCGGTTTGCTTACCTTTCTGGCAATACCGCTGCCAGCCTCCTTCGGATTATTTGCATTATTGCATTATTGTGTCATCTGTGAAAATTGGAAAAGTGGTTTTGATTCTGGGTGAATGGGGCTGTTGAAGCACTTACAATAATTTACTGTGGTTCACCACATCTGCCACTGAGCACTAGTGAAATTTTGGGGTTTTTTGATTCAGCTCATTAGGTGATTACTGCTTTATAAATAGCTCCTTCCACCCTCCTCTCTGTTATTCAGGGCTGAGTGCTTGGCTAGCTGCAGAAATCACCAGACTCTCATTCCAGTTTTAGTCAAGCTTGCTTTGTTCACGGAACAAAACCACAACAAAAAATAAAGGTGAACCACAAGCGGAATACCCCCATCTGAGGCGTGAAAGCCTTGCCGTGCTTTGCCGGTGAGCAGCTGGGCCTGCCCCATCGGCACGGCGCCGCCCGGCTCGGTGACCCCACCACGGTCACGGAGGAAATAACGGCGTGGTGTCTCTTCTTCCCCCCTAGAATCAGCAGCAGCAGAACCAACATCAGCAGCAAACAGCACCTCAGCAGCAGCCGCAGGCCGCGCCGCAGCCGCCGCAGCAGCAGCAGCAAAACAGCACCCAAACCAACGGGACGGCCGGGGGCGCGGGCGCGGGCGCCGGGGGCGCGGGCGCAGGACTCCAGCACAGCCAGGACTCCAGCCTCAACCAGGTGCCTCCAAACAAGAAACCACGCATAGGGCCTTCAGGCGCTAACTCAGGCGGGCCTGTCATGCCTTCAGATTATCAGGTACCTCTCGAGTTTTTGCCGCTTCCGATAACGTAGAGCCAAAATGTCATTTTCTCCCTTCCCCGCTGCAAGAACGAATTGTGTTTTAATGATTTTTTTTTCTTGTAACCTGAGCAGGCATGCTCTGATACATTAGATAAAAATGCAGGCTTAAAGCCTATTAGGGCAGTAAAAAGGTTTTGTGCTATGGTGAGTAATTTTCAATAGAATATGAGTTATATTTGCTGCACCCTGTAAAGGGTTGAGGACTAGTCCACTCCAGGAAAGCACTTAAACACATGCTTAAGTTTCTTCGAAAGTAATCATACTGAAACCAGTGGAACTATTTCATGAGTGTAAACGCTGCGTTAGATCAAGCTCAGAATACTTGGCTCTTGGCAAAATTAAATCCTGTGTGAAAGCAAAATTAGAGCCAGGCTTTTCCATTTGATTTCTGCTTCATTCTACCTCATATCATCAAACGTCTGGAATAATTCTGTAGTTTATTCTAATATTTTGTTAAATCTAATTCTAAAGTTAAAGAGAAAATGCATGTTAGCACAGGAATGATGTTTTGGTTCATCAGTATGATTCATGCTGAAGCAGGGCATAAACATGCATTGTTTCTAATGTGACCATTGAATGGATTTCATGTTTTCCAGTGCAGTAACATTCTTTAGTAAAAGCAGTATCACTGAGGTTTTTTTTTGACTTGCATACTTGTCTACGCTTACTAAAATATTTTCCACTGAAAAAGTGACTTGCACTAAATGTACAAAGTGTTGATTTAACCATGCTCTTCAATACTTGTGAATATATGCTCACTAGAACAGTAATAAGTTGAAAGTAGAATAATAGAAAGGTAGTTAGTAAAAGTATATTTTGACAGATGTTAGGGATTCTCTCTGCTTCAAGAGGATACAACCTTGGAGAATGCTGTTCAGGCTACTTTAAACTTAAATAAGCAGATGAATTTAAAAAAAAAAAAAAACAGCTCTGGAATTGCTTTGACTTACCCATCCAGACCTCCTCCACACACAATTGATTTCTCAGTGCCAGACATTTTTCTCTCATTTCTGTTTTACTCTTAATTACAAGTGATCATGAAGGCATTGAGGGCAACTTAAGGGTAAAGACAACAAGGTTGGGTTTTTAGTTGTTTTATTTTTTGTTTTGAAAACTTCCAGACAGCCTTGAGGTCTGGACAGATCACTACAGCTGTCTGACTACACAGTATTTATGGCTGGCCTGTTTTGGTCTGTATTTTGAGGACTGGTGTGCTGCGTTTGATGATGTCCATTATAGAATCCTTACAGAGCTCTCTGAAATGTCGGCAGGCTTCTCACAAGTTTTTAGCTGTCTAAATTCCATTTTTTGAGATAGATAGACTCTTTTTTACCCCCTATGGTCCTTCCTTCTAAGCTTTAACAGCACAGGCATCAAAATAACGATCTGTATGTTCCCTTTACGTCACTTGCTAAATTGTATGGTCTGATTATCATTTTTTACACTTGTATTTGGCTATCTGCCCTTAAATTCTAGCTGACTGTCGTCGGTTCAAAAAAGGAATGTCGGCAATTCGTACAAGTCTGACTTTGTTCAAAAAAAAAAAAAGGCGAATTCTCTTCTGCAGAACAAAAATAAGCACGGGCAAATTAATATGTTCTTGTAGTCTTACCGCATTAATTTTACTCCATTTTATCATACTCAGAAGTAGGAAGAAGAATCCTTTTGCTTTGATTTTCATTTAGACAGTGATCTAAAATCTAACTTGAATTTTTTTTGTAGTTCACCATCAACAATAGATGTTCCTTTTAAAAATGACAATAGGAATTTTTGTTGTATTTTACTGAGCATTCCTTATGAGACCTCAGGTTTTTTGCTTATCACAGTAAGCTGCTGCTTTTCATCCAGAACTAGTTCCTATAAAGTCATAGTATTTATCACAATTCTTTTTCTTTCCTGTTAAAAGTTGTAAAAACTTTCAGAATTTTGAGGCAAATTTCATGTTTCAGCCATTTTGTAAGCACTGTAAACAATCTAATCACGCAGTTCAAGCAAATCTGGTTAAGAGCATGTGTGCCACTGGGAGACATCTCTCCCAAAGCCAGCGTGGTGAGCTGTTATTTCCCAGACTGACCCTTGCAAACAAGTGAAGTTACTCAGTACAATCTATCGGTTATATTGATACCATATTGAGAAGCAGTGGTCTGCAAGATTGGACAGTCAGCAATGTTGTGTTTCACCTTGAAAGCAACCTTCATATTCCTGTATTTAGGCAGAACACAAAAAGTAATGCAATTATTTTTAGGTTTTAGTCCGTTCTCCAGTTTATGTGAAATTAAGGAGTATAAAACTACACACAGGAAAAGAAAGGGCAGAAGTTTTTACATTGCCTGAACTTTAGGTTCTTACTCTTCATCATCCAGCTGAGAAGTTGCCAGGATGCTTTCACAGCTCTCCTAGTTGGGATCTGGTGGGTAGATGAGACCACTGACTTGGCTCTTACCTTCACTGAGCAGTTGTGGAGAATGCTGTACTATGGACCTGCTTTATCTGTGGGATTTCCATTCAGAATTCTAACTTCTCCAGAGGTTTTCTGTAACTCCTAATTTTTATATTTAATCAGAATGTAGTTTTTTAACATTCTTTCTATGATGATCATAGTTTGCCAGTCTTGCTGATGATTCTTGGACATAGCCAGGTAGAACAATCCCCTAGACAGTGAACAGTAATCTTTTTTGAATGGATGCCTGACCCTGCAGTTAACTTTGTTGAAAAGAAATTGTTTGCTGATTAAATAGTACCTTTTTTGTAGACGCTCCTTTCTTGTGGATTGGGATGGGATTTACCTTGCTAGAGAGTCTCCTATACACTGAGCAGTACTTTTCATACAAGTGATTTTGCAGCTTTACGTGATTTTGCAGGTCATTATTAATTCTTGACGAGGAATGGATATGGTAATAAACATGCAAATTAAGCAGGCTGGAGGTCACAAATGATCCATGAATTTTGCTTGCTGAGATTGAGGTCCCCTGAGCTAATATCTCAAAGAGTGGAGGGAAAAAAACATTTAGCACATACATATAAATTTGAACATACATGCACCCATCACTAGGTTGAAAGACTCACCTAAAATTAGAATATTTTATCTTAGTGGACATCTTCTTGGTTAGATAAATTAAGTAGTTCTTAAGTCGTGGTTTTCTTTTTCTAAGGAACAGAGTAAGTTATTTCTCTGTAACGTTTTAATATTGCCTATCTTGAAAAGGGTGCTTTTGGTACTAGTAGTTGTTCGTTGTTGCATTAATAGTGCTTACAATAATGATAGACATAAGTTTAAGAAACAGCTGCTTTCTCTTTTGTCTTGTGCATTTTTCTCTGTTTTGTCGTGTGTATTTTTCCTTCAGAAATAGGTGTGTCCATGCTGTACTTCTAGATATCTGCCAGTGACGTGGTATACTTTCTGTGGTGTGTTAAGCCTGATTACAGATCAGATTTTATGGGACTTCAAACAGTAACACTGTTTAGTTAGTTTCTCCAACAGTCAAATTTTAATTAGCTTCAGAGAGGCTGAAAGTTTCCTGCGCTGCATAGTCCTAACAGGCTGGTTTTCATTCCCCTGTTCCCATTCTCTTTTTCTCCAGCACTCCAGCTCACGCCTGAGTTACCAAAGCAACATTCAGGGATCTTCTCAGTCCCAGAGTACAATGGGCTATTCCACATCATCTCAGCAGAGCTCTCAGTATCATCAATCTCACCAGTCTCACAGGTACTGAGAGGCTTAAGAGACTGCACTCAAAAAAAAGAACGGACTAAAAGCCAGAAGACTCCAGCAATATGAAGTTCATAATGATGAGAAGAACCAAAAACACAAACTATGATGCAGAATTAAAATTCACAATTGCAAAAGGAAAACTTTACTTACTGAAGACTTTTTTTTTTTTCCTGCCCCTTTATTGCCATAAAGGAGATTCTCGTGAAGTTTTCCTTCCTCCCTCCCTTGCATGTGCTCCATTGTGGTTACTCTAATGAACCCTTCTGATCTGAACCCAGCACTTAACTTCTTTAACCTTTGGAATTTTGAAGGATTCCTGGTGCACCTTCCTTATGCTGTAGTGATTGCCATAAATCTGTCTTTTCAATCTCTTTGATGGGATTTTAAAGTTTTAAAATCTTGAACTCCCAGGCTTTCAAGCTTGTATATAGTTAGTTTTATACTAGGCAAACCAGTTTAGCTATACAGGTATATTGCACCTTTTTAAAGCACTATGTTATTTTCACAGGATATTACTGTTTTGCTCATGGATGTCAAGAACAGCAAAATTTTACTGTTCCAGAGTATTTTACTATTCTGTTTTTATTAGTCTAGTTTTCAGGCGAGGTCTTAAAAAAAATAAAAATTAAAAAAGAAAAAGAAAAAAAAAAGAAAAAGGAAAAAGAAAAAAAACAACCCAAGTCTTTGCAGCGACAAATATGCTTCTTGCTACTGGACTGAACACCAAACAGAAGATTGCTGATATTTCTTAACTCATTCACATTGAATTCTTGAAATCACAGTGATCGTGCTCTGACTGGTTTTAAATTAAGCGTTGTTTTAAATGAGACCATGACAGTCACAGAAAAAGGAGATGCTTTCAGGATTTGTTGGAACAGAAGAATGGAATGTCTTCCCAGGCTGGACACCAAAATAGTCAGGAAAATGTATTTACTGCCCTCCAGTTTCAGTAGGAATGTGGTTGGTGGCTTGTTTTTCTGTTAAGCAGCTGATTAATGTATGCGAGAGTTCTGTAAACTTAGCTTCTCTTTCACATTCCTGAGTGTGACAGAAATACTAAGACTTATAAAAACAAATACATTTAATCATTTTATGTTAGAATTAATAATTAAGAGAAATTACTGTGCAGTTTGAGAAGCATGTTAAAAATTCTTCCTTTTTCATGTTTGTGATGCATACTCTATGTCCCTCACATTGCTGTGATTAACCCAGATTAGTTACACCAGATGCGCTTGATTGCACTGAAATGTTTCTTTTTCCCTAGAGCAAACATGTTTTGATTGTGCCTAAGGACTGTAAGTGGATGGGTAGCTGGCAGAAAATCCCCAGTAACTAAGCAGAGTTCAGAAGCATAATCAGAGGATCACTGTCCAACTTCTGTAACCACAGTTATTCGGAGAGACACAACGTATAATTTGGGACAGCTTCGTTTTTCCTTCAGCCTTCAGAAATAAGGCTGATTCTTGTTGCAGAAAACCTGGAAAAAAATATTAGTGAGGTTAGAAAGCTACCAGCAATGTAACATTGTGAGCTTCTAAAATTGGTGTTCAGAGAAGAGGTACAGTGAGATGAGTTTATATGTAAACAGTCAATGTTACAATCATATATACCGTGTTCTCCTCTGTCCTGTACCCATACAAAAAAAAGAAAATACTGTATATACCTGCACACGTTCACACTGCAGTTGTGATCAGACCCAGCAAAATGCTGTTGGATCTGTTTGCTGTCAGGAGAATGCTTTTTATCACAGCTAGACTGGAACTTAATTCTACTGGGTTTGATCTCCTGGTCACCTTTAGTGCCCCTTTCCCTATCGAAAATGCTGTTCTCATGCTTTTTTGCGAGCTGTTGGCTTAGTTTGGACATATCTACCATCATGTGGTTTTGACCACACCCAGCTTCTCTAGAAGAGTGACCAAAACCTGCTTTTGTCATCAAATAGGTAAGAAGGTGGTGAAAAGGAAATGAAGCAATTTGAAAGAAAAATAATCACATTTGTTTTCCGGGGAAAAATGGTCTCCCAGAGGATACTTCTAATGTGTAGCCCTTGAAATGCTACATGTACCCCAGTAACCTGTTTGGAAGGACAGATTTTAATCGTTTATTTCATTGCAGTGAATCTGGGGTTACATTCTTCCTGTAAATCGAATGTCCCACCTCTTACTGACGTTAGCGTGAGGTACCGTGAGCTATTGGACATCTGCTCAATGCCATGAAGCATCTTTTTTTTAAATATATTTGTGAAATGAATTTCACATCTCTGAAAGTTAACCCATGGCAGAGTAATTGTTGTCCCCTCCTGTTCTTCTCAGCCTTCAGTTTGCCCCAGATCCTTTTGTCTCTTCCTGACGTTTCTTTTCCCTGCCGTGACCTGAGGCTGACGATCAGCATTCGCGTAGTGGCGGGGAGACACGTTACTGTGTGGTTACGCTGGGCTCTGGTGCCAACGAGGCAAAATCATGGTGTAGATGAGTCTGTGTGTAGTGTGAAACCTCCCAGCACTGTAAGGTCCTTCAATTGAGTGAGCTTCCAGCTTCTAGAGCAACTGCCATGCCCTGTGACCAAGCCGAACGGATGTTTCTGCATCTGCTAGACCAGACAGATGGGCCCTGCCCAGTCCCCTCTAGATTCCGTGCACACATGCAGAGCTGAGCTGACTCCTGTTGCCTTCAAAGGAACAACTGAAAGGAGAGTGAGCAAACGCAAAGGCGTCTGCTGGAAAGTGTAAGCCGTGCACGCTCCTCTAGCTTTTCTGTCTTCTGGTTGGGAAATAATTTGCCTTTTCTTGTGAGCTTGCTGCGCATTTTTGGGGTGATGGCAGTCATTGTGAAAGAAGCCTTGCTTTTCAGGGGTAGTTTCTTGAGGTTTTAGGAAGTGAACTCTGTAGTGTGTCATGGGAAGCCAGGACCACGTCACTTTTATATTAGTTTCCGCCTGTGCAGTTTGGCTAGTACTCCCAGCTTTGCCTTTGCCCATAAGCTCTGTCCCCACGGCGGTGTTTCTCACTGGTGCGTGGAGAGGTGAGGGACGCCAGCAGAGGTGGGCGCTCCTTTTTGTGTGCAGGGGGGCAGAGCAGGCCGCTGAACTGCACGGTGAAGGAGAAATAAAAGGAAAGCTGCGAGTCCTGCACTGTATCTGTGACACTGTACCTGGGGAGGGGGAGGGAAGAGCATCCTTAGCGGGAGGGGTGGCGGGAAGCTACAAGTGTTCACGTATGTATAATATTTTATATGAACATAATAAGCTTAGTTCCCCTTCGTAATCTTCAGGAATGGTACTTTAACACCATTAAGCAAAGAATTGTTTTAGGATTAAATAAATGTATTGTACATAAGGCCATACGTAATCTTCTAAAAAAAAAAAATGTCGCCAGACAGGAGCGATGTGTATTACTATATGAAAAGAAGTCCTTAATGCACTGTTATCTCCTAAATATTTAGTAGTAAATTAATACTATTTAATTTTTTTAAAAATTTGTCTTGTGTAGACACTAAAAAGTATTACACAAAATGTGGACAGAACGTGTCCTTTTTAACAGCAATTTAAAGAACTTTTTATATATGTAAGGTAGTATACTTTTCAAATTGTTCTAGTTGTATTTTCCCATGTTTACTATTTGTGGAAGTGTGCCTGTCTCTACTCAGTTATTTTTTTCTAATAATTTCATGCACGCATCTTTCATTTTTTGTAGTTTTCATTAGGAATTATTGTGTATGCGCCTCATGCTGCCACAAAACGTTGCCGCTTCAGATCAATGGTGGCCACATTCAGCGATGCCCATGTCGATGGGTTAGCAAAACCACAAAGCGAAATACTTTTCTCATTCTAGAGTTAAGAGTTTACTGCTTTTAAGTTGTCCTGATGTCACTCTCAAAATGACTGTTAAAACTAAACTATGAGTTCATTGCATTTATTTTATATTCTTGGTTGTAATGAAATGGAATTGACTTTGCTTCAGTGTGAATTTTTTTAATAAAATAATATACATTTGTAATAATAATAAAAAGTTGAAATCACATAAGCGTGCTGAAAAGTTTCTGTAAACATTGGCTTAGGGCTACAAAGAGGGAAGAATACAGCCCACAAAATTGCAGTTGTAATTATATTCAGGATGTTTATGATAGCATACACCACACAAAACAAAGCTTGCAAAACCTCAGAGTTGAAATTATAGCTTTTAAAATGCCCACGAGGATATTCATGGTTATGCGTCTATCAGAATAGAATGAAGCCTTATGGAAAACAGAATGGACGGAATGGTTCTCTTTAGGTTTTGTCCTCTGTTGAAAAGTATTCCAGCGTGCCACACTGATGCCACTTGTTGAGATCCATTGTTACCAGCGTGACGATCCTACAGATTTGTCTTCTGGGAGGAAAAATAAATAAATAAATGGAATAGAAAGAAACGCTTTGTTACTGCATGCTGAGCCTAAATGTCCTCTTACTTATTCCTCCCACTGGACCTTGGAGGATTTCAAGGATTTCAGCTGGCAACAAGGAGAGAGCGGGAGCTAGAGCACGTTGGTGTTTTTCAAAGTGGATTTTTGTGTGCTTTGCTTATCTGTGTATTTCTATCCCATCTAATTGTTGTTTCGCAGACAGTTAACTTATTCCAAAAATCCCACTGTTTTCTCCATAATGCTTAATGCAGGTTAGAAGGGTTGGGGTTTACTTGCACTACAGATGGCATTAAGGAGGATTCACTTCCCTACGTGCCTTTTGCACAAAGGTAAGGTCAGGATTAGCCTTTTGCACAAGGATAATACTAGCAGAGGAATCATGAGTGATTTGTACATGATATTTCCAAGGATTGTTTTTATACTTCTAATGTCTTTCTCCTAGAAAGATGTAAATGCATTTCAGGCCATACTTACGGGGCACAGGATTCTCAGAAGGATTCATATGTAATGCTAAACGATCAGCTGAATGGCAAGTTTCATTAGCTGTAATTTTAAGAAAGGAAAGTGGTGTGTTTTGGAATGCCAAGCAATCGGATTGCAATTGTCTTTGGTGCTAATTTGGCTACTAAAGGATCAGAGCCCAATTCTGGTATCTGCAACTCGAGTACAATCCTGCTGTCAAATCTGTTTCCTGCCCAAACCCAGAGCTTAGCCTCATGGATGAAGAGCTGCTGCTTTGGCCTCAGAACAGCTGAGCACCACCAGCTCCGCACTCCTCATAGTTCTGCCTCTGCCTTCTGTCTGTTGGTAAGGTTGTGCTCAGCCAGTGCGTCAATGTGGATGTCCTTCTTAAAGCCTCTTATGTTGGCTGTGCTCCAGTCTTCATTCTTCTACAGCATCTCTCGCTGCTTTTTCTGCGTGGTTGTGCAATTTACAGTCTAATCCAGGCCCATCATAATCGGTGCTCCTGGAGACCTGTCATGTAAGCTTCTGAAAAATTCCCTCCCAGCTAGGTATCTTACACATCCGTCATCGAAACACTTCAGCTTTGATATCTATGAAAGTTTAATATTTTAAGCAACTGGTGTGCTATGCGTCGTACGTACCTACCGTGTTAATGGATGCTGCCTCGGCGTTTCATTGTACCCTCCAGTCTGTCTCTATCCATCCGTCACCTCTCTGCGTGGTCATTTTAAGCTCCCTGGGACAGGAAGGGTCAGTTTGTCCGAATGCAGTAGTTTCGTGACGAGTGCTTGCAGGCACTCTGTATTACAGATAACGATCACTGGAATGCCCCATTTTTTACTGCAGGTCAATATGCAGTAGTAGTGTGAGAAGCAATTTTCACGTGCTGTTTGAACACAGAAAACATCGTATTGGTGCCAAATACTATCAGTTTGATCTGGCCAAACGTGGAACTTCAGCAAGCATCATTCCAGTAGCCAAAAAATTTCAGTGCTTTACCTGTAATGTTTTTTAACAGGTGGATACATCTTTTGCATTCCAGAGAACTTCATGTCCTTGTTTAAGACTTCAGAGAAATAAAGAAAAAAAACAGCTTCGGTTTATTTTGTTATTTTTATAGGAACAAAGAAAAATATTATTGCATGATGACTACAACGATTTTTTCATTGGCCAAATAAATACTTACTAGAGCAATAATTGTTTGAGGTAGATTAAAACCACCAACAAGGTTATGAAAGATATGTGTGCGGTTATAGCTGAGCTGTTGAAATTGCTGTGTGAGTACCACAGCTGTATGTAACAGATATTCAAGATAATCCACGGTAGATGTTTTTGAAAAATATAACCATTAGGATTTAAAGTCCGAAAGCAATGCCAACCTGCCTAATAATTTTTATATAATGTGCTTGTATTGGAATACTATAGGATAAGTTTCTCCAGCTTTGTACTGCTAAGTGTGTTGCATGGTCTGTAAGAGGCCATTTCTGTGATTAATACGTAGCATGTTCTTCAAAGTATCTTGAAGGGGGTAGAGAATTTGGGAGCGTGTAAACTATACAGGCGTGTTGCATACAGCAAACACACAGCTACAGGAAATATTCAGCAGTATGTTCCTTTAGCTGAAAGGTCTTCTAATGCTGTTTGGCAAGAAGCTATGTGAACCTCCAACTCTGTCCCAGTCTGTTTTCAGAATGGAATTTTGCTTTGTTAATACTAGCAGTGAAGGTTATTAAAAATACAATAAATTAGTAAAGGAGAATCCGCATTATTTTTTAAATACCATTTTTTAAAAATGAGGAACAAAGAAAGCAGGTGTTTTTTTTTTTTTAACCAATTCCTGGATGTAGTGTGGTAACCAGCAGTGGTGTGGTGACCAGCATGTTCTATGCACTCTCTTTCTCACAAGACTAATAAAGTGTCTTACATAATGAAAAACCCAACATGCAAAGCACTGAAGAAAGGAATTCTTCATAGCTATCCTCAGCAAATAAAGTTTTAATCATGGACCAGGTCCTGCTGAATGATGCGTGGCTTGGTAAGATAATTCCCTCCTTCCACTTGTAGGAATTTCTTGGGATGTTAGAAAGCAAAGGAGTGACAATATGGTGGCCTTTTGATCATATAAGTTATAATGCTATCATCATACAAGTTATAATGCTATGAAGTTTAGGTGCCAGAAGTTCTCCAGAACATGACGAACTGTTAAATACATTTGAAAATGTATTTTTAACATATACATTAAAAATACTTCCCACTGTTATCTGTGGAACGTGGCGCAGCCCAGCTCTGGCAAGGTGACCTCTTGCTCTGAAAGCTTGGCCTGGCCAGGGGCATGGCTGTCAGTTCGGAGCCTTGTAGACAATTTAAACAAGTGGACACTGACCTTTAACCTGTGCACTTAGGTCTCACAGGTCTGTGGAAGAGCAATTGATTTTTAAAGAAATCCTACTTCCTTGGCTGAAAAGTGAACCAGAGAACTACGAAATAAAAGGCTCAAAGTCTTACCACAAGTCTCCTATAGCTCTGTTTGATAGATAGTGCTAGGAGATGTCTGTAGATCGTCAGATTGTGTTATTAGTGCTAGACTGTACAGCACAAAAACATCTGGTTTTGGTCTTGCCTTTATCTAATATGATGTAGAACAAGTCATTTGTGAAATTGTGATTTTCTGTTTTCAACCTATTTGAATTGTATGAGTCATTCTTGCAGTGGTACACAAGAAAGAAGGACAGTTTCCAATACTTTGGTTTTGGCACTGAAACTCTGAATATTAACAAAGAGAAACTAAAAGAGATCAGGGCTTCTCCCTTGCTGGTGCCCTCTCTTGTTACAGCAGAGATCCAAGCAGGCAGTGTTATATTATGGCATTGTGTAATAACTGCAGTTCTTTGAAATCTTTTGAGTTTTAAAGAGCATCATCTATCTCAAGTATAGGATCACAACTGTAGAAGCTGTACGTAGGTAAGTTGACATAAATGAGTCACCTTTACTAAGTTCTCTGCACACAGCAAGCAAACCGACTCAATCATTCATGTCAAAAAGCTTATGGACTTTGGTCTTACCAGCCCATAAATGCATGAATATTTGCATAGTTTATGGTTTCAAAATACTCCCCCTGGTAATAATAGAGCCTTTGTTTAAGAGCTTTTCTTATTATTGTTGGGTGTTTTCTGTAGCTTGCAGTATCCCACAAGCACAGAAAACAAATCCCTACCCATGTAACGAAACAATGGAGACATCTACTAACACGCCCTGGTGGGTACGTCCCAGCGGGGATTTACAAGAAGAGTTTCTTCTACGTAGTGCTGTTGCCGGGTGAAAGCTGGAAGTCCCCTGTGACTTTGAGACAGTCAGGTCCAGGCAGCAGGGATGAAGTAACTTCTGTTATCATCCAGAGTGATACTGGAGCTGCTTAAGTGTATTTGAGTCATCTGAGATCCTGACGTGTATCATGTTTGCATACTGGCCGCATGCTTTCATCTCTGAGAACTCGGCCTTGCATGATAACGTTTACATATATTCGGTCTGTGGAGAAAGGCTCGACTAGGATTTGCTAATGTAAATCTTATAAAACAGTTGTCAGTGGGCTGTGTGTGCTGGAAGATGTAAGAAATGACCCGCCAGCTAGATCAGAAGCAGGCATATTCTTCCCCCCTAATGTGCCAAACTCATATATCAGTTGCAGTGCGTCATGCTTTTATTAATACACAGTGGTTGTGCTATTCCAAGACTGTGTTATCGCTGCAACTTCTCGTATGTCAGAGCTGAGGTAATCCATTTGTATTCTACCTAGCTCCTTCATGATGTTTTGCATGGTACTGTGGGGACAGCAGCAATTCACTGGTCTATGGCTTTGTGTAGCCTACAGACTACCTTGAAAATCAAATCCAAAGAGCACCACAGCGGTATTCAGTTTTGCCCTTGTATGCCCTGAGCTTCTGGTGCATGGGATGTGACATGAATGTGGAGAGGACAGGGCAAGAGAGTGGGAAGGGTCCCTACTTCTGTGGGATCGGGGATGGTCTCTGGGTATGCCACGTGTGGATGTCAAAGCGAAAGACACTTGTGCTTTTGGATTTCAGGCTCTTGCAACACAGGCGAACTTCAGCAGTATGCTTATTTAAGTTATTAGGAAATGTCCTAAGTTTATTTAGGCCGATGTGGCTAATAAAGCCATGTTGACTGTGATAGTCTTCTCTTGAGTTAAAAAAAAAGACCAAATTTCCTATGTCTCGTTCCTCTCGTGCACGTATCCGAATATGGAGTTAAGGAATAGTCTGCTCCCCAAAAATGCAGTGACAAAACAGGATACCCTGCGTAGCCAAAAGAGCTATGCACACTAAATATAACCGTGCTGAGCATTCATCATGGGTTTCAGGTTTACACGACGCACGGCAGCTTCGGATGCTCCAGGCCAGATGTCCCCCACCACGTAACGTGAGCGCTTCCTGCAGCGGGGTGCCAGACCAGCGCTGTAGCTGCTGCTGGGTAACTCAGTTATCTGACCGAGACCTGGGTGTCCTGAGCCCAAACCATCTTGTCTGCAAGAGTCATGTGGCTGTGGGCTGCAGTGTTTGCAAAGTATTGAGTGAGTTGGTCCTCCAAGAACGGCTGGAAAGCGGTGTGGGTGGCACAGAGGTCCTCTTTGGGGTTGCTGCTCCAGCCACGAATGCAATGCGCTGTCATGGGGCAGCTCCAACTGTGAGGCCCACGTGTGGAGATGGAAAGGGAGATGATTATCCAATCCCCGGGAGCAACGGGCCCACCTTATGCAACCTGTCAACACGCGTTGCGCTGAGTGGGAGTCGCAGGAAAGGTGCCAGAAGTACCTGAGGTGAGCCGGGAGGGGCTGGTGCTGCTGCTGCTGTGCTGCCGCTGCTGGGGCGGGAGAGGCTCTGGTGTTCAGGTCTGTTTTCTTGGACGCTTTGCAAACTCTGACTCTTCAGGCAAACTCTCTGAACTCTCCAAAGTCCGATCATTAATCTCGCCTTTGCCAAGGAGAGAACAAGCAGCTGAAAATGTGAAAAGGATTGGGGCCAGTAGCGATGTGCCAGCTGATGTTGCTAGGAAGGTCCAACAAGTCCCATGCTTGGGTGACAGTAGGACTTTAGGAAGAGTTTTTTGAAGCATGTCCTTCTGTTTCTTTGCAGCGTCCCAGATCCAGACCTCATTTTGTTGTGTTTGCCTCACTGAAGACTCATGCTGGAACTGGGAGTTCATTGGGTTTGGAAGGATTTGGGAAAAGCCTCAGCCTCTTGCATCTTCTCCTTCCAGCTCTGCTCACCTGCTAGGGCAGCTGTAAGCTTTGGCTCCTGGATGCAGTGTTTGGCCAAATGCCTCACTTCATACTGTGGCTCAACTTCACCCAGGCCTGTTGGTATAATCCTACTCAAGCCCTTTCTTTTCCTGACCCCCTGCAGCCTGCACTCTTGGATACAATTTTGCAGGCAATGGTAGATGCACCAAACCAGAGTATATTCAGAGAGCCCTTGGGTGTTTTGTTTCACTTTGCTTTTGCTGCCAGAAGGGCTGTCCTGTCACCAGTGCTGTCTGGGTCCTGGTGGTCTCAGGGAGCTGGCTGACAACTCTGGTGTTTGTTTGTCAGGGTGTCTAAGGGTATGGTGCATTTTAATGCATGCCCTGAGCTCTCTTGGTGTTCTTGTCTTCAAGTTTTCTTGCATATTATACCGTCAGCAGATGGAAGCATTGTGTGCTGCAGGCATCATCTGCCATGAGATGGGTCTGCTGCTCAGAAGACACGAGTCTAACTGAGGAATTGCATCTCTGTGACCTGCAAGTCAAGCAGAAAGAGCTGAGAGAAATGTGAGTTCCGTGGTTGCAACAGGCAGAAGAAAGCCTGCAAAGGTGCAGGGCTCTGATCAGCCCTGATTTCACAGCGGGAGGTTTGTACAAGCCCTCAGTCAGAGGCCCAGTCCTGCCGCTGACAGAGGGGAGGCCACAGGGTGGTGAAGCAAGGTGTCCAGGCTGCAGGGTGACCTGAGGCCTCTGACGGTGAGGAGGGGCCTGGCCACCTCTCATGCTCCATGTGGAGGGGCCCTCAGCACCCCACCAGCCCCGGCTTCATCACCTTGGCCTCTTCCCTCTGCAAACCTGCCTGCCTGACCCAGAGCTTTGGGAAGGACAAACACCTGAAGACCTGCACCGACTGCGATGACCTTCCCACTCCACGAGAAGATAGCCGGACCTTTCCAAGAAGCCCTTGGGACAAGGCTTTTGGCTTCGCTTTGCAGGTGCTGACGGGAAAAGCATGGGGAGGACACGAACCAGCCCTGCCAGAGCCCACTGGGATGGCTGACGGCCTGCGAGGGGCGGGGGCGGGCGCCAGGAGGTGCTCCTGTGTATTTCGTTTACGATCTGCTGATTTGCATCTGGCTGGGGTTCGAGCACGCATGATTCACGCTCGCACGGGCAGGTGGGAGCGGCCCCATTACTTTCCTTTGAATCACTCCGCGTTGTCACCAGAGCACGCTTCAGCAGCCACGTGTGCGCGCGAGGCCCAGCGGGCCCGGTGGGAGCGGGCTGGACCAACCTTGCCTAGGCTTGAAGAGTGAGCAAGCGCCATGCTGCGGGAGTTTCTCCTGGCTTCTGGTCTTTGCATGAGGTCCTCTCGTCAGCATCCCCACTTTGAGTCCTCTCCCGGGCTCTTGGAGCATCAGCACTCTCGTTCTCCCTGCTGAGTGGTTGCTGGACCTCAGAGGTGGCGGGGTCATCACGGACCCGTGGTTCCCACCCCCTGTCCGGAGACATGTGGGCTATCCATGCCTTTCCTGTTGTATTACAAAGCGTGCAGGGATGGGTCAGTTCCGACCTGTTTGATACAGACGTACGAGCTACCTGCGCTGCCTCGTGGCAGCTGGCGAGAGCACCTGCAAGCTGAAGCACGGGGAGAGCAGTGAAGCGCTGCTGCCCACCAGCCCCCCGAAATGGCGGCGGAGCAAGCACCAGGACATCCTCCTGCAGAGCTGGGGAGAGCCGGGGCTTTGCTGCCCTGCCAGCACGGGGTGTCTCTTTAGGAAGCTAGCGCTGCTTATCAGTTAGGGGTTTTGTCTTGTGGGTTTCCCTCTTGATAGAGAACTCCATGCAGATGTTGAAATTCACGTTTCTTGACAGGAGTTTGGCTAAGGGCTCTCTATCACATAAACCACAAGCAGCTTTAGCACGGGTCAGAGCCAATTGCTTTCCCAGAGCCTTTTGGAGAGCAGGCTTGTGCTGGCTTCACTGGCTGGCTTCAGAGCAAAGCTGCTGCAGTCTGATTTGGCTTTTGCAAACAGCTTCTTGAGGTTTGAAAGCAAAATATACAACAAAATATATGCCCCAGCAGTTGCCCATTTTATTTTATTTTATTATTTTATTTTATTTTATTTTATTTTATTATTTTTTTTTTATTTTTTTTTTATTTTTATTTTTATTTTTATTTTTATTTTTTTTATTTTTATTTATTTTTATTTTTTTTTATTTTTGTTTGGCAAGCCTCCACAGGCCTGTGATGGGGTTTGTAAATGTGTTTTTTGTTTGCCTGCATTCTGGCCAAAAAGCAGTACTCAGGACCCAGGTGAGTTGGTACGAGGACCCCAAATCTGGAGTGCAGCATCGGCCTGTTTCTTGGTGCTGGCCCTGCATCTCTGCTGCCAGGCCCCTTTTACTCCAGAGACTAAATGAGAATTTGCTGTTGATGTTTGATCAGAGTGGATAACCTCATGTGGGGTCAGAGATCACATCTCTAACCAGGTGGTACCTGGCCTGCTCTTTCTTCCTTTTAAATCTCGAAGTGAAGGTGCTTTGCTGGGCTGACTGAGTGTGGCTCCCTTCTTTTGCTGCTGGCATTCAAACCAAACGCCTGTGTGCACGCTCAGCTGAGCACTGGCTCCTCACCCAGCTCCTCACAGTGCTGCCAGCTCCCACCAAACCTCACTGCACCCATCCTCACCTCCAGGTGGTCAGCTGCGTGTGGTGCCTGGCACCGGCCTGCAGGGGAAGGGGCAGGAGAGCTGGAAGGAGACCATTTTGCCGTCTGGATGGGGCTGAGGAGCTCAGTAGCCAAGCCCGGTGAGCAGGACCTCTGCCAGGGGTTGCCTGCCATCTGCTGGCAAATCCCACGGGATGGCTGGAGCTTGGGAGGGAGCTGCAAAAGGAGGGCCCGTGCCTGCCCCTCCTGCTGGGGCAGCTGCTTGGAGCATCCCGATGGTGGCAGAGGACACTGGGCAGTCCCCAGGCAGCAAGCGGGGGCTTCAGCAGAAGGCCAGACCCAGACCTTGGTCCTGATGTTGGCTCGTCCCTGCTTCTCTTTGCCTGGGACTTCGTCCCACTCTGTGAAAAGCTGGGCTGCGCTGAACCATTCAGCATTGCCCACTGTGGTTGTGGGTTTGGTTTTTTTATTTCTCTGCTCCCTTCCTTTTTTTCCCACCAGGACTGAATTAGGATGGGTTTTGTGGCTGGACAGTCTGGAGTAGTGCCGGACCCTGCTTGTGAGCAGCGCCAGTGGTGCAGAACAGCTTTTGGTGAGATTTTTGGAGAAATTTGTGGGATTCCAGTGCATCTGTCCAGGCAAAACCAGCCAGCGTGTCTGCTGTACGCCTTGAACCACTTCTGAATTGAAGCCACATGTGGGAAGCTCAGAAACGCCACCAGGAGCAGTTCTGGTACCAGGGGACAAGCGGCCCCGGGTTCCACATCTGGCTGTGGCGGCGGTGGTTTCTTTAGCTCCAAAAATTGCAGGAGCAAGTACTTGGTGTGCTTTTTACTGCATCTTAACCTTGATTTTTTTTTATGTACAAATTGTCACAGTCCATTTGACTCTCTTGCATTGCTCGGTTATGCCTCTCTTGTAACAATGCACTGCCTCTCCTGTAATAATACACCGCAGACAAACACGACTGCCCCAGCCTGGGAGGGCATGAGTACCTGACACGGGGTGCCCCACTGCGATCTCTTTGTAGCAGCATCTGCAGACAGATGCAGTATTTATATGTGGGATGGCTGCAGGTGCTGTAAAAAGAAGGAAGGCGCTGTTTAACGAGATGTCCTGTGCTATCTGTGTGTGAGAAGATTGCTATAATGCTGTACAACTTTGACCATCTTTCTCTCCAAGATAGTTTCTGGCTGCGTTTCTCTGTTCGCCATGATTCAGAGCTGTTGAAATAGTTTTAAACATTGGGGATCTTGCACAATGTAAGAAAACGCTGCCATTCTTGCTTAATGGCAGAAGGAAAGTAATGGCAGGTTATTACAAAAAAATACCTGCAGGGAGAGATGCTGGTTTCATTTCCTTGCTTGTTTAAGCTGAACTGCTGTCTTTGTGTTTGTTGGTGCCGAATGATTTTGGTCCCTCTGCTGTATGGCTGAGTGCTGCTTTATATACCTTAAAGATGCTGCCTGAAGCAATGCCTCTGCTTCACCAAGTGCTGAAAATCGAGGAGCTAAGAGAATCCAGGCGCCAGTGAGAGGCGAAGGTGATGTGCGGATGATGCTCAGGATGTCAACACCTCGCGTGCAGCTCTCCAGGGAAGCTCAGTGTGTGTGGGGAAGGGGCAGCAGCTCCTCTCAGCTCTGCTGCTGCACGTTTGCAGAGCTGCAGCCTTTGCCCTGCTTGACCTGTGCTCTCTGGGGTGGCGGTTCAAGGACGGCTCACCCCGGTGAGATGCTCTCTTTGTGGGAGTTGGCGGCAGGCCTCTGCAGCGCTGCCCGAGCCCCTGCAAGCCTCCCCACCTGCTGCACGGCCGCCTCCTTACCCGCACGGAGGATCACAGCGTGTCGCTGGCTGCCGGCCCGGGATGGCTGCCCAAAGCCGCCCGCTCCCCGAGTGGGGAACCCGACACCGGGGCCCTCTGACGGGGCACAGAAACGCGCTGTGCCCTGATATAACTTTTTATGGGCAGCCACGCCACGCTTTGTGGAGGAAAATTGCGCCCTCGTCCATGTATCCCGCGGCTGCCGATCCATCACGGCACGCTGAAGACACGATGGCATCTTCAAAACGTGTCATACCAAGCAAAGTGTTTTTCTCCTGGTGTGGCAGTAATCCCAATTAGGGCTGTAATGCACGAATGTGTGAGATACGTGGCTCCTCGAACAGGGCTTGTTTATGCAAGCATTTTGGTGCCGTGCCTGCAGGGAGCACAGCCCTGACAGCGAAACAGCATCCGCAAGCAAATGAGCAGAGAGGCAGCAGCAAGGCCTCATCTGAGAGGGAAATTAGCATTTTAATATTCTGCGCGGGGCTTTGCTGGGTGGCCAGGGCTCGTAGGCGCCGTGTAATAACGACACTGATAATTAATAATAATTCCGATGCTGAAGCGGCACGGTGAGTGCCTAGTGGTGGGCTCTCAGGTGAAAGGGGCTTGGTGGGACTGGGCAGGCAGAGGGGCCAGGGCCAGACCCCCGGCCAGGAAAGGGCTGGGGGCCAAGGTAATTAACTAATGATGGGCACAGCAGGCGCTGCTTCAGCCTGATACTGCAATTTCTCCTCAGGCATTTCCCCGTAACCTGCCTCCAGTGCGATTTTTCTGTCAAACATATCTGTTGCTCTCACTCTTTTTTTTTTTTAATTTTAATGGTGGCGCTTGCTGTTCTCACAAGAGCCATTTGCCAGCTGCTGCAGCGAGCTCTTCCCCATGCACCGAAGCAAAGCTAAAGCAGGGCTTCGTGTCTCAGCAGGTGAGCATCGCCGCGGTGCGGCCTGACCAGCACAGCCCCACCTCACTGCTCTGGGCAGCAGCTCCCAGGGACTGAATTTTGCTTTACCTCCTATTTTTATATCTGTATTTTGGAAGTCTCTCTCTGAGGTCTGCCTGGCTGGATTTCTGTCTCTTTTATGGTATCCTAAAATTATTGGCCAATGCTCATTCTCTTCGTTTGGTAAAATGTTAAAAGCCTCTTCCTAAATCCAGGTGGTTCCTCTCGAATTTGGGTTTCTGTCCACTTCAAACCCTAGAGATAGAGAGAGAGAGACAGATTTTGAGTCCAAATTAGTTGTCTGGAAATTGTACTCTGAGATAAAACCGTGCTGCTAGCCACTGCGAGCGGTGCAGGAGGTAAGGCTGGCAGCACGCCGACAGCTGCCGTCTCCCTTTCGGGAGGTTTCCCCGAGGCTGCTTTGCTCACGGACACTCACTCAGTGGGTGACCTGCAGCCTTTGGGTGAGAGGGAGAGCTGGTACAGGCTCACACTGGTGCTGTCTTAATGCCCACAGCGGGACCTCTTCAGTTTTAGCAGTAGCACTTTGCTGGAAACCAGCTCTGAGGATCCCACCGAGAGGGTGAGGCCTATGGAGCAGATTGCCTCAGGACGTGGTAAGCCCAGGATCCACAGAGCTTCTGGGAGGGAACGATCAGGCCTGGAGCTGGAGCAACAGCAGGGGAGAGATCTCCTGTGGTCCACGTTTTTCCCAGTCACCACTAGCCTACCTGCAAGGCCATGGGGTTTAGGGCCAGGCAGGCTTTCAAGGGAATGCAATCACCAAAAATACCTCCGGGATCTCGCTTCTTTGCAGATGGAGATGGATGTTGTTTGCATTCTCAGCAAAAAATACATTTGCTTGATCTCTCTGGTCTCCAGACTGCACCGTGCCCATGAAGAGCGAGGCCTTCAGGCCCTCTCACATGTGCTCATTTTAACACACCAGGAGGCAAGGATGTAGTCGAAGTTGCAGTTTTTGCACCTCTGGGAAAGTAGCTGGGATTCCCATATGAGATCAGGGATATTAGCAAGGCTCTATGAAATCAGTGTCTGCACAAGCAGGAGGTTGCCTGGAGACTGACTGACTTACTCTGGGGTTTATATGCTCTTTTCATTTTTCAGTCTTTCCTCAGACAGGCTGTAATGCTGCCCCCCTGCCTCTCCGATGTACGCTTGTATCTTGGATGCAGATAAAGCATCACCATCTACTGGCGGCCAAAAGGATAACGGTAAAATAACGCAGCGGGTAATGAAATGAGGGAATAGGCCATGCTTTGGCCAGGTACCTGTGTGAGACGTTGCAGGGAGGGAGGGAAGGAGCTCAGAGCTCTGCTTTGCACCTCCTCACCCTGCGGCTTTTGGTCTCGTGTGCAGGACAGGGTGATGTTCCTGGCCCAGGGGCCGCGTGCCGTACTGGGCGAGGCTGCAATGGGCTGGGGCAGTGGTGGCTTGGTGCCTGGAAATGGGACACGGCGAAGGCTGTGCCCTGCCCCAGAAAGCAGCCGGGCTGTCCCCGCAGGGGCTGGGCACAGGTCTCCAGCCAGCTGGGACGCTTCCCGGCCATCACAGCCAGGTGCCAAGTGCAGGAAAGATACGGTTTCTGCAACGCCCTTTGCAGCAAAGTGACCAGTGGACCCAGTGCGGCGTGTGTGAAGATAGGGGGATGTTATTTGCTGCCCTGACTCATGCCTGTTGATGGGTTGCTGCAATCGGGTGGAGATGTGACAAGCCACGGTGACCAGGAGGGAGTTGGGAGTCATCTTCTGATGGCAGGGGGGATGCTCCACAGCCCACGACTTTGCTGCTGTACTTGCTAGAGGAGTGGGGCCGAGCGTGGCCACGGTTTGCCTGCACTCTCCAGAAGCCCCCCAGTGGGAGGTCTGGGGTCCCACAGCCATGCACAGACCTCAGGGCAGGGGTGAGCATGGCTGGGGACAGTGATGGAGGGAATCTCCTTCCAACAGCAGCTCTTGTCCCTCTTCCCCACAGTGTTTTGCCCTCAAATAAAACCTTGCCTTTGGTTTACGTGTGGAGCGTGTGGAGGTGGCAGCCACCCTGGAGGTTACAGTATGGGCTCAGTTTTTATTGCCCACACAGGCGTTTCCCCTACTTGCTGGCTGGATTTTGAAGCTTGTGCTGATCTTCACGTCACTGCTGCAAGGCTGCCGCCAGCAGCCAGGTTTCAGTGTGGGCAGGCACGCTGTGCCTACGTTGGTGCCAGGTGTCAGTAAAGGTGCACAGGAGGCGTGCTGCTTCTTCCCAAGTTTCCTGGACCCGTTGTGCTGCACACTTTTAAGAGGAATTGCTGGGAACTCAAGCACCCAGCAGACAGGTCACATTGCCTCCTAGGATAGACACCACCAGGCTCTACCAAATCTTGACTTTGCTTCTGATTGCCACTTGAAAGGGTCTGCTCTAAACTATCTCCTAACACTCTTCCAAGAGGCTGCAGCTGGGGCTGCAACCACAGAGGGGAGAGGAACAAAAAGCCACCCCGCCGTTAGGTTGTTGTATGCTTTTTCTTACAGAAGGCACTACAACCATCACCTCCCTCTGTTTGCAAAAGCCCATCAGAAAGCCAAGAGAAATACCGCTTGGCTTCAAGAAAATACTGCTCAGGATGAACCTTCCTGTCCATACATCAGTGCTGTTTCCCTTTCTTCTTTACGCTGTCTGGGGCATTTGCAGCATGCTGCAGCAGTAACAGCCTGCTGCCCTGGCCCAAGCAGTTGCTGTCCCTTGTGCCAGGCGGCTGGAGGAGCAACTGCTGAGCCAGGAGGAAGCAGGCGGTGCCGGGGGCTCCCCTGATGTTGTCACAGCACAGTTAAATATTTTGGGTTTCAGTGGGCCACACAACCCTGGTATATCAACCTGGGGGAAGGCAGCGAGTCTCCCAGCCTGGAACTCACGGGCTCCCCAGTTCACCCACCCTTCTCTTGTGAGTAACACATGACACGAGGAGGAGAGGGTGTTAAAGTTGCAAAAAAAAAATTTCCTTCTTTAACTTTAAAAGGCGACCCTTGCAAATCGCTCAACCTGTGCCTTATGATATGGCACTGAACTACATGACTGTGCTATACGATCAATTCCCAGGGCAAATGTTTGAAGGTGTAGGAGCAAGAGCCCGGGGACAGCTTTAAATCTGGTTTCTCATAGTTTCCTGGCTCTCAGTTTTGCCAGAAAAACAAAATGTCCCTCTTTAATTTGCTGGTTTTGCACGCCTGTCTATGCACCACCACAAAAGCGGTGCGGCTTGTGGAACAGAGCCAGCAAGGAGGACAACAGCCCGGATGCGAAGCAGCCGTCATTTTGGGATAGTGGAGAAGCACGTGTGGGGACGTGGGGCCGCCCCCAGGCTGGGAGGTGCAGCAAAGCTTTTCCTACCCCACAGCAAGGGCAGCTGCAGCAGCCTTCTGCCTCTCCCAGGAGCAGAGGGGGACAGAGGCGTGTTTCACCAGGTCACTGCTGCTACAACCATTAAGGTTTTTGTTGTTCTCATTCTCCGATTATTTTGCTTTGACTGATCTTCATTGGAGCCAAATGAAGATGATGAGAACTGCAAATAGGTAATGCCTGATCTCAAGGCTAGAGCTACATTTCTTTACTGTTTTTTCCCCCTGTACCACTGTGAGATATGAGGGAGACTTAGTTACAGCTTTGTGTTCCTTACACGTTGAAAAACTCCTTCAGTATCCCAGGGACTGCACTGGCAATGCTTGTCCACGTCCATGGATCATTCACTTGGTTATTTTTTCCAGTACAAGTGCTTTTTTTGCAGTTCACTTTCACTGTCTCTTTAAAGGAAAAACAAAAATAGCAGTCTTTCAAGGGTATCAACAAATCAGGCATTATTTTGAGAATTTGGGTTATCCTAGGCTTCTCTGAAGAGCTCTACAACATAAACTTTTAAGAAAGGCATTGTGAAAATACACAACAACTGAAAAAAAACCATGTTTTTAATATGAAAATTTGCGCCTCAGCCATCTTTCACTGTTTTGTTGGCAACCGCTGATGTTGGATCAGAGGGAAAATATGTTCCGAAATATATTTTGCAGTGACTATTTTGGATTCAGTTGCCCATTTGATTGTGCCAAGCAGATCAACATTCAGAACACCTTATTAATAAAACTTTCTTCACTCCTTTGCAGAAGAATAATACAAGACCATAAATATACGGAGAGACACTTTAAAAAATACCCATGCCCCCAACTCATGCACCCTGCAAGCACAGGTATTTGGATGGTATGCAGGGATGGTACACAACAGTTGGAAACAAAATATAACAGCATTGTGATTCTTGTAGTGAAGAAGAAACTAAATATGTAACACAGGAACAGGGTCATTTTGTCACTTCTATATAACATGGAAATGACCAGCTGGGACTTTACTGTGTTTTTAAAAATCCCCATCTTTGAGGAGGCCAGCTAAGGAGAGCTGTAGTCTAGAAATTATTTTGACACCACATTTTTCACATACATGCTTATGTGGGAAGTGCCAGCCATGCCCTGCTCTTTTTCTAGAGGGAGGAGCTGATCAGTGCTTCCACGCTGGGCATGACCACTTGGTTAAGATTTACTTTGAAAATGGTCCATGGCTTTTAGCTAGAGCTTCTCATAGTTCAATAGTTATGCAACCTTGAAGCACTACCATTTGCCTTGCAGGATTTTTTATTCTTAATTTTAGCTTTGTCTCCTCCTTCTCCTTCTCCTTCTCCTTCTCCTTCTCCTTCTCCTTCTCCTTCTCCTTCTCCTTCTCCTTCTCCTTCTCCTTCTCCTTCTCCTTCTCCTTCTCCTTCTCCTTCTCCTTCTCCTTCTCCTTCTCCTTCTCCTTCTCCTTCTCCTTCTCCTTCTCCTTCTCCTTCTCCTTCTCCTTCTCCTTCTCCTTCTCCTCATTTCAAAATGCAGGGAGGAAGAATAGTCTGGAGAGTGCTGTCAGGACGTCTTTCTTCAGGCACAAGGGTGTGCCTCACCTGAGGTCCTCACACCAAGCTTGTCCACTCCGTGAGTGTCCCTCTGGCAGTGAGCACCCGTCGCTACGGTTGGTGTTACTGTGACTTGTTATGTTCAACCAAAGTATTGTTTTCGCTATGAAGCTACATCTCCACCACATGGATATTTGCAAGACCAGGGAAAGCTTTCAGGCCCTAAGAACATCTTGGGTCTTTCAGAGATGTGGAGCCGCCCCACTCAGTGCATGGACATGAACCCAGGAAGAGCTGCTTTTTGGCAGCTCCCCAGTGGCTTAGCAACCCAAGGCCTGATTGTAAAAAACGATGCAGCCATTCCAGGACATACAAGCTTCGTTAAACGTTGATGCAATGTTGTTTCTCAAAACAGTAAAGAGCTTTTGGAAAAGCTGCCCTGAAGTACCTTTCTGCTGAGTCAGTGGTGAAATCAAGATGCAAACTACAAATCGTGCTCTGGCAGAAGAAGTATTTCAGGATTTAAGGATTTCGTCTGATACTAAAAAAAAATATTACATCTGTCTCTAGACATGTTATAATCCTGCTACAATAATCCTTAAACAAATATTTATCTATTTCAATCAGGAAGCTGTAGCAGCTGTAAAATTATGAATAGAAATACATTTGAAAGTCTCGCTCATTTGGTTAACAACAGCACAAGGGTTTATGGCTACCCTGGTGTCAACGGCTGCACTGGATGTGAATAAGCTCAATAAATATGAGGCTCTGACTTGCTCTCAGCTGCACTGTTACAAATCCAAACGATTTCCCTGCTAGCAGAGGAGTGATTTCATATTATTGTGTTACTAACATCCATATAAGTAGCATTGATGTTGTTATACCAGGTAGCTAGGATTAAAAATGTGCCTCCTACGGTTTAGGTTATAATTACGTACTTGATTTCTAAGTGGGATCTAGTTCAGTGTAATTAAGAGTTATCAGCGTTATCTCACCTAGTGTTTCCTTGCAGATTTTTAGAAACTTGGTAGAAACAGGCTTCCCTTTAAATTATTTACAAGGATTTGGTCCAGAACACGGAGGCAGAAAGGGCCATTATCTTTCTAACTGTGAGAAAAAAATGGCATTACTCAGTTTTAGCAAGAAAACTGATTGCTGAGATGTTTCAACACTCACTGCCTCTTTTTATCATCCTCATGGCATCTGGGAAAACTGGTAAGCTCAGCCACCAGATATGTTTCCTATCAGATGTCCCCAGCGTTTCCTGCGAAGTGACTGCACTTGAAAAGATAGCCAAGAACTGTGGATAGGCACATTAACCCTATCTTCATATGAGGGAAGTCTTGTCAGCAAATGCAAATATTGCTTCTGTTATTTTGACAGGTCCTTTAAATGTGTTGGCAAATTCTGATGAAGATTTTATTTCAAGCAATGTATGGGAATGCTGCTTCTTAGTTGTCTACAAATCACCGTAAGCACTAAAAATAACATGCAATTACTAACCCTGTTAGTGATTAAAATTGACCACACTTGCTTTCCAAACAGAAGGGATGTATTTTTTTCAAGGCAGCTCATTTTCCTCTGCTCCATTTAGATGCTACAGAGCTGAAGGAGAAGAGTCTCTTTGCAGGCACTTCTCTTGGTGCAGGCAGAGAAGCCAGGCTCTGGGGAGGATCTCGGTGCCCGCCTGCCTCCATGCTCAGTTTGCTTTAATATCGACAGGGCACCTCCAAGCCCCTTTAACGACCTCTCTTTTCCACTTGAAATGAAATAGCTGATAGCTTCTCATCCTGTTTTAAACCTTTGGACACCTTCCTCGAGTGCATCAGTTGAATGACACCATTCACCCCTGCTGTAGTTTCAGAATCTGAGCCCTTCAGAGGATAATTGCAGAAAGACCACAGAGAAACAGATATTGGGCTGGGAAAGAGTGCTATCGTATGGGAGAGAGGTACCATCTCCCTCAGGCTCGAGCCCTTGGGGGGCTTTGATGCCCTCAGATGCTAAAATGGCTGCCTTTGCCCTTCAGGACCGAATCTATGCATGCTCAAGACAGAAGCACCTTATGGATTGGCACAAGAGTGGGAGGACTTTTCATATTCCAGAATTTCATTCCAAATGACTAACAAAGCCTCTGATAAAGTGCTTAGGCTCAGTGCAGCTCTGTGTGAAGGAAAAGAAGAGGAAGGTGCTCAAAAGCATATTGGGAAGGAGGAGGGTCTCTGAACGTGGTGCTGCCATCTGGAAGCTTTCCCTCAGCCATCTGATTGCCATCTTTCCTGATGATTAACAAGTAGCCTAATTCTTCTAAAAAAAACATGATAGAGTTTATAGCTTAATCTGGAATTTTAAAATAACAAAATCTGGTAAACATGGAAAACCCGTGGGGAATCTCACAGGAACGTTAGCAGTCCGGCAGGAGTTGTGCTGGAAAAGGGTAGAGGAGAAAGCTGGAACATCACCTGCTTCTGCTGCTCAGGCTTTTGCTCACCCTCACGCTCAAATATTGTCCTCTGTAACTCAGACTGTCCAGCTCTCCATTGTGGAATGGCAGACATATGACACAAAAACCTCCTGTACCAGCTCAGTCTTGTGTTTTGTCTTGATTTTCATTTTCAGATGAATTGTTTTTGCTGTGCACTTGCATAATCAGGAAATTATGCGGACACACAAAAGGAAACAGAAGAAGAGGGCACTTTGCCAGGGAACGGGCATAGCCTGCTGGAACAGGGACTTCAGTAACATAGCCAAAGCCAAAACCAGCTGAGTTTGTCCCCTCTTTTCTGTGTGCTTGAAATTGATCGTAATTTGATATTTCCCAAAAAAGAAGAAAAGGAAAAAGAAAAAGAAAAAGAAAAAGAAAAAGAAAAAGAAAAAGAAAAAGAAAAAGAAAAAGAAAAAGAAAAAGAAAAAGAAAAAGAAAAAGAAAAAGAAAAAGAAAAAGAAAAAAAGAAAATCCAGAGCTTCATTATTTTGCTTCTTTCATTTCACAATGCTGCCCATTTTCTCTACCTGAATTGAATCAGCAACAGGAGTCGGGGACTTGATTCTTCCCTTCACTGAAGTTTATGTCAGGGACCTGGGATGATTTGTGTTTGCACACTTGAGAATCTCAGAGAAGCATAAGATGTATCGTTGGTGCACAAAGTCACTCCCGTAGTTTCCTGACTTGCTTGTATTACAGTTGTCAAAATACCAAGTGGTTTGGATTATATTTTTTGCAATCAAGTGCTTATGTTAAGCCTTGTGTGCTTTGACGGTATCCTTTGGAAACTTCAGTTGTGTACCCTCTGTGATTTGTTCTGAACAGAAACGATATTTAGTACCTTAAAATAATTGCCTTGGGAGGACTGGAAGTCCCTGAGCATGGGCAGACCTAGTTCAGTCCCTCTCAAGTCAGCCAAACGAATTTAAAAGTAACAGTGGAAGCATGCTAAGTAATTGCCGCTTTCTGCGTGAAATCTCACACAGGCCAGCGTGACGGGCTGTAGGAGGAATACTAAATAAACTGTTAATCCTAAAGGTTTGGCAAGAGCTTTCTGAGCATACCTGCCTCGCTGTGGTCTTGCAACACATAGCAGGCGTCAGCACATCCAGTACAAGACAAACTGGGTCAACTGGAGAAAAACAACTGCAAAAAAATCAGTGTAAGTCGGTTCATTTCCACTGCAAGATTTGAGAGGCAATTGTGTCAAAGGGAAAGCAAAGTACCCTCATAAAGACAGCGGAAACGCTGTAAGGTTACCGGCTTTGCTAGCATGTTGTCAAAGTTCATGTAGTACTTTCACAGTGGCATTTGTCCGAAGAACAACGAACTGTGGCTAAGCGTGCCATTTTTCCTGCCCCTGATGTCGAGGGGTGGTGGTGTGCCTGCAAGGAGAGACCAGACTGCTGCTTGGTAGGACTTCTGGAAAGTCCGTGCTGCAGCGTTGCCATCTGTGCTGCATCTCTTTGGCACTGTCTTCATCTGCTCCTGCTTTACTTGTACTGCTTCTGTGTGGGAAAACCCATCTGGAGTACTGCTTGATGCGAGTGGCTGCTCCGTATCTCTTAGGAACCGATGGCTGTTGCAACAGGACTTTGCATGAGGTTTTCTATGGGGTTGTGCTTGGACGAAATTGCAGTATTTAGATTTTGGATTTGCTTTCTAGCCATTTGTGGATTTTACCTGCCACGGTTCTGCAGTAAACTTTAAAGATTTAAAGTGTTTACATGGCCAATGTCAGCCTGAGATTGGATTTTCAGGCTTGAGGGGTGCCTGGATGTGTCTTTGGATTCAGCTGAGCAAGCCTCTTTTTCCTTCGGCTCTTCATAGCCTAAATGCAATCAGTGCAGTGAATACAAACTCACCAGTGGCATTTTGTACCCCTAATTAGTGTGCGGGGGGGGAATGATTCTCTAACTGTCTGTAGCAATAGCTTTTGAATCTGCTGGCAAAGTTACCTAACATTTCTGCCTCTAAATGCGAATTATTCATGAGAGCACCTGACATGACCTGGCTGCGTATCTGCGTACAGCCTCTGTCTGATTTTTGTCAAACACACGCAAAATATACCTCTCGTTTCTAGTACTTTTCCTGTAAGAAGGAAGTGCTTTTCTCAAACCATTATGCTTCACTGCTCTTCACGACTGTGTTTAAGTCATCTTACATTAGGAAATAAGTAGCTTCTGCTGATGTGCAGAGCGTAATTTCTGCTTGTCTGCTTTGTTAGCCTGGGTGCTCTTTCTCAGCGTACAGCACACACAGTATGCACTCCAGAGCCCCGAGGCACTTGTGCTTGGCGTCCTTCCTGCTCTGAAATCTGTGCTGCCACATCCTCATTATTGCAGACCACCAACAGACAGGAGCTGGGAGTCCAAAATGCAGCGGTTTAAGACGTAACTGGCACTCGGGTCCAGCCCACCTTTCTGCCAGCAAAGACAGGGCCAACTAATATGAAATCTGTGCCTCAGCCAGCCTGTTTCACAGACCATATATTCGCTGAGGCATCAAGTAGAGGGCCACGAAGCAGACAGCTGGTATTGGTATCATCTTCAGTCACTTCATCTAAATCTGTCAGATCTCTCTCGACTGAGTCCTCGGTTATTTGTGCTGAATAGTTGAAGCTAACATGATATGCTGCCTGCCATGTTTGCTCTGCACTGTTAAGAAACCACAGTGGTTGCCTGTGAGGTCCCGGAGAAACTCCAGCTCTCAGAGCCAGCTCCATATATTGGCATTGCAGCTGCAACAGGAATTTGGTCATTGCCTGCACTCCCAATCTATCAGTTTAACTAATCCATCAGTGGCAACAAAGCTTTCCTCTCTTCAGTTTTCTCACTAAATATATTCACAAGCTAGAAGGCTCTACTTGCATGGCTGATTGCTTGCATAGCGAAGAACCTAGACTTCCAATTTGTTTTAGTACTAACTTGTTTTGACACATCTCTCCCTGTGTAATGGAATATCCATATGTAAGGGAAGGTCTATATATATGAGAGTAGCTGCCTACTTGCAGAAGAGAAAAACATCTCATTTGATGATGTTTGATAGAAAATTTCAAGGATTGGACAATCCATCAGTTTCTTTGGTTCATGGTTCCAATCATTATTTACACTTTCTGCTATGGACATGGACCTGTTTTTCTCATTTCAATAAATCTGGCTTTAACTTTTAACTTCTGGCGTATATTATCTCAGTCTCTGATAGCGTAAAGAGCCTCTTGGTACTTGTATGTTTTCCTTACTCAAGTTTAATGCAGCATAACTTTTACTCACTTTTTAACCTCTAACAAGATTACAGAATTAAACTGTGAGCTCGCTTCCCCCTCTTTGGTGAATTTTCCTCCCAATACCTTTTATTTCTGTTCTCCTGTGGATAAAAATCTGTAAGAAGTACAAACCAGCAAAATCTCTCTAGTATGAAGTGCAGAATATTCTAGATGGTGCATATTCTAAGGATGCCTTTTTTGTTCCCCAATTAAATATGGATTGGCAGGGAGCAATATTATAACCCTGACAACAGTGTTGTTGCAATCAAATCTGCTGTCCGTGGAGTTCACAAGGCAGAGCTGTCCCTCTCCCGGTCACTTTAATGATTAGGAGTTGTGCTGAAAACCTTGGAGCACATGGAGCAGGAGAAAATATTGCCCAGACCTTGCCACTAAGCCCTGTGTTCTGTGGAAGATTTCTGATGCTGTGCCCTAGTTAATATGTGATCCCTCCGCTCACAGGAAAGGAGGAAACATGTTAAGAGAATAATAATTGAAACAAAATTAGGGACTTGGGATTTTGAGCGTACCATGTTATGTTTAATTGGAACTCTCTTTAGATTCAGATTTTGCTAAAAGATGTATTTCTTAAGATGTCTACCAGACTTCTCTGACTTTTACAAGGAACCCGTGAAGTACTCTGTCTTAAAGATATCACAGAGTTTAGTTTCTGCTTTGCACAGGGGGCAAGGTCTACATGTACTAAAACAATATTCAGATAAATTCTCATTGCCATCTTGCTTTTAGACTAATGGGCTTCTGTCAACCCGAAGAGTTTAGATGGAGTAATGACCCAGAAAGCTCTCCTTGCTTTCCTGCACATTAATCTTTCTTTTCTGAATTTCAGATTTATTTTCGATTATTCAACAAGACTGTTTACTCATGTTGGACCAGTAAAGAAAGTTTCCATGATTTTGTTCATATGCTTTAATCACCTGTACAGCTGAAATGACTCCAGACAAAAAAGTACTGTGGAAGAAGAATTCTTGAAAATATGAAGCTAAAGTAGCACACACTGAAGGGTCATAGATAAACGTATCCTTGCAGATGTCCAGAGCACAACTAGGAGCCACTTGCTTGGCTTTCCTTGGAAGGGAACAGAGGTAGGTAACTTCAAAACAGGAGGGGAGAATGTTATGTTCAAGCTATCATAGGGCTGATTCCAGTGTTTTTGTTTGTTTGCTTTTGTTTGTTTTTCCTTAGTGTGACAAAAACAGACATCGGAGACCACTCAGGGATGGACTCTACCTGTGTACGTGAGTGCTGGTGGCAATAGTTAGACCACCTGTGTTTCTTACTTGACACAGCTGAAGTTCCTGCGCTCCCTGTAATACCTCATCTGTGGGTTACAAGCCACGTCAGAAGAAGTGGGAAACAGGTGGGTCGGAAATTAGGTAATGAGTTCTTAAATAGAGCTGTGTCTATGGAAAGGTGTTGGTGATGCTACCAGTTATCTACTGGCCACTCCGCTTTGGTATTTGGGGTTCAGCTGTAATTTGAAGCTCGGCATGCATGTATGAATGCATCGGAACACGTACAGTAAATCCACATCAGAGGCATGTTCCTCATACACTTTCCGTATTTTGGTGACACTGTAATTTGACTTACAGAAGGGGAGGCCAGGAACAGTCTGTACCAGTAGACACCAGATTTTTCCCAGTGGGAATGACAAACCAAGGGAGATTATTTTGCAAGCCATCTCTTCTCCCATTACGAGTTGCTAAGATCACTTCTTCCTCAAGGATTGTGCAATATTGAATGCCTCTGTTGAACATCAACTTGTTTGCAAGTGCCAGAAATGAGGTTAAACCTGTAACTAAAGTTCTTTTTTTGAGATGAGCCACTGCATATTCCCCTTGTGGGATTAAAAAACCAACATTTTAAACCTCTGGAATATCCTGGATAATGTTGTGATCACCCTCGGTCATCCCATCCCAGTGGTTTCGAGAGATATTATAGGAAAGGGATCACAAGCTCCTTTCAGTTCCTTCTGCTAATAAAATCCCTAATATTCTAAGTAGAGCATGAATGTGAATGGTCTCATTTTGACACCATATTAATTACAGACATCTTCCATTTCTTCTTCAGATGTTCCCTGTATTTTCTGTAGCACGAGAATTTATCACGCAGAAAAAGAGTGAAAGAAAGCTGTGTATTGTCTGTGAACAAAGCCAGTGAAGGACCTCTGTAACTGTTTCTAGGTGGTTCTGGTGAAAAACAACTCGGTGAGGAGTAACAGCAGCTAAAAGCACAGTTACTACTTTGTGTAGCACTGGTGTAATAGGATAGTGGGAAGGCAGCCTTAAAGCATGTAGTGCATCTTCTGAGGCTTGAAAGAAAGGAGGTGAATCTGTGACCACCACATGTTTAAGAGAGCTGGCATTGCAGACATTACATTAATAACTTTTGGAAACGCAGACATGTGGGAGTTGGTATTAACTTCAATAGGAGTGATTTCCAATTTCCTATCTTTACTCTGATACAGGCAGTAAAGTCATGATATTTGTAAAGACATAGGCATAGAGAGAAATGTGTGCGGGAATGTCTACGAGAGATTCTGCAGAACTCTGGATCTTTTTAGGTTTAAAAATGGTGCTGAAGGGGACTTCTCTCTTATTTTCCTGCTTGACCTTTACACCGAAAAAAGATCTTCCTGCTGAAACCTAATGAATTTACTTGTTGTAGGAGGCAAGACACTAAAAACAGGCAGAAGAGCAGCAATGCAATATTTAGCCAGAGTGTTTACTATTCGTTGCTGTTTGGCTTTGCAAATAACTATTTAACTAGTGTGGCTCTTCGGAGAAAGAAACACTTTGTGAAAGTACCAGTTCTGCACTCAAGCACGTACCACTTCGACCTGAAAAACATTCTCCAGAGAAAAACAAGGTCGATTAAATTTAATGTTGATATTTTTAAGCTAAAAACAAATACAAAAAATCTTACCGCAAACAAACAAATCAGTCCTTGGACTTACTGGTTCGCATACCCTAAGGAGGTAGCAGCAGCACACTCCAGGCTCTGTATTTTAAAAACCTTTTGCAGATGCAGAAAGATGTACAGTGAGCTTTGTCAAACAGCGATGCTTCTAAACTTGTGTGAGATGAGGGGCATATACCACAGTAGCTGTGAGGAGGAATCCTCTCCTGGACCTGTTCTTCAGATTCCTGGCTGCGTAACGTGGTATTTGCTCACTGCTGGTCCGCTCAGGAGCCACTCGGAGCCAAGGGGGCTGACAAACATCTGCTTTTTGTAGGTCTGCACTGGGACAGATTGTCACCACGTAGCACGAACATCTGCTCCGTGCAAAGCAGCAGTTGTGGTGCTTGCTGCGTGCCAGAGCCCCACGAAGCCGAGTCCGGCCAGGCAGTGCTAGCAGCAGTATTTGGGGCACGTTCTGGAAGAGGAAGGTTGGCTTCAAGGGACTTAATAAGAAAATTCTGTGGTTTATTCTGTGGAGCTTTTTCTGCGCTTCCTAAAAAAATAAAATAAAATATGCGTACGGTAAGATGGAACTGATTTGGCTGTTTTTTTCTTTTCTTCCTGTTTTTCAGGAGAGCAGCCCAGTCAGAGCTCACGCAGCCTGCTGGAAATGTGTCTTGCATCCAAGAGCCGCAGGGTCACTCGGCTCCGAAGGAGGCTTTGGAGCGTGGCTGGTCCCTCAGCGCAGGGACCTGGATCTAACCGAGAATGGAAATTAAGTGCTCTGGGGGGGGGAAAAACCTTACTATCTGAAAATGCGAAACCTTACTGTTAGAAAAAAAAGCTTACTAAATTGCGTTACGAGTGACAGTCGTGTTACATGGGACCCATATTTTACCTTTATTGAATGATAATAGCGTTTTGCGTCATGTGCCTGTTTCTGACTGCCCCGGGGGGGTTTACGCACCTCATGGCTTCCTTTACCTCAGCTTGGGTTAAAGGAATCGGGGGGGGGGGGGCGGCCGAGGGACGGTTGGCGGCGGGGCGCGACCGTTGGGGCGCGACCGTTGGGCGGGCGCCCCTCAGCCGCCACCTTGCGCGGGGCCGGGCCGAGCCGAGGCGGGGGTGCGGGGGGCCCGGGGCAGGGGCGGCGGCGGGGCGGGGCGGGCCGGGCCGCGGTGCCCCGCCGGGGCCGGGACCGGGACCGGGACCGGGGCCGTGCAGGGGGCGGGGGGCCGGGGCCGGGCGGCTCCCGGTGTCTCCTCAGGGCACCGGCGGGAGCGCGGCGCTGAGGCTCCCGGCTCGCGGCTGTCCCGCCATGGCTCCCGGCTCCGAGCGGCTCTTCGACTCCCTGGGACACTTCGGCAGGTACCGGGGTGGACGGACGGGGACAGACACACACAGACACACTCGTGTGATAAGTGGGGTGATGCACACACAAGCCTAGGTTTGTGAGGTGGGGCGCACGGATGTTGGGGGGTGCGTACTTCTGCAGCCACGGACAGGGCTGGTGTGGGAGACGTGGGGGTGAGGCTCTGGGTAGAGCAGGTGATGGAAAAGAAGTGTTTGACACGGAAATGACACCTCAGCATGGATGACTTGCACGACTGAAAGGCGTATGACCCTCCGTGGGTTCTGTCGCGTGCCGTCCTGATGCACTGATCAGCGTGGATTTTGCAGGTGCGTCCTGCTGGAGCAGACCCTGGTGTCACGGTTTGCCCGCGAGTTGAAGCTGTTGAGTTACAGCTTTGTGCTTTCCAGCTCAGTCACCAGCGGGCTAGCCCATACCACGGTGTTGATCTGCTCCCCATCAGGGGCAGGCAGCACTCTTCTCAGCAAATCTTTGGAGCTCCTGTTAATGGTAGAGGTGCATACCTGTGCTCCGCAGCAGCGTAGGCTCCTAACGTCACGTGCAAGCAGTGTCAGCGGGTACCGATAACCTCTGTAGCTGTTTAGTGTGGAAAGACCTTTTCTTTGCTTAACTGGGATCTCGGTTTAAAATGAAATCTGCCAAGTTGTGATTTACATGCATAGCCATCTGAACAATATCTCATTCATTATCAGTTCTGGGTCAGCAACAAAATATTTTGTTCTGTGTGAGCTAGGAGAGGATTCCTAGCAAACAGTTTATTTTGCTGGTGCAGTCGCTCTTCTGTCTTGCGTGCTGTTTGTGAAAAACAAGCACCTTACTCTGCTGAAATAACATGAAAGTAGTTACTTCCAGTGAAGTAATTTTCCTAATTGAGATCATTTGAAAACTTTATCTGAAGTACTGATAAAACTGCATTTTGCAATTAAACGGAGAATAATTCTACAACGATAACCTCACTTTAGGACCTTTCAGTGAACTGCAGACTACCAAAATGCACACAGCCGTGTTATACTTCTGGCTGTTCAAGATTTCAAAGACCACACGCTAAAAGTAAACATATCGTGAGCTTACAGTAGATGAACTTATTTTTAAAATGTGGAAAAAAAAATCTATTTAGTCCTTCAACACTGCTAGATAAATGTACTACATATAAAACATCTGCTACATATATTCCTAATTGTAACTGAAGTAAGTTCTGATGAGTTTGTATTTATGCATGGCTGTGACAGTCACAGGTAATCAATGGTTTCTTCAGTTCCAGCAATTCTCACAAGGCCCACGTAAGCCATGCACTACGCATAGATCTGGTTGATCTGCCACAGCCAGACTGTGAGCAGTCCAAGTATTTGGGGACTGTTCTGATTATCTTAAACTCTGACAGATGCAGTAAAGAATGGCCAGCTGTTTAGATAAATATATATCTGGAGAGAGCATGTATGCATTATATATATAGCTATAATATTATATGTACATAATTACACATACATATAATGTATGAGCCTTCCACTTTGCAGAATTGCCATTCACACGTATACCGACAACATCTTGCTTTCCATCAGACTCTCCTGCAGAAGTCTCAGTGATGCTGTAATTCTTAGAGGGGTCTCGAGACGTGCACGAACAGGCATGAAAGTGGAACAGCTCCTGTTTCCTTTGCCATTAAAGGAAGACTGTACGCCTGCGTGGAGGGCTGCCCTGGGCTGGCCGCCAGGTGCCCACCCGGCCGCTCTCTCACTGCCACTCCACAGCAAGGCAGGGGGAGAAAATCAGATGAAAAAAGCCGTGGGTTGAGATAAAGGCAGGGAGGCTGCTCACTCACTACTGTCACAGGCAAAACAGATTCCACTTGGGGAAGATTAATTTAATTGATTTCTAATTAAAATAGAATGTGATGGTGAGAAACAAAATTAAAAACTGAAAGGGGGGGCCTTTTGGAGCCAGCTGAAGCTGGCTCTGATCTGACCTGGGGCAGCTCCTGGGCTCTGCTTGCAGAGGCCACCCCTGCAGCTCATCTTTGAATTTGGGCATGAGGAACATCTGTGGCCCATAAATTCAGGACGGTTGTTTTAAACGTTCTTGAGTCTGTCTCTGGAGCATGAGATCGCTACTCACTGTTGCAGAGATGAATGAAAAAAAAAAAAGTCCTGTCTGCCTCCAGAGGCCTCATCTCTAATGAGCTGCCGGACCTCAAGGCTCCCGATTTACCTGCATCAAACTGCATCCTTCTCCCAAGCAGCACCCCCTGCCAGGCCATCCCTGCGGGCTCTCCCTCACTGCCCCACAGCTTCCCCAGCCCCTCTCTGTCCTGTCAAGAAGTGACAGCCGGGCCTTGGGCTGCTGGCACAGCACACTTGTGCCCTGCTAGCTCTGCAGGCCTGCAAAGGTAGCGTCTGCTGGGTGGCCTGCAGCAAGCACGCTGCTCCTGGACCTGCCGGCTCCTGGTGGATAACTGGGGACCTGCCCGCACACCGTGCTCCTGGGTAAGCCAAAGGGATTGTAAGAAGTTCAGTGGCTTTAGACTACCAGCAGGGCACAGACCTTACTTACCTGGTTGCTTGTGGTCAACAGGCTATGTATTTTGCACCTCTCATCTACGCCATCACAAGGTGCTGAGCGGGGACATAACATAATATGGAATAGATGTCTAGAGAAAAATCTGGTGAAGTGCCTCTCACTGCCAGAGGGCAAGGATTTGACTTCCAGTAGCCATGAGGTGCAGTTTACATGGTACAAAGAGCTTCCTCTGTGATTTACAGCTTTCACAGCTTGGCTCTCACTTTAGCTAAACATGGGTGGTGGAAATTGTCAGGGAAAGAGGGGATAATTGGGTGTCACTGACACTATTACCAAGTTTTGTAATGAAATATTTCCAGAATCGTTTAAAAAATTGTCTTTCCTTTCAAACTATCCTTTTTTTTTTTTTTTTAACAAAATGAAGTTAGCCAGATTTTCAAATATTGGTTTTATAAATGAAGTATTGTACCAGCAGCTAGGCTATTTAACAAATTAGCAATGACTGCTTTTCATCTTTAGTGAAATGTTTGTGCATTTCTTCAGCCTTTAACACCTTCACGTCGTTGCCTTATATGAGCTTGTTGCCCGGTCAGTGGAGCTGCTACAGTTTGGACTTCAGAAGCAACCCCTACCAGGATTAGCACTGGGGAAAGGAGAGAAGCAGGACAGGGTGCCCACCTGTTCCATCCAGACACAGAGTCCAGGAGAGATGACCACATTTTCCAACAGTTTCAATGTTTTCTGTTAATTGCCCTGGAACTTTTCTAGTGTGCATAAATAGATCGTAGACCATGCTTAGCTCGTAAAAGACTGCCTTGACTTTTGTAGAGATTCTTTCAGTGGATGTTTGCAATGCAGTCCCTGCTGGTCAGTGCCATAAAAGCAATGTTTGAACACTTGGTGCTAACACCATTTCTCATCTCTCCACTTTGTAGAGTTCTTGGTTCATTTCTAAAGGCCTTCACTAAACCATCTGTCTTCACATCTCAGAACTTTTCCAGGCTCCTATTTTCAGGCTGATGCCCTTATTCCCTCTCCTGTTTCATAGCTTCCAGCTCTTGTGGAGATCTGATTATGTCTTCTGCAAACCATGGTGTGTACATGATACTTTCAGGAATTTTCCAGGAATTTTTGGGTGTGTATCAAATACCAGAGTCCCAAGTATCTCAGAGAACATGCTCACTCATTTCTTTTCATGAAAAAGAAAAGAAGAATACTTTAAAACAATGATTTTTCAAATTCACGTATTTTATAGATTTCTTGAAAGGTTTTTCCCCAACAGAAATACGTTTTCAAGCTGAGAAGTGTTCCTGCTGCACATGCAAAAATATCACTTTTTCTTTTCCAAGCTAATATGGAGAAGCAGGTAATCATATTCAGCATTTGAAAAGATGATTTGCTTTTACTTTAAAGACAGAAACATTACAAGCATTTTCTGAATACTAATACATTTAGTGTTTAATGCATCCTACACAATATTGATATTAGTAAACAAAATAATGTGAATTCCTGTTTAAACTTTGAGTAGTTCCCCAAAGGTGATCAAAATACTGGTGGTATAGGTACTGCTTTTGGAAAAACTTTTTTCCCCTACATGCTAGGTACTTTATGCAGTGGACAAATTTATAGCAACATATCTGTCATTCGGTTTTCAAACTGTGTCAGTGGACAGCTGTTTGTGTTTACTGGAATATGCCAGAGAGAAGAATCTCAAATCTAAGTCCTCCTTTGGCTCCTAGTCAGGGGTGGTGTTTGTCAGAAATGCTTGATAAATGTTCTTCAGCTTTATAACTGTACTATATTATAACATCTGAATCAGCCTGTGCTCGTCTCAGGTGCCCATAGGGTAAAATAAGTGGACTTAGCTCTGTTTCAGTAAGAACTGTTTGGTTTTTTTTTTCATTTTGTTTTGACTTTTTTTTTTTTTTGGTGTCTGGATATTTTGCAAAGCGTACTCGATCCCATTGGTTGCATAGCATCATAATAGCTTTGGAGAAGTGAGACAAGCCATGTGTTTTCACAGAGTAAACTCTAGCAGCTTAAACAAAGCTCTTGTTTTGTTTATCTATGCCTGACTAGGCAAAAGTAGAAATATTCTCAGGGCTCAGAACCAAAGATGGATACTGGCAAGTGCCCCTAGGTAATGTGACGATCACTAGCAGTGCTGTCTGCAAGGGGTGCTAAAAACATTTGCTGGGATCCGGGTCATACTGGAGGCAGTCTAGCACAGGATCTGCATAGACAAAACTGTACTGCACCCAGGTGTGCTGGCAACCTCACCCCGCCTGTGTCTGGAGTGAAAAAGGGGATTATAACAGTAAATTAAAAGGTAGGTCACAAGAACAGAAAATCGTAGAATCACAAAAGATAGTAAATCGGTTAAGATTTGTAAGCCAGCTGCTGAGATTCAGATTGCACCTCTGAAATGTCGGCAGCCCGCCAGGGTGGCTTCTAGACAAAGCTGTAGCATGGACAGAGTTATGACAGAATGAGGCGATTATCACACGCATCAAGGAGCTGATGATCAGCTGTTTCGTCCCCAAATATTATGGTATGAATAAAAACTAAACATGCAAGGCACTGCACAGTGTGTTCTCTGTAATTTGGTGCGTGATATGTCACTCCTGTGAAAGCTCCATTGCTTCTATAAAAGCTCTGCCAGTAATTTTCTCATAATTGTCATGATTTTCAACAGCACAGAGGTTTTCAAAAGTGGGAAGGACATGTTTTATGAAAGGGCTTACTCACAAGAAGTTTGACCAGTTTACTGTGGGAAGTGAAATGATTCAAGTAGGATATTTAGAGAATTTGTCTAAGGCCCCAGAAACCTTCAGTACATGCTATGAAATTTTCTGTGCTGCCATCTTGCTGTATGCAACGAGAATGGGACTGAAATATGTACCCAGCTGATGTTTCATTTCAGGTGGCTTGAGGTATTAAGCTATAGTAGCTGAGCAAGAACATGAGATTATCAATTTCTCAGAAATATGGAAAAAATAGCAAGACAAAATATCAACTGAGGTCTCTATTACACGGGCAAGACTAGAAACAGTGTGAAGACAAATGAGACAGAGATTTATAAGTACTAATGATGATTGATCTGACAGATTGTCCACATACCTGGGGAGAAATCTCATCTCCTTGAAAAATACTGAAATTACCTAGACAGCTAATGTACACCTTCATATCATGCATTGACAGCCAAATCGTAATGCCTAGCTCACTCAGACCAGATGTTCTCTGAAGTTCACGTGCAACAAAAAGGTGGTTTGAGGAATCTAGAAGCACGATCCATTGGATCAGAGACTGAATCCTTTCCTCAAGAAAATGTTTTCATTAAGAGGAGAAGCTGGGATTCCTCTTCCTGTTATTTGTAGGCAGTACTATTAGCTAGCAGCATCGGAGGTGCAGTGGTGCTGGGACAGGAGTAGAGGCCGCAGCCTGGAGAACAGATGGAAAAGGCCGGTAAGACAGCAGGAAACAGAATACAAAACGATGCTTCAGAAAACTGGGAGTAATTTGCTGCTCTACGAAGAGCAGTCAGCACCACGCTTTGGATGGGGCTCAGTGTCACTTCAATGTCTTGTCTCCATGGATGGATGTGGCCTGGCCTTTTCCAGCCACGTTGCAACCTTCTCCTCTCTAAGCTGTGAAGGAGATTTGGAAGGATCTAGGTTCCCACCTGATCCATCTGTATAAGTCTGTGCTAGCTGTACAGGGAAGTTAGCTGTTCAAATCAAGGCTCAATAGAGTAAATAAAGTTAGTGAGCTCATCTCACTGACTTTACAGGTGTACAGTGTAAACTTCAGACACCTGCATTAGTCACCTTGTCAAGGGGGAGAATACCCTTTAAGGGCATAATTCATCTGTCTCATTTTCAGTGAGTGCTTTAGGACAGGATGTATGCTGCACCTTGATTTGTCTGTGCTTCCTCATTGAGTGAAAAGGGGATCTAGAGAATTACAGATGTATTTGGATTGCACACTGTATACCGTATATTGCATCCAAGTGTACAGTATACATCCAGATTCTTCACTTTCAACTTATATTAACTAACTAAGGCTTAGCTAGGAGGTTGGGATGTGGGAGATGCTTCTGGCAGCACGCTTTCTGCATCGCAGTATTAGCCAACATCTTTCTCTCAAGACAACTCAAAGCAGGTACCCTGAGCTCTGCTGTATGTCAGATACCAGAAAACCGTCAGGTATGCGACTGTACTGCTGTTACAGTGCTTGCCACCTTGTTGGCATTCCATCAGCAATACCTGCTGTCAGTTCCTTGAATACAGGTAATTCCAGGAAAGATTGATTTTGGCCAGAGATTGAATTGAGAGCATTAAGATCAGAGCAAAGAGGTCAAGCCAATTCTGAAAACATTGGAGCCCTGAAGAGATGGAAAGTTAGGAATCAAAACCTGCAACTGACTTCATGAAAAGGAAAAAAAGGAAGATTAATACAGCCATTTAGAACTTACAAAGTAGGCAAAAATACATTTTTTTAACTCTTAAATTGCTAATAGATCTTTGTGTCCTTGGTGAAAAGTTAGAAAATACTACTGATACTATTCATTTAGCCTTTGCTCAATAAGTAAATGTTACCATATCTACGAAGTAGTATTTCATTTGAATGTCTGTCTAGTACTAGAGAGAAAGTCAAATATGAAAGGTGGAAAATAAGCAATAAGATAAGCAATATCCAAAAGCATTTTCTGACACAAAGCTACTGAATATATGGTGAAATTATACAAATGAGACCACATTTCATTAAAATAACTTTTGTTCATGTCTCAGACTCCAAAACAAATTACCATTTGGATTTTTTTCTGCTGTTTATATCTTTGAAACTGGCTTAGGTCAGCAGAGCTGGGAATTACCAAGAAACTTGTTTCAGCTCCACCCTTCTGAGAGAGAATTTGTGTTTGGTCCAGGGTCAGAGCAATTGGAACCTCCTGTCGCTGACACTTGCGTTTTAGGCTCCTTGGAGAACCGCAGTCCTCTGTAGATCGGTGGAGCTGAGTGAGCTCTGTTTGGTCTCTGTTCTGAACGGATGCGGGTGGTACAAAACCAGATCTGTGCAGAAGAGTCCTGGCAGGTCTGAGCAGAATACAGCTTTTTTATTGGATTCTTTTGGAGAATGGGAGCCCCATGTATTTCTTATAAATATTTATGTAAGGTTTGAAAACAGCGTTATTCCAGATCACTCCCTTTTACCATAAGAGAAAGACTCAAAGAAAGCACCTGACTCTACCGTGGAGGTATAAGCAGATAAAAGAACACTGCAGAATACGTTTAGTAAGATGTTAACGTGCGTTCTTGGCCTTGGAAACAGTGAAATCTGTCATCTGGATTTCTTTGTTTTTAAGTTAAATTAATTTTTAGAGTTTAATGAGAAAGGTGGTAGAATCATTTTCCTCGAATGACAGGAAATAGAAATGTTGTCTGCTTTCCATGAAGAAATCAAGAACAGTATAGAAGAAATCAGTCTGTTGGTGATGGAAGAGACAAATGACCAATAAAACTAATGAAAATATCTTTTCTTTGGAAAGATCAATAATGCTGTTAAGATTTTTGACTTTTCTTCTTTGGAGAGGTTGTGAAAAAGCTCTCTGTCTAATTAAAATGAAAGGCAGTATTTCAAATATCCAAAATCTATTAAATCGACTTCTGACATTTCATAGTATTGTATATACTCAACGACGTAAATCTCTCAGAAGAGAGAAAGCAGAAATACATTTCTTGTCCTGTGAAGTCACAGTTTGGTTAGGTGAACCAATATCCAACAGTGAAACTGGAAGGGGTCTAAGCAAATAAGAACTGGACAGAAGTTCATGACCAGGCTGCTAGGCGAAACAAAACAAACTGAAAACTCCCCAGTGGGAATTAATCACTTAATTGTGTCTTGTTATGGGGCAGATTCCCATGACCATTCAGGGAAAAGCGGTTGAGGACTTCTAATCAGAGTGGGCTGCACATTTACAGTGAGTAGGGGCAGTTTGGAGGGAAGGTGGGCTGTGAGCCTGCAAAAGTAGCTGACTGTCCTCTTGAGCTCAGAAACCTTTTTTAATGTAGGTGTAGAGATAACCTGGCTTGTCTTGGAGAAGATAGCCCGTTGGGGATAATAACCTGGCTGAGAAGTAGGAACATGGGTGGGACGGACCATCTGACCTTGGAAGAGCCAAGAGAGAAGTTTAACAATGTAGACCATATCACACTGTAGATTGCTCTGACTCCCTTTCTTCAAGTTGTAGAATTACATACGTAGAATTGTATGCATGGAGAATTGCAACTTGCTGTGTTGTCTTTGGCAGCAAAGAATCTCCGGCTGAAATTGATTTGCTTTTCCTTAAGCAATACTTTGATTTATATGTTGTCTCAAATTTTACAAGGCACTGTATTATCTAGCACTTAATTTCTGCAGTGTAACTAATAACATCTGAAGTGATTCTACTTGTGAAATATTCCTAAAAAGATATTAGACATTAAATGTACCTGCTTTAGCTCTTCTGTTTTGCTCTTGATGACGACTTACTGTGTTGAAAGTCACAATTAACACCATAACGCTGTAAAAGTTTCAAAGGGAGCCAGGGATAGTAAAATGCCCCATTACCCAGGTGATACAAGGCTTTATGCAGCCCACAGAAATGGCCTAGGTCATCTTAATAATATTCTTGGCTGCAAAAGTAATGTTATAGATAAAATTATTGCTTATATTAAGGAAGAAAGAAACTTACAGAAATGGTTTAAATATAATTTGATTTGTAGAGCTAATATTCTTTATTAAGTGAAAACTCAGAATATACTAGTATATGCAAAAATGATTATAAACATATGCTAGGAAAGTGGCATCCAGTATGCTTGAATTGATTATGCAGATTTCTTACTTGTTTTGCCTTTTCCCATGAGATCTTTCAAAAACCTGTGAAGAATGAGAAACTTTATAATCATTTTCCAAGCGGGGAGGAATGAGATTTCCTATATAGAAATTTATAGCCTTTATTGCTTAACAATATGTGGCATGGCAAGAGAATTTATGTAGAATTAAGACTGAAAATGAGCTGTCTCCATCCAAATTTTGTTAGGCATTGCTATGAATATGGACCAAAGAAACAATTCTTAAGGAGCATCATTTAATCACTGCAATGGCAAGTGTTCATTCCATGTATTTGTACCTTCAATTACACCAGGCGTGGTCTCGCATAGGAATGCATAAACAAATAAGTAAGCACAGAATTCATATGAAAACTGATGAGTTTTATTTCAGGACCAAAGATGGAAAAAATCAGATTTTTCAGATCAAATAAACTTCCATAGTTTGAACAAAGTTAGTGCTATGTGTAATCAGGTTAAACAGCAGAAAACATCTGAAAACACATGAAGTGGAAAGGAGGAATGAAACATGCTAACAGTTTATACACGAAGTAGTGCTTCTGCCTATAATTGGGTGGAATCTCAGTAAAAACATTTAAATTCTAGTAGACACTTTAGGGATTGTGGCGTGAAATGATTTGCTTACGTAAGCTGATGGAAACACTACAGCACAGGAGGGAATTAAAGACATAGTTTGCCTTTTCCCCAAAAAAGAGGCTGACCAAAAGAAAATGGTGTTACTGAAGATACTAGAATTCAGTTTTCCCTGTAAGAAGTAACGCTACTAATATATTATGCAGATGGAGTACACGCTGAATTTCTAAATGGTAGATGTTTATACAAATGCTGCTCCTGGAAAGGAAGCATCAAAGTACAGGGCTGGAAGCAGTTACTCTTGAACAGTTACCCACTGTGTTTAGCACCGATCCAAATAATTCCAAACCAAACTGAAATAACTTAAAAGCTGCATGGTCATGTTCTTTTTTAATTTAATTACCCGGTACATGTCCTTGAGACACGTAAGGCAGAAAGGACAAGTGGATAACTAAAATGAAATTGGCAGGCTCCAGCATTGCCACTGGAAGGCGTTTGCCATGCTGTTGCAATAGCAGTCCATCCCCGCTTGCCAGCCCTGCTCCTCTTGTGATCGATCAGTGCTCCACCGATAACTGCTACAGCCCCACGTGGCGCCGCGACCGCCAGCTGGGGGGCTGCTTTGCTGGCACCTGGGTGGGTGCAAATGCTCAAAAATTACAAAAAAGTGCTTCATGCTGACTTTGATCATCAAAAATAAGGTTGACCTGAAGAAAGTTAGAAATCAGTGTGATTTGTTTGAATCAACGTTCAAAAAGGAGTTCCTAATATGTTTTGAAGCACTGTGTAATTAGCAATTGGATGCATTCAATTACCTCAAATCAAGTAATGCAATACAAGAAAATGAAAGTAATCTTGATTTTCTTTAAATTTCAGACTTATGTAGAAAAACATATAAAAACAAAATCAGGAGGAGACTTCATGAGAAGCAAAAAACTTTCAGAGGCAGTAATTATTGGAATCTTCTGATGACTGACTTATATTTGCTGCAGTGGAAGAGGAAAACAAATATCAGAAATATATTCGTAATATGGCAAAAAGAGAGAATTCACTTCCTCTTTTTGGTAAAGGTTTTGAGTAGAAAATATCTTTTTTTCCAGGATTTGCAATAAAATTTTACTTTGCCATCCTTGTACGCATTTCTTAGGGTATATAAAATGGAATGAATTTTATTTGACATCACACTGGAGTTTACAAACCAGGTTTTTGTTGTTTGCTTTAATTTAAGCAGAGTTTTCTTCTTGTGTTTGTGTGCATGTCAAGAGTCATTTACATAGATAGAACGTGCAATAAAAAGGACCTGCCATAGCCACTGCTAAAGGTAAACATTCCCAAAAGATAGTATGAAAATTAATGGTACTCTTCTTGCAAAACCTTGAAACCCAAGCATAGGAAACATATCTCAGATACCAGTTTGTTCTGGTAGCTGGCAACAATGTCTTTTTAATGACTCTTCCAGACAATGTAAAAATGATGCATATGGACAAAAAGTATATGAGAAAAGGCTGTTTGGATGAATGGAAAGTGTTTGTCATACCACTCAACAAATGCTGGCATCACTTCACTTTGAGTGAGTTTGCTCATCTGACGCCTAGATACAGATCCATAAAGAAATGATAGCTGGGATAGAAGTGTTGGAGTTCTTCAGAAAATCAGTTCTAAAAGATTGTAAGAATGTTTTGGTGTCTGCTATTCAGTGAGTGCATATTGATGCACACATTACGACTAGTGATGATGTATAGATCCTGGGGCACCCCGGATTTCTACAGGCTTTCTTATTCCTATTGCATCTGTGCTGTTGGTGTGTTTATCTGCATCCAACACAGCATCTTCTTCCTCTGAACACCAATTCTGGAAACGACCATTTTGCTGATGTGGGCTGAGACCAAGTCTTTGCATAGTTTAAACCACCCCTACCTAGGAGGGAAGGAAGTTTGCTCTTGACGCTGCAAGGCAAATAAGGCCATGTCAGTTGTGCATTTAAGGCTGCTTCCAAATCTGCCTCTCTGTACCATAGCAAAAATACTGCTCCCGAGTCTCATTCAGCTCCTTTCCTCTCAAATAATAAATGTGGAAGTGTACAGAAGTGCATAACAGTTTTTTGGTTTAAAGTGGAAAGAATGCTGAATGGCTTTTTTCACATTTAAAAAAAAAAAAAAGCATGGAATACAGAGCTAAAAGCGGTCACTGAACACAAATTCTTTCAGAAATAGTAAATATCTGGAATTTTCTTTCCACCGAAGCCATCCTGTTGAGTGTAGACTGCACAGCAAAAACAGGCCATGTTTTCTGACTAAGCAGTTTGCTAACAAGGTGGTTGAAAAGGCAAACAGTCAAAATAGTTCTTGTAAAACCTGTGGAATAGTACAAGTCTCTTGTTAATCACAGCACAGCCTTGTCGCTCTATCATGCACTGAAAGGATTTTTAAAGTTTTATATTAGCTTTTGAGGAGAATCTAATATATTTGCTTTGAATCTATTATCTTTTTATCTCTAATCTATTTTTTTATTCCCTAACATCTACGTGTCTATGTCCGCTTCAGATATTGCTGCCTCCCAGATGTACCACCTTGCAAATAGACTGCTGCAGATAGTTTGCCTGGATGGAAAACAAATTAAATCAAGCAACTGATCTGGCTTGTTTTTGTTATTTTAATCATCATCTGTTCTGACGTTTTTTCAAGTAAGATCAGTTTTCCAGATAAAATCCACAGCCGGGCCACATAAAAAGTACCACCACATCTGAGGGAAGTCTCAGGGGATCACTGTGTCTCGGGGTAAATAAACAGTGGGAAAAGAGAGGGAAGGAAATATCTTATGATGACAGTGCCACAGGGTATGTTGTGTCATGAGAATACAGCCAGAGTGGCAGTGGTCTGAGATCTAGTTCATTATCTTTATGCAAGACTGTTTCTTCATTTCAGGTACTGAAATTGCAATATTAACATTTGCTTTTCTTAGGTCATAAAACCTGTGCAGAAGAGTCAGAAAATGCATTTTTTTTTCTTTTTTTTTTTTCTGAAAGCAGTAAACTGAAAAAAGAATTAATTGGGGCGAAATTTCACAAAAATATTTTAGGAAGGGCTGGCACATTTTCATGCTGTGTCTTGCTCAAGCTTTTATGAAGACAGTTTTATGCTCATTTGACTTCTGGCATTCATTAAGCGCCTCTATACTGGAGCAGTAACCTACAAAGTCTTCTTGACTTCTATATTTGACACTCCTGGCAAGAGTGACAAAATGTACTTGCCAAATAATTATCTCCCATGGCAAGTCACTGAAGAGATGGAAAAATACTGTGAAGAGCCAGAGATTATCATACTTTTTAGGACAGTCATCATGTTCACAGATCTTAAAAATGGCAAAAGGAATATGTTTTAAGAAGAAAAATAACATATAAAATGTTATTGAAAATTACTGCTTGCAATGATATGCATTACTTAATCTGATATGTGTATGTGAGGATAACTGGCATATAAAATATCCTCCCCAAAACCGGCCTTTTTTGAAATCAGCTCCGGAAAACAGATCTCAGACTTTGCTGAGAGAAGCCTTGCCTTCTCTTGGTGAATGTTGGTAGTATTTATTCCTATGGCAATGCGATTTTCTTAACATTTGGAGGTGTGAGCAACACTCTTTACATGTCAGGGAAATTTAACTTATTTTGAAATGGAGTTTGGTGTGGTTACTAAAAGGGTTGTATTACATGGTTGCCAGCGATTGAGAGCTTTAAGCTTAGTAATAGAGGATTTCTTCTCAACCCAGCATTCTTAACTCAAGTATTAGGGGAAGAAGTCAATCATTTACAGCAGGTAGCGAGGACAGTGCAGACTTTAACCCCTGCCTCATGGGCAGCGAAGTGCACGGGTTCTGCTGTCGCCTACTGCCACAGCCCAGCCTGCTGCAGTGCGGGGTGCCCAGGGTCCCTGAGCTGCCCCCCGGGCCAGTCCTCCTGCAAAGAGGAGTTGGCTCATGCTGCGTGAGCACGGCCAGGAAGCAGCCCCAGGATTTTAAGGCTGGGCAAGGGTAGCGATACAGCCACACCAGGAGGCTGGGACAACTCGTGCACCCGGCTGTGCGAAGGGAGGGGTCCCCGGCTAGCCACGGAGCAGATTCGTGTGCCTCCTTGCTCAGCACCCTCTGCTGCCCTGTCCACACTTGTGGCAAACCGGTGTCTGTCATGAGGCTGTGGCTCTCTCTGTCCTGTATCCGTTCTGCAGCTGCTGTGGCAAGCAAAGCTCAATGCGTCTATAGTACTCTCCCATCCCACATATCATCCTCCTTACATACTTTTCATGCTTTCTATATGTTGTCACTGACAGCTGAATTAACTCCTTTTTGGTAACTACGCAAGTTAATGAATTTCCTGACCTCTGTGCCACCAGCCTTTCTAGAAGAAAAGCTCTTCCTACCCGCAGGAAATACTCAGCAGTTCACAAGGTTGGACTTTTTAATCCGACATCGTCGTGTATTCAGCAGTGAATTTTCTCTTCACATCGAAGGAGGGATTTTAGGTTTTGGTGTGTGTATTTACTGAAAGAGCCCTAGCCAGCCCATTGTGGAATTTTACTGGAGAAAGCAGTACAGCGTTTTTACAGGCAGGGAAGCAGCGGAGGCAGAGCTGCGGGATGCCTTCAGCCACCAGTGCTGCCATACACTTCTGTAGCTCCACATCTGGCCTTACTCTCTCCTATTCCTGCTTCTCTTGCCTGCTCCTTGGCTTCTTTATTGAACAGTTAGAGGTTAAAAACAGTGAAGTCCATCCTGCAAGATTCAGCAACAGCACGGCCATTCTGTTGTAAAAACACATTTTCATGTTCTTAAATCAGAAACAGCATGAATTATGTCTATCACTGTGTATCTATGAATTATGTCTATCACCATGTATCTGTCATACTGTTTGACTTTTTGTGTTCGCTTAGCATAGGTGCTACAAATGAAGTAACAGAAATAATGACACTGTAGAGTGGATTTCTTTGGAGCTGAATAAGATTTTTATAACATTGAAAACTGAAGAACACTTTTACAAGAACCAGTTATATCTAGTTCTAAGTTAAACCCTTGAAAGATGGGTGAAAAGTGGCATGGCACAGATATTTCTCTAAAATAAATCCTGCATTGCTTTTTATAGAGTTGGACACTGCTCTATGGGACACAAAGGAAAAATGAGGAAAGGGTAAGGGATTGCAATTTATACAGTTTTAGATAGCAACTAGACAGGGAAAACAGATAATTTTTTATGAATAAATGATAGGAGACAAGGAAGATTTATTCAAGGTTGCACAAGGATGTTTTATAAGCTGCTGATAGTCTTACACTGAAAAAGGGGACATCGAGATTAGATTTAATGAGAAACTTTCCAACAGAAAGCTTTGATAGTAGAGCAGTCTGTCAAAATGGTTATAGAAGCGCGATCACAAGTGCTCAGGAAGATAAAAAATGAAACTCTCAAGGGAGAAGTTAGTGCAGAGATTAGCTGGAAATGATCCAAACTATGGCCCTAGCGATGCTCTCGGGATTTGGGTTTTACAAAAATGATGCAGAGCAATGGTTCATGCCATCTTCTCAGCTCATATCCTAACAGGTTGTTATCTTCTTTTGAGCCTCTCTGACAAAAAGGGAAATAATTTTTATTTTTTTTTCTCACTCTTACTGGGCAGAAGAGAGATGATGAACCTGGAGTTTCTTGTGCTGGGAAAGCTAATTAGTAAGCTCAAGATGAATGTATGGGAGTTTGAAATTATTTCATTCTTCCTGTGTCTGGGAAGTATCAACTGGGCTATCTGACACTACAATGTCTTGTTGCATAATGACAAATATTGCAAATAGTAGGCATCCTGGTTCAAACCATGCTACTTTTTATTACCTAGTAGAAGATGTAACTGCGCAGTTTCTAGGGTTTTAATTTGCTAATCTGCTAGAGGTCATCTAGTCTTGATTTTAGCCAATTCTGCATGCTGCAACAATAGCCCAAGTTACTGAATTTGGTCTTCCTCTGCTATTTTTAAAACTTGTCTTTTGATGAGAACAGTTGCAGTTAAAATAACAGTGAAGAACTAAAAATTGTTGCTAACCATATTTGTCTGCATTAGTAGGGGGACAAAGGTAACATTTCAGAATAACCTTTGGCTTTGGGTGGTCCAAGATAGTCCAAAAGCCTTTCAGAGCAGGTTTACCCTTGCTTTAGTTTATGGTTAGGTACTTAGTCCTCAAGAAGCTGTTCTCCTGACAGGGTATCAATAGACTTAAGGGTTGCTGTTGTTACGTCCAATTTGCTCTTCACCACATCTCTCACAAGGTTTGATGAGAAAGAGCAGCACAGCACCTGTGAGAGTCTTCAAGAGGGATTTGGAACCAGCTTTTTGAGCTGCCACTGTGGGTTTAGCAATCTGGCCCTTTCCTGAGACTGCTGTTGAAAAATCAATAGATCTGTTGTCAAGAGAAAGTGGGACAAAAACCATTGCATCTAAACAGCAGCAATGCAATTGGAAAGACAGGAAATGCAAGTGGGTTTGCCTTTGCCAAGGAAAGAATTAAGCAACACGAGATAAAAGGCAGAGGAGGTTGCCCTTGGTCTAAGAAGGCCCTTGCTGCTAAGTAGGCTAATGGTATTCTTGGCTGTGTTAGGCAGAGTATCACCAGCAGGGCAAGAGGGGTGGTCCTTCTGCTCTGCTCAGCATTGGTGAGGACACACCTGGAGTTCCTGGCTGTGTCCAGTTCTGGGTCCCCAGTACAAGAGAGACCTGGAGATGCTGGAAAGAGTCCAGTGGAGGACCACCAAGATGATGAAGGGCCTGGAGCACCTCTCCTGTGAGGAGAGGCTGAGAGAGCTGGGGCTGTTCAGCCTGGAGAAGAGGAGGCTCAGGGGGATCTCATCAATGTGTAGAAATACCTGAAGGGAGGAGGCAAAGAGGACGGAGCCAGGCTCTTTTCAGTGGTGCCCAGTGCCAGGACCAGAGGCAGTGGGCACAAAGCGTAACACAGGAGGCTCCCTCTGAGCCCCAGGCAGCCCTTCTGTGCTGTGCGGGTGACGGAGCACAGGCACAGGTTGCCCACAGAGGCTGTGGGGTCTCCTCCTTGGAGATCTTCAAAAGCCACCCGGACCTGATCAAGCATCTCTGGGTGTCCCTGCTTGAGCAGGGGTTGGAGCAGGTGGCCTGCAGAGGGCCCTGCCCGCCTCAGCCCTCCTGTGATGCTGTGTGAGATGAGGATGGTGGGTGGAGTTAGTTTACACTAGAGAACTGTTCCATTGAAAACGTTATTTGGACATTAAGACAATGTATCCAGCAAATTCTATTTAAGTACCTTGGCTCTGGGTAGTTCAGAAATTCATTAGAAACTGTGGTGACAGATGATTAAAGGTCCTAGGCCAGGTTCTGTTGCAGACTTTATCAGAGAAATTCAAGGCTAGATTGGATACATATCAGAGAGGAGTGATCTGGAGGTTGCATTTGTTACAGGCACACAAGACATTACATGGCAATTGTTTTTTAGGCATTGTTTCCTGTAACTTCAGCAGAGACTCTGGTCATGTTCAAAAAATCTTTTTGTTTCTACTATCAAGGCCCAGCACATGCGGTGATAAAGATGTGTATATAGAAGCACACCGAATGCTTCTTCAAGTTAGCGCAATTGATTGGCCTCCAGTAAATAAGAACTGGAGGAAAAAGCAAAGAGACATTTTTTTTTCTGAACAAATGTACTAATTCTGTGCATAATTATAAGTTAATTGAGGAAAAGATTCCTTATGTTTAGACTGTCAGAAGCTATCCTAAAATTTGCAATCAGTGATACTAGTTCATTGCAAGTCTTTTGACATTCAGAATATGTGTGCATTTTATACACAACGATTTGCTTGCACCTCAAGCATATTTGAAAAGCTGTTAAAATGCCAGAATTCAGGCTATGTATAAAACATTCTTTTAGTATGTTTGTTTTATGATACAATCTTTAATGCATAACTGCACACCCTGCTTAAGCGCAAACCCAGCCCAAATTACAGCTATGTTTTGGTACAAAGCCTTTCACACTGTTCACATTCTGTCTTCTTACATGTGTCTACATGTATTCTCTCTTTGTCTTTCAGAGGCAATAAAGCGAGGTAGAAGATAGGTCGAGTACAGGTACATGGATACAGTGAGGTGAAATGAAGGGCATAATGTGTTTGCTCTGTTTTATTTGATGTGCCTATCTCTATCCCTCAGAAACTGAGGTTGCGACATTTTGGTTCCTCTAACCATTCCAGTAATCTTAGGCCTTGTTTTGAGGGATGTACTAGATGGGATCGTAGGATGGGGAGTTACCTCAAATTCTGTATTTAAGTTAAGAATTGTTTCTTTTTAAATGGTCTTCTCTGTGTAGAGCTGTACATGTGTCTAAGAGCAGCATTTATTTTTTTGACAAAAGGGACACCTGATATTTCCTGCAGATAGATGGCTTCTGCTGAGCATCTTTTCTCATCTTTGGTCTCTTGCAGAGCTTAGCTAATTTTGAAGCCATACTGTAACAAACCACTAGACGCTAGATGATGCCTCCATTTACAACTTTGCCAAAATGATTGGGCTGATCCTAGCGAAATGGTTGTGTTGATGGTTTTGTGTATATAGAGGGCTTTTCTTCAGTGAACCTTTTTTCTTTCCCTTTGCAGATTTCAAGCATGTGTTTATTTTGCGTCTGTCTTTCAAGCTATGTCATGTGGCATCCATTACTTAGCATCTGTGTTTATGGCTGTTACTCCTAACTTCGTATGTGGGATCCCTGGGAACGTGAGTAGTGTTCTCTTCTACAACTCCTCTGAAGCAAGTCTAGAGGACATCTGGACGACATGGACATCAACAGAGAATTACATTGTAGTCCAGCTGGAAGATGGAGAAATCTGGGAACTTAATCAATGCAGCAAGGCCAAACGAGAAGCCAGTTTGGATCTAGCATATGAATATAGAGGCAACAAGTCCGTATTTTCTTGTTCTGATGGATTTCTTTATGATGATACAAAATGGAAGAGCACAGTTGTTACACAGTGGGATCTGGTCTGTGACCGAGAATGGCTTGCAAAATTAATCCAGCCTACATTCATGCTTGGAGTCTTGGTTGGAGCCGTGATTTTTGGTGATATCGCTGACAGGTAAAGTTCCATCCTCTCAATATTGTAGGCTCAGGCTGCAGTAACTCCATGTGTATCTATCTGTTTTGTTGTTTTATTTATTGTGTATGAATTTAGGAGGTTTTGATATTGTTTTATTCACAGATATGCTTAACTCATTTTTTTTCCTGTTGCAAGTATAAGTTTTAAAATGTGTTTGCAAATCATTTGCATTTGGAATTTATTTCCTACTTCATATCATCTATTGTTAATCCCTTAAATTTTGCTATGCAGCTAGTGTTTTGCCCTTAGATTAATTTTTTTATTGTTATTATTTTTTTAATGGGAATTGTAGTAGTAGTATTAGCAATAGTAAAACCTGGGAGTAGGTTTTCACCTCATTTTCCATGAGGAAAGATACCTCCTGGTATATGCCTGTTTATTTCTGGATATGATGAACAGCTGAAGGGCTTCATCCCAACTTCCGTCATGAATACAGCTCTGTGGGACCGATCCAAAGGCTTTGAGGGTTTGATCAAGCCCCTTTTTTTTCTTGCTTTCCAATTGCAGTTTTTCCCTAAAAGGTTAGTTTAAACATCAGTTTCTTGAAGGTTGGTTCAGACAGGAGGAAAATTGGTCATCAGCGAGCTTTGCTGTGGTTCCCGTTATTTATTAGCATGATCAGAGTTATGTTTGGGCCCGAGGAGCGACAGCCGGTGCAGGGCCTCCATCAGAGCTGTCCTGTGGTTGTGGTGCCAAGGCTGTCCTTCAGCCAGCCCCCTCTGGCTCTGCCTCCCTGGGTGTTTTCTGAGGTCATGCACTGAGAGCCAACTTCACAGACAGGCTCGGAAGCAGCAGTGAGATCCAGGAGGTATGCCTGTGTCCTCCTGCGTCTCTTAGTTTTCTCTCTCAACACAAATGCCTCAGAAGAACACCTAGCTGTACCTGTCTGTCCACGTGGCATTCTGATTTCAAAGGTACATTGTGCTGTCCTAGGCAGTTTATATACTTGTGTTTTGATTTGAAGACTCCTTCAGTGTTACTTATTCTATAAAGGAGCTTGTTGACTAACAGCTCTGTTAGATGGACAATGAAGATGTATTCCACGGCTAAAAGTATGAGCAGGAAAAGGAGACTAGGCACATTGTTCATTAGGACAGCACTGTGGTGTGACAACATGGGAATGCAAATCAAAGATGATCTTCCTTTAATTTGTCTTCTGGAACACATGGAGTCAATCCTTCCTCCTTATTCAAGGATTTGTAAAACCATATTTAATACAAAACCAGAATATAATGCCAACATTTGTTCTGTGTCCCTTTAAATCATTCATGGCTTTATTAATTAATACCCAGACATGATTTATGAGGTTACGATCATATTGTTCTCATTTCCATTAATTCAAGCCATGGACAGCCAGTTGAGATAATACACACATCCCGAGTTGCAGATTTACAACCATGGATTTACAGCTGAAAGTTATTTTCTGACACATCCTGGCTGGTGAGAAATATGTTTGTGGGTTCCTCCCATTCCCAATTAACAGATTTCCCAACAGAAGAGCCCGGACAGCTGGGACTCACTGGGATCTCTTCTGGCAGGGATCAGAGACCAAATGTGAATGATGACTCCTTCCTCCCAGACCTTGACCTGGAGTCAGGGCTGGAGAAAAATAGGAGGGCGCTGGAAAGAGCTATGCCATGTTGCTGTTTGGGCTACACCGCCTGTTTACAACGTCACTTCCCAGAGTTGTTTTGTTATAGTACCAAATATTCACGGAGAACAGACAAACAAGCCCCCACCCCTGAAAGTCCTCAAACTCTCCATCTAAATGTAATATCTACATCTGTGAAAAGCTGTTTGCATTGGAGTAGGTAGTAGAGTCCAAGATATAATATTATCAGGGAATAAAAATGATTCTGTACATTTTGTAGACAAAATGGAATAAAATGATTCCTCAATAGAGTGTTGTGTAGTAGACTGCAGATTTCTAGGTCTTCTCCTCGGTTGAGCTTCTCATTGTTAGCACACACTTGTTAGCGTAGCAACCACATAACCACCAAGTGATTATATGAAGGTGCTTTATTCAGCGCTGGAAGCCGGGGCAGGTGCCCAAATCTGGCTTCAAGTCCCGTTACTTCCCAGCCATTATTTATACATACAATATTGCGTCAGGTATACATATTCATTACAGGTTGCAACATCAGCCTCGCTTTTCATTCTAATTAGCTCCCCTCCCCTTTGCACATGCGTGGCGCACTCTGGTGGTCGTCCAGGTGGTCGTCCAGATGAAGTAAGGAGTCTTCCTCTCCGCTGAACTCTTTCACCTTTCTCACTCGACGCATGCTCCCTTCGCTCCTTGATTCTGCTTCAACTCATTTCATCATCTCCAGGCCCTTATCCAAGGTCAGGTTGCACCTATTCCCTCCCAGGGTTCCCCTTCAACGATTCCTTTAAATGTTCAGTGTACTCCCTAGGTTTCCAGTATACATAGATTACTTGATAATGTAAGTACATTTAATAATATTTAATTATACCGTATGATCCATCACCTGAGAAACATTAATAGAACATCCATTCGATTCTCCCCAACACTAACATTTCCCCCCTTTGAAAATACTTCACTCATACCAAGAGCAAGTATTTTCATTACTATTAGGTTGAATCAGGTTAGTAGAAGTTAGTGAGTATAACTTGATATAGAGATTAGTAAGTATAATCTTAACGCATCTTCGTTAGTCTACTATCTTATTGATTCCTCTATGCCTGCTTGTTAACGCTAGTACTATAGGATGGGGGTGGAGTAAGTGGGATAGGGTGTTCTGGGTGATTCCCAGTAACCTACTAACCTCCTTAACCACATTGGCAATGAAATGTGGTCCCCTGTCTGAAGAAATACCCAATGGTACACCAAATCTAGGGATTATTTCCTGTAGTAACCATTTTACCGTTTCCTTTGCTTGGTTGGTGCGACAGGGAAGGGCCTCCGGCCATCCTGAAAAAGTATCAACCCCTACCAATAGGTATTTATAACCTCTTGCTTTAGGCAGTTCCACGAAATCTATTTGCCAGTAATCTCCAGGCTCTATTCCAGCTCTAATTCTCCCCATCTCAGCATGTTTCCTTGCTACCGGGTTATTCTTTAAGCAAAGCTCACATTTTGACATTACTGACTTTGCCATTGTTAACATGTGTACCGAGATGACACCTCGTTTCAAATAGGTCACCATTGCTCCTGCACCCCAGTGACATTCATTATGTTTTATTTGTAAGATTTCTCGCATTACTATAGGAGGCACTATAAGTTGTCCTGTCGCAGTCGCATACCAGCCGTCAGGATTCTTCTGGGCCTTCATCAAATTTGCAAGTCTCTCATCTTCTGCTGAATACTTTGGGTCTTTAGGTAATTTAAAACAAGAGAGGCCTACCTTCGATGGAATTAGAGCCATTACTTTCCGTACTTCACGCGCGACCTTCCGGGCCGTCAAATCTGCCAATCTGTTACCTTCTGCAATCTCTGACATCCCTCCTTGATGAGCTTTACAATGCATTATGGCCACCTGTTGGGGTTTCTGTACAGCTGTTATTAATTTCAATATTTCTTCCTGATATTTTATATTAGTCCCTTGTGAGGATAGCATTCCCCTTTCTTTCCATAATGCCCCATGTACGTGGACTACCCCGAATGCATATTTTGAATCTGTCCAAATATTCACATTCTTACCCTCGCTTAGTTCCAGGGCTCGCGTCAGGGCGACTATTTCTGCTCGTTGGGCTGAAGTCCCCGGAGGTAGGGAATTTGCCTCGATCACTACCTTTGATGTAGTTACTGCGTATCCTGCATAACGAGTCCCATTTTCCACGAAGCTGCTTCCATCCGTGAAAAGTTCCCAATCTGGTCTCTCCAGAGGCTGATCTTTTAAGTCTGTTCTGCTGGCATAGGTATGTTCGATGATCTCCACGCAATCATGACTGAGGTCTCCTTCCTCCGCAGTTGTTCCTAGAAACACTGCTGGGTTCAATAGGTTAGTAGTTCTTAAGATTCATTCGGCTGGGCGATAGCCAATGGCCCCCCTTTTGCCTGTATTAAAAGGACTGTGGCTGCCACGGCCCTTAAACACGAGGGCCATCCGGCGCTTACCGCATCCAATTGTTTAGAAAAATACCCCACAGGTCTTTTCCAGCTCCCAAGTCGCTGGGTCAGTACTCCTAATGCCAATCGTTGTCTCTCATGCACAAACAGCTGAAAGTCCTTTGATAAGTCCGGCAAGCCCAAGGCAGGCGCCTTTATCAGGGCTTCTTTTAATTTCTTAAAGGCCTCTTGTTGTGGCTTCCCCAGGTAAATGTACAGGCCTTTTGGGTTTCATAGAGGGGCTTTGCTATGAGTCCATAGTCCATTACCCACAGTCTACACCACCCGGCCATACCTAGGAAAGCCCGTAGTTCGTGCAGATTTCGCGGCTCGGGGATTTCACAAATAGCTTGTATTCGGTTAACTCCCAATTTTCTTTGTCCTTGAGAAATTTCACATCCCAAATAAATTACTGTTGTGCACGCGATTTGTGCCTTTTGTTTAGAAACCTTGTACCCATTTAGTCCCAATTGATTCAAAATATCAACAGTTACCTGAATACATTCTGACTCTCCTTCGGTAGCTATTAATATATCGTCCGCATATTGTAGCAGCAAGTATCGGTCCTTTGGTACCTGAATCTGTTCTTGGTTAATCCAGTCTTCTATTTCTTTAGCTAGTTGACTGCCGAAGAGGGTCGGGCTATTCTTGAATCCTTGAGGCAACCTTGTCCAGGTTAGTTGCATCTTTCGTCCGTTCCGTGGATTTTCCCATTCAAAAGCAAAAAGCTTTCTACTTTCCTTGTCAATGGGTATGCAGAAGAAGGCGTCTTTTAAATCAATTACCGTAAACCACTTATATTTTTCTTTTACAGATGTTAACAATGTATAAGGATTAGCCACCACTGGGTGAATATCTTTTGTTATTTCGTTTATCGCCCTAAGGTCCTGCACTAGCCTGTATTCCCCATTAGGTTTCTTTACTGGGAAAATTGGGGTATTATATTCAGATTTGCATTCCTCCAGAATGTGGTAGCTAAGAAATTTATCTATAATCTTTACTATCCCTAGCCTAGCTTCTAGCTTCAACGGGTACTGTTTAATCCGTACCGGTCGGGCCCCTTCCTTAAGTTCAATTTTTACTGGCTGGGCTAGTTTTGATTTTCCAGGCTATTTCCAACAGCCTATCCAAATTTCTCAAATCTGCACCTTCTAACTTTTGCAATTTCATCCTAATATCCTCTTGGGCTTGTCCCAAGAAAGTGAGTGCTAATTGAGCTTTAGCTTGCTCAGTCTCTACGTCTAAATCTGTATATTTCTTAGCAGTTTCTTTCAATCTCTCTAAAAAAGGCGGAAGGTGATTCCGCTTTTTCTTGCCTGACATTATACAATTTTGACCAATTTATGGTCCGGGGCATGGCATTCTATACCCCGATTTGTACCCAATCTTGATATCTCTTCAGCCTCCTTATTCCATCCCCTGTGTTATAATCCCATTGGGGATCCTCAGTGGGGAAGTTTTGATCTAGATTTCCAAGCACTAATCCATTTCATATATCTTCTCGGGCTCTCTCTCTGGCTGCCCGCAATACCATGTCTTTTTCTGTCGAGTCCATCAAAGTATCCAGGATCACCTGGAGATCATCCCAATCGGGATTTTGGGTTTTAATTATCATTTTCATTACCCTGGCTCTGGGTTTTCCCTGTAGGTGCCGGCTGCTTGTTTCCATATCATTAAGTCCCCAGCTGAAAAAGGCACCTTGACATATACCGGTCCTTCTGTCCCCACTCCTCGCCTGAGGAGAGCGATTATTTTCCCTCCCTGTTCGTTTATAGTTTCTCCTGCCCTTCGCTGTTGCCGGGTCCTATGTGACACGGGGAGACTAAAATCGGGGATTCTCCATCACTACTGCTATCTTCCTTTTCTCTTTTCCCTCCCTGTCCTGGCTCTTCCGGCGGAGCCGACGGCGCAACTTCCAGATCAATATTTCCATTATTATATTATTATATTATATTATTATATTATTATATACATTATTATATTATTATATACATTATTATATTATTATATTATATTATTTCCCATAATACTTATTATTCTCTATTGCCTGATGCTGTATACAGCGTCCCTCCTTAGTACATGCACAACAACGTTCCTCAGTTTAAACTTCAAGCACCATTATTCCACAAGCATGCTGCCATTCAGGCTTTCGGCGCAAATAAAAGAATAATTCCACATACGGCAGTTCATCATATTTTCCTTCCCACTTACAAAATAGCATTATTGTAAAATTGTATTATATTGCAATGTTCCATTCTCAGGCCAAGTTTCTTGGTCCTCTAGTTTATACTGTGGCCACCAAATATTACAATAATCAATCAGCTTTCCTTTCCGCATTTCTTGACCAAAACCTCCCTCTTTCCAGTGTGCTAGCAAACACCCCAGCGGGGATGTCCGCGGGATAGGTACATCTTTTCCCAGAATTTCTTTAATCTTTTTCATTTTGAGCTTATGATACGGACCCAAAAGCTGCCGGAGCAGCAACACACTCTCCCGAAAGCTGCCGGAGCAGCAACACACTCTCCCGAAAGCTGCCGGAGCAGCAACACACTCTCCCGAAAGCTGCCGGAGCAGCAACACACTCTTCCGAAAGCTGCTGGAGCAGCAACACACTCTCCCGAAAGCTGCAGCAACACACTCTCCCGAAAGCTGCCGGAGCAACAACACACTCTCCCGAAAGCTGCCGGAGCAGCAACACACTCTCCCGAAAGCTGCAGCAACACACTCTCCCGAAAGCTGCTGGAGCAACAACACACTCTCCCGAAAGCTGCAGCAACACACTCTCCCGAAAGCTGCCGGAGCAGCAACACACTCTCCCGAAAGCTGCAGCAACACACTCTCCCGAAAGCTGCTGGAGCAACAACACACTCTCCCGAAAGCTGCAGCAACACACTCTCCCGAAAGCTGCAGCAACACACTCTCCCGAAAGCTGCTGGAGCAACAACACACTCTCCCGAAAGCTGCAGCAACACACTCTCCCGAAAGCTGCTGGAGCAACAACACACTCTCCCGAAAGCTGCAGCAACACACTCTCCCGAAAGCTGCCGGAGCAGCAACAGCACACTTTCCAGAAGCTGCCGGAGCAGCAGTGTGCTTTCCCAAAAGCTGCCGGAGCAGCAGCGTGCTTTTCGCTAAAAAGCTGCCGGAGCAGCAGCAGCACGCTTTCTACATACCAATAATACCTGGTGCTGACCCTTCAGCACAAACCAATACAGTTACCAATGCCGAACCTGCAGAGCTTTCGCTCTGTCTAACGGACGGCGCCTAGGCTTACCCCGGGAGCTCCCTGCCCAACCGAGCGTGGCTTTCGCCGCGTCTGACCGGCAGGCTTTCCCAACCAAATCGGTACCGAATACCCAAAGTTGAAAGCACCTTTGCTTACCACTCCAGTGGTACGTCGTGAGCAGCGGAGGTCGGTCGTGGTCGACTGCTCCCCGAGAATCCCTCGGTGCCGGCTGGAGCGAAACCGAGACACGAGCCGCCTCAGCAGTGCCCACGCTGTCCCATCTGGGTCGCCAAAATGTTAGCGTAGCAACCACATAACCACCAAGTGATTATATGAAGGTGCTTTATTCAGCGCTGGAAGCCGGGGCAGGTGCCCAAATCTGGCTTCAAGTCCCGTTACTTCCCAGCCATTATTTATACATACAATATTGCGTCAGGTATACATATTCATTACAGGTTGCAACATCAGCCTCGCTTTTCATTCTAATTAGCTCCCCTCCCCTTTGCACATGCGTGGCGCACTCTGGTGGTCGTCCAGGTGGTCGTCCAGATGAAGTAAGGAGTCTTCCTCTCCGCTGAACTCTTTCACCTTTCTCACTCGACGCATGCTCCCTTCGCTCCTTGATTCTGCTTCAACTCATTTCATCATCTCCAGGCCCTTATCCAAGGTCAGGTTGCACCTATTCCCTCCCAGGGTTCCCCTTCAACGATTCCTTTAAATGTTCAGTGTACTCCCTAGGTTTCCAGTATACATAGATTACTTGATAATGTAAGTACATTTAATAATATTTAATTATACCGTATGATCCATCACCTGAGAAACATTAATAGAACATCCATTCGATTCTCCCCAACACTAACACACTCACTTGTTTAGGTACAAGTGAGTATGCTAGGCAAATTTTCTCCCTGAGGTATGGGAATAAGACAGACAAACATTAGTTCATTTTTAATAAGCACCCTTCTTTTGCACTGGAAAGTACTATGCTGTTGATGAGAAAGTAGTACTTAACCCGTGTTTTTTTTTGTTTTTTTTTTTTTACTGTTACTGTACTAGCATCTGTGTTTGTACGTGCATGCATGTGTGCTGTGATGCAATCAGAAAATTCAGGGAAACCATGTAACTGTCATTTATTAGAGAATTTAACTGAAAATAATAGGACAAAGATACATTACAGAAGCCTCTAAGTACTACCCAGACTGTTTTACTTTGGCAAAAGATAGCATATGTCATCACAGGTAACTTTTGTTAGAAATTACTAACTTATTAACTAGTTATTATCTAATATAAAGTGTCTGAAAAAGTGACTATTACGTACTGACGTCATAAATAAGACAAAGTAAATTTGTGGATTAGTTACATAGAAGTTAAGCTTGATACTAGACATGAGCATATGTAACACCACTTCTGCGCTTTGATTCCAGCCAAGAATTCTGGAATGGAAGCTCCTTCCGTAGGAGTTTCCTTTCTCTTTGGTTTAGCTGGAAATTTACTGAAAAATTAAGAATTTTCTTTCTCACATGGTAAGGAAAATACGGGAAACTAATCCAGTGGTTCTGTGGTGAGTGAAAGTCTTAAGTACAGTATTTTCAGACTCACTTCCCGACAGGGTCTCTGAAGTTGCAGTTTTATTTTGACAGGATGTTTATGGTTGCTCATCATTTTACTGCTGCTGTGATTTGCAGGCTGGGAAGACAGCGTGTTATGTGGTTCACAAGTGCTGGTCAGTTTCTATTTGGCATCGCAGTGGCGTTCACGTCTGACTACTACAGTTTCGTGGTCGTGCGCTTTCTCCTTGCTATGGTAAGAAAGGATGCTCACCCTGTCTCTTTTATGTGTTATTTCCTACCCCTTCTCAGGAAAACCTCCCTTTATTCTTTCTTTCCTCCCTTACTTCATTATTCTAAAGCCCCCTCTGTTGCACTTATTTCAGCAGAGCAGGGAGAGTCTGAATATTCTTGGACCACAGCACTTTTCCTCTTTGAATTAATAGAAAGCATCTGTATGAAGCAATGTTTGGTACCTCCTCCATCCCAACCTCTGCTGGACTGGTAATTAAATACCAAGTGTGAGCAGCGAATTCTGGTTTCTGCACTGCAGCTGGCATTGCATTTCTCCGTGTTGTTACAAATGGAGTATTTTTTCTTAAAGTAACAAATCTATAACAAGTATGATCTTTATCTCTGCCATTTTCAGCGATGGAGGAGAGATGCACTTTTTCTCTTCCATGCATCTCTTTGTTCTTTTAAACTGCATCTGAAGTACTCAATATATAGGTAGATGTGTTTAGCACCTAGATGTTAATACTGTACTGAAGGGTATTCCAGTATATGTGTGTATGTGTATCTATACACACATATATATAATATCTATATAATATATGTATGGTAAACAACTTTAAATTAAATTCTTACATCCAAAAGTATATTTATAGTCTCCCTATATTATGCCTCCAGAAATTAGAAGACTGTCACAAGAAAAATTATATAAAATATTTAAAAGAGGTTGGAAACTTGAAAATAATCACATCATTTATTTTTTTCCTGTGGGTGGGTAGTCAAGAGAGGAGCTTGCACCTGGAGCTCCCTTTGCCTGGTTAGAGCTCAGAATGATTTCCCAGCAGGAAAACTGCATAGTCATTTCACCCTTGATCAGTGAGATCAACAGGAGTCCCTCCACTGACTCTCTGGCTGTTGATTCTAGGGACTATGGTAGTTTATAAGAGCAAAAAGCTCTCACCAAACTGATGCTTTTTAACTGCTCAGTAGGATAGATTTGAGAGGTGAAGTTGTGAAGCTCTAGTTCTGTGCCACTGAGATCAGTGCAGCTTTTCTATCAGCATCGGTGGGCTCAGTTTATTAACTGGAAGACTTGTAACCAGAAAATCGATTTTTGAATTGATTAATCAAAATAATATACTGGAGTATTTTCTAGCATAGATTTTCTAGCTGTGTTTTGAAATGCTTTGAGTTATCAAGAGTTTAGAGTGTTACTAGAGAAATTGAAATATATATTCAAATATATATGCATTGAATGAAAAAATACTTAAATGCAGAATATGCCAGTAGTTCCATTCTGTGAGCATGGTTAGATAATGTATGAGAACCTGCAACTGTGTAAATGAGATTCTCTTCTAACATTGTAAAAAATTGATTTAATGAGGTAATTTAAAATGGTATGGAAGGTGATTCTCAGTAAATTTGTTGCTCTGTAACGTGCAGACTCGTAATAGTCAACTTAAAAGCCAAGGTCAAGATTTTCAGAAATGGCACTTACTTCAGGGGACCTCAGTTTTCCTCGTGTCTAGTCTGTGATGTCATTAAGGACCTGATTTTTGGAGTTGAAGAACTTAGTACCACCAGCAAATTAGACTCTTTTTCAGGTATCTCCTGCTGGCTCTACCCCACTAAAGGAAAGCATCCAAAAGCCCTTCACATCTTTAAACACAGTGCCAGGTATTGTGAAAATTTGAGTGAGCTTTTTGTCCAGCTGATTTATTTTTAGGGTACCTTTTTTTTTCTGTCAGTGAGCAATATGCCATTGCAGTGCCAAGTAAATGTACACAAATGGGGAACGCTGTTAGCTGTTGCACATGGAGAATAGATACAAATCTCACACTGTGTTTTTTTTTTTTTCTCTCTCTCCCTTCCCCAGGTTTCGAGTGGCTATCTGGTTGTGGCTTTTGTTTATGTGACTGAATTTGTTGGCATTAAAGCACGAACCTGGGCTTCTATGCATGTCCATGCTTTTTTTGCTATGGGAATTATGGTTGTGGCACTCGTGGGATTTTTGGTTCGGACCTGGTGGGTCTATCAGATATTTCTCTCCATAGCAACTCTTCCCTTTGTTTTGTGCTGCTGGATGCTCCCAGAAACACCTTTTTGGCTCCTGTCAGAGGAAAGATATGAAGATGCACAAAAAGTAATAAATACAATGGCAAGATGGAACAAAGTAAGCACTCCCTGCAAAGTGGCTGAACTGTACTCAGTCCAACACGATGGTCCAGTCAGTGGCGGAACAGGTGACAATGACGCGCCCTCAGCCAAGAAGCACAACATCTTAGATCTATTTTGTAACTGGTACATTGCAAGAAGGACCATCACAGTCTGGCTGGTCTGGTTCACTGGGAGCCTGGGGTACTACGTCTTCTCCCTGAGTTCTGTCAATCTAGGAGGCAATGAATATTTAAATCTGTTTCTCATAGGTAAATATTTTTTGTACTTCATGTTGTTTCTGACAGAACTAGGACATGAAATTCAGAAATGTCTAGAGATTTGATGGCCATTTTTTTAACTTTATTCATTCAATTATGGACCTGGATCAAAAATTTTCATGTTAATTGTTCATAAAGCTGACTAACACAGGAAGGATATCATTCACGCCAAATTTCACTGTTTCTGAAAAGAAAAGAATTAAGAATGTGTTGGCATACAAAATTCTGCTCTCTCTCTTTGTGATTGTAAAACCATGTTCTATTTTTCTCCTCTTTGCCCTGCAAGCATCTAGCAGATTCACGCAAAACCCAGGGGCAGCAGATCAGCAACACAAAATTCATACTGTTCTGTTAAAAGCACAAACAAGGAGAAGATAGAAGAAGTTACTGCTATAGTCATGTGCAGTCATAACATACTATGTCAGTCAGTACAGAAAATAGATTCACAATGCTCGGAAGCAATAGTAATTTCAGTTTTCTCAAAAGTGTATTTTTAATTTAGTAAGGGTGTTCTTTTGCTGGTCTGACTGTAATCGTCCTGTGGTATGTAAGTTGTTTATAAAGGCTGCTCGGTGCATTCAAGGCCTGATCTGAAGCTCATTAAGATCAGTAGAAATATCCCATTGACTTCAGAAGACTCCAAATAGGGCACATAGCTCTGAGTCAGCAGAGGATTAAATCATGTGCTTTGTTTTATGCGATCCAGTGCTCTCAGTGAAGTGCATGTGGCTGTCCAGGTACATCAGCACGCAGGAGGACTGGGACTCTCATGAGTTCAGTTTGGGTTGTCATGTTTTATAGTATATTGGTAGTCTGGTGTGGAGAAGAGTGGATGAGTGGATAACTAAACTGTTACGATGGAATGCAGTGCATAGATCACTGTACCCACCTCTTCCAAAAATATTTTGGCAGACTGGCATACAGTGACTAGCTGCCTCTTCTTTTACCAATACAAACCTCAAAGATTGTTTCCCAGTATTATAGGTGCATCAACACAGAACATGTGCTCAGTAGAGGAATGCAGCATATTTGTTCTTATATTCTTCCCTGTCATTACACCAGACATAGGAGCATTCTTCATGAGCAAGTTGGTTTAAAACATGTCCAGACGGACTTAGGCTCAGTATAATTTATCTAGGAGCAAACCATGCTTAAACAGCATTTGTGAACAGTTCTCACCAAATGCCACTCCCTTATGGCTGCAGAAATTTTTCCACAGAACGAGACATAAGGAAGACAAAATCTGCGCACACGTGGGATATTGTAAGCAGCTGCCTTCTCTGCAAAGAGAGCCTTGCTGTTTTCTGTAATTTTCCACCCCAAAGAGACCTGGAGCTTCTCTGTGCTGTAAAATCTGCTCCACTTGTCCTTCTTCACCCCCCACTACCATATCCTAGGCCATGTTTTCTGATGCTTGTGGCCATTTCTGTGACCAAATGAACTGCCCAACACATTGATTACCTCTAGATTTGACGTACTCATGATGTGTAAGGTCAAGCTAACTTCCTAGATTAAATGAATCCCCATAAAGAATGGGGAATATAAAATGAACATGTGTAATCGTGATTTAAACCCAAATAATTTCATACTGACAGGTGCTGTGGAGTTGCCTTGCTATATCATTGCTTGCATTGGGATGGACAAACTGGGAAGGAGAAACACACTCATTCCGTTCCTTATTTTAAGTGCACTGATCTGTGTTTTAATTATGTTCATACCTCAGGTTAGTCACATACTGTTGAAAGTGTTCCTATAGTAGACATTAATTTTATAGAACCCTAAGTCTGTAGATGCAGCTGCTCTTTCTAAATGATATGGCTGATTAAAGGCTTTTTTTAAAATGCAGCTGCCAGTCAAGGATAGATTTCTGTATTTTCAGACAGACTTCACGCTGTCGTTGCTGGAGTCAGATGTAAAATGTTCCTAGGGCTTCAGTGAACCAGGACTGGTAAAGTTTTATGGACATGAATTACTTTTTGAAACCAATTTTTAAAAAAGCAAGCAATAAATATTGCTTTATGTTTAAAGAAGAGTCACATCTTTTGAAGGATTTAATTCACATTTGGAACAATGATGTTTTCTGGTTATTTATTTATTTGTGATCTCTTTCAATAGGATTTTAATGTATTAATTATCTTGGCAAATATGGCTGGAAAATTTTCAATAGGTGTGGCATTTGGCCTTATATACCTCTACACGGCAGAACTGTACCCAACAATTGTAAGGTAAGAATTTTTGCCAGGCAGGTATTTTTCATTGTTTTGTTGTTATTTCAATTTTTTACAGTCTTGGGCCATATCCAGCAGCTCTTGACACTAACGGCAGTGGTCCAAAAGACAGGATAGGATGAGTCCCTCTGCTGCTTCAGAGTTGTCTAATATTTGGCTGTACAGTAAATTTTTATTTTTTCATTTCCACGTGCATTGATTGGTTTCACTGAGGAAAGAGAATACTCTGTATTTTCTTATATATTAGTTATACCTTTCTTAAAAGTTCTCATTCATCTCATAGTCTATGCTGAATGCTGATTGTATTTTTAATCTTCATTATAGAAGTAGCTGAATTTCACTACAAACGACCTAAATTTACATTGGCATAGCAATAGCTTCCTAGTATAATTTCATATTATCCTACTGATGTGATAAGTGTCTATGCATTTCTAATTTTTTGCTGTATCTGCCAGAATTCTTAACAAATATTTGTTTCTTGTGTAGATCACTTGCTGTTGGAAGCGGGAGCATGATGTGCCGTGTAGGCAGTGTGGTTGCTCCTTTCTGTGTGTATTTGAGAAGTGTTTGGATTTTCATGCCACTTGTAAGTATTTATTTCAATGGCAAATGTTTCTCATTTTGAAAAAGTATGTATGTAACTTTTTTTTTTTTTCGGGACAAGAGGCTGAACTTTTCTTTTGAAATTGAATGAACCATTCTTACTCTAAATTTTAGGTCTCAAAGTTTAGTAACTTCCTATTGTTAAAAATGCAGCTAAAGCAAGAGGGAGACTTTGAATCACTGAAATCTGAAAAGTTGCTAGGATGCACAAACATATTTTTACTCTGCAGGCCTAGCAGTTCTTGACTGTGCTCATAACTTACTCTTACCCTTTTTCAAAGGAATTCACTATGGTGGCTATCTTTTCTTAATATTCTTCTTTAATCTTTTCCCTGGCTTCCCTGGGATACTTCACTTTTGGAGCAGCTTTCCAAAAGATCAAGAATTACTCTGCTTGGTCTTCAAATCTGTCCCATAGCTCCTTTTTTGCATTTTTCATTTACATGAACCAAAGAAAACAATACATGAGATGGAAAAAGAGACAAATGGTATGTTAATGAAATTCATGGTGACTTTGGCAAAGAAAAGAACCTTGGATTCATTAAGCACACCCTAATGTAGATGACTTCCAGGTCATATTACTATTGAATCCTTATCTCCAATTGCCCCAGGAAAAGACAGGTGGGACCGTTCCTTCATGGATCTTGGGCATTTCTTCTGCATTATGTAGCTTCAAATCCATTTTGGACAAAATATTTTTCCTTCTCACAGATATAATATAATATTCCTGCTCACTAATGAATTGTATTTCTTCATTACAATCCTGTTGTGAGGCATTTGCTGCTTAGAAATCTTGCAGCTATTCAATCACTTTTTTTTTTCCTGAAGGATAATTTATGCCCATATATACAAAAATACAAATAATTACAAAGTTTACATTAAAGATCAAAGTGGAGAAGAGCTTATTAATGGTTTAAAAATAGTCTGAGTTCTTTCAAAACCCCTTAGAATTCACTGTGACTAGCACACCAACGTTATATATAGATTATACGTGTCAGAAGGTGAAAATGTAATGGAATCTGACTTTGGCCTAGATTCTTACGCTAATTTTGTCTACCACATTGGAATTTCCTGAAAAAATGGCATTGTGTTCTTTTGATTTTGCAACTATAAAATCTTAAATTATAGATGCTAGAGATCAGTCTGAGAGAATTCTTAGGAACTTGTTTTGTTATTTAAATTAATTACTTTCAGTTGCTTTGGATGAAAATTATGAAGATGAAGCAGACCACAAACTTATTTATTCCCTCAAGCTCCTAAAAACTGTTTTCTTTCTTAATAATGACTCCATACTAGCCAAGATATCATCCCAGAAAAGACACAGAAAACAACATTTGCACAACAGAGCAGCCATGGGAGAACATTCTCTTTCTCTAGTCAGTGTTTTTCCTTTACTAGCTGAGATAAGCTTTATCTGTGCAGAAGAGCTGCAGTCAAACCACAGATGATGAATGTTCAAACATGCCGGAGAACAGTGCAAATGGCAGTATAAACAGAGGAATTATTTCAGCTATGAGCAACTCTCAGTGTACAAAAACTGTCCATAGTATTTGTAGAACTGTGTAGTAGTTAACTGTGAATATATTTTCATTATTAGCTCCTACTATAAAACATTTGTCAGTTTATTAAATAGGCTTGTCTTAGGTTGGAGCACCGCTTGCCAAGTCTCAGGTAACATAAGTGTTTTGGACTGAAAGTGAAATGAAATGGATTACATTTCTGAGTAAACTGATCTGCATCACGTTGACCTATTGTATACACCACACGCTGTCGAGCAGTTAATACTACTATTTGTTTGACAGCCTGCCTCACGTACAGTTGAGCCACCTGTGAGTAATGCAAGCATCTCATCTGAATGCCCATAAATCTTGAATACTTGCTAAATATGTTTTTCATGTGACAGCTTTCTAGAAAACTTACACAAAGGCAATTGCTCTATGTATAAACTTTGTGTTTATTGGCTGTTCAGAACATAAAGTGAAAATAAAAAATAACTCCCCTGTGGTCAGTAAAGCTACATGAATGCAAAGCCTACGTCTAATATGAGAGGTTTTCAGGACAAAACTTAACATTTTTTTGTTGTTGTTGAAGTAGGGATTTTGTAAATAAGATCACGTTTTTAGATTGGTCCTGAGCAATCAGATGTGGTGGATATAAATATACTTGATTGGCAGACTAGAAAAATAATTTTTTCTCAGAAGTAAAAGTGTTATTTTGTAGGAATATTTAATGCAAATTATCTCTCTCTCTAGTCCAAGTGTATTAAGTTCTGGCCTTACACCAGTGTGAAATTAAAATTGTTGCTCCAGGCAGGGTGGAAGACATGAAAAATAGTGGCAGATCTTTTTTGAAGTTACTCATGATAGTTGTTAGAAGCTGCTGACTACGCTGAAGTGTTGGGAATAATCTAGGAGCTTGACAAAGCAGAAAGTCAGATTTCAAATTAAGACCCTGAAAAAAGCAATGAATTAAATAGGTATAGCTGTCACATAAACTTCGATGAATATTTTGCACAATAGTACACTTCAATCCATACACATTTAACTCCTTAGCTATATCAGAAAAACATTTTCTGATGCTGAATTATATATGGAAAATATTACACACATACGTAAGATACACACTTGTTATGAACAAACAAAGGGCTAAATTCTGTCCAATGCCTTGTGAAGAAGGATGCCAAGTCTGCTAAAGATCTAAAGTCTGCTACTTAACTGAATGTAACTGCATGGATAAGTTTGGATACTGCTCCTAAAAAAAAAGTAAATGGTGCTTGAAAAGTCCATTCATTAACAAACTGTGACTTAATTGTTTCATATTCTGTCTTTCATAGGAAGTGTTGAAAAATGCTTTATGAAGCCAGGGAGAAGAGAAACACAGGGAATAAGTGTGTGCAGCAGCTTTCACAATGGAAAAAAAAAAACAGCTTAACATATGGTGGTGGAATACAGAAAAGAATAGAGTTGAGATTAAAAGGCAGGAAAGGTAGTGTGCAGGCATCCAGGACAGTGGGAGTTCGCAGGGGAAAAAGAAGTAGTTTCATGAGGAAGGGAAACATGAGAAGAATGCAAAGTGTCTGAAAAGCTAACTGGAACAGAGAAGACACATACTCAAAGCACAGAGTGTTGCTTTAACCTTGCTCTGTCGGGTGTCAGTAATGACCCCGTTCTCATACACTCAAAATATACGGGTATCCAAATAAATTAGTAATGGTTAAGTTTCAATGTCCTTAATATCCCTCAATATTCTCAGTTATAATCTCATGACAGCCTAAAGGAAGTACATAAGGGAGGTTAGTGTGGAATAGCTGACACGTTGCAATTCATCCTTTCTTACCATGGCAGAAGATAAATCTTAACAGTAGAGTTCTGTCACTCAGAGGTGAGACTCTATGGTATGAGAGGTTTGACCTATGTTTATAAATATCACTCCTGCCATGTATATATGTCTCCAGTCTGCAGGGATTTCCTTCTCTTTGTCACTTGGTACCATTTCCTCTGGTCCTATTACTGTTAGGATTTTTTGTAATTTCTCATGGTAAGGGAATAAGCGTTTTATTTTCTCTCTGTCACTTGTAGTATTCAACGGTATTTTGCAGAAAGAGTGTATGCAACAGTGTGAATTCTGCTTCTCAAAAGCTTGCTTGAGACAAGCTGTCCTCTTAACTCAGGGGGGAAGGAAAACCAGGACGGTGCATTTGCATGAAGACAGCTCTGTTCAAGGTCACAATGGAGAACTCCAATTTTAAAGCTGCTTTCTGACCTGAGGAGAAAGTCTCCCTTAGATGCAGATGGTAGCTGGCTGGTTCAGGCACTGTGTGAGGGACATAGGCACAGTAATTCCAAATGTCCCCTCTCACACTTGTAAGGCGAGTATCAAACAAACAGGACAGACCTGAGAATTAGCATAAGGCAAGATGAAGATAATACAGTATCAAAGTACACAGTCATGAAATGGAAAAACACTGAGGCCAGGCATGATGTATTGTGTGGAAGCATTTGAATCAAGAGAGATTTGGATCATTTATCATCTAAGATTGGAAGAATGTCAGGGTTTTAATGCCTGTTCTGTACTTCAAAGGAGGAAAGTGAAAATTGTTCTCACTGAACAAAGCACAGAAATGCAAGGAAAGAAGAGATAGTCCTGGAGCATGTGCACGCTTCTGCATCTGCCCCACATGATCCTGGTCCTTTCTCCATCACGCTGAAGCGTGCTGTCATTGAGGTAGCGTGTACACCATGGACAAATCCAAGAGGTAGCCACAGCACACATGCCAGTGTGTGCTGTGCACCCCTATCAGATCTTTGATGACAATTCAGCAAATTATTCCTGTTGAGAGCTACATTATCTGCTGAAGTTTTCTCCTGAACAGGGATGTACGCTTCTGTAGCTCCAATCTGTACTGAGAAATTCTGGCCTGGCTGCGCACAGGAGGAGTGGGTGCGCAATTACAGGGGGAGAAGTTCAGGAGCTAGAGTAAGAATTGACGTTGCAGGTGGCAGGGATATTTCAGGGATTTATCTGTGAACGTGCATGTAAAGATAAATGTATGCAACCCTAGAATCCATTAGTAAATACATACCTGGTAGTAGAAATACCAAATGAAAATATACGTATTCTCTTTTCTCAAACAGAATTATTCCTCCTTGCACTGTATTGATCCCTTATGGAACAAAATACTTCACTTTCTCTTTGTTAATTCTGCTGCATATCTTTAATTTGCAAAACAACAGCAAAAAAAGTATTTTCACTGTATACTATATTCTATATTTCACTGTATACTGTATTCTATACAGTATACAGTCAGCATTTAGACTTATGATCTTTACATTACTGTTCCCTGAGTTTTATATTGTGTACTCTCAAGCGAAAGCAAAGATGTGCATAACTTGAAAGACTTTTCTACCCTTACAACTACTTTTTGTTTCTTCTAGTTACTCGTTGGAATCATGGCTCTGCTGAGTGGAATATTAACAATAATGCTACCAGAAACACTTGGAAAACCGTTGACTAATACTTTGGAGGAAGCTACAGAAATAGGAAGAAACGAGAAAAGCTGTTCAGAAAAGACTCCTCCAGCACAGAGTGGTGCAGCATTAGAAAAGATAGAGATGCATGGTCCAGAAACAGTCAGCACTGAGAAATAAAGCAAGAACAAAATGGCTGTTCCCAATTTTAACAGTTAAATAACTTGTAAGATCATTTTATTCAAGAAACGTGACTGTTCTATAGTATCTGTGCCTTTTAATTTGTAACCAGTCTTGCTTTTTCAGTAGAGCAAATATATGAAACCTTTTCTACGTGACTGAGGTGCTGCAGAAAATTTGATGAGATTTCTAGATCACTTCTCAAACTTACCTGGCGCTTAGGAAACCTATCTGACTTGCTGTGACCAGTTGGAATGATTACTCTAAATTTTGGAACCCACCTGATTGTCCATATGTAAAAAAAACAGGCCAATCCCTTGCTTCACATTTTCTGCAGTTACACGTGTAAGCCCACCACAGCGTGCCTTGTCCACTCTTGTCCTTTTGCAGTTGACAGTTACAGGCTTGAGACTTCAAAACACAGTGAACTCAAACACACAGTTATAATCCAAGAGAGAAGCCTTAATATTGCATCGTCATACTAAACTCAAAGTTAAACTAATTTGTTCTTTTTTTTTTTCAAATTTGCTACTAGAAAAGCTGCCATTTCTAACAAAGAGAAGTATTCTGTGGCACAGCTTCTGACTGAAAAAATAATATTAAGTTTGCAAAATGTGCAAATAGTTTGTGTACTATTCATTCTGTTGAATGGCAAATGTATTTTTATTAGGCTTAGAAAAAAAAAAATCACTGGTTTTATTGCTGTCTGAGTAAATTCTTTTTAGTTTAGGTAAAACTAAAATGCCTGATGCCTTGGAAAGTCTTATTCATTCCAGACGGTTATTTCAGTGCACCCCTTCTTGCTTAGTTCAGCTCAGGTCTAGCATCAGATTCTTCCTAAGGTTTAAGAGCAACACCAGCAACTTTGCCACACGCCTCCATCAAGGCTTAGCCCTTCTTAGTCCTCAGTGGAACAGAGCAAGTGGCACATGGGCCTTATTCAGGCTCTCTGCACAGGGCTGGACTTAATTATTGATGAAAGATTAGTAGACATGGTATCTGCACACTATTTGTATTGGACTACATAGACTTACATGGAGTCTGTAGCTCCATTTTTAACTTACACTACACAAAATCAGTTGTGAAAATATAAATTAAAAAACGGTAGCTTGAGGACACCGAGTTACCAGCCTCTGGCAGTTTTCAGCCAAGTGTCTGTAGATGTCCCACTGTTGTTACACCTCGTGTGTGTGTCAGCACTCACTTGCTGGTGCAGCGATCATGCCTCGTGACTGTGGACCACAGAAAACTGATAGATAGGAAAGCATCATTCTGGCTGGTAGTTTTATGGCTTTCTGTCCCAGCTTTCCTTTTTTCGGTTTACCTCCAGACCTGGGAGTTTATTCTTTGCTTGTGAGTCTGTATCCTCTTGGCCACCCTTGCCTGAGGGGGGGGTGGCACGGGAAGCTTCTGCACATCGGGGTTCAGACAGCTGGGATTGTGTGAGCCCTGCCACCCCTGGTTTGAAAACAGAATTCTTCTCATCTTAGGCACCTACTCACGTGCTAGCTGGCACGATCTCATCAAAACAAATCTTCCCATGTTTATTTCTTTGACATGTACCCTAAAATCAGACACCTAAATTACTGTACATAAATATTCTATATGCTGTAGTTTTTCTATTGTATCTGCATAGGCATATTAGTTTTAGTGACTTCTGAAACCAAAATAATGATTTATATCCCCTTGTAAAATATTTTTTTCTTCACTGCACTGTCCTCGAGTGGAAGTAGCATTTTTGGTACTGGACTTAGGATTTGATCATATACTATATGAGGACTGCCGTGCTTTGAAGCCCAGCGAAAGTCAGGCAGTTTAAGTTTAGGGTGTTTCTGGGTGATAAGTGAAGCAGAAAGGGGTGTTTACTCTCCCTTCAGTTATGTGAGTGTCCCAGTATCTGCAGAGAAAACTTCAGAAGAGAACTGCATAGACTGGCTTCTGTCCAGATATATTTTGCTCAGCAAAAGTATGCGCTTAACCTTACCCATGTGAGTAATCCCATCATTATTCAGAGGAGCACTTGAAAACATACTTTGATGACTACAGATAGGATTACTCACACGCTGTGGCTTTCTGTTTTGCCGAGGAGCAGACCCAGTACTCTTCCACTGCTTCCAGATCCCCCCGCCCCGGTTCCCAGAGCAGAACAAATGTCCTTATCTGCAAGATCTGTTGCCAAACCCTGCCTTAAACAAGGGCTTAACCACACCAAAGAATGTCATGCAATAGCCCTAACAGGGAATGAAACTGATACTGTCTGACATTACAACCGCTGACCCCGTCACAGAGCTCCAAGCAATCTCATTATTTTGGGGTTCTTTCACATGATCCTCTTTTTTTCATACATGGTCCTATCTTAAACTCCTCAGTCTGCAGTACTGGGGACGGTACAGTGTATTTTAACAAGGTACTAAAGAATAACTAGCCTGTCTGCTTTGCTGCCTGCAGAATAACTGATCTGGGGGTTACACTGCTAAGTACAGTTACACGTTCGTGTGACCTGAGGGATTCAGGACCAGGTCATCTGTAATTGGTACGTGTGAGGTAGAGAAAATAAGAAAAAGGAAAAGTCTTAAATGTGTGATGACACTGAGTAATCCTTACAGGCTATGATTTTAATTATGACTCTAAAACACAGTGCAGCTTGATAGTTTTTAACCCTTAAAGCCAGGTCGTACTGTCACTGAAGTCAGTTGGCATTTGATCTTTGATTAAGTGAGACCTGAATTTCCCTAGCCCAATGATACTATATATATTTCCCCTGGAAATAAAGTGTTAATCGTTCTACTGGTACACTTTTTGTGACTTTATGCATGACTAGCTTTGAGGATGCTCTGGGGCATCCTTTTCTTTCAGTTGAGGAAGCATATTACTGTAAGAAAGGAAATAGCATTTGTGTATATATACCAGTAGAATTTCTGTTTGCTTGCTTTTTTCCACGTGGAGAAGAATATGTTTAACACTAGTCATACATTATAAATGTAGCATAGACAGAGTGAGTTGATTTATTTCTCTTAAATATTCACAGATGATCTAAATCCTCTCAAAGGAGAGCACTGGGTTTGAGAACAAATGCTTCTAAGTTCCTTTGGGGCATATTTTCTTCTCATGGCTCATGAAAAGAATTTCTTTTCATATATATTTTTTTTTATCTGAGTCCTTCAGTTCTTTTATGTTTATATTTGTCATCTCTATCTTAGTGCAAATTTATTGTGCTGGTCAATGGCTCTGGAGATTTGTAATGGTTTTATGAGATATTGGATTAGAATTCTTATCTGTCTTAATTGCTGGTCGTTATTGCACAATAATAATGTGTTTTATCCTGAAACTGATATAATATTTTATTAAACAGTTTTGCAATTTTTTAGGGACATACTTTCTGAGTTAAAAATAGGAATAAGAGCAATTATCATTAATTTAATGATAACTAAGGGAAATGATTAAGTAAATGTTTTTGCTATTTTGAATCTGTATTTTAAAACTATGTGAAAAGATTCATTTTCTACTTTAATAGCTGACGTGATTTTCAATTTATGAAAATTTTAACCATGTAGAAAAAAAAGCTCTGCAGACTGTGTGCACTCTGTGTTGAACGCTTTGGGTGGTGCCGAGTGTCTGAACAAGGGAGCGAACCCTGCCTGGGGGCTGAGGGGCTTTGTGTAACAAAACCCAGGACAGTCTGGCACCCCCGCTCTGGGTGAAAAGGGGTGGAGGTCTCACTGGCATTCTCCTGCATCTCTCACAATTTATTTTTACCAACTCCTTACGTGCAGTCACTCAGCAAGCCTCCATAGCAGGCGGCTGAGCAACATACAAGGCCTTTGCGTGTGCCTTTCACAAGGGCTTATAAAATGCAAGGTCGCATGTACTCTGGAGGCATGATGCCAGAACGGCATTTGGGGCTGCTAAAAGGAGAGTCTGGATTCATCCTATACACTTGCACAAGCATATCTTAAAGATGCTTGCCTGAATCCCACAACAGATTTGTAGTAGATAAATTAAGTTCAAAGATTAAGAAGAAAATGGTGAGTGTAGACAAAATAAGTTTTTTGATATCAAGGGAAATACAATCAAAGCTGTATCTGCATTGCTTCACCTCTTGTGAAGAAGAATTAGAGCACATCTGTGTGCTGGTAACCTAGCCATTTTGTACCAGATTGTGTGCCAGATGAAGTGTGCATTTTGGAAACACGGGAGAAGTATGTATTCTTGGGAAAGAGTTATTTGCCCAGAATATGTGGATTTAATACAATATACGTGACTAATGATTTTTTAAGTGTGTATTTATTATCTGCAGTTACATGCAATAATAAACACAAACACAGTATTTAATCTTTACACCCTTATATAATTTGATCAACTTCCGACACTCACCAGCTCTCCATTTGGTGCACACTCCTGGCAGGAGCTGGGCTGGTGCTCTGGTGTTTCATGGAGATCCCTGCTGCAGCAAAACACGTGTGATTCTTTTTTTGCCAGTATTTGTATAAGCTGGCTGGGGCAGTAGTCTCTAGGACAAATTCAGTAGCGACAAAAAGAGCTGCAGATGTTGTAGAAATGACAAAACAATACAACTGATATCCACCTGGTGTTCAGTTGATGTGAAAACTAAGTGCAAGTTCTTCATGCAGGAACCGGAGTGGACAGACAGCATACAGAAAATGAGAATTGCAGCCATCTATAGCCCTACTCTTTGTGATTTGTCCTTTTAGCCCTTCTCAGGAGTCTTATTTATTTTCCGGTTCTCTTAACTCTCAAATTAGTGCAATTTGCGCCAAGATTTTATTAATCTTATTTATTCTGATCAAGTTACACCCGTCACTTGGCTTCATCATTCATACTTTCGATGGCATTGTATGTCCCTGCCAGGTGATTTAGGTTCTTCCCTGAAGGTAACCATAGTGAGTGATTCTGTTAAGAGAAATGCTATGCAGGAGATGAGGAAAAACAGTAAGAACAGCTCACTGAAAGCCTGTTCAAATATTTGCTAAAGATGAGACATCTGAATAATCTCTGATACTGACTGCAAGAGCACTGAGTTTAATGATGCTGAGAAAAATCAAGCCTAAAAATGAGGAAGTATCCTTTTCTTGTTATATCTGATGTATTAAGCTGATTGCAAAGAGGTTTGGACACAAAAACAGCTCTTTCAAATAAATTACTAGCCTAGGTTTATGAATAACCAGAAGCAGCGAGGAATCACTTCCCCACCTAGTGACAGATACCTCTCCTTCTGCATTCCTGTCTGACCCAGGCTCGGATACTGCTCGGGTGCTGGTTGCAGGCCCTGTGGGTAGGACCCAGTGCTCACAGGCATCTCGTTATTCATGTTGCCTCCTAATGTGTCTCGTGGGGATAGAGCTGGCTTGCACAGGAGTAGGAAAAACGAACACCAAGGGGCAATTCTTAAGAAGATTGTCTCCGTGGTCTCGTTGCCGCTGATGAAAATGAAATGCAGTTTTTACTGAGGTGATCATGGATATAGCAAAAGAACCAGGGATAAATGGATGATCTTTGAGCAATATTTTCACAAAGTTTTTCAACAGATAAGTCAGTATTGCTGGTGTCTTTCTCATATTGAGTAAATATTAGGAGTGAGTAAATAGCATGTGGAAGCAGTAAAATGAGGAGCAGCGTAGCCTCTGTGCTGAAAGGCTAACTTGCCATGGACATCAACGCTGACTTGATCTTTGAACCGGTTAAAGAAGTGGTAGCGAAGGGATCCATACCATTGATAAGATCAGAAACAGGTTAGCACTGCTGTGTTCACAGAGGTCAGTTCTGTTTATCATTGCTGCTGTTTTCAAGAGCACACACAAAGCCAAGGGATTTCTAAGTTAAACAAAGGGCAACATTTCTTGAGCATTGCTGGAGCTGGGCCAACGGTGCTCTGAGATACCACAGCCAGTTGTTCGGAAACAGCTCCAGGTATGTCCAGGGTTGTGCTTGTTTGATCCTGGAAGCGTGGCCCCCTCCTCCTGAGTGACCAAATCACGAGCTGCACTCACCAAAGGGAGTAACAGCCACTGTCACAGAATTTGTAGTGAATGCTGCACCTGGAATACTATTTGACAATTTTTTGTTGGCTGAAAAACACACATTTCGTGCAATGCACAGAGTATATACACAAACATCCAGGGAGACTTAGGCAGTTGGGCTATTACGTGGGCAAGGACCTGACCCTTCTTCTGAGTTTTCCCACCTTTCATGAGAAAGGAACAACATCAGTAGCAAAAACTTCTCATATCTTGAAGGCCTCAGCACAGAGTGGCTAATTTTTGGTGAGCCAGGGCTCTGGGAGTTAGAGCAAAGATGTTCTGTATCGTGCTGCTCGTATCAGTGAAGAGCAGGGGTAAGAAAAATAACAGCACTAAAGCCCTGCAGGGATAAACAAACTTTTGTGGTGGGAAGTCACACATTCAGATTACAGAGAAAGAGAAGACAGAGCTCCTCCTGCACCCTAAAATATGGTGTGCATTACTTATGGGCACTTTAGCAAAGCATGGTGTGATCATCCTTCCAAAATACTTTAGCACATGGAAGAAAGAGAGTTATTTAATGAGATTACTGCAAGAGTCGGTGTCACAAACCAGCATGTATTTTCTGAATCTCATTCTCAGGAGAAGGCCCACTGGGAATTCCCTGAAACATTCAGCCGTGCGTAAACATCTGATACAGAAAATTTCCATCAAATCCTTTAAGTTTGGCAAAGTTATAAGCAACTAGAGGTAGGATCTCAGGATGAAAAATCACGGGCAATTTTAATCTTAGCTGGCACTGCGACCTCTGTTGATATTTGAAGGGGGAGAGATTTCCACATCTGAAAGGCTCCTCTCCAAAACTGTACATACCCATCAGTGACTCAAAATAGTGTATGTTTTGTGATAGATACATCAAGCCATCAACATTTTCATTTCTAAACAAGCAAACCTTCTCCATTCCTCTGCCCCATTCCCTGTCTTACACAACTCCGTTTTTTACATTCTAAAAACTTTCAGAAAAAATCAAGCTGTACTATAATTTTCACAAAATTACTCCCTGTTCCTTTCACCACTGAAGGAAGAAAAACGCATCTATAAAGGCTGGTGATTATGTACGCGTATTATGCCATGTCGTTAGCCTTACTGTTTAAGAGCAGCTTGACTGGGAGGTAAGGTCGGGCACCATGCACGCAGCCTGTGCGCTGTTTGCCCCACTGCTGTGGGTGCCCTGATACCCTCAGGGGGCTGAGCAATCTGGAAGTAGGTGGCTATGAGGACAAGGCTTCTGCTTGGAGGATTCATGGCAAACGCTGTTGCAGAAGGCCAGAGGGGAGCCATCTCCAAATGGCACTTTATCAGCCAAAGTGCCACCACGCCAGTGCCACATGCCCCGGAGCTCAGACATAGTGCTGTACAATGTTATCAGGATACCCCTGATCCTGCAGACAGTTCCGTTTCTGGCAAAGCTGCGTTTTTCTGATGACGATGTTAACACCAACAGCCCTGGCTGGCCGTGTTGGCCGGGCCCCTGTGGCTCTGCAGGGACTCGTTTATTCACCCACCCTGACGGCTGTCATTGCCCTGCGTGTTATCGCCTCCTGGGCTGCTGCAATCATCTCCTGAGTGTTACAGCAACCTCAGGGCAATATTAGAAGCACCTACTATGCAGCTAACTGCTCGTAAAGGGGTTAAAACAGGACAGGGGGGCCCATGGAGCCTCCTCTCTGGGACAAGAGCAGAGCTCGGCGGCTGCCCGGGACGGGAGCCAACGCTGGGCCAGGCGCACGCAGCTCCGCCAGCAGCGGCAGGGCCGGGGCAGCTCTCACAGCCAGCCCGGCCTCTCCACTCCAGGTATTTCCCTCTCGTTTCTCTGGGATTTGGGCTTTGTCAGCTGGGTAGTGTGTAAGGAAAGAAGCCTGCTCTGCAGGGAAAGGGAGGGAGCGAGCAGCCTGCTCAGCCCACGGCGGGCACAGCCAGCCTGCCTCTGGGGCACCGTGGGCCTGAGGGGCTTAAGGGAATGCTTCAGCACTTGGATTGGGGGGGGGAGTGGGGTTAAAAACAATCGCGGGACTGCAAGCGTAACCATTTCGGGTTTCCTTAGTTCCCCCTTCGTTCATTTTCTGCTCAGCAGTTCAGTCGTGCTTCTTGAACGGCTCACGTGTGTGTGGGGCCACGCTCGGGCTGGCACGTCGGCCAGCGCCAGGTACGGAGGCTGCCCACCGAGGAGGACGGAAGGGGCAGCAGCTTTCTCTCAGCCCTGCCAGCGCCAGCAGTCACTGCAACTGGTTTGCCTTTTTAACACTTATTCTTGCAAAACCCTCGGCGCAAACGGCTCTGAGAAGTGCCAGCTTAGCGCCAGCTGCCGCGTCAGACCGAAATAGCCTGTCCTCGGGAGCCCTCCCAGGTACCCAGACCGCTGCGGCCTCAGGAGCTCTGTACAGCCCCGGCTGTCCTTGCCGATAGGAGCGGGGCGGCCTTTAGCCTCTGCTTTGCACTCGGTTAATTTTTGGCACGTTAGCACGTTAAAGCCTGCTGTGCTCGGGTCTTGCAGCAGTCAGTGAGTGCTGGAACCACGGCTTGACAGGTGCCCGTTGGGGCCGGGCTCCTGCAGGCTCCAGCAGCGCCCTCCTGCTCGCCCTCCTGCTGTATTTTGCAGCACTGGGACTGACTGCCAGCAAACCGCCTGCGAAAATCCCACCTGAACTGGGAAGATTTGCGGTGAAACCCGAACCGCCGCTGAGCTGCAGCTCCCCTTTCTCCCCCGGCCACGGAGAGGTCAGTTGGGAAACCCAAGCCCCAGCGTGGTCCAAGGGTTGCACGGGGACGGGCAACCGAGAGCAGGCCTCCGGCAGATGCAAGGTGCACCCATCACACGTGCTCCGGGGGGCGGCCGAAGGAGTGACTGTGCTTGACCGTGGGCTGCTGGGAGGCCGGGAACATCAGCATTATTAAAAATCCCCTCATTTCTGGTTCTTTTCTTCAATTTTTTCCTTTTTTAATAACAATTACCGGTACAAAACATTCTGGTGACTATGCTAGGGAACAGAAACCATTGATGCTCTGCCAAATGGGATCCCTGTTGCAGGAGGCTGAGGCTGCAAGGCTGTCAGCTTTGGGGCGCTGGCAGGGCTGAGGGGTGCAGCTGGTGGTCAGAGCTGAATTCCTTCAGCTTGGGTTCGGGGGGGTCAGCGGTGCTGGTTCAGGGTTCATCTTCACCCCCGCGTTGTGCCCTCTCTCCCTGCTGCGTGGGCACTTTCATGGTTGGCTCGTGAAAGGAGATGTAATGATTAACAGGGAGAGACTTAAGCATTGCCCGAAGAAGAGGAAGAGGGGTCGTAACACCGCTGGGCTGCGGTGCAGGAGGAATGTGATGATGGGCAGCAGTGCTGGCCCCCTCCCTTCCCACGCAGCAGGAATATCAAACCTTAAGCAGTAAAACCACAGGGGGAAGTGAGAAGCCGTGAAGTGTTATGAGCAAGAATCTTGAAAATAGATGTGATCCCGCAGTTTTCTTGCCTAAACTTGCATCAAAGGTGCTGAAAGCCACAGGAAAATGTGAAATCAGCCCCTCCCTTACAACTGCAGGCACCGTTTTCCAGAAGAGGTTCTCAGAGAGCAGTCGGTGAGGCTGGATTTCTGCAGTCAAGGATGAGCAACTCCCATAGGAAGTGCAGGGAGGGTGAGAGTAGGACTGTAAAGGAGCAAGACCAAAGGTCTGTCTCACCCAGCATCATTTCCAAGAGCCAATACTGGCAGATGATCCAGGAAAATGGGAGAGGCATAGGCAAAGGAGAATTCTCCACTAGATGCATCCTGAACTTTTGGCAGGAGTCCACCACAGGATGCCCAAGCCAGCAGGTGCCCCTTGACTCTCATATTTAATAAAACTTCAATAATTAATTTAGTAAATTAATTAAAGGTAAATCTGAAGGGTTTATCAGCTCTGCCTTTGTCCAGCCTCCTTTGGGCCCATCTAGTCCTTGGTTTGGGGGCCTTGCAGGTGCTGATGCTCAGCCTTGCTCCTCACCTTGTAGGTGCCTGTCCCCGCCAGCTCTGCGCCCTGGAGATGGCAGCACCCAAGGTGGCAGTGGTGGGCGCGGGGCTCATCGGCCTGTCCACAGCGCTCTGCATCTCCGAGGCTTTCCCCAGCTGCCGCCTCAGCGTCCTTTCGGAGCAGTTCAGCCCCAACACGACGGGCGACGTGGCAGCCGGGATGCTCATCCCTCACACCTACCCAGGTGCGTGCAAACCGGTGTGACTGCGTGCCCGGGGTGCAGCAATGCACAGCGTTTCGGGAGGAAAAGTACCATTCCCTGCATCCCCACCTGTCCTATCTCCTCGATGCTGGCTTGCATACTTCTCCTCTTTGCATTTTCACTCCCCTGTGCGTTTGGTTGTGTTTGCACGCAGGCACGCCGATCCACGTGCAGAAGCAGTGGTTCAAAGAGACCTTCACGTACCTTTTTGCCATCAGCAACTCGGCCGAGGCGTCAGAGGCTGGCATCCACCTGGTCTCTGGGTAAGAGCAGCCTCAAGGGCACCCTTTGGCACGTGTGTGCTTTGTGCTGGAGCAGGCAGAGGCATTCCTTGCTGGCGCTCAGGAGTATGCCCCCCATGGAGTAGCTCTCATGAGCATATTCCCAAGAAACTGCATTGCAGCTGCTCGGATAGGACATATTTTCAAGCACAGTTCGTGCATGGGTGTGTGTAGAGAAACCGCTCAAGACGGGCCTGCCTCAAATGTCTTTTTTTGATGGATGATTTCCATGCTGCCGTCTACCACTTGCAGACACTGCATGGGGACTTCATTGTCCATTCACAGCTGCTGGGAAACTGCTGGGCAGGCAGTCTGAAAAACAGAGCCCTGCTCTCTCACGAAGCCTGGACCGCAGCTCCCACCTCCTGGGCATTTCCCTAAATTCACTGCCACCAGCCCCAGGGCTGGAGAGCAGGCAGGGCACAGTCAATGGGGACAGACTCCTGAATCCTCGGGTTTGTGCTAAGGTTGCAGCGACGAGGCAGAGCTTTAGCGGCTAAGTTTTGCAGCTTTTTCTCCGTGTCCTTCCAGCTGGCAGGTGTTTAAAACCCCTCCCAAAGACGAGGTGCCTTTCTGGTCTGACATCGTCCTGGGGTTTCGACCGATGTCCGCAGCAGAGCTGCAGAAGTTCCCACAGCACAGATCCGGCCAGGCCTTCACGACGCTGAAGTGCGACTGCCCACCCTACCTGCTGTGGCTGGAGAAGAGGTCGGTTTGGTGCAGGACGGGTGCGCGGAGAAAAGCCCCGGCCCAGGGGAGCTGGGGGGAGCTTGTTGGGTTGGGACAAAATTGGAGAAGGGCTGTTTCTAACTAGGGAAAGTGCAGAGAGCTGGAGTGTGCATTTAGGCCGTGTGAGTGCCTCTGAAATGAGCAAACGGTTGTCTCCACTTGAGAGAAGGCGACAGGCTGCACGCTGATCGGAGATCAAGCGGAGAGACGTGCACCAACGCCGCGGTACAAATTGCCAGCCGAGCTGACTGCTTGGACGCCTTTCATCTCGCTGCAACGTGGGAGAAAATGTTTCTGCTCCAGCAGGCAGCCCGTGAGGGCGTGCTGCAGTGCCACCAGGGCCACGCCGGGGCCACGCCGTCTCTCCACACACACGCTCTGTCGTGCTGCATCGCTCACCGAGTCGGAAAGCTCTGCTGAAGCACAAGCAAGTTGTTAAACCCATTCAGGATCTGCCACGTGATATCTCATCTCGCCTTATTCCTGTTACAGCCCTCTCATTCCTCAAAGGACGCAGTCTAATAAGATGATCGAGCTCCTTTTCTTTCTCTTCTCTCTGGTGGCGAGAAATGAGAACGTGCTAATGCATGTAACTAATTCTCAAAACCCCAGGGATCTGAGCTGTATTTGTAAACCGTTCTCTTGGCAATCCACAAGGAAAATTGTCTTTGTGCCCACCTTGCTGGTCCAAAAATGAACTTCAGGAATTTTTTCCTGCTCTCTTGCCTGAACTCAGGAGTTTTCAGCAGTTTTTATTGGTGTATTTTTTTATGGCGTGATGGCAGCATCCCAATGACAGTGCTCGGGGGCTCTCCCAGCAATTTGCCGAGCCAGGGCGGCTGCGTGAGACCTCCCCAGGTCTTACCAGCTCTTGCAGCATCCTGCTGCACCCAGACCCCTGCCCCCGGAGCACCAGGTGTGCCTTGGGTCTGCACCTCAGCTTGCTTGAGCTGTTAAAGCTTGGGACCGTTACAGAAAAGAGTTGTTGAGTCCATGAGGATCTGTCTGTCTATCTAGGGTTGTATGGCAGACCCTGCTGTGTAATATTCATCAACGTGCTGGACCTTTTCCTGTCCAAACAAGTTAAAAACATAGCTTTGATCAGGCCAAATCAGTCAAGTCACAAACAGAAGCCCCATGTGGTTTTCTTCACTTTCTATCCCACCTGTTGTCCCATCTTGGTTTTGATCTGTTAAAGGCCATCTCACGTACTTAACGTGCATAATAATTACACGTGGGTCTAGGAGGTTCCTTTCTACCTCACTTCTGGCTTTTTTCTTTGTTTTTCAGGTTGAGAGCAAACGGTGTCCAGGTGCACACCAGAAGAGTTGCAGACTTATGGGAGCTGCACAGGGAGTACGACGTCGTGGTCAACTGCACGGGCATTGGAGCCCACCAGCTCGGGGGGGACCCGGAGCTGCTCCCCGTCAGGGGGCAGGTTCTCAAGGTGCACGCTCCTTGGGTGAAACACTTCATCCGGGATGGGGACGGCTCGACTTACGTCTACCCGGGGATAGACAGCGTAACCCTGGGGGGAACCAGGGAGAAGGGGAGCTGGAGTCTCTCCCCTGACCCTGGCACTACCAAGGACATCTTCGACAGATGTTGCTCTCTTGAGCCCTCCCTGCAGCGAGCTCAGGATGTCAGGGTGAAGGTGGGCCTCAGGCCGTCCAGGTCGTCTGTGAGACTGCAGAGAGAGGTCCTGAGCCGGGGAGGAGCAAAGCTCCTGGTGGTCCACAGCTACGGGCACGGGGCGGGTGGCTTTTCGGTGCACAGAGGCACAGCCAAAGAGGCCACCCGCCTGGTGGGAGAGTGCATTGCTGCCCTGCAGGGCTCCTCCTCGAGGGCCAAACTTTGAGTCCCTGAGCCTCCTTTCCCATTTATGACAGGCTAAGGTAGCATTTCCTACTCCTCTGGGCTTTGATTCCATCGCTGGAGAGAAGAAACCTAAATCAACAGCTTGTGCCATTGCAGATGCTCGGTGTATCTCACCCGGCTTCCAGCAGCCCCCTTGGAAAGGTGTGATGGTTGTCAGTCCAAGTATTAGTCCAGCTGTCCATCTCCTCCATTTATTGTTCCTGCCCTGGGGATTTCCTCTAGCTTTGTACCGAGGAGGATGCGAGACACGTAAATATCCTTCATATAGCAGGAATCAGATTGCTTCAGTATGGTATAAATAACATAAATTAAGTATTTCTTCGTCTGCCTGGAAAGGGTATTGGATGCACGAGGTTCAGATTCAGTAAAAAATAGTTCTCTCCTGTCGTACCAAATCTAATCTAGTATTGTCCTCTCTCCTGCCACCTTGCTGACAAACTTTACCATTACCCGTAAGATTTAAAATAAAAAGGAAACCCTGCCTAGGGCTGCATTACAGTGCTCCAGGTCGGCTCCTACAGAAAACACTACTAGGCCACTCATGCACACCGACCAGACAAGCATGATTTTGAGAGCAGGTTAAATACCTGTTGTATCTTGACATGTCTTTGAGAGGAAGTTGCTCATGTGAACTCACGTGAACTACATCATCTTTCACACTTGTTTGCAACTCTTCTGTTCCATGTACCACAGATATTGCTCTCAGATATTTTCTTCCCCCCAACAGCAGCATTGACGTGCCCTGTATCCTAAGGAAGAGAATTTTTCAGGGTGGGCTTGGCAGTGCAAACATTTCTTTTCTACTTCTCGTCAGCACTTGCAGCTTTCCTTGTAACAGCTGATATAAATAAACCGGTGACAAGCCAAGAAGAATCGTAGCACCAACTGCAGTTGCACAGGGGAGAGAAGAGCAATTTAACTCTAGATAAACACCATAAAGACTAATTTGTCTGTAGCTGGATGCGAGCAAGCTCCTCTCCTGGAGGGAAGCTGAGCCACAGGAGCCCGGACTCTCACTCCATGGCAGAAGCTGAGCTGAACTTTACACTCAGTGACTCAAGCCCTTTGATGTGTCTGAAGATACTCCCCGTAATTCACAGCATCACACAGCATCACAGGAGGGCTGAGGTGGGCAGGGACCTCTGCAGGCCACCTGCCCCAACCCCTGCTCAAGCAGGGACACCCAGAGATGCTTGACCAGGACCATCTCCAGGGGGCTTTTGAGGCTTTCCAAGGAGGAGACCCCACAGCCTCTCTGGCAGTGCTCAGTCCCCCTCACAGTAAAAAAAAAAAAAAAAATAAAAAAAATGTTTGCTGATGTTTAGAAGCACTTCAAATTAGAGCTTGCTGTCAAAGTACAAGATGAATATCTGTTAGTGATTAAACTGCTCATTAGATTTTAAATGGCTTATTTAAGTGTTAGCACCCACTTTTGAGTAGTTCTTTGTCCTTACAATTACAAAACAGATCAAAATCTTTTAATAAATCACATGATTAGAATTAACCAATAAATTAAAATTGTAATAGCAAAGCAGAGGTCATTTCTGTAGGGTTTTCTTCCATAAACAAGGGGTTTTCTCACTCAGCGGGGCCTGAGAGGGCCAAGCAAGGCCCTTGTGTAACTGCCACGCTCAGAAGTGGCTGCCAGCTCCTGCTGCTCGCAGGTGGAATGGGGAAAGATGCCCTGCGCAAGGGACAGCTGCCGAAAGGAGCACCATCAGATTAAATTACGGGTCAATTAGTGCTTGGATCAACCTAAGCCAGCCCTGCCTTCAGCGGTCTTGGCCTCTTCTCCTCGGCTCTAGACGCTAATTTTGTGCCCGCCCCCCCCAATAATTTGTCCTTTCCTGTGGTATGAGCGGGCAGAGCTGCTGCTTTTGGCAGCAGTTTTGGTGTGGTGCTTGTCGAACCACTGCTTTGTCCTCATGTAACATAGAACAAAAAAAAAATACATGGTTAAAAAACAGGAGAATGTTTTTTTTTTTTTTCCTGATCTCGATTTTAACCTTAAAAAGTAACAAAAAGTTGAGGTTAATCTGGAGCTAGAAACACTACTACTGCTAATATCCGCCTGTCCGTCGGATGGCTTCTGGACCACATCCCGTGCTTTTGTGGTCCCGGACATCGCATGGTTCTATAAAGGGAGGCACTTCTTCACCCAGGCACAGAGCTCCTTGCCCTTATGTCTCTCCTGAACCTGGACACGTCGTTTAATGCCCCCATCTCTCTTATGAGAACCAGCAACTAGTTATTCTCCACGACCCCGCATGAATTTCTAGATCTATGCCATGCTCCTTCTCAGACTTCTTTCCCGTCTCGAAGACTCCTGGTTTATGTAGTTGCTGCTCACACAAAGCCATCCCACATCTTTGTTCTTCCTTGTTGCCCACCTTTATGCCCTTTCTTTACGCCCTCAGGGACAGTTTAGGCAAACCTTCCCAAAACGCGAGCAGAGTGCGTTGACTGGGTCGTGCTACTCTGCAGCCTCCTCGTTTCCTCTGCTGCTGTACGATGCTGGTGAAGTCCAGCGTCACTGCTCCTCGCTGCAAAGCTCTGCTGAGCCTTCCCTCCTAGGCCATACCCACCTTTGCAACTGATTTATTATCGTGGCTTTCACCGCTTGCCTGCCATGGGGGTCAGATTTATTGCATTTCTCCAGGTCATTCTCCAGTGTCACATCCTCTTTGACGTGGCTGTTGTAAGTAAAATGTTGCACACCACCCCTAACAGCGCAACGACTTCGCATTAGCATTCATTTAAAACCCAGGAGCGAGTAACATCTGCTTCTCATGAATTTGTTACTATCTCTTTCATCTGTTTCATCTAAAACCTCATCTAATGGCCCTTCAATCCGAGGCAGATTCTCTGCATTATCCCCTTAACAAATGGTTGTGCTGTGGGAATTTCACTGAGCTTTTCTGTGCTGAATGCAGACACAAGTGATCTATCTGGCTGTTCTGTTAGGGCTTATTTGACCTCAAACGCCTTTGATACCCTGATCATCCGCTGACTGCACTCCCTGGTCACCTGCAGCCCCTCTGGCAGCCCCCTGCTCCTGATGGGTCAGAGAAAGCTTTTGGTCTATTAGCAAATTATTTCTTCAAAGTCTTTTTTTAGCCTGCCTGTTTCTACTTTTCATTTGAAAGAGTTCGTGTTCTCTTCCATTTCCTCCTTTGGACGTGATTTATTTTGCTTCTTGCCCATGTAGTTTTTATCATGATATTACAATAAGCCAGTAACTGTCTTTCTTCTGGAAAGGCTCTGACACTTCCGTTGGGTCGGTTCCCTTGTGTAAAATCCAAGCATTTTAGTCTCACATCTTATTTTTAGACCTAGAGCAAACAGAAGCAAGCTCACGTGCAGCCTGACTGCTTCAATTCCTGTGCCCTGTTAAAGGAGCTTTATTTGTCCAGATCGCGCCTTGCCATTTCCCAATTACTTGTGGTTATGAAGATGTTAGAACAGCACCTTTAAGGCCATGCCATCTTCCGCCCCTGCTCCTCTCTGCCTGGTTGCTTTCTCCCCATCTCTAGCTTGAAAATCCTTTAAAAATATAACTTTAAAATCCTTTAAAAATATTACTCTTTTGCACAGAGGCTTTCTTCCCCGCTAAGGTCATGCCATGCAAAGACTGAACCCCTGAAGTTTGTTGAGGTGAGGCCTTCCCTGCTTTAGCTGCCCAAGCCTTGAGCATCAGTCTCTGGTGATATCAGGCATCCTTGAGTCTCTGCTCTTCACCCAAGGTCCTTGCCAGAAGCTGAAGCAAAGGTGTGGCCACTGTGAACTCTTTGGCTCCAGCTGAAGATGGCATCCGAGCAATTTGCAAAACTCAGTTTTGGCTCTAAATCTGGCTGGGCTCTTGCATCGGCTCCGTAGTCTTCACCTGGAAACGCCAAGTAGGTGTCGGGGAAACACCCGCACACAGGAACGGGTTAATTAGGAGGTCGTTAAGCCTCCTTGACTTTCCATGGTGATGGAAGAGCCCTTAAAGAACCTCACGTAGCTGTCACCTGTGGAAAGCTGCTGTCTCTCTACAGGCAGGAGCCGTTCATGCTTTCCTCGCCCACGTCAGCTCCAGGGCTCACTCAAGGCATGGTAATTTCTCCTACCTAGCACAACATCCTCCCCTCCCAGGTCCTTCACTCACCTGTCTGAAAACCCTGGGAGAGATAATTAGGTTTCAACACCAGCCCGGCCCCAGGAGGCTCTCCATCCTAAGCCCATGCGTGTCCACACGCGAGCTAAAGGGGCCGTACCGGAGCCGTGCCTTCCTACCCGCGCTTTCTAATCGCCGTTGACTAGGCACTCTTGGCAGATGGCAACCAATCTGTCACGCTCGTAATGAACTTCAGAGGCATAATTATGGCACAGAAAAGGAACAATTATATTTTGAGACGTTTTTATCCGTCCTTACGACTTGCAGACAGCAGATGGGCTGCGTGATGGATTTTAGAACTTGAGCACAAAATAATAGTTTTCTGCAAGAGGGGATTTCGTTGGTTTTCTCTGCAAAAACAAAGCCATAAAGACATATTGTCTTGATACAGGCTTTTGCCTATATTTAAAACAAATTGCCAAATTTCTGAAAAACGTGGGAAAATTAGAGTTCCCCATTCATTATAATTCTTTTCCAGTCAAGTACAACTTGAATAAACTTCAGTGTGACACATTCAAATTCCTTTGGTTTGGAGTAAATGTAGTAATTAAAGGAAAAATCATGGTCTGGACCGAGATTTATGTTGTTTCCGCAGCTATTTTAAAGAATTGTGTAACGCTGCACGACGGTTTATTTTATCCTGCTTTATTCCCTGTTTTCCACCAGAGGGAGATGTTGGATCGAGCAGTTACTGGCACAAACCCACAAGCTCGATAAGAAAGCCCAAACGACGTGATGCTGAACTCAGAGGGTGGAAATGTGGGTGCCTGTGGGGTTGCACTTACCTGTAAGGCACTGCTGGCTTGGAGAAGTTGGGTGCTGCAGGAGAGCATAAGAAATGATCACGTTCAGTTAGGGCCATCAAATCTTACGGGGAGAGCTTAAAAAGAAAAGCGTCAAGGAAGCAGAACTGTGAGGGGAGCAGCACACCTGAAGCTGTCGTTAATAAAAATGCTAGGTTATAATCCTAAACCAAGCTATTGCTATTACAGGGTCTTGTGAAGCTTTTCACCCACCAAAAGGCTGCAGGGGAAATCATTGCCATGGGTAGCCAAGCATCGGTGGTTCCCCATGTTATGGAGCTGGACGTCCCCCACGTCCATCCCCACAGGGCTCCAGCCTCACCCAGCACTTGGGGAGCAGCTCGTCTCCCACACGGCAGTCAGGTGCTGAGGTATTAGTGACTGTCAGTGTTTTAGGGCTGATCAGAAATTGCCCGTTTCCTTCCTGAGAATTCCCCTCAAACGCCCGTTTTTCTCAATAAAGACGTCAAAGTCAACATTTCTTGGAGGAGGAAAATTGGAGATCAGTTGTGGTTTAACCCTGGCAGGCAGCTTGACCCCACACGGCCACTCGCTCAGTCTCCCCAGGTGGGGAGTGAACTGGAGAGGTAAAAGTGCCAGACCTCACGGGTCGAGACCAAGACAGCTCGCTCCAGGAGCAGGAAAGGCCTCGGCTCTGTGCGAGCACTGCTCTGCAACAACTGAAACATCCCCACGTTATCACCCCTGTTCTCCCCACAGATCCAAAGCACAGCACTGTATGAGCCTCTGCAAAGAAATCAACGCCATCCCAGCCCAAAGCATGACATGCGTTGAAATTCAGCCATATGAAAAAAGGCAGGTGAAAAGAAAGTGGAAAGAAACTTTTTGAAAGTGAGCTTCGATGAAATGTTATTTCCAAATGTAACAAGTTTTAAGGCAATCTCTTCTCTGTTTTGTTTCTCTCCTGTGAGACTTCATCTCATGCCATCAGTAGGAGAGCGCTGTTAAAACGCTTTGCTTTCCTCCATGTGTGGTCATCCTCCTGTGCGTTACCCACAAGGGGACAAGGCATTTCGGACAAGGTTTTTCTCACATTTTAACAGGCGTACACCGTGTGCACCCCACGTGTCACGTGCTGTCCTCACGTCCCTGTTCTAAACTACCTCCTTGCTGGATTTCAGCTGCTGACCATGTCATGGAAAACACTCGTCCTGGTTATCTGCTGTGGCAGGGCTCCCAGGTTAATCGCCGTCCTTGCTCCAGGTGACAATCTGGATAAAGCAAAGGGCTGGAAAATAAACCTCCTCCAGGGGATGCACTGGAGCCAAGGAGGGAGCCTTGTGTCTGCTTTCCAGGGGCTTTTGGCTTGGGCTCCAGGGGGATAAAGCCTCTCGTCCCTGCATGCCCTACAGCCTGTTGACTTCCAGAAGAAACGGGCTTAAGCACCTGAGGTCCAGGAATCTGGGTCTCCTGGCAGCACTGAATAACGTGGGGAGGCTTCTCAGTCACTTGGGTCTCTGCTTCCTGATCAGTGCAGTAAACGAGCCAAGTTTTGGGAACGTGCAGGAAGCCTCGGGCTCCAAGAAGAAGCAGCCCACACCTTCCCCCAGGTGAAGTGCTGGGTGAGACGCGTCGAGAAGCACCGGCGACCTCGCTTTTGAAAATCCCTCCAAGGCTTGCTGTGGCTTTTGGCCGTGCTGTGAGTGTGCCTGCACAATGTCAGACTTCCAGCAGTAATCACGGGGAGAACTGCCACGGAGATTTGCAGCAGGGTAATTGCCTCAAACAGAAGGATAAATAGCTTTTTGTGGCATTTAATGGGCCTCTTAAGTGAATGGCAATAAACTCCATGTGAGCAGATGTTTTCTCTCTCTTTTTTTTCGTTCCCTTGCATCTCATACATAATCATGCCCTAAAATGTTCTTGTCTGGGTTTCTGAGAGCAATCTTGCTGCTGTTTGTCTTAGTGTAAGATTGAGCACTCCGGCACGAAGACTGAGCAAAAAGCCCTTGATTTCATGAGGCAGTGGGCAAAACTGGAACACAGGAGGCTCCCTCTGAGCACCAGGAGGCACTTCTTCACTGTGCGGGTGACGGAGCACAGGCACGGGTTGCCCAGAGAGGCTGTGGGGTCTCCTCCTTGGAGATCTTCAAAAGCCACCCGGACGTGGTCCTGGGCAAGCAGCTCTGGGTGTCCCTGCTTGAGCAGGGGATGGAGCAGGTGGCCTCCAGGGGTCCCTGCCCACCTCAGCCCTCCTGTGATGCTGTGATCCCTAACAGCTCCCGCTGCTGTACCTCCGTGACCATTTTCTGTCCCTCACATTAAGGGAAGGAGTGAGAAGTTAGTGGGAAAGTTTGCCCCTTCCAGCCACTGCGCTGCCGGTCTCGGTGCTAGGGTCACTTCCCGCTTGCTGCAACGCCCTGGGCATTGCAACATTCTTCAGATATGGGTGAAACCTCTCGTAAAGGTGGATGCATATTTCAAAGCTCACCTGCACAGGGGCCCGGGATGTTTTTGCACACCTCCTTCCTGCAGAACCTGTCCCGAACGCTGCTTTTCACCCACCAGATCCACCCAGGCTGCTGCCAGCCACCCCCAGCTTCTCCTTGACCCTATTGCCTTTAATGAGGCACAAACTGTACGGATGCACGCCAGTGCATCGGGCAGCACCGCCAGACAGAACAAGCGCACAGCGCATCGGCTGCGGGTCTCCATGTGTTGGTGAAGCTGCTGCCTGGCGCTTCTGCTGCTGAACAGCCCCCGGGCTGCGGCGGGCAGCCCTTCTCCCAGAGGGGGGACCTCTTCCCCGGGCGCCTGCAGATGAAAGCCACTCTGACATCTGCTCCCTCGCTCCAGCGCTGCTGCCATCCCCTACATAAATGCTCTCGTTGGACTGCGCTATGTAAACCCATTAAAAGCACGTAGTAGGAAGGCTTATGTAACTTCTTAAAGCCGTAATTACTAACCCAGCTGCGGTGCTTGGCAGAACTGTGAGCATTATAGATTGAATCCTTTTGCCAAATCACGTGTTTTAATGAAAGATATTCATCCTCAGGCTCAGAAGTGCAAAAATGCCTGTAAGATTGGTTGCACCCAAAAAAAAAGAAAAAAAAATGAAAAAAAAGAAAAGAAAGAAAAAAAGGAGAAAACTGCACCCGGATTAAGACCAAGGTAATCTGTAAAACATACAGAAAAATGGAGTTTCTAATAGAAACTCAGGGTAATTTTTACACAAAGTTGGACATCTGTCTGGGATTACAGTGAAGATACAGGGTGAATACAGACAACAAACTAATACCGCAGAAATCTTTCTGTGATAGCACTTGAACTGAATTTGGGATATACCTGCTTAATTCCTGTAAACCGGAATGTCTTTTTTTTAAAAAAAATAGCGGTACCTGTTTTCAATTTGTGGACTGGAATCTGTTCAATGAAATTGTCAGCCTTTACTGCAAAAAGCAGGCAGAGTTTTGCTCGTCCAGAACACAGAATGCAAAATCACTGTTGCTCCTTCCTAGGAGAGAAATACAGCTGCTGGAGGCAACAGTCTCATTGCGGTTGCCACGAAGATTAGGCCTGAATTAACAAAGGGAAGGCTTGGGGACAGCAGAGAGCTGCAGAGCATCTCTTACCGACGAGCCTTCTTGTTGCCTTCTTCCAGCACAAACGTGAGCATGTGCACGGGTACCGCTAGGTGCAGGTGGGCATGCACAAGAGCATGCCTCCGAGGTAAGGCTTGGTCTATGATCCCCTCTTCAGGCCATTCATTATTGCGAATCCCTTTCATCGATTTCAGAGCACATGGCCAGGCCGTCTGGATCTCTCTGTCGTCAGCGGGGAGGGAGCGCTGCTGCCTGTGTCCCCGGCGTGGAGCTGGCACTCAGCACCATCGGCCTTTTGTTGGGCTGCCCGCACAGACTGCCGGCATGAGGAGGAACGAGGGGAGGCCGCAGAAACAGTCCCCTTATCTGTTATCTCCAAGCCCACCAGCGGTGAGCTAAGAAGTGGTTTCAGTGCTCCAGGCAGCTGAGTTTTTGCTACGATAGCCTTTCAGACGCATATTTCTCAGCAGCGGTAAGCGGATAACAGACCTGTGTGGCCAGTTTGCTTCTGGGTCACTAGCATCTAAAAGGTAGCAGGAAGAGAGGCTTTCCCTGAGTTGTACGTGGGATTTAGTGCACAGGGAGGACTAAGCAGAACTCCTGCAAAAGGTCTGTCACCTTGTGCACGGGTGAATATGGCCAGCGTTTTCAACTTCAAGGGGCAGAAGTGAGACCAGGCTGGCAGCCCAGCAGTCACCGACAGTCACCCAGGGACCTCCAAGTGTTTTGTCCCACATTCCAGAGGACTACAGCAGAGTCCCAGCACACAGATGTGCAAGGCAGTAAAACCAGCCTGGAATGAAGCTCTGCCTCCTCCAGGCTCAGGATGAGTCCCCACGCACAGCCCCACATCTTCTGCAGGGGGACGCTGTGCTTCGCTTTACGCAGCCACTTTTAACGTGACCTTGTGGAAGTTTCTGCACAAAAGCTCTCTGTTTTCAGGCACACGGACCAACGTCACTGCAGCTTTCAAAGCGCGAGCCAGGAGTGTAGGAGGGAGGAGAGGAAAAAAGGTCGTCGTTCGCTCTGTCCTGTAGATTTTGGCATGTGGCTCATACCAAATGGGGTTGTTAAGCTGAGTAGAAAAGAGCATTTTTAATCATTCTCTCGTTTTATAGGAGGGACACTTTACTTCCATTAACAGCCCTTGGAGAATCCAATAAATTCCCAGTGGTGTTTTTCCTGCCTGGACTTTAATTCTGCATAGAGATCTGGGCAGACATTTTGCCGAGCCAGACGATGAACACAAGTCATGACAGTGGGTGGAGGCAGAACATTACAGCTGAGAATGGCCGTAAAAGAGATCAGCATCAAATGACTGCTGCAAAGAAGGTGGCAATGGAAAACTGAAGGAATTTGTCCTTGTCTTGCTTTTTCTGTGATGTTCTCAAATCCACAAATCAACCTTTTCCTTGAGCTGGCTGGCTTCAGCTGGCCACACAGCAGCAGGTCCTCTGGAGCAAACAGAGAGCCTCACCTTGACCCCTTCTTTAAATGAGCCCCACAACCAACCCCAGCAAGTTGGTGCTGCCCTTAGTGCTGTGAGCCCGGCATGCATTTGCTCCACACGGACTTTTAGGATTCTTTGAACTAGGATGTGATCTGTTGAAGTTTGGTGTGTGCGTAATGGAAAGCTCACCAGTGTCAGGAGAGGTTTTGCTACACAACAGCATCCCAGGCAAGATCTAATTTATGAGCAGGAGAGACAGGACTGAAGCAATGAACTTCCATTAATGTTAAATTTCTTCCTCGCAGAAGTTTAGCACTCTGCTGCTAGGAAAATTCATGAATACTGGTGGAATTTCATTTTTTAAGGACTTTCTCTGAAGAAATGAAGGGAGCTGTAGAAATTTGTGGTAGAAATAGTAGTAGACACATCAGGACCCAAGTTTGATTCCAGTTATGAAGGCATAACGCTCACTGCTCTCAGTAGGAATGTCATGCTCATACTCAAAGCCGGTGTTTTTGCTACTCCTTGCATTATGTGGCAGCGCTTTTTGCTCCGATGGATCCAGCATGATACATTTTCCCCTAAGACTATCCAACTTGCTTGGGGGACAGCAGGGAGGGGAGGCCGCTTGCTGCCCATCTCAGAAAGCAAGCGTGCTTTGCAGAAGCTGTGAAACTGCCTGAATGCATTTGCTGGCACCTCAGAAAGGCTGAGATGATTCCCCTGGCCGAACAGGAGCTGCATGCACGATGCTGGAATTTTAATTTCCTTTTCCTCCCAACAGGAGCTGCTCACAGGCAGGTGCCTTTGCAGCTGATTCCTGGGGAAATAAATTAGCTTGCAACTCACTCCAGGTTGCTGGATGCTGGAGAGGTGAGAATTTGAAGGCGCCACCTTAATTCCCATTGACTCTTGTGCTAGTCCGGGTACCTGAGGTCTTTGTTTCAGTGTTGCCTTTTTCTCTGTCTTCAGAAACCCTCTGTTCTGTTTGAGATGGGCAGACTTATGTTTAAAAGAGATGGGGGAGAGGCATGAGAAATGCAGCCGTTTGTTAAAACACAAAGGATCAAGGAAGCACCAAGCTCCCAGGCTGTTCTTTATGGGGATCGCTCCCCGCATCCTCACGAACGGAGGGAGGCCGATCAGCCTGGCGGGGACCCACACGAGATCAGTGTTTCGGGCTGTGGTTTGGTGAGGACCAGAAGAGTGGCGGGGTTCAGAGCTTTCCACTGAAGCTGTACGACAACAGCACAACAGCAAGCGGACATTGGGTGCTAAATATGGGAAAGACACGATGTTTCTTCCTGATGGACCTCATTTATTTGACTGTGCTCTGACAAAGCGTTTAGGAGAGCTTCACTCCCTCAGTGCTTAAACTTCGAGCGGCTTTGGGGAGCTCGATCCCCTCACACTGCTGCGGGATTCTCCTCACAGCCACACGCCTGCTGCCACCGGGCCTTCCCCTTCCAAAACTGACCGGCAGGGAGCCCGGGGGGGGGCCGGGGTGTGAGGGCAGGGGGCTGGGGGCTGAAGGCTGGGGTCTGAGGGCTGCCGTCTGGGGGCTGGGGGCTGAAGGCTGAGGGCTGGGTCCGGCCCCGCCGCCACCTTCCCGCCGCGGTGCCCGGGGCCCGTGGCGGCCCCTCCCCGGCCGGCCCCGCTCGGGGCGGGGTCTCGCCGCTGCCCCATCGGCCCGAGCCCCGTCCCGCCGGCGGCATGAGCCCTGCGGCGGGGCCGCGATGCCCAAGGAGCGGCCGCTGCGGCGGGGCTCGGCCTTCCGCCTCTGCCTGCTCTCGGCCGCGCTCTTCCTCTGCCTCCAGCTGGGCATGCGGCGATCCTGGTGCCCGGAGGAGAAGCCCCGGGGGGCGGCGGCTGCGGGGCTGGCTCCCCCCCGGGCTCCCCCCCGGGCTCCCCCCCGGGGTCCCCCCCAGTCCCGCGGCACGGCGGCGCCCCCGGGCCGGCGGCGGGTGACCTACGTGCGGAGCGGCCGGCGGCGGGGCGCCCAGCCCGGCTGCTGCCCCCCGCAGCCCCCGGGCGGCCCCCGCAGGAAGGTAGGGGCCGGGGGAGGGCAGCCGTGTCGCGACAGGAGCCGGGGGGTGGCTCTGCGGCAGCTCGGGGGGTTGTCGTGTCGGGACACCGAGGTGCTGGTGCAGAGCTTTGAACGTGCGGCCACCAGAGCCTGCCTGGACGGAGAGGGAGACCTCCTGGTCCCCTCCAGACGCCACCTGGGCAGGTGTCCCCGGCCGTGCCCGTGTGCAAGTCCGCTCTCCTCTCTTTGCACGTATTCCCCCAGTAGTTTATCTAAAGCGGAGGTAATCTGTGAGCTCTTGCATTGCGTGAATTTTAGATTTTCTCTCGTTTCGCCTCGTCTTCCGTGGGGAGCTGTGATGGGAAAAGGAAACCGCTGGTTTCTCTCGCTGGATTCCTGAAGGCTTTAGAAGGAGAAATGAGATGACGCCTTGCTTCCTTCACCACCGTGGCAGTGATGAGGATGGCGTTGTCACAGGGTGGCATTGTTCTTCAGCATGATAACCACGCGGCATCCTGGTGTCGGTACCTCGTTGAGGCGTCTACATCTCGCAGTGTCAGGTTTTGTGGCTTTTCTGGTCAATGTTGAGTTAGCTGGTGTTCTCCTAAAGCCCAGCGTTTGAATGATTGTAATTATGGGATAATTTTAGCTTTCATAGGAAAAAAGTTGTTACCACGTGGATTCAGATAGCTTCTTGAAGACGTGCTAAGCATGGCATCAAACACAGGAGACAAAAGTAAAGCACGCCCTAAACCTGTTTCGTGATCTTTTTGAGGAAATCGCAGGGGAGAACTAGCAATACGAGAGAGCGCCCATCGCACCAGAGACCTAGCAGTGCTTCGTGGTGTTGGAGAGCTCGCGGCTCACTCGTCCCACAGTATGTTTCCATGCATTTCCAGGTGACGTGCTTCAAACATCACTGCTGTAGGGTCATGGTGTTTGGCACACTGCTGATGAGGCTTCAATTGAATCCCAGTAATTAATTCAAGTGAAAAATATTAGGAAATACAGAGTAGAGGGGGGTTGCCTGGTTAAGTCTGAGACCACAAAGTTGTCTCCATGTTCAGCCCTTTGGCTGAAGCATGTTGATTCAGACTAAGAAAATCTAATCCTTGAAATGAAGATAAGGCTGTGGAGATAGTGGGAGTGAAATTCTGGGAATTTCTGGTTTGGGGAGAGAGTTGGTAAGTGAAGATGTAGAAAATAAAAGTGGTCTGAATACTGCCATTTTTACTTGTTGACGTGGCGATCAGGTACGATAGCTTAAAGAAGAGGACTGATTCATTTTGGTTTTATTCTTATTTATAGGCTTGTCACCAGGAAATCCTTTACTTCCCTAGGTCACTTCAGACTGTTCTGAGGCAAGGTGAGGGCTCTTACCAGGCATGGCCACTCACACCAGCGGTCTGCGGCTTCTTCCAGCCCTGTTGGAGAAAGGTGGCAGCACCAGACTGCTGCCAGCAGCTGGCTGGTGTGCGCAGGTTTGGGCTGGTGGAGAGGGATGCGGCCAGCTCAGCTGTGCTTTGCCAGGTTGGGATTGTCGTTCGCCATGGGTTTTGTATGCTTTTGCACGCTCCATCTGTCCGTAAACCACTGTCGGTCCATTTCTGAAGTCTGCAGAGGCTTTCAGGGGTGTTTTTCCTCGCTGCTGGTTTTGTTGTTGGAATATATTGCGATGTGTGAGCCAGCAGGATGGCAGTAGTAAGAAATCAGCTACGGTGAGCCGTGCTCCGTTTCCTTAGTGTCGTTTCATTACAACTCTGCTTCAGCTTACATCACTGAATTAAAGGAAAAGGCTGATGAACAGAAAGTTTCCATCGGTCTAGCTGAATATCCTACTTTCTGGCCTTATAAAAGAAATTGCAAAAACACACAGGGAAATTATCTGATGACTACTTTGAATTACTTTAAAGTTTTCTGAAGCAGAGTTCTGTCATTTATTTCTCAAGGAGAGCTGCAGTTAAGCAAACAACAGCACCAAAAGGGTGAAAAAAAAGACTCAGGGTGGGAAGGATGGAGATTTGCCTGTAAGTGGCCCTTGTGTCTGCAGGAAATTGCTGGTGTAAACGCGTGCTTTTCTTGATCACTGATAAATCTCTTTGGGTGGACAGAGGGACAGTATGGCAGATGGAAGGGGTTTACCACCGAGGTTACAAGTGTCTGTGCATTCCTTAGCACCTAAGGTGCACGTATGAAAAATACTTGTGGAAAACCACAGGGAATAAAGTCACTGTTGGTGCTCTTGCTGGAAAGTAATAGTCAAAGTTTGGCTTTCTCGATGGTCTTCTGAAGAACATGGAGAGTTGCATGATGTGCTGCAAATGTAAAGCAAACAGAAGTTAGTGATCCCATTTGCAGTTTGGTGGGAGTGCTTAAAACTGTGTTGTTGATAACAAAATGACCAAATATGTTTATAAACTGACTCTAAACTCTGCTTGTGTTGAGCATTGGTATGGGAATGTACAGAGCAGATAACAAAACTCCAGCTACATGTAAACAATTTAAATTCTGACACGTGTACCAGCTCTTGTAGTAGGTATCAGTGAGATCTGCACTCTCACTGACACCCACAGGCATCAGAGGCAAGTTTTAAAATGTTATTGCAGGGTGTGACAGTAAAAAAACAACAACAACCAACTAAAATATTGCATTTGGAATTTGAAGTAACAGCAAATTCTTATCGCAGTGATTGCAGTAAAAAGCCACGTTAGGCTCTTGTGTTCTGAAATGGGGGGGAGCCTTTTCCATTAGTCTGCTTAGGAAAAGTTGGAGTTATTTGACTTCTAGGCAGATTTATTTCCATGGAGGAGGAGGAGAAGGAGAAGAAAAATGAAGTTTTACATGGTGCAGTACAGTTATGCACAGGAAAAAAAAAAAAAAAAGATTTTAGTCTGGGCAGATGTTTTAAGTTCCTGCAGTTGTCCTTGCCAATGCTGGCAAGCTCTGTGACTGTGTCTCTCCTAAAAACCGAGGTTCGGGTTCCTGCTTTCTGCATGGGTTTGGCTGGGTTTTGCAGTCCAGGATTCCTGGGAGGTGGACTTGGTGTAATGCTTCAAGTCACAAGGCTGTAGCCACAGGTGGATTTCTGAAAGCGTGCCTTCTTTAAGACTAGAAGGAAACAACCACGTTTTGTTTTAAAACAGTAATATCCGCTGTAAACCTCTCTGTCTGTTGGGGCTATTCAAAGGCAAGGAGTGTGGCAACTGCCCAAGTTAACCTGATGACATTGGATGCTCTTTCACATCTATGGATATAAAAATCTTTGCCTTCGGTGATTTAAAGCTAAGATTTTGCTGCGTGGGTCCATTTGCATTTTGTCTGCAGTTACAACATACATTGAAACATGAAGTATCATTGCCTAAAACAGAACAATTTTGTGGCATTATATTTTTGTAGGCATTACTTATACTTGTATACATTCTTATTTTTGTTCTTCAAAGATAGAGACTAATTGTTTTTCGCTGTTTTTTGGATTGTTGTTTCCCCCCTCCCCAGATAAGAACTGTGTCCAGAAGGCTACTGCTTCTCTTCAGCAATGACTGATGCATTCTCATCTTTAATGCAGTGTTATCTTCAAAGCAATAGGGAATAACTCTTTTATAGTTTTTTTTTTAGGCAGTTAATAATATGGCAAATTCAAAATGACTCCAAGCAATTTGGCATTGCATTAATGCTAAGATTTTACTTACAGTTTAACTTTTATTTTTACTTTGAAAATGGCGATGCTACTTTCACTTATGTCGGTGATATGTAGGGCTTCTGCGAAGAGTCCTTTTGAATTGTTCTGTGAATCTGGTAAGCAAATGTATTAGAAGTTTTCATTCTACTTTTATGTATATTGTTTTTAAGCTGACTTCACATCTTTAAAATCTGATAAGATTTGGATACTTGGGTAGGGGTTTACTCTGCATCTTGATGAGCAAGAGCCAAAATTCTTGGAGAAAACTTGGTCTAGTCTTTGACTTTGGTGAAGTCAAATACATATGTGTGTTGGTGAGTGAATAATGTCTCAGCTTTTACAAACATGAACTGCAGCTATGATTTGGTTGCAGAAAAAGAGTGTAACACTGAAGAGCTGGGGATTACTTCACTTGAGCATGGGCACCTCCGAGCTGACCGACTAGCGAGAGTGTCAACGGGAGGAAAAGATCTGAAGAGGTACAGGCAGCCAGACCTCTAAGGTTTAACTTAGAGGTCTTTTAACTTAGACCTCTTGTTTTAAATAGAACAAAGTACGTTATGAGAGGAGTGTGCCAAGGCTCTTCAAACTCAAAACAATTTTTTTTTTTGGAGGACATAATGACCAATTGTTCCCTAGGTCCACCGTAAGCGGGACGGGAAGTAACTGGCTTCATTTTCAGGCAAGATGTTAGGAAAATGTTTTAACTCTCCAGTTGGGCAAGCAACAGAAAGGCCCTCAGCAAAAGTGTGAACTTTGGCGAGACGTCCAGCGAAGCTCTTAGCTGTGCTGCAAGGCGCGGAGGTCGAGCTGAGTCAGCCTCCTGAGGTCACTTCCACACTTACCTGACCTGCAATTAGTGAAGCAGTCTGGCGGGCAGAGTGTGATTATCCAGTCTGGAGTTAAGCCTGAACAATGACCTAATGTCAATGTAATAAAAAGAGGTGATGGGGTCTTTAAAGGCTCTAAGTGGTCGTAGCTGTGGCTTAATACCTCACTGGAGAGACCAGACTCCTCCGTAATTGTCCTGTGCTGACTGAGTGGCCCCAGAGGAAGGAGCATTACTTGACAACTTTTTTCCTCTAGTGCTTGGAGGTCTCTTACCAAGGATAAACTGACCCAAAGTTGCTAAGCTTGTAAGATTCGCACGAGGTAGCAGCTTACGGCTTCGGGCCATTAGTACCTGGGGAACAGCTGTGAGAGCCTTGGTCTTCGCTCAGATATTCAGGCTTGTAGCACAGGCTGGGGGAAAGGTTATTGTGTTTGGAAGAAAAGACCGAACTTTTATTGATAGCAGTTCTCAACAGCCGACCATCGCATCTCGGGAGCACCAGCCAGCTCTGCTGCTGCGTGGGGGCAGCTGAGGGACCAGAAGGTACAGGGAGAGCACAGGGATCCTTCCTACTGCCTCTGACAAAGAACATCGCTGGCATTTTGCTGTATTTCAACCACCAATTAAATGTGTTTATGGCAGACCGTCAAGAGGAGGTGGTCGTCTTGTTTCTGACAGCGATGTCACTTGCAGGCTTGTGAGGCAAATGGTCGCCCAGAATAACCTTGATTCTTACACGCTTTGTATTACCTGAAATAGATTTGTCCTCCATGAATTTTTGAGAAGTGGCTGGGGAATATTATCTTTCAGAAACATTACAGCTGAGTGAGATGTAATTATACCGAACAACACAGATTTCTTTCAAATACCTGCTCACGACTTTCTTTCTCCTGTATAGAGAATAACTTTTCGTAGATAGCTGTGGCATAGAAAAATTGTTTTTAGGGTATATAAGCTTCCCCATCTAAAGATGTAACCCAGAGATGGAGGTGGCAAGTTCTCCTTTTGGTATCTTGTTCCATAATTGGCTGTTTTGGTAGTTGTTCCAGCTTTTTCTTGAGCCAACCTGGGCGGTCTGTGAGCCCCGTGCAGAAAGTGGATCCTTCATGACTGTGGTAGCTGATGGAGGAAGAAGACCACGCTGACCCGATCCCATTTGCTGTCCTCAGCTCAGACTATTGAACTGGGCTGCTGCCAAGGGAAGTGACCAGTTTTCCTGTCCTCCAGCCTGTGCAGCGATGCTGTAGCGAGTGGCTGAGTAGCTCTGGGCATGGCCTGTAGGTCCCACAAAAGGGTGGGGATTGAGTAAGTATTTAACGTGGTAGCCAGTAAGGGTTTCATCCCAGCGGGTTCAGTCTGTTCGCATCAGCACTGACCCATCTGTTAGAGCTGTGCACGGTAGGTGCTTGTGTGCCAGACGTCTCTGTCACGCTGAAGGGAAGACTTCAGTGACTCCCACTAGATTTTATCCACGTGGTTTGACATCTCCACTGAGTCTTTGTCGGTGTAGGTGGTGCAGCGTGGGACCTGGGGCAGCGCTGTGCTCCAGAGACACCAGCACGTGGCAGCGATGGCTGTCACTCACAGCACAGCCCGGATAAAAGACTGAATGCGTAGGTGAGAAAGTCTGTGCAAACCACCACTCATCTTCATGGCATCTGCAGCATGCCCCTCTTATCGCTTGTTCTAATATTAACTCGGAAATCTGTTTGTCTTGGACGGCCGCTCAGCAATCCGGAGCTGCGCGCAGTGGATGTGAGTCACTTAGCTAACTCGAGCGTTTTCATAGCTGGTAGATACTTTTGAGTATGATGAGGCATTGTCTAGAATCCTTCCGATCTGCTGAAGTCTAAGATCAAATACAGTTTGTTCAGTGGAGCAAGTAAAAAGGAAAAGATTTGATCTTTTTTTTTTTTTAACTTGTGGTAACGCATGTATATGCTGGAATCTGTTACGTTGCGTTGCTCACCCTGATGTTGGTGTTCACGTTGCTGTATACAGAAGTGACAGTGTGACACGCTGTCCTGTTTTTGAGTAAGCAGATTTCTGATGGAAGCTGTGTGTGCAAATGAACTGGGTGAGGTAAGTGAAAGCCAAGATTGTGAATTCTCTCTCGTGGTAATACGTCGGTCCGCTTGAGTAGGAGAGGGCTGTGGGACTTCCAGACATGTATGCAGTGCTGAATGTCGGACCTTAAATGACACGTGTGTTCCCCTGCCTGATCTCTTTCTGTCCCGTCTCTCTCTGTCTTTCTTTCAGATGCGCTGCTCGGCTCGGGCGCGGTGGAGAAAGGCACCGGCTGCTGCTTGCTGAGGAGCTGCGGTGTCAGGGAGGGGGTGACAGGGTGTCCGTGGTGTCTGGTGGCCTCCTGAAGAGCACAAGTCCTGGGCCTGGAAAGCTCGCTGGCTCTGCAGGAGGCCCTCCCTTTATTTATTTTCCTTTCTTTCTTTTTCATTTTTTTGCAACGTTTAAAAACCAGCCCTGTGATTTATGCCCTCCGTGACACATTTGTAAATCCAGTAAATAAACCTTTCCTTGTCTCTTTATGTAATGATAAACGTCGTAGTTCCAGCAGCTGCTCCCATGTGTACAGAAAGCTTGTTTCTTACCAAAGTCTTCTCCATATGCTCTGCAGATGGGAAGAAAATGGCTTTGCGGTGCTCTTTGAAATTCAGCAGCATAGAGCTGCCTTGTCTGTACAAAACCCAAATCTGAGGAACCCTTGCGAGGATCCGACTGCCTTGGGTTTTAGATGCAAAATCTCTGGTTTTATATGCTGGTTGGGGAAAGAGCTGACCAAGAGCTCACGTAACAAGGGACCTGCTGGTATTTGCTTCGGGTTCCACCCTCTGATAGGTTTGAGGTGCAGCTTCAGGTGCACTGCTGTAGATTTGCTGGCAGTGACAGAATCCTGGGTGGTTTCCAGGACTGATTTGTGGCTCCTGCAGACGAAAGACATTGAACGCTCTGCCCATCTTGGCGTGTGGAAAACAAACCTGGCGTGCCTAACTAGGAGAGGCCTGCGGAGAGCCAGTTAGGCAGCACATCTCTTGGGGATATTGCTGAAACGGGATGCTCAGTGTTCTTGGTATCGGTTTTGACAAGGTAAGAAGACGCTGTTTTTTCTTTCCTGACAGGCCAGTCTGCTGGGAAAAATTAGCCTGGGCAAAAAGTAAGTAAAGAAGCACATATCGATGAGATACCTGGGGCTGGAAGTGGCTCGGAAATGGGCACAGTTTGCACTGATGTTAGGGCAATGATGTTAGAGCATGAGCATTCTGGGGTCACCCCTGCTGCTGATTAATGGGGGGCTTCAAAGTAGGGTGCCTTTTGTTTAGCATCCTCTTTCATATTTCACAAAGAGACAGTGTTTGAAATGGTAGGGGAAAGAGATGGCAATGTCTATTGATACAGCATGTAATTTTAAATATTGCTTACCATGTAAAAGCCTAAAAATGATAAGAATTGGTTTGAAATCCTTCCTACCCCCTGCAGAGTCGGCAGCATTAGTGGAGGATGGAGATTTATCCCAGAGATGAGCACTGCAGGGTAGGAAGTTGTAGAGACTGTCTGAAAAAAAAACAACAAAGGAATGATACAATTTGTTAATACCAACGCGTCTCATTTTGGACTTCGCTCATTTATGTTCTGCAGCACTGGAAATTTCAAAAAAGAGTGAACTTTGTTTCATCCTGAATAGGGCAGAGTAATGGTGTCTTGTTCGTTTTCCCTCACTCTTTTGAGAAAATTAAGCAAGAAGCAATTACGTGTCAATTGGCTGCTGCTGAGCTGCTATGTTTCTCCTTAGTTAGATGTCTTGATGAATAGTTTGATCTCGTAGTTGTTATTCATTAGAATGTCCGTGGGAATTCTGGGTACATCAGGAGTTCAAGGTCAATCCACGTAGCTGGCTAGCGCTATATTCTGTGTAATGTTTAGCATTGGTGATCAAACGTTGGAAAATGTCCTTCACTGAAGAGGACAGTGCAGATTTGCACAAGCGCATCCATCACGGGCTTATAATACTTGGGTCTATACCTACTTAGCTTGAACAAAAAATATTTTATGTCCTTTGAAACTACCTTTATTTCCTTCTTTATAAATTGGAGAATAAATGTGTGTCGTGGTTTTGGCTGGGATAGGGTTGATTTTCTTCATAGGGGTTTGTGTGGTGCTGCGTTTTGGATTTGTGATGAAAATAGTGGTGATACCAGAGGGATGTTTCAGTCACTGCAGAGCGGTGCTTGCACAGAGCCAAGGCCTCTCCTGCTCCTGGTGCTGCCCGGCCAGTGAGGGGCTGGGGGTGCCCCAGGAGCCGGGAGGGGACACGGCCAGGACAGCTGGCCCAGGCTGCCCAAAGGGATGTCCCACACCCTGTGGCACCGTGCTCAGCGACAGCAGCTGGGAGAAAGGAGGAGGCAGGGGGGATGTTGGGGTGATGGCGTTTGTCTTCCCAAGGAGCCGTGCCATGCAGGGTGAGCCCTGCTCTCCTGGAGGTAGCTGAACCCCTGTCTGCTGATGGGAAGCAGCAAATGGATTCCTTGTTCTGCTGCGCTTGTGTGTGGCTTTTGCTTTGCCTAGCGAGCTGTCTTGGTCTCAACCCATGAGGTCTGGCACTTTTACCTGTCCAGTTCTCTCCCTGATCCCACCTGGGGACAGTGAGTGAGTGACTGTGTGGGGCTGAGCTGCCTGACGGGGTTAAACCACAGAATGTGCAATCTTACATTTAAACACCTAGCAACTTGTAAGCCAGTTCTTGTTCATTTTCTAGAAGGAGGGAAATAATTGCCCAGTGGATGGTCAGTCTTGCTTTGTTTGAAAGACTTCTCTACATAGCTCTAGATGGTGGGCAGTAATCCATAATCATATTAACAACACGAGAAGGAATATGTATGCATTTAAAGCTAGTATACATTTCATTCTAGGGAGCTCCATTGCCTTGTTTTATTAACTACCATGTACATGAGATAAGTAGTTGAAGAAATAAGTGAAGTTTGGCTGTTAGAGTCATCCCTGGCTGCCCAGCAAAATGCAGTATGATCAAGTGAGCTGGTGGTGGGTTGGGGGACAGAAGCCCCTAGGTCTCTGTTGTGATTTATCTGTCTGTCTCACCTAAGGTTTTATGCTGTCAAAGCTAAATACCTGTAGAAGTCCTGCAGCCTTTTAGTTTACCCAGTGGTAAGAATTAATGTTTACTTCCTTTGTGATATTACAGAAGTTCAGTTGGAAATAGCGCCTTCTCCTCCCAAGGCACAGAAGGCCCTTGTTACCAGCAGGAGCACGACCATTCATGTGATTTATGGCGGGCTTGCTGGAGCTGATCTTTTGCTTATGGCTGTGGCACCTCTTTTATTTCTTTGTTGGATGAAATTCAGGGATTAGCTGGCGTGTTTGGGGCTACACAGATCTACTGATCTTCCACTGGTGTGGATGCATCGCCAGTACAGGCTGGTGGTGAAGGGGTTTTCTGATGCTTCAGATTGCCCTGTGGGCTAAGAAGTGTGGTGGATCATTTCCTTTTAGACACTTGCATTCCACTTGGAAGAGAGAGAAAGCTGTGCAAGTGCAACACTCTTATTTCTGTGGAAGCATTTTTACTTTAAAGCACTTTTTTTTTTTTTGGCAGGTTCTTAGCCTCAGGCAAAGCCAGTGGATGGGCTGCCAGAAACATCCCTATCTGTAAATCGTGATTAGAGTGCTGGAATTTGCACAAAATAAACTCGGCTTATCTGGCTAGCTGAGTATTTACTGATGAATTCTGTTTGTTGTAGCCTGTGGTTTGAATATTGAGATGAAGCCAGCCTAGGGGAAGACGGCTTTCTTTTTTTTTTTTTTTTTTCCCCTGTTGTGTTGATTATGACATCTCCCTTATTCTCTCAACCAAGGAATCTCAATTTCATTTAAAGCAGGTAGTCATACTGATTGAAACCCTGGTCTTGACTCTGCTTAGCAAAAGTCTAAATTTGACAAGCAATGAATGTCAGTGGTTGCTCTGTCTGTTTCTGGCTGTTATTCTTACGTGTTGGCAAGCAGGTCCTGCAAATAATTCAGCCGATTGAGTATTACACTGCTTAAGCGGTTTGGAGAATTTGCCTCCATAAATTTCAGTCTGTTCTAGCTCCTGGTTTTATCTCCATCAGATGAATTATCACCCTGTCAGCCTCTGGATAGTGCTGGAATTCTGCTGCCCGATTTGTTAGTGGTTTTTTTTCACCATAACAAAGAAATCCCAATCACTGTGCTACATGAAGAATAAATTAGATGCAGTGCTTTCTGAATTCGTAAGCATCTACGGAATAACATTTTGGCTGGTGCTCTGATACAGGTGTTTTCTTTAAGCCACGAGCCTGCACCCAGGCTGCTGCAGGTGAATAAGCAGAGTCCAGGTCCGCGGGTGGATTTACAAAGGGGTTGTCCACAGCAGCCAATTTAAGGCTGGAAAGCTGGTTCCCAACAGCCCTGTCCTACTGAAGCCAGGGATTCATGCTGAATTCAACAGAGCATTAGTCACCCCAAATCCTCTGCATATCTGGCCCTGTCGTGTTAGTTTTGGAAAGGACTCCTAACTTCCCCAAAGCCACGTCATATTCCTCAAGTGGCATACATTCTGCCGCTTCATGGGGTGCCAAGCAGCCTTTATTTTTTTCCCTATGCAGGCTGGGCCCAGCCAGGCCCAGGCCTCAGCACCAGCCAGGCCCCTGGGGCACGGCCATGGCGCTCCTCCCGGCATGGGGCCTAGGCCGCGGTGGCGAGGGACCCGCTGTGTCCCCCGGCCTGCCAGGCCTTGCTGGAGGGTGGCCACGGCAGATCAGGGCCATCGGCTGTGTACTTGTGGCTGTGTTTCATGCAGTCAGCTGGGAAATGGGGAGCAGGAAATGAACGTTTTCTTCATTTCGTTGCAAAACTTTGCATTCAAGAAGTGTCGCTTCTTTCCTTTCCCCTGCGAAGCAGGAGAGTTTGACTTCAGGCTGACAGGCTCTCGAGCAAAGCCCTGGGGGTGACGCTGAGAGCTGTGTGCGTGGGCTATGGCCCTGGGCAAGCAGTGTTAGCTGCCCTGCAGCGTCCTGGAGGAGGAGATGGTGCCCAGGAGCTAGGTGCATCCTAGGGTTTCCCTCCTCAATTAAATACAACACACCCATCCAGGCATCTGTACACCTCTGGCCATTGAAATTCTTCAAGCGCAAGTCACGTTGGAACCTCATTTAAATTGAAGACATTCCCTTATTAATGCAGAAAGCATTTTTATCGCAGCACCGCTTTCCATCGGCGGGATTTGATTTGGTAAATAGCCTTGCTGCAGGGGAGAACCTGCCTGCATTAATTACGTTGCTTGCTTGTCTTGGCACAGGACTTTTGTTCCTCAGCCTAATGCTCCGTGGTCAAACCTCAGGATAATGCACGGCAGTTTGATAGCACTGGGGTCTGTCTGGGAGGGACCCCATACGTGGTCAGCTTGTCCCACTGCACACAACTGGTACCTACAGGGAACAAAGCAAGTCTTTGGTGGCTGGATAGAGACGGCTGTGTGCTTGTCTGCAGTGTTGTCAGAGATGCCTCCGCTTTAGATAAACTCCAAAAAAATAAAGATTAAAATAAGGAAATAGAAATATTTCCTATACAAATTCTTTCCAGTTCCTTATGGACCTCATGCAGCTCATGAAAGTTTCACTGGTGGAGTGGAAATTCTCAGTTTTGGTGGCAGCAAGATCAGATTCTAGCTGTGCTTGCCCTGTGACACTCTCCATGTCTTGTGCTTCAGATGAGATTTCTGCAGTATGGTTTCTCTGGTGCAAAACGCTTGTTTAAGGAAGCCAAACGGCAAAGAAAAATAGAAAATAATAATAATTTTAAAAGAAAAAAAGAAACAGTTCAGACCTGTAGAGACGGGATACATATAAAAGCAGCCATGTTAGAAATTAATTCACTCAGATCTTTAAATATGAGTCATGGTAGAAGTCTGTATTTTAAGTTACAGCCTACTGAACCTGTGCTTGGCCCAGCTATTTCGACATTAATGATGTGGAGTAGTATATTTTTGTAGTTGTACCTCTTGTGAACCTTCTGTGTGCTGTAATTCTGTGTGTTGTATTCTGCAATGCTGATTACGTTTAGCTAAAGGGGAACTTTCTCGAGGGTTTTTCTAAAGGAGGTCTGTGCTGAGGTGTGCTTGTTCTTTCCTATTGACACCTCTGCTTTGAGGTGGATTTTTTTTTTACTTGTGCCACGTCTTGCTGCTCCAAATGTAAAACATTAGGAGTTATTCAGCCCTGCTGAAGAATAAAGTGCAGTGAAGCATTAGGTCGGGCTCGCAGCTGACGAGTAGACTCAACCCTATAAAATACAAAGCTGTAGCTTTTGTGCAGCGTGGCGTGTCTGAGGTTCTGGTCCGGGCTTCCTCGTCTCCCGAGCTAAATGTCTACGGTGTCGATGCATCTGAGCCAGTCCTCTAGGCTGCCTTTGCAGTTAATGGAGAGAAATGGAGCTTTCCAGTGCGTGATTCATCTTACTTATTTTAGACGTCTGCTCTGTAGCGAGATGAATCACGCCCTCAAAGAGCCCGTCTGCCTCATCTGTCCTGTCACGCAGCTTGGCTTCCCAGCTGCCTGCAGGAGCCTGGTCACTGGTTGTCCTCGTTGCATGAATGTTCCTTCACTCCTGGCTCTCCCTGGGAGTCAACCAGCTAATTGCCTCCGAAACCAGACGTAGGAGGGATCACTGCAAGAGCTGCTCTGTTAGCAGCGTGAGGAGCAATGTACCAGGCTTGGCTGCCCCCGTCCTCAGAAGCCCTCCCACGCATCTCAGCAGGCTTCGCGCTGGGTACGTGTCCCCTGCAAGGCGTGCTGGCACGTGCTGTAAAGCCAGTACTCTGATGGGCTGCCACGCAATAATTTCTGTGTTCAAAGAACTTTTGAATTGAAAAAAACACCACAGCACCACCAAAACCCACAAAGATAATATGCTCAAGGGCTCCAGAGGCAGCCCAAAGAAGATGACCAAGCCCTGTCCATCGTGTCCAGAGATAGCCTTCTTTAGCCTTCAGGAACGTGACCCAGTAATTACACGTTTGCTTTGTAGACGTCTGAAATTTTGCAATTTGAATCCCACCCGTTGCATTTTAAAATGATAAGAACTCTGCAAAATTTCACCCAACTGTTCAGCTATACACTTCCAAAAGGAGGTGAACATAGTGATATGCAGGGTAGAGCCAGAACAGCTGAAGCTGAAGATGTGTATCATTCGTTTCTATGGCTAGCAAATATTTACAGTTATTGATGGAGTTTATTGCCACAAGCGCTTTCCACTCATATTTGGTTCTGCCTCAAATATAAAAAAATACATTGCACAGTTTAATCAGAGGATTTTATATTTTCCCCTTGTTTGAGACACCAGTGTGTGTATTGACAAGTCTTTTGTTTCTTCACTGGAAGCCACAGATTTGGTGGCAGGACAATGGGAATCCAAAATTTTTGTCTATAAACATGGCTGATATTTTAATAGGCTGCTAAAGAAGAAGAAAACTTAAATGAAGGAAAAATCAGTTACTGAGTTAAAAAGATGGAGACAAGGGAAAGTTCTTGACTAATTCCCTTTCACATTTAAACAGAAGGGAAGGGAAGGGTTGAGCTGTTTGAATTACTGGACTGAAACTTTACAATTGATCTGGGAAAAATTTCATGATTTACACTTTTGTGCCTAAGCTAATGCTAGAAAAGCCAGAAATTCTGCAAACCTACCATTTTACACCTGATAGATCATGAGCCTTTTGCACATGCTTATTTAAACTTTTTATTATAATTTCAGATTTTTTTATGACAAATGATGCCACATGTGTGCTATGGATTATTTAGGGATTAGCAGATGATTATCGCAGATGGCTGGTGAGGGAAAAAAAATAGAAATAAATGGTCTGTGGGGAAAAGTCACCACAGATTACTGCCAGATTGGTCTGAAGGGAACATCAGTCCATATGTGTGAAATATGTGGAAAAAAATTCAGACCTTCAAATGGATTCTAGCTTTCATAAGAAAGCAATGGCATTGACTTAAGGTTTTCTCCGCTCTCTGGTTATCTCATCTACTGAAAACCTAGGCATCACTCTGGGTGGCATTTTCTTAATATACGTTATACTTCTGGGACTGCTGAAGTTGGTGTCTGACCAGTGCTTGCAAAAAAGTCTGTCTGAAAACTGATCTTCGTTACAGTGCTAATTTAATGTAAAGCGCCCACAAGTGAAATGATGTATGTATAGAGATACTTGAGGATATTTAGTAGGATATTTTTAAGCGGTATTGTAACTTTCCAGCTGGTGTCATCTATTCATATGAAGAAGCAATCAGGACATCCTCATGTTCAGGTGTCATGGTGCCTTGTCAGATGAGTCCTGACCATCAGGAGATAGCCTACCGGTGGTGACAGCAGTGGACAGAGATGCAGAAAATCTGAACTGGTGTTCTGGGTCCTCCTGGATGAATGCGTGATGTGTGCGGCAGCCACAGGGATCTGCTCACAGCTACTGTCTACAAGCAAGGAAAGCCACATCACGATGCCACTGCCAGGTCTGCTTTGAGGAAATAGAGTCACAAAACCTGGAGGGCAAGAACTCCTAGGAAATGAGTGTGCGTTTATCAGGGATAAACCTGATTTTCCCAAAGCACCTGGTTTGCAGGGACTGGGTACACGTTATTTGCAGATTTCGTTTGAGAAGGCTTCCATGGGTGCGAACACTATGGAGCAGGCTGAAAAAATATCTGAAAAACTATAAACAAAGGCTGCCGATGGGCATAAGGAATGCCAGCTTCAGGAGGGCTTTTTGTCCGTCCTGAACGTACCCGTACTGCGTCACCGACATCAGCGGGTTACCCCCCGCGGACAACCTGATTCAAGAGCCGTACTCTGCTTTCATCCCCGTTCATCATTTGTGGATCTCATTGTATTGTAACTACTGATCTGCCCAGTGTCGGTGTTCAGTAGGTGTTCGAGCAGCCCCCTCAAATGTATTCATTAGCGAGTGGAAATGGGCTTCTTCGTTGGAAGGGGCCAGGGACCAAAGGTGACGTCTGAGAAGCTATTCAAAAGCATTGCCGGGAATCAGGAGCTCTGTCACAAAAGTAGCGTTTGTGTGTTGCTCTTAAATATAAAGGGCTATAGAAAAGGTTGATCTTTTTCTTTTCTTTTTAGTGAAGCTGACTTATTAAGCCACCGTGTTTTTAACCTCCTTTTCGTGTATTTATTGATAAATTTTGGGGACCTATCAGTGGAAAGACAGTTTGTCGTCTTTAACATTTTAAGGAGCTGAGTGTAAGCCGTGGTAGCTCTTTGATACCCCACTCTTCTGAAAAAGAACCTCATTCATGTGATTAATTATAGTGGTTTTTTTTTTTTTTTTCTTCTTTTTCTTCCCTGTCCCCACAATGGCTGCCCTGTAATTCCACTACTTAATGAGATCCTTCTCATCCAAATCGATTTCAGAACAAATGGGCACAGATGTTTAGGTGTCTGGGGTTTCTTCTGCTCGAAAATGATTGTCAGCCTTCATTTTCATTTCAGCTTTCAAGCCTGTTGAAACAACGGCATTCCTGCCATTGCAAGCGTTATTCAGCCATGTGAACTGTGACTCATTCTGAAAGATCACACACTTTTCCCTCCCGAGCGTGCACCTATCCTCCTGCTGGGTTAGCTGCTTGCAGGCCGCTGTCTGAAGCCAGCGTGCTGGGGTACATGCTGCTGCAGAGCTTTTTGGCTGGCTGGTGTTCAGCCCTGTGCTGTGCAGATATAGCGGTCCCCTGCTATTGCAGACAGCAAGCTTCGGGGTGGGAGATGCTACTTTTGTCTGTTTCTGAAAAATATGTTATCAAATGTCTTCTTCAGTGTCTCTTTACAGAAACAAACAAACAAAACCCAACAGAAAACAAAGAGCAAACCCTAAAGGAACAATAAACCTCATACAGACCTCCTGGCTCCCATTCACTCCAGCCTATGTTTGCTTTGGCTGAAAAAACACCCGTTCGTAATATCAGCTCAAGGCAAGCTCCATCTGGTCTGACGGTCCTCTTTTATCACCTTTGTTTTCTGGTTTTGTCCTCTCCTTTTCTCCCTGGTGTCAGAGGATTCCTGCTGTCACCACGCGGGCTCGTGGTCCCCAGTGGGGCTGGCTGCTGCCTCCCCACCAGCCCAGGCCTTAGGGCTGAGCTGCTCCCCTCCATCATCTGACTCCATCCAGGCCTGATGATTGTTATCTCCTCTATGCTTTCCAGGGCTTTTTGTGAAATAAGGTCCTGTAGGAATCCCAAATGTTTTTTTTTTTTCACAGCATCACAGGATAGCTGAGGTGGGAAGGGCACTCTGGAGACCATCTGGTCCAACCCCTGCTCAGGCAGGGACACCCAGAGCTGCTTGCCTAGGACCACGTCCAGGTGGCTTGGTTTGTAGTTTATTGAATGTTGAAATTAATTTATGGGAAAAAAACACACACATTATGGAAGCCCGGTTAATCACAACCGATTAAAGGGAAGCTTGAAACTACCTACCCAGCCACAGCAGTGAGTTCTCCCACCTGAGGATGAAGAGTCGTGAGGAATCAATCTTAATTCAGTACAACTTAACACCGTGCTTGTATTTATATCTACTTGAGGGCAAGAGATAACACGTCTAAATTTCCTAGCACGACGAAAGCAGGCAGAATTTGGGGAAGGTACCGCAGATGGGAGTGCAGAGCCCTGCTGCTATGCGAGCACATGCCTGGAAGACCTTTTCTGTCCCACTTTGTCTGCGTGGGAAGTGTTGTTTGAAAAAGTGACAGGGTCCCCAAGGTTCAAAGCTGATGGGCCTCACAGGGAGTACAGAGAGCATCCACTGCAGCTAGTTCCCCGTGGTTACGAAAATGAGGATTTGTAGGGCCAAGGGGAGCCACACTGGCATTTTTTTCCGGGAAAACAAAGGATTCTGGTGTATCTTGTCAGGCAAGCGTGGGGGGCGAAGGGGGCTTTTCTCAAAGAATGCAGGAAGCTATCTTTTCTAATGAGATGAAAATCTTTTTAGATTTCCAAAAAAAAAAAAAAAAGAAAGAGATTGTTTGCAGAAGTTTCCTTTGGTGATTGGTGTTTGCAGTACAAATCCTTCTTTCAGTGGACGCTGGAGCAGAGAGATGTGATAGACGGAAAATGCAATAGAGATAAAAATGATTTCACTGTTTTCAGATGTCCTGCTAGAGGGTTTAGATATTCAGAGTTTGTTTTTCTTCCTGCATTTATATAAGCCGAGGCTTACCTGGGTGTCCCAGAATAACTGTGTTGACACTTGTATTCTGGATAAAGAACTCTCTTTTCTGAATTAGCTGCATCTGCTTTTGAAGTTGATTATCATAAATCGTACTTAGATGCTCTTTCGCGGTAGCTCAAACCCTACTTTGTTCTGAAATAACTTTCATGTGCAGACAAGCCCCTAGGAAACTCTTTCTGTTTGAAAGGAAATCTCCTTAATTTATTAGCCCTTGCGCTTTATGTTTGTGCTGAAAATGAATGCTGTTCCTTTAAGTGGTTTTATTTATTTATTTATTTATTTATTTATTTATTTATTTTCTTTGCAGACCGTAAGGTGGCACATTGATCTGCAACCATGGGCAAGTCCAACTCCTTCCCTGAACTTTGAGGCCTTGAGGTTCCTGAAGTATATTAGCACTTCTCAGGTAGGTTTTATTTCAGCCTCCATTCAGAAAACGGTTCTGCCTGACACAGTCTGTGCCCTCGCAGATAAGGAATTAGCCTCACACCAAACTGTTTTTGCAATTGCTTTTGGATATATGCTTTGTTTCTAAAGTCGCTCAACGTTGCAGTGATGGTCACCATGAACATAAAGGTCAAAATACAGGGTAGAAAGCATGCATTATATCCTTGCTTTTTATTTACAGACCTATTTGTGTCCTGACAGAAGCACAAAAGGACTGAAATCCCAGCAGTGGTTCCTCTCCCAGCCGCTGTCTCTTAGACAGAAAAATAGTGAGCAGTCTGTAGTGAGAGGGCCGTGTGCTTAGCCACTTCAGTTCTCAATAATAACGCAATAACCCCGGTCCTGTTCATTAAAAAAAGGATGCATTTGAGGTTCACAGTAAAATGAGATCAATGCATCAGTCCCTAGCTTGGATGAATTTTCCAAATAGTGCCGAGAGAACTCTGATTACCTGAGGGCAAAAAAGGGGATGATGACCTGGAGAATTAGTATTTTTATGTATTTTTTCTAAGGTGACATCTCCAAACCCAGCGTGCATTAACAGATAGTTCCAGGGCTCAGCCTGTGTGGAAATTGGGCTGTTGGGTCCTCATAGAGACATCACTTCTGCACAACAGCATTTATGCATGTATTTCCTGTAATAAAGAACGGAAAAGGTACTGGATACCCACAGTTTTGATGGGGTGGGTGCTTTAGGTACCTGGGTCTATCAGGAATTGGACCTTGAATGCAAATTTAACTGCACCATTTGCTTCTGCTGAAAAGCAGCAAAAAGTCTCAGCTCACTGAAACGTCATTCACGTAAGAAGTTCTGTCAGTGCAGTTCTTTCAGGGCTGAGGCAGAAGACTCACCTGAAGCATATCTGGAAAATATGCTGCTGTGCCTACAGTTTGGTAGCTGGGAGGGCAGCAGAGCAGTCACTTATCCTCCTGCTTGTGGTACCCTGGCTAAATGCTCAGAAACACAAAGAGAGCGTCTCTGCCTGCCCTGATGCTGGCACTGAGAAGAAAAAAGGCAAGACAACATAGCAAGAGATGTGTGTAGAGCTGCTTGTTTTACAGTGCACAAGTTTAGGCTGAGGCACCATGTTAAGCTGAGAACATCCCTCATCTCATTGCCTTAATAAACAGTGGCAGATGCTGCTAAACTCTGCCAGTTGTGTCAAAACCTACAAGGACATCAATTAGCAGAGAGTTTATCACTTCTGACACACTTATCAGGAAGTTTTGATCCCAGAGTAACTGACCCTGGGGACAAGCCTAAGTGAAAACAACAAACTGAGAGAAACTCTTGTTTCTGACCTGGCAGCTGTTACAGGATTAACAGCTGATGGGGTTACTCCATGCCTAGTAGGAGCATTTCTGGAAATGGGATCCTGCTTATGCAGATGAGCATGGACTCTCGTTATCTTTGCTTGCTGAGCTACTTACTCCGCTGGAGTTCAGCTCCCTGCTGTAGCGTGGAGCAGCTCACACTGCTGGAGGCAGGAGATGCTGTGTCAGTGGGTCAGGGTATGGCCAGAGAAAGCTTTTTCTTGCCAGTGTCTGGCGACCAGATGAACCACCTTACACGTGCTGTTATTCATGTGACAGCAGCGAGTGGAAGCCCAGAGCAGGACGTGAGCTCAGCGCAGCAGTGTCTGTAAACAGACGGGTGATGGTGCTAAAGGTAGGGTTCAGGTGTTTTGATTTGGGGTTTTATTTTAATAGAAAGAGCTATTGCTAGCTAAAATTGCTCCAAATTCTGAGGGTTGGAATTGCTCATAATACCACGAGTCAATTAAGTGGCAGCTTTGCAGAATCTTTTATTTTTCTGTAGAGAGCACATTATTCTTCTGTAGCTTAAAATTAGTGCTTGTTATCACAATGCCATTTATTCTTTGACTGTTAAGTGACTGAAGGGAAATGGGTAGTGGGGTGCAGTGCAAATCAGCACTTAAAACTTAGTAAATCCTGAGAGCAGCATGAAGAGATGCTGTATTAGCTTTTATGAATTTTCCATGAGAATCAGGAGCTAAGCAGGAATAGGGAGGTGGTGAAGCAGCTTGCAGCTCTGTGGATGCAATGCTCTGCATAATGATCTTTCAAAGCTTAAACAACTTTAAAAAATAGAGGTTTATTTACTTATTTTGAGGAACATGCTGGAGAGTGCCTACCACAGCAAGGGCTGTATTCCAGTTGTCATTCTCACCTCTGTTTTTGTCTCTATTGTCATCTTTCCACCTTTTTTTTTGGCTGTCTGGCAGTGCCAGCTCCCATCCCCGCAGCCACAGCTGGTTCTGGGTTCAGGGAACAACTTCTCATTGTGATGGCTCAGCAGGGCTCCTGCAGTGTCTGTATCCCTTCTCCTTTTGCAATGCTTTTATCCTGACTTGAAGCTCTCAAAATATAATAAGCCAGCAGAGCACAGACATGTGCTATGATTCCTCTGTTTAACTAAACACTTGCTTAAATCCCTTTGTTATTGAATAGGGGGTGTTGTAAGGTCATGATTAAATCTCTTTGGGAGATTCAGGACGCTACAGGTGTAGTGTGTAGCATACATTGCGGTGACACTGCAATTTGTGATTAAAACATTGAATTGTGACATGATTTGAGCACGGTTCAGGATGCAGAACCTACTCCAAGGTTTGAAAGGAAAAAAAAATAAGCATTTGAATGCTGAAATAACGTGTTCTCAGGAAAATTGATTTCAGGGTATAATATTAATGTTTAATTATTTGCTTTTTAAACTGTGTTGCTCTCTGGGGGATTATGTAAGCCCTAAATTTCACCAAGCAGAACAGACAAACAAGGAAAAAAGTGATGCAATTTCCATAGCTGCGGATCAGATTGACAAGCAGATTTAAATGAAACTTCTTTCCACTCTTTTCCCAGAAGGCAAATTAAAAACAAATTTAAAGTTACGTCTTAAAATAAAACATGCTTTGATTTCAACAGATTTCATGTGAACACATGAACCTGAGCAGCCTAGGAGGGAACTCCGAAACCACAAAGAAGCCCTGGTCAGTCTGCCTTGATGAGAGGTTTGGCCTCATTCATCGGATCAGAAGCAAGCAGTGCCGTCTCTATTCCCTTGGGTAAGTGCTCCGTTTAAAAGACAGCAGATTTTTCCGTGGTGCATTCAAGCATCAAAGAGCCTTCTAAATGCAGCACAGACTGCAACAAAGCTGTCTTTTAAAATACTGGCTTTGTTCAGGTGTGTTTAGTATGTGCTGATGTGCTTCTGTGAACTCTGTTTTTAGGGAGAAACTTTTCTGCAGGAAGGGTCTTCATTTTCCTTCACTTTTCTGTCAGTATGAAAATAAATTGCTTCACGGTGAGCAGTGAGTGGTAGTTCCAGCAGAGGAAGATGGAAATTAGTGAGATAAACTGGGGAGCAGTACAGCGTCTTCCTGAGCAGAAGTGACTTGCATAATTGCCAGGTACTTCAAGCAGCATTACTTCTAAAACTTCATTAACTACCCCTGGGACGAAATTGTACATTTCCATACGAGAATGTGATTGCTGAGCACTTCAGGGGTGATGTGTGCCGAAGTGATAATAATGAAGGTGATTGTGGCCTTATTTTAAAACGTTTGTAGTGTGTGTGATGTTTACAACACTTGAGACTGAAGTTTTCGCTCTCGACAGTACAAGTGGTTTTGCAGGTAGCAAAACCACAACTGCAGCCTGTTTCCCTGCTGATAATGCCTCTGCCTCTTGCAAGGACGAGGGAACTCAGTCCTCAGACTTTGTCAGGCCACTGGCCCTTCACATTGTCCCTCAGTGCACAGTTGCATCAGGAGGGTGATCAGCAGGATCTGGACCTCATTTCACACAGGTGGCTCTGTGACTGCTGCCCAGTGCGACTCTGGGGTCCCGTGAGCCAGCTTTAGGCTGGGGGTGCGTTGGAGGGCTTCTTCTCCCTTGAACCAGCACAGGCTGTTTCTGTGATATTGCTGCTGCGGGTTCAGAAACGGTCCATGGCAAAGAACTGCGTCTGGGTGACATTTCTCAGTGATGAGCACATGGCAGTTAACGCCAGCAATTAAAGTAAAGTGGATCCAGGGTACGCTGCTTTCATAGGGAGTGCTTTCTATTAATTTGTGTGGGCTTTTATTTGGATCAATCTTGTACTGAGCTGTAAAGAACAAGCTCCTCAGAGAGCGAGGAGCTCTCAGGTCTTGTTCAGCTATGAATATCGCTGTGGCAGAACAACAATACCGAGCCCTTCAGGGATGAATCATACCTGCAGAGAGCAAACTCCTTCTGAGCACTGGTCTTACTTGCTGATGCTTTTTAGAACCCTTTTCAAATGATGCTTACTTAGTTTTAATGCGAACTATAGGTTTACATGAAGGTTTTTGCTCAGTTTTTCACTTTGCTGTGGAAGTTAGGAGAGATGCTGTATTATCTCACACGTAGGTACAGTCTGTGCCTGCTCAGCTGCAGTACTGGCTCATTGCCTCAGGTCGTCTGCAGGGAGAGGTGGGCACATTTGGGTGGAAAACCAGGTAAGCTGAGTAACCTTCTGGAGGTAGCTGCAGCCTTCACTTGATTACAGAGGAAGTCTAGGATAACACAGCTGTTCACTTTAGGTGTCTTGGCAAAGTGCCTGTAGTTCAGTGGAACTAGTATATAGACCTTACCCTTCAAGTTACGTGATCATTAATATTAGACCCGAGCTCTGTTATTAATGTGCCTCTTGCCTTTTGATATTTTGGATATTTTGGATGAAATTTTTGTTGAATTAGCAAGTAGACACAATGCAGAGTTTATTTCATCTGTGCTGGGAAACAGACCCAGCACAAAGGTGAGCAGCACAAAGGTAACTTGCAGGTGGTTTTGAACAAATCTCAACTAGTGAGTGTACTCCGGTGCTTTATGTGGTGCTGCTTTTGATACGGTGCAGGGAGCCCAAATGCCAGATTTTCTGTAGTGGCAGAACAGTAGGGCTTAGCAGAGATTGAAACTGATGTTGACTCTTCCATCAATCATCAGATACACATGTGCAGTAAATACCCAGCTGTGATGCCTCTAACGAAACAGCTAAAATATAAAAGAAAAATATTTGAGGTTAAGGAGGAACAGTTTTTAATCCTTTGGATTCCTTCCGCAGCCTTTGGAGCTGGTTGCTGCATAATTCTTCTGTCAGACTCGCTTCCTTTAGTTCATGACAGGCAGAAAAATAATTTTGCTCAAGTAAGACAAAAATCCCCTTTAAACATTTTTTTTCTTTATCTCATACACTTCATAAAGAGCAAATGGGAAGCATCTGCTTTCAACAAAGAACATTCTCCACGGAGGGGATGGATGGAGGACAAATGTGAAAGTTCAGTGTGAGTGTTACTGGGAATCTTGAATTAAATCCATAAATCATTAAAAATTAAAGAAAGCATGCTGCTTAGACTTTGCCTCATGAATGCTATAAAGGAGGTTGCTTTTGAATGGGAGTAAGCACTGTCTGAAATGTCTGGAGGTCTTTTTAGATGAGCATTCGTGGCTTCCGCTACTGGGAGGCAGCAATGTTTGTGCTTGGGGGTAGGATTTCCCAGTGTGATGTGTAATTGCAGTGTGCATTAGTGAGCTGTAGTTATTAGTGCTAAATCTGCTTAGATTACGTTAAGTCTGTTACAAACACAACAGGCAGGCACTCAAGCTGGGATAATATAAATTAATAGGATTTCAGAAACTTAACAGTTGAGGTTTGAAGAGTCTCACTGCAACACCACGTAAAAGCCTATTTTAGGAGGATCTTAAATTGCAGGAGCTTTAGGATCCAGGCAGGGGATGCTTCTTTTTTCTGAGATGCAGAAATTGCTTATCTGCCTTTGAGTAAGAAAAGAGAGGGGAAGAAAAAGAGGCCAGAAAGGGAGAGCTGGACCTTAATATGCGTTCTTTTACACCACTGACCTGTGGCCCCTTTGGAAGCTGGAGCACCCCATGCTGGAGCAGCTGCAGTTGTCCACGAGAGCTGGCAGCGGGTCCAGCAGTGCTTCTGCTCCTCTTGCACAGGGCTCATCTGCAGGATATGTTTTCTGCTGCTTTTAAGGCTCACCTTTACCTCTGCTGCAGGGGACCACGTGCAAACCCCATCTCTGTAGCCAAGCTCTGTCTTATTCTGTGAGGGATAGATAGGTCGGTGTCTCTAGCATTTTTTATTTTGCTGTTACTGGAAGACAGCAGCTGGTCTCTTCTGGTGGCCTTGCTATTTTTCTGTGACCTCAACACATTTCTTAAGGCTGCCTTTTTTTTTTTTTTTAAATCCTTTTTAATTAACAGAAAAACTTTAAAAAAAAAACAACTCATTTGTTTACCTCTCTTGTGCTGTGTTCTCATTTGGCATGATCACATGTGAGCCTGGCATTTTTCAAACCAGTTTGCAGTTCTGTAGCAACCTTATTTTGTCTGGTAAGTACTTGTGATTGATTAGTTCTCTCTTCAGGCATAAATGTGAGCTGTTAGCCCGAGTGTCAGAAGATATACCAACCCCTTCTTCACCGTCAACTATTTTTTGTTCTGTTTTCCACCACTGCAAGCCTCCCTTTGCAGTCCACATACGAGTAACAATCTGCTTGAAGGCAGCCTGAGGCCTGCCTGCATCCAAAGCATCTGGATTGCACCAGCTGGAACCGTTAGAAGTGTGTCACGGATGCATGTGTCCATGGGTCGCTGGTAGGCTCATTGCTCTAATGCTGCATTTGTCCCAAACAATTTGTATTTTGTTCTTTTCCAGCCAGCTTCTCATTCCGAAGGGATTACGCCGGTCTTTGTTCATCTGCGCCCCTTCTGTAGAATGCCATATGCAAACAAACACGCCGATTCACTTGGTTAACTTCTGAACTTTTTTCCTGGTGTCTACTGAATGTAGTGAAAGAAAACTGCCCTCTTTCCCTCCCACACATCTCTATGGGCTGGAGTCCTGTGAAATACAATCGTTATTAAAAGCATGCTGGGCTGTTCTTGCAATCCCCGTATCCTTCTACTCACCCAGGACTCCTGAAGGGGAAGGTGGTTCAGTGGAGGACCTTCTAGCAGGGCACTGGTACCTTAGGCTTGGCAGATGTGATACCATGTTGGTAACTCCCAAAATACATGCTCTTCCAAACAGTGTATCAGGAGTTGGATTCACTTTAGTTTACCAACATGTCATCTATGTCAAACGTTTAGTGCTGCCTTAATGTTGTATCCCGGTGTAGTATGATGTAAAATTTATCACGTTTTACACGTTGATGCACATAGCCAGAATTAGTTCAGTCTCACACCATTTTAAATACGCCTAAGCATAATTGTGTTGCCATGTAGCAGGTGCTGCGTCAGTACCTCTAAGAGTACTGCCCTACAACGGTTTGTCTGCGGTAGATAAAGGCCATGCTGTACAGAGTACAGAGTGGATATTTTCAATTTGTACAACTGGCTGATGTGCTGAATTAAAAAACCTTGATTCCCTTCCCAGTGCTACACGTGTGTATCCAACAGCATGATTTTGATTAAGTTTAAGGTTTAGTTTATGATTCAAACCACACTTGGAACGAGCTTGGAGGGGAAGAGGTGAAGAGGACATCATATTTTACACAGCAGGGAAGGCCTGAGGTCCAGATATGTGATTGCAATGGAAAATACCAGAGTTTTTAGTTTTCTTTTATCCTGTCTGAATCAATTGGCCGTAGGAGGTGGGAGTGTGGCACAGCCTCATAAAGCACATCTTTTCTTTGCAGAGACAGGGGCTGGGATGACACTATTTTCTGTACAATAGGGCTGTTTGTCCTTCGTTAGGGTCTTTTTCAATTTAGCATCAATCTTTCTCTAAGAGTAAAAACACTGCTGCTGTTGGGAAAGAGGTGTTTTTAAATTTGCATTTTAATCTGTGTCTTCCTGTACACAGATTAAGAGAGCAATTTGTTTTTTGCATCTTATCCCCATTGGTGGCCATTGTGGGTCATCGTTGTGTAGATATGGTAGGAAATATGATTGATTTTTACAAAGTAGCATTGTATGCATTTTAAATACATTTGTTCTTCTGCATCTGTTCCTGTAATTTTTCTTTATCTAAGTACTTATTCCGAATCTACAGTGGGCATTATTGTTCTTCATCTTTATTTCTGGTTGTCTCATCAGAATTAGGGTTAGATAACCTAACACAGCACTGTGGATAAAATCCCAAGAAGTAGCATGACAGCTCCTCCACTCTGCTTCAGAAACCAACAGGTTGGATTTTCCCTTCTTGCATGCCACAGTCCTCGGGATATTCTCCTCACCAGTAGGTCTTTTTGCAACATCAGTATTTGCGTCTTGTTTGTTCCGTAGGCTGGGCAACGATGACAACCAGTTTGAGATCAGCATGGCTAACAGCGGCTGCGAGGTGCATCGCTTCGACCCCAGCATCAAGTCAGCGCACATCCAGGAGGGTCGGCACCTCTGGTACCATCGCCTCTCTGTTGACTGGAGGGATCCCAATCCAGCCATTGCTGCTCATAGACTTCACAGCAACACGAAGAAGCTGGGCACGATACTGAACGAATTTGGACACCAGAAGGTAAGGACCCGGGCGGCAGGTTTCGGACTGCAAGGTTAAGTGTTGGGAAGGCTGCAGAACTTGTAGAGCAATGGGGTTGGACCAGATGACCTCAGAGATCCCTTCCAACCTCAACCATTCTGTGATTCTGTGATTCTTGCTGTCTCAGGAGCTCAGGTGCTTTCCAAGGTTATCTCCCGACAACAGTTTTTTCTTCAGAAACACTTGCAAGGCATTCCTTCTAGGAGTGTCTTTTCTATCTCGCTTTTCCTGTGCGCTGATAACAGCCACTTTGATTTTAAATCACAAGCCAAATACTTTCCTCCTTCTCCCTTCCTTTTCCCTTCAGCTAGCTGGTGACACTGGGCATTTGTGTTTTCAGTCCTGTGGAAGTTCTGGTCATTGCTTGGGTAAGAGTACTAAACTACTCAAGCAGCACAGTTTACAAAGACAAAAATATTTGCATCAACAACTAGAAGAGAAGAGGTAATGGATGGGTTGTTTAGATTTTTAGGGTTACTAGTCCTAACCACAGTTTTTGTCAACAAAAACATCCTGCTTTGAAATTGGCAGTGCTCTGTTTTTTTAACATTTCCTTTTTTTTTTTAAAGGAACTGTAAATACATAAGAAATCTTCAATTCTCAGCTAACTGTTGCCAAAAGACATTTGAGGAAGTTCCTGACACACAGGATTAGGTTGCTTTCAAGAGAGATTTTCCCTCAGAGGATATACTAGCATGAATTGAAATGCTAATATACTTCATTGCCTGCAGCTAGTTCTGCATGTCTTTGTGTTTTTTTTTTTTTTTTTTTTTTTTTTTGGTTTTTTTTTTTTAAGAAATAGACAGCCTGAGCTAAGGAGGAGCTTTTCTGTAGGATTTACAAAGCAAGCAAGCAGTGCAACATTTGTTTGGTTTGTTATTATAAAACTCAAGATGTCCTTTTCAGTTCATTTCTCGCTTTTCTTTAGCGTTTTCTTTTGGTTCAGCTCTCCTGATTGAACCATTTTGAAGAGAAGAGCAGAAAAAGCATCTTTTCCCTGCTTCTTAGTCATACTGTAATTGTCCTAGGTTGTGCATTAGTGAAACATCTGGGGAGAGACAGAGATGGCTTTCCTTTGACGTATGCCTCACATTGATTGTTTTGATTTTAGATGAATTACTCACAGAGCAAATGATTAATGACCTGATCCAGAAAAAGCACACGAACGTTGTGACACACGAGACCTGCTGGGAACAGTCAGTTGGTTGTCACGGACTGGCGCGGGGCGCTCGTGAGACCTGCTGTGAATTAGAGGAGTGTAGCTGTGAATCTGAGTGTGTAAACTTCTGGGTGAGAGCTGCCTGACATGAAAGCACCCAGCTGGAGGGCGGCCCTGGACCACAGCGCTCACATAACGTGTGGGATCGGGCTTTTCTGTAGTTGTGCACACACAGCACAGGATTTGGTTAAGTGTGTTGGCACAACATGAACACCATGCGTGGCCATTTAGTCTACTAGCATTCACATGGCTTCCCTGCGCAAATTAGGACATTAGTGAGGTCAGGAGCTGACTTTCCTCAGTCAGCGTACAGCCATTACCTACTTGGCAGTCTTCTGATGCTTCCTAGTTGGGAAATACCTGAATAAACCTGTTCTACTTACATTGTTCTACTTAGCTTTTGTCTGCTTGGAAGGCCACCTGAAGAGCTGTGTGTTGCGTTAAGACACTGGTACGCTCCAATTTATGACAAGGACATCAAAGTAACTGCTGTGACACTCACATTTTCGTTTTTCCGGTGAATGCAAGTGGAATGTTCCCTGGACTAAATAAATAAGTTAATTCAAAACAGTTTCCATAATATTTTCCAAAGCACTTTTTCAGTTAGAAATTTGAAACATGCTCTTGGTGCCATTCTTTTTAACTTTAAAAATCCTGACGCCTACCCTCAAAGCTGCTCTTTTCCCACTTCAAGGGAGGAATTCTGAGCAACATCATTTGAAGTTAATGCCTCATTTTCTCCTTGCTTTTATTCTTAAAGATTTGGGACTCGATCCAAGACCCTCCAAGTGAATGAGAATATTTCCACTGACGTCAGGGACTGTTGAAGAGGGGACAGACAAGGCCTCCTGTAGGTCTTACCACTGCAGTCTTGAAAGGAAACCGTGCAGTCTGGGGGGTTTGTGTGCAAAGACATCAAAGAACTTGACGGGCTTATTTCCCTCTCTGGCTCGAATGAGAGCACACCTGCTATTCGGCAGTCGGTACTGGGAGCCCTCCCACAGAAGTGGAAACCCATTCTGTTATTATGACAAGAAACACAAACAGTTCTTTTGCTGTTGGAGTGGATTTGAGGAAGCATTAAATGAACTTGATCTTTCTAAAGGGCTGCGTGACATAACAGTCCTCTGTTCTCTGAGGAGTGTAAATAGCCTGGAGGTAGAGGAATCATCTAATTCTATAATAGGATGAGATTGAAAACGGAGACATGCAGTCAGACTATTTTGGGGAACTATGAGAGAGAGAAATCTTTTTAAGTGCTGGAATAATCTCCAAAGGATGTAGTGAGAGTCCTGTTTCCTGGCACACAGATCTAGACTGAAAATTTGCTGGTGTATCTTCGGAGATATATCAGTATTTTCAGTATCTTCATATACCTGTATCTTCAGTATTTTATCAGCCACTGGAGAGGATAAAGATGTAAAAATCAATCTTTCTCATATATTTTTTTCCTAATCTTTTTTTTTTTTCTTTTTTTTTTCTTTTTTTCTTATGGGTACTCTCCAGTGCACTGCTGATGAATAGTGTAGAAAAGGGAGAAAGACACCGAATGCTTAAGGTTTTCTTTCTTATTTCATCACGGTTCAGCTTTGTGAAAGCTACCTTTTACATATTCTCTCACAGACTGCTGGAGTGAGGGTGCTATGGTACTGGTGTTCCCCATCGATCATTGATAGCTGGACGGGGAACTTCATTCATATAGGATCACTGGATAATTGAAGTCAGAAGAGATTCTGGGAGTCCTGTAGTTCAATCCCTAGCTCAAAGCAAGGGCAGCTATGAAGTCAGACCAGGATGTTCAGAGTTTTTTCCACTCGAATCGTGAAAAGCACTGAGTTTTCTCCAAAGTGGAGACTGCACAACTTCTCCAGGCAAGCTATTGTCCTGCTTGGTGGTCCTCATCATGGAAAAAAAGTATTTCCTTATATCCAGGGAGCCAAAACTGTACACAGTATCTAGATGTACTATCACAAGTGCTGAATACAGGGGGATAATCGTGTCCCTTGGTCGATGGGCCATGCTCCTGCTAATGCATCCCAGGATGCTGTTGACCTTCTTTGCACAGCGAACCCCAGGGCCTTTCTGCAGAGCTGCTCTCCAGCCAGCCAGGCTGTCCAGTGTGTCCTTCCTCCCCAGCTGCAGGACTTGGTGCTGTCCTTGTTGAATTTCATCAGGTCTGGATTTGTCACAACCAGTTCCATGGTCTGGCAAGGGGTTCACCAGTCTGAATTGCAGTCGTTACAAGGGGGGCAATTCGGCTGTCTAAATAAACTGTTCACCTAGTCCCAGCAGAGATTTGCTTTGTAGCTAGTACTGGTGTCATCCTCCGAAGGCTGCTGCATTCCATGGAGCCCAGTCTTCAGTATGCAGGAAGACTGTAAAGAAAAGGCTGTGCTGAAATGCAAACTCCACCCTCCCACTCCAACGTTATACCCTCCACAAAGAGTCACCACCCTTACCCAGAAATTCAAATCAGGCTGCTACATGTATTCTACACTCTAAAGATCGTGCTGTAAAGCAAAATTTAAAACCTTCGACAGAAGGCCCTGAGCAGCAGAAGCAAGCAAGAGTTCATTCTGCCTTGAGTGGATGTGCCTGAGACTCAGCCATGCATGTTCACGTGCACAAACTCTTAATTCAGAAGTAGTTTGTTGTCTTCTTGAGCTCTGCAGGTCAAATCTCATGTGCTGCCATCAGTAAGGGCTGTGAATTTGCATTCTTTGGTGGCGCAAGGCAGCAGTGAATAAAGTGCTTTCCTGGAAAACAAATTAAACTAGAAAGGAGAGTCTGAGCATGCAAAGTATCATCTTCATTTAATCAGGAAGTGCTCATAGGCATATCTTTTGGGGGATGGCAGAGCTGCGTTCAACTCCTTCCACTCAAGTCATCTTGAACAAATCATAAGAGACCAGACTGTGCCATCGTTTATTATTAAAAGAAATGCAAAGAGATCTTTAAGTCCCAGTTTTGATTAGAAAGCTTTAATTTACGCTGGCATCTGCATGAAGAATTGTTTGTTTGACAACTTGGCTAAGAGAAAAAAAAAAAAAAGACTCCCTTTCACCTGTTACTTAATACAACACAACCCCAAAACCTTACACCCTGCAGCCGTCTTGATTAATAACCTCATCTCCTCCTCAGCAAGTGATTTATCCCTTGCCTCATCTCCTAAAGCAGATACTGCAGACTCCATTTCATGCTGCACTTTCAGCTTTATGAAGAGTGGTGTGGAAGAGCAAAGATTAAAGAAGATCAATTTACCTTTGTGATTTAAAATCAACTCAATGTTGGTAGTACATAAATAAATACAAAATAAAAGCCCAGGAAAAACTGCAGAACAAGTTAGTTGCGCGTGGAGATTTGATTAACGAAACAAAAAATTAACTCTCCTGATTGGGAAGAGTCCACCTTCAACTTCTGGAGCAACCAAATCCACGCAGCCACGCATTACTATGTGCACCATGGGACTGCCGGGGCCAGAGCTGTCGTTGAAGTTTTTGATCCTGCCCTGAGCTCGGGATGAGGAGCCAGCAGCTCGGAAGCCCGGGAACTTCTGCAGGGAGCTGTGTCCTCGTGGCCTCTGCTGCTGTGGCCGGAGGACAGCCCCGCTCAGCCTGCCGAGGTGGGAGCACGAGTTCACATCCCCGTGCTGCTCTGTTTGGCCCGGCGTCAGAGCAGCCAAAGGAGACCGGATCTCTTGAGTTGCTGTGTTGCACAAATCCTTCGGTAAATGTTTGGAGTTCTGTTGAAAGGGCTTATTTATTTTTTTTTCTTTGCTGTACTGTGCTTATCTGGGGCTTTTCCAGAATCGTAGTTCTAGAAGGAAGAAAGACACCCTTCATCTGATGATAGCATCACTATTTTCAGAACCTTAGGCTTAAGTGGCCCTTTTTCTGCGGCTGCCATTTACTCCCCAGATGTATTTGTGAAGAACAGCCTTTGTTTTGGTAGGGTTATCGTACTGGCCTCTAAGTCTCCTCTGACAGGAAAGATCCTACGTTTTCCATAATATCTTATTAGTTTTTGCCTGCCCCTCTTGCAGCTGGAAGACAAGTGGTCAGAGCGGTGCTCCAGAGCCCTGGTGGGGTCTCAGGCTGTCACTGCCATACTCCCATTCCTCCCCTGAAAATGCCTCCGCTGCCACCACTTATCAGCCAGGCAGGCACAATCCCATAACCCAAAGACCTTAAAATCTAAATAAATGGCCTGCCGAGGGAAGGAGAAGCGTGGAGCTCTCCCTTAACTCACGTGTCTGCATTGGAGATAGCTGTTGAGGGCCTCATAAACTCAAGGCAAACCTTTAAGGTGCAGTTCATCTCATGCAAGGGCGGGCACTTAAAACATGGCTGGATGGCACAAACTGCCCATCTCAAATTGCCCTTCAGAAGTTCCTCTTCCTCTCTGTGGTCTATACAGAACTGGACAGCTGGTTTGGGTTGACATGTCTAAGGCTGGGTGAGGTGCGTCCCACCTCGAGTGACTTGCCCTAGTAGCACAGAGGCACAGTCCAGCTGAGTGAGGCAGCCTCCTCATCCTATTCTCCTCTTTTTCTTAAGTAATAACACTTCAGAACGTCACCAAAAAGCAGGGTAAGTGCTGAAGCGTGAGAAAATTCCATTAGCGACGAACACAATGAGAAACAAATTCCCCAGACCTGCAAGAATCATTTCCTCTCTCATCAGAGTCAGATGAAATTACCGAAGTATCCAGAGGACTTTCTTTTCTGTCTCGTTTTTCCTGGCAGAGAATTATTTCAGCAGCTCTCAGATGTGATAGTTGGAATCATTTTTAATTAAGAAAATGATTTGCAGTTCCGTATTCACTACAGAGTGGTAATTGCAGAAAGTCAGAGTTTAACTTGGCTGTGAACAGCACAGCTCTGCTCGGTGTCACACACAGTATGTGTGTCTTTTGGGGCTTTTGTTGTGTTTTGAGCAAGTAGTGGGAAAATACTGCCAGATGTGACCTGTGCCACGCTGATAATGTGTGCACGTGTAAGTGATCCAGGAAAAACAGGGGGGATAAGAAAGGGGGACTTGCTACTGGGTGCTGAGAGCGGTGCGGGCGGTGAGCAGGCGGTGCAGTGCAACAAGCAGACGCTGTGGGGCTGGGAAGGGGACCTGAGAAGACCACAGGGAGTGAGAGCATCCTTAAAAATTCTCTGTCTTAATTCCACACATCCCCTTTTTGTTTTTCTTTTTTTTTTTGGCTCCAGCTCCAGCCTCGGATTTCTGTGTGAAACCAGGAAGATATGGTGAATGCAAGAGGGATTAGGCAAGGTGCATGGCAACTTCAAGGCATACAGAGAGGAAAAACTGTAGGATGTGGGGAGCTGTGGCAGTGCCTCCAAACCCAGCTGTGTGCTCAGCATCTCTCTTAGAAGTCCCGAGTTCTGCAGATGTCTCACACGCCTAATTTCTGTGCTGGTTGTGCTGAAAGGGAGAGCACCAGAGATAATAACTTCAGTCAAGCTAGCTAGAAAATGTAAAGTAGTATCTTTTTTTAAGTCATGCCATTAAAGCAAAGGCTCAGAGTGCTGGAGAGCGTGTTATTCTACAATAAGCATCTGCCTCGGGCTCTGTAAATTGATTTATGAGTTCAGGCAAGACTTATTACCCGTAACACACACATTCAGTCCCTTTGAGGTTATGTTTGTACATGCTGGCCCCAATTCATTGGCAGTGTAATGGGACCAATTTCCTTGGAGTTACACCGGAGCTGCAATTTGAGCACTAGCTGGTGTGTGTGCATTGACCTTCTCCTTTGTGGATGTGCCAGTGAGTTAGTGAATTTTAGTCCTGTTGCTGAAACCTAAGTGCCAATCGAACTGGTGCGGCTATTTCCAGCTGCAGGTGGAGCTTCTGCCTTCTGCAACTTCGTTGTGGTTTCCCCTGAGTAATCCACAAGCTGCTCCTGACACAGTATCCTGGCTGCAGGCATTTTTTAATTTCAGTGATAATGAAATCAAAGTGGAAATTGCTCCTTATTTGCTTAGTCAGCTGAGGCTGCTGCTGCCTGTGCGGTGTTTCCATCGTAACTGGAGTGAAATTTGGCTGTGAGTAGCAGTGGGCCTGAACACCTCATGTTTCTGGGAGCAGAGGTCTTTGGTCAGTGATTTACTGCTCGCCACCTCTCCCACCACCTGTATCACGCGCTAGAAATGCGTCATCTGCATTCCTGTGCGGGGTCGTCTCTTCGTCTCCTGCATCTCCTTTCACCTCCTTTAAATTCTCTCCACCAATCCTCAAGGTATCGATAAGAATAGTGGTGTTTCTAGGGAACAGGTGGTGTTTCGTATGCAATTGTCAGGCACGGAGGGAAGATCTTTTAAATGCTAACGTTGGCTGGGTGAGGTACAACCTGTAGCCTTTTCTTCCCCTAGGAAAAAGGCAGGTGTGATGCCTGAATTGTAATGAAAGTACTTCATTGCAGAAATTATGTAGGTCTGCTCTGAAAAGAACCCCACAACTCTCAAGGCATAGTATTGTTTGCTAAAAAATAGCAAGGAAGGAGGATTTTTTTTAGGTTTTCGTTTTCTTTCTTTGTTGCCTTTGCTGTTGTTAAGGAAGACCCCTCAGAAAAATTAGGTATTCAGAGTCTGTTTCCCCCAGCGCTCCACCATCTTTTGGACACCAGCAGCGGCACCCCACCATTTCCGTGCGAGACAGCATCGTGGTACTACGTGACAGCAGAGGGTCTTGCAGCCGGGATGCTGTTTGCTGTGCTCAACCACTTCACAGCAGCCCCAGCCCTCTGTCCCTTGCACGCACGCACACACTCGCAGCTCTTGCTCCTCCTGGCTTTGGCGGGCAGAACTCCTGCTGATGATCAGGCTGATAAATAACTCAAGATCAGGTTTTCTGGAGCTGCCCGGTGGGCATTCTCCACTTCCTCACTTCTCCACAGGGACCGAGGGACCCGATGAGGTGACGTTTTGATTTTTCCTCTGCGGTGGAAGAGCTGCACAAAGCAGAAAATGTAACGGAGTGCAAACAGGAGCTGGGGCAGAGTGCTCTTGAGCAGGGATGTGCACTGGTGAGCTGCCGATGCTCTGTGCAGGCTAGGAGCTTGCTGCCGGGGGAAGTGTTAAAGAGCCCCCACGTCCTCACGGTGGCTCCTCACCCTGTTTCCTCTGAGAAGGCATCACTTCGAGCTCCCAGCTGGCAGTGAGCTGCCTGCTGCCTGTTCTGGAGATTGTTCTCTGTTTAAAGAGATAGAGGAGCAAGTTGCTCGAGATGTTTGTGACAGGCAGGTCCTCTGCCTCGGCGTCACCTACATACAGTGCTGCTCTGCTCCATGCTAGGGGTTTGTAGATCCTGCTCTCTGGGCCACTGTAGAGGAGCCCTGGTCTTGCTGGGTAGCAAGCTAGACAGCCAGCGATACAGACCTTCATGGAGGAGGTTGTAAATGTGAGTAGGAAGGACGGGAGGTCATCTGAAGGAGCTGTACACCGCTGACCAGTAGTGGCTGATTTTTTTTCCCTGGTTTCAGTACCCATAGTGCTCACCGTGGCCACAGCCGTCCCCGTCTCCCCGATGGGAGGCTCAGGTTGTGCAGGGATGGGTCCTGCTCCCAGGAGTTGCAGGGAGCACAGGGTTCTCAGGCAGCTGGGAGCACAGTTTGGTGTTAGGCTACATCTGTCATCAGTCACGGCCGCAGCTCAGAATAAAAGGGGATGAAAGGGGACTTAAAATCCAAGCCCCTGCCTGCTGGTGAGGAGGGGCTGGGTGCATTTTGAAAGAAAGGGCAAGGAAAGAGAGAGGAGTATCATGCTGGAAGACTGCGGATCGGACAAGAAGGAAGCTATGTTTAAAAAAAAACAACACTCAAGAACGTGTTTGTTACTTGCAAAGCTGTATGCTGTCAAAATACGTATTAAACAGCTTTTTTTTTTCTTCTACTTTTATCTGCTGAAAATATAGAATTGCTCTTAGGAAAAAGGGAAAAGCGGGTGCCTCTTTGCTGGTAAATTCCCTAGGGCTGCGATGCAGAAGGATGGGGCACCTGGGAGCTCCCCTCTTGCTTTGCAGCCACCTCCACGTCTCCCCTTGATGCCCCCAGCTGGCTCCCGCAGCAAGGAGGGACCCCGGCTGCCTGACCTGCACCGTGTCTGGTTTCCTGGCTGCCGTTTCGCCATGCTGAGCTGGTGCTGGAGGTAATATGGCTAAACTGCTTCCCGGCTGCTCGCTCTCCATCGACTCTGCTCCACCGGGAGCTCTGAACGGTGCCCACGGGGCAGCCCGTGATGAGATCCCCGTTAACCCTGGTGCTTCGAGAGCGATCAAGGCAGACAGAGCTCCGGGCTCTGCTTTGGGAGGCACGCTCAGTAACAAGTCATTACCCTGAAAAGGAGAAATGAGCGTTCATGCTGCACGTGTTAACTTCCACTAATTGAAACCCATTCTTTCTCAGCTGTTTTGTATGCTTGGTTGTGCATGAGGGAAGGCCTTCATTTTTTTCCCCGAGTGTAACTGGTACAAGGCTTTTCAGAGTAGCGAAGCGCTGAGAAAACATTAAAAAAGCCACATTTTTCTACTTCTTCTGTGATAACCTAGTTAGTTCTAATTGCTCACATTTTTACATTTGGAACAGAAAAAGAGACTAAATGTCTTGTAATCACTCTTGCGATCTGCAGTTTGATGTTTCAAGCTCTGTAATGATTACTTACAGTGCATTACAAACCACACAGCTCGTAAGAGCGCAGATAAAGCAGGCTTCCTGCCCCTGAAATTTGTCATCTGACTGTGAGATGACATTTTGCTAGCAGAAGGATATTGTTTTGGTCCCCTAGCTTTTGCTTCTCTTCCCTCCCTGGCCCTTAATTCAGCTGTGCTGGGTTGTTCAGAGAGGCAGCTCCCAGCCCTTGTGGGGCCTGCCGTGGCCCCTGCCCATTGTCCTTCATCCCCGGGGAAGGAGATGCCCTTAGGGGAGGTCTGAGGGACAAGGGAACGTGGGATCCTCAGAGAGCCACATCTCCTCCTGGGACTTCTGGGCAGGAGAAGAGCCGTGGCCATCTTCCGATGTCTTTGGGATGGAGATGAAAGTCTTCTTTCTGCAGGTTCGCATCCTTTGCTGCTAAAGGGCTTCCTTTAACCAGGACCACAGCACAGTCTCCGTGGTCTTTAGCTTGATTTGCTGTCAGTGGTTTCTTGGTATTCTTCAGGAAGTTGGCATGCTGTACTTCTGTATGGGCTCTGTTTGTGGGTGCTGAATGGGAACAGCTTGAAACGAGGGATCGGGGCTTCACGGCACGTGCCCCTGGAAGCCGTCCAGCCTCACAGCCGCCGGCTGTGGAGATGGCTGCTTTGTTCTCTAGGCTGGCAGGTGAGATCTCACACCACGGGGGGACAGAGCTCGTTCCTGTGGGGTCTGATATCCACCTTTTCTGAAAGGGGGAAATGTAGGTGAGGAGAGTACGGCCCTAAAGGCTGCTAGCCTAACTTAATCTCCTTCTGACAGCGACATTTCTGCTCATCTGGGGACAGCTCGTTTCTGTTGGAAAATGCCAAGCAAGCCTCTTTATCTGTGAAAGAGCGTTTGTGGAAGATAAGAGGAACCAGTCATAGTCTGTTAGTACTCAAAGCCAGCAAGCTTCCGACTGCCATCCTTTGCCTTAAGGCACTGTGGGGCTTTGCTCTCTTTCTAGCGTGCCCCCCGGGACTTACCCTCAGAGCTGGCTCCAGCTGTGTTCCTGGGTGAGCTGGAGCTCTGAGTTATGCATTTGTTTAGTAATCCTTTCACTGGCGCTTTGAATCAAAGCACCCTGGCGGTGGCAGCGCGTCTCTTGTTGGTAGTGTATTTCTTATCACTGAGGGTAAATAAATACCTCCTGAGAAGCCTGATCTTCACAAAACTGCGTTCAGCATTAGCAGGAGGCTTGTCAGGCACTCAGACACTGACACAAAGCTGTTCTGGCATTCATTTTACCCAATCTGTGGCAGAGAAATGGGGACTGGGGTGAGATGGACACCGGGTCTGGAAGGCAGTCACGGGTGGTCGTGGTACAGACAGGGACCTTCCTCCGGGTCCCCGAGCGGTGCAGAGCACTCAGAGCCACAGAGAGCCTCGGGTTTGTGCATTCAGCACATCCCCACCAGTGCTCTGTTGCTTTTCTGATCGTTTCAGTGCGTGTTTAAGCAGTTATCGTGGCAACTCGCTCTATCCTGCAGACACGTTGGTTAGCAGCTGCTTTTCAGATCAATTTTGCGAATACAGCGCGGCGCATGCAGGGTGCCTGCTGATCAGCCCCAGCAGCTCCCAGGCTGCTGGTGTCACAGGAGAAAAAACAAACAAACCTGGAAGATGAGGAATGGGAACATTACCATGAGAAAAACGATGTCACGCTGTTACCAGAAAGCCGGATCATGGGAAAACAAAAGCAAATGCTTAGAAACATTTCTTTCCAATCCCTCCCCTAGAAAGAGGTTTTGAATAATTTGTCTCTCCTTTCAAACTCGCAGAAGTCTCACCGAGGCAGAAATGTGTGGTTCCTGAACAGTCCTATGGCAATTGCGCCCACGCGGAATCAAAACCACCTGCAAAATTGCATTGCAGGTAGAGCTGCGAGTCGCTGTCTGAAAAATAAGTAACCTATTTAAATGTATGCAGGGAAACAGGCGAGCTCGACCATGAAGTGGCTCCTAGCTGAATTTCATGAGCAGGATCATTTACATTCAGCCTACTCGTGAACCCAGAGGAGCACTACACAAAACTATTTCTCTGTCCCACGTGTGGACAGACTGACAGGCTCTGTGTTGCAGCTTCAAGCTAGGAAATACCAGAGCGAAGGTTGGCCGTGCAACCTTCGCCTCCCCTCCCCATGCAGACGTGCCACAATACAGGCTTTAATTCCCTAATCCTGCGGTCATTTTCCACTGCCCCCTGCCTCCCTCAGCACGGGGGAGGCACCGTGATGCCTTGATGAGCAGATCCGCAGCAGCCTGGCTTGCTGGTACCGTGTGTGTGACCAGGGCATTATTCGAGTCGCCCCCCAAGCCCTGCTCTGAACACACGGAGTTTTTTCAGCTGTTTTACAGCTTGTCCCACTGAGGTCTCGCAGGGCTTCACAGACACAACCCTTGCACCCTGCCGAGGGTGTTCAGGGATTAAAACCCTCATCTCGTAGATGGAGTCCTCAGCTCTCGGTCCTCTCCTCCCAGCCAGTCCCCTTCTGACGCTTCATCCCGTTTGGCCTCCATTTCCCTCTGGCAGCAGTGTTACCGTCCCACAGCGCAGTGAGGCGGTGGTAGCCCCGTGGCGTCCAGGCCTTACCTCATTGGGAACAAGAACAACCTTTCAAAAAAGATGAACCCCGGGCTCTCCCTGCCTCTTCAGCCTCTGCACTTCTTGTCCTCAATGTCTGTTCGTCCTTCTGCTGCCAGCCCTGCCTGCCTCTGTCTGTCCCTCAGGCAATCGGGGAGCACAGGCCGTAGACTTTTGGGCATCCAGGTGGGATCAATGCAGGTCCAGGCAGGCTGGAAGGGCCTTTGCCATGAAGTCAGAGCTCCTGCGTGGGAAGCCCACGCAGTTACTGACATCGACTTTTGCTGTGTGGGGCTGGGGTTAGGTTTTGCGGCCAGCCCCACCGCCGGCCTGTTGCTCACCGGGTTTGTTCTGGTGCAGACTGAGACTCCCGATGCAGTGGGTTGCCTTGCTTCATCGTCCCCATCGATGACCAAAACAACCCCTTGACTTAAGGCTGAATTTGAATTTTAGGGTCGGGAGGGAGCCTGTTGTGTGGGATAGACAGGACCCATCCAGACTAAGCAGCTAGCCATGCTAAGGCTGGTTTTGGATTCGACCAGACCACCTTACCATGAGACCAGTTTGTCTTCCTGTCCCCTGGTAGCACCCCAAAGAAGCACAGCAAGCACGGCCTCTTGAAACTTCGATGTTTCTGCTTACAGCTGTGTTATTGTGCCCTCAAATTCAGGCTCTTCAGGGTCTGCCTCAGCTTGCTAATGGCACTTCATCAGCTGTAACGGGGCCCGCCTGCTGACTTGCAACATTTCTGCAGGTTTTTCTTTTTTTTTTCCCTCTCTTTTTTTTGCTGTTCTTGACTCTAAATAAAGTCTTCAGTTTTCACTTCAAACACATCCCGTGTGCGAACAGATGGGCACAAGCAGCAGCTCAGGTGGAACAGCGCAGGAAAACCACGCTCCCCCGGGAGTTTCCCGTGTCCTGCTCTAGGGAAGAAGCACGCTTCAGCCTGGCAGCATCTGTGCACCACGGCAGGTCAGCGCTTTTTACCAGGTGTGAAATTTTGATGAAATGCTCTTTCTTTGTTTTCAAAAGGTACAGCTCCCCTCCCCCGACTCACCTCAAAGCAAAGCCAGTCTGCAGTTGTGTTGGGCCGTGAGAAGCTGGTTTTCTGAATATCCAACTGCAAAATTAAATAATGGCCTAAAATCAAAATGGGGCACTTGATGTATTTTGTATTTTATCATAATGTTTTCCTTTCAAAGAAATTCATGGCTTCTTTCCCGTTATCCCTTATTTTTTGGAGGAGCTGCCCATCAAACTCTGGACAGTCTTTGCATAATTCTCCTTTGAATTTGTTCTCCTTGCTCAGCGTGAGTACTGATGCCTGCAACAACTTCAGACAGCAGCGTGGCAGCGGGGGGCTCGTGACCTGTGTGGCTAGGAGCATTCATTTCACTTCAGCCTCCTCTTGCGCTCGTGTGCTGTGTACAGCTCTCACCTCCTTGCCAGGTCCTCAGGACTGGACCCATCCTCTTGTGCGTGTGGCGTCTGGCAATGAGGCCTCCACTCTGCTGTGGTGCAAGTAACCACTGTTATTTCATCTTTTTCTGTCACAGGGTTTTGTGATGGAGAAATAAGGAACAGCAGTGCGTTAGTGTCTTTGGTTGGTGAGATGGGTGAATTTTCTCCATAACTTCACTGCCGCCACAAGATCTGTGAAGGAACAAGAACGTGCTTTGGCTCTAGGAGCAGCTCAGAGTACAAAGCTTTTCAGAGTAGGAGCTGGAGGCAGAAGCGCTGTGAAACTTCACGTACTGTCCTGTCGGTATAAGCCCTAGGATGCTCTGAGATTATTATTTTTAGACACAAAAGCCACTGTATATAAGGGTAATCATGTATATTGTATAATGGGAACGCCTGGCCTCAGACGTTGCTGCCAGTAATTGCAAAGCCTGTCATTTTCACCTAGCAGTTATGTTTTTGTTGCAGATTGATGTCCTCAAGGCAGATGTGGAGAGCGCGGAGTGGAAAATTCTGGAAAACCTGATCCTGGAAGATGTTGTTGAGCAGATCGGACAGTTGGTCTTTGAGGTGCACATCCACTGGCCTGGCTTCGAGGTCAGTGGCAATGACAGCACCGTGGTGCGGTACTGGTACAGTCTGCTCCGAGAACTGGAGCTGAAGGACTTCAGGCTTTTCCATACCTACAAAGACTTATCAAAACCACAGATGTTTCTGAAAAAGGCAGCCTTCAATGCCAGTAGCTGTTACACACTGAGCTGGGTGAATACAAGATGGCAACAGCAGGAAGGAATTTATGATGTGTGACCGCGAGCCATCTGTCCATTACTGAAGAGGACCTTGGAGTCACTGGCTAAAGTTGCTAAATATGCATACAGCAGTTGCTGATTAAATGGGCTGGCTTTTATTTTTGTACATTGTCAAAAGACCTGGCACTAGGAGATGATGCCTATTGTAAATCTTTAGGTATAGCAGTATATTTGCCAGCAAGTGTACTTTCTTAGAGGACGGGCATTCTGCAAAGGTTTGCCTGGGGAAGCTAAGAGTGGCTTTTTGAGTTCAGCCTTTCTCACACGCCTGGCAGTGGGACACAGATACTTGGCTGCAGGAGGAGCTGCCACCAGAGCCCCTCTCCTTGCCCTTCAGAGACCTCTGTCATGTAATGCCAGCCACAGAAGGCAGGGCTTCACTAGTTTATCTGCTCAAAGAACAGCTTGTCTTAATTTCCTCTTGCAATGTCTGTGACGAATGGTTTCTTATCTAGTGAGATGCTTATGTCAAACTGAAACCTGGTCTTTTTTAGCTTGGTTTTGGGTTTGGGTGAACGTTCTGCAGCGTGCCTTTTCCAGTGCTGTACCTGGATGCTTCTCAGCACATAGCTTCCCTGGCCCAGCCTGCCTCTCCCCGACACGGGCAGGACAGACCCCAGGGCTGCACTGGCGCTCAAAGAGGCAGTGGCCACCTGCCCTCAGAGGTGTAGGGATGTGCCCTGCTCTGCAGGCACGCTGGGCACCGTGCGCTGGCATGCAGGTTGCCTGCAGGGTGCTTCCAGCAGCCAGGCTTGGTCATTCCCTGAGAAGCTAAGCAATGCAGGGAGCTAAAAAGTCTAAAGCAAATTGTTTCTTTTCTAAAGATTTTTGACATTAAACTTTGCATTGAAATACCAGATCACACCGTTTCTGTGTCTTTGATATATGTGCTTTGTAACCACCTTTGATTTCAAACCTCCATGGGGTTCAGTGTTCCTCCCCTTAGTGTTCCTCAGTCCGGCATTGTGTTTCAAGAAGTCTCTCTCATTGTCCCTGTATTGTGCATTCTCTTGTAACCTTCTGATTTCCTTCTCCTCTTCATACCCTTCTTTCCTCTTTCACCCTCTTTGCTGTCTCATCTCCCTGACCCCCTCCTTCCCAGAGCAGGGCCCAGCGTTGTTCCCACCATGCCCCTAGGACCTCAGCAAGCTTCCAGAGGGGAGAAAAGCTGTAGGAGCTCATCCTTCCAGCCAGGTGAGACAGCTTTCTCCCAGAGCCAATGCTTTGCCAAGTAAATACATCAAGCCATTCTCACCACCATCTGCTTTCCTCCTCTCCCACCTCTCTGAGGGCTTCTGCTACCCCAGTGCAGGCAAGGTCTGCTGTCCCCAGCAGGAGCAGCTTCAGCCCTCCAGCTCAGCTCTCTCTCCCAGAAGAGACCAGCAAGCTGTGGTGACAGCCTTCCTCCCACTCCTCTTGCTCTGTGGCTGCAGGGAGCCACGTGTCCTGTCCCCTGGTCCCACCTCCCCACCTGCACCTTCAGAGCCCTTTGTGGGGCTTGAAATTGCCTGAGTGAATCAGACCTTGAGCAACCGTGTTGGCCATGGAGGCCACACACCTTGGGCTTCTTTGGAAGATGCTTCAAAAACACCCTGCTCTGATGGTGATGGCCTAGGTGGTAGGAATATGAAAGAGGTGGTGCTCATGGAAGTGGAGAGGATTTTAATCTCTTCAGTGAAAGCCAGCTCTGTGCCCTCATGCTCTCAGGTGCGTATCAGCCTTCCTTCAGCCACATCTGAAATTTTAATTTGTGATAAATGTCAAACCCTTCCTGTTTTAACAAAGGCACACTGGTTTTCAATCCACTGCCTTTCAGTCCTGCTGACAGCACCTTGTTGGGTTGTGTGAAGGGAGTTACTGCCTCTCTAATCCCGTTTTTATCGCCTTTTAAAAACAAACACATCCACTTCTTTGGGCGCACTGGGATTTTCTGAAGTGGGGTTTAATTCTAAGGGAACTTCACATGGGTTTCACACATTAAACACCTCAGCTGGGGAAGAAGGAGGATGCTGTGGCCAGCCCAGGACTGCTGGTAAATGGAGCAGTGGCGGGCAGCGATCACAGGCCCTGGCCATGGCTGCCTGGTTAAATTAATGAGCTCCCTGGCACAGTTGTGGTTCAGGCCATCTAGGACCCTCCCAGACAGTTCCTAGGCACAGACTGGGAGTCAGCCCAAGCCAAGGACAGCTCAGATACAGCCGCCCTGTGTTGGAAGCTCGGAGTGTGGTAAACAGGCACGGCCAGCCCCTGCCACAAGGCTGGGAACACAGTCACAGGACGGCTGAGGCGCGAAGGGGCCTCTGGAGGCCATCTGGCCCAACGCCCCTGCTCAAGGACATGTCCTGCACTGTTTTGTTTGTTTGTTTCTGGTACAAATGTAGCTTGGGCCTGTTCCTGCACACCCTGCCTGGGCCGGGGTGCGAGGGCTTTGCGGCCTGGCGGAGCGGAGCCGTGTGAGGAAGGCTCTGAGGGGCCGCCACCGCCTCAGCGCTGCAGTGCTGGAAGGCCGGGTGCTGTGCTGCTGCTCGGTTGGATCCCCTGAGCCCCGGGTCTTGGGCAAAGCACTCTCCATATAGTATATATAGCCCACATACTGCCACCCCTGGGGTAACCCGAGAGAGCTGTGACCTCCGAAAATGCGTAGGAAATGCCTTCTTTGTGACAGCCGTGCTCGGTGCATTAAGTGCTAAGGCTGTTCAACAATGCAGGGCCATAAGGAGAACCATTAAAATGCGAGAGGGTGCCAGGTTTCCTGAGCTGCTACAAAGCTGGCTGGAACAGTCACACTTTGTTCATCAGTGAATGGCTTCGTTTCCATTTTTCAAATAACGGGATGGCAGAAGGCCAGGCTTTATTAATAAAGCATAGAAATATAGGCTCTAGCACTATACAGGCTTTTCTTTCTGGTAAGTGTTGGAGTACCTAGACTGGTAGCTTATTATCATTTGTTTAAGAAACCAAAAGATAGAGGTAAAAAAACAAGCGACGTTCTCTTTCAGGTGTTGAAATTCAAAAGGGATGTGAATCTTTCATCATTTATTGCCCTGAAGAAAAACGTAAATTACATGTATATGTAAATTATAGAAAAGGACTGGAGGGCCCTACTGGTGCCCAAGATTCAGAGTTTAGTGTACCCTCGTCACATTTCTTGCTCAGGATTGCTAGGTAATGTCAGGAGCTATTTAGGCTATAGCAAACACATCTTCTGCAAGAAAAGAGTCCAATAACTATGGTAATTTTTAAAGAAACCTCTCCTAAGATGCAGGATAGATAAAAGCCATTTATCATTCCGGAGGCAGTTATATGGTATTATGGGAGAAAGGGAATGGCTCTTATTTTATGCACTCTGTCTTACACCTTAGTGCCTCTTAAAGCAGTTACAGCCTTCCTTTCTGAGCTCTTGCTTTTGTGCCCCTCCCCTTTTCCTGACCTCCTTTACCTAAAGGAGCAAATCTCACACAGAGCCAGTTCCCATCTCCTAATGACTGGGCCTTATTTCAAAGAAGCATGTTTGGCACTGTGTTGGTGGTGCTGCGTGGGGTGAGCGAGTGTCCACCCCCTGCCACTGAGGCACGATCGGCCGCCACCTGCCGCAGGGCCCCGCCACACACCCTGCTCAGGCGGCATCTCCCGCCCTTCAGGGACTGAGCTGACAGAAAAGGGAAGAGATCCTGGACTGCTCGCACCCAAAGTCTCTTGCTCCTTCAGCCTGAGCTGAAGGTCCCCCAGCCTGCCTGGTGGATCCCCTTCTAGAGAGCCCAGCAGCCACCGTGTGCCGTATCTCTTCCCAGACCAGGCCTGAGCAGGGAGGAAATGGCAGCCTCCTGCCTTCCTGTCCTCCCAGGCTGAGGAGCAGATGAAGGAATCCACACCCTGCTTGGCTTGCTTGGCCCCCACCAAAAGGACAGAAGGGAGCCTCAGTTACCTGCCTGCTTTTGGGGTGCTAGAGGAAAACTGGCCACAGCCAGCGCCAGCCCCAGCTAACAAGGACGCAATAACCAGGTCCCGTTCCTGCAGTGGAGTTGTTACTGCATTCGTTTGACTCCTAGGAAAAGTGATGGCATGCCAGGAGATGTTTCAGCTCTATCTAGTAGCTTAGTTAAGAGATAACATGGTGTCACAGGCCTTCCATATAGGATCCACAGCAGCAACAACAGGGTTGTGTGAGGATACTAACACACATCTCCTGAGGAACCAGTCCCTTGCCACATGCCAAGCTGGCTTCTTTGGAGGTTTCCGAATTTGACTAGGAAAAGGCCTGACTTCCTGCCCCACTCCAAGACCTGGAGTTTATTGCATGCTTTTATGGCCCTGGTCCTTGCCTCATCAGTGACTTGTGATGGGTTGTTCTTCGTGAGTACCTCTCAACTCTGAAAGATCAGAGAAAGTATAAAGGGAATGTATGTCTGGTCGTTCTTGGCAGATGCCAACAAGACACATCGACTGGTAGCACACCTAAAGAAAATGCACTCGTTCTGTCTGAATTATTCAATAGCTGAGACCAACTGGTTAATTCAAAACCTTTGATTTTGTGAGCTTCATTAGCAACTTCCTTGCTCTTGGAAGGATCCTCAGGGTTACTCAGTAAGAAATCACTCCTGATTTCTTCCTGCTTGTTAACACAATGTGACATTTAATTGCAGTCAGTAGAAACCTGTTTTAGTGATGGTGGAAGTTCAGAGCTGACCTACATTCAGAGACCTATTTATACTTCCCTCTCTCTGCTGGCTTTCATGGGGAGCATCCAAAAAATAAGGCCAGCACTTGAAGAGAACCACCCATGGTCATGAATGGACTTCTTCCCTTAAATAGAAGTCCCTGCTCCTGGCATAATTTGACCTGCCTGCTGTCAAGTATCTCAGCTGGTTTGGAAGGAAATCTTTGCAGAGACAGTCTGTGCTACAGCCCTTATGCTGACCTTGCACAAGGAGAAAACAGGAGCTCACTTTGCACTGTGTAGAAACAATGACTCAAATGTGAATAAAAATGAAACGTCCCTACTCTTTTCAGTGGATTACTACCATATATGCTTATTTTTCAGCAGTTTCCAGAAAGTAAGTTCTGCAGTATACACAATATAAAGCTTGAGGAAATTACAGCAACACACCAACTGCAGGGTAATTTTGCTGGGAGAACTGGAAAGGTGGGCAGCTCCCAGAGACATGCCTGTATACCTGTTAATAGTCCTGAAGCTCCATAAAGTTCATATGACTGAAATTACTCCCTAGATCTGTGTTCTCTTCCTTTCCAAATCAGAGGGCAAACAGGCTCTTTTAGTCTTGACATCTTTCAGATTAACCAAAAAAAACCCTCAAGGACTAGTCATAGCCTCTTATTCTGAATGGCAAACCCAATACATCTGCAGTACCACTTTATTTTAGCAGTCTCCCAGTGGCATAAAGTGCAGCAAGTTAAAAGGAGACTCGGTAAGGCTCAGTGCTTTAACATTTTAAATGTTCTACCATGTAACCAGACAACAAGCAGGTCTGAGGCCAAACTTCCAGTGCACCTCACAAATGCACAATTCCATGCCCAGTTGACCATAACTGGAACTTATTTCTAAAACTCTTGTTTTAAGCTCTGCAGGGAGCTTCTGTAAACATAACTCTGCCACAAGCAGTTTTCTCCAAGTACTGCGAGACAGCCGTGCTATATGATGTCTTTTAATCAGCTAGCCCGGCAGTAAAGAAATATTTTACTGCAAAAAAAGTGACTCAAATTTTTAGTATATGTTAGTGAAATCAACCTACAGTAGCAAGTCTTTAAGTAGTCTCCAGAGGAACAGGTGCCCATCAGCTGATTGTTTTGGTATGTAGGTTCAACTGTTTGAAGTCTTGCAGGCAAAGCTCCCCTCCCTGCCCTGCTCTCCTGCTTGTTCCTCCTCATGCAGGCTGCTCGTCATATGGAGTCTTTCTAGCAAGTAGGAGCAAGATCTTGTGATGACCAGCTGGTAGAAAGAAGGAAAGTACATTGTGTTCCTGGGCTCTCAGCTTTGCAAGGCTTACTGTTTAAATCAGCCTTTGAAGACCGCACTGTTAAATGGTATATCGAACATCTGCCTGTTGCTACAAATTGGCTTTTTACAAGGCAACGTTGGAGTTTTCTGGATGTACAGTAATTTAGATATTTGTTCCTTGTAATGAGGGCAAAGACTGAGCATCCCATCTTACTGGGGACTATTATAGACTCTGTGCAAGACAGATGCCAAGACCATCTGCTTCAAGAATGACAGCCTTCTTACCAGCAAGTTGCGTGAGGATATGTGGGATATTTCCCCCCTCTCACATATGAAAAGAGTCCAAGAAGAAGATGGCACAAGGCCAAAAGAACGATCAACTTCCCGAGGCAGAGCTCCAAGGATGATGGAGATGGCCCACTTACCCGTAAAACCCCCGCTGCAAAAGTAATTGGTATTAATAAAAGTGGCAACACATAGCCACGTCATTTCTTAAAATTAGAGATGCATGGTCAAGGGGAACAAAATTGCAATGCTGTCATAGCAGCCTTTCTTGCCAACTTGCAAGTATTCCTTCCAGATAGGGTGACAGGCTTGCCTCCAGCCCTCACAAGGAGCTCCTTCCAGCTTGAAGCCCTTTGTTTTGTTCTCTGCCCAGTGTTGGAGGACAATGAATTGGGAACTTGAAACACGCTGCTTCCTTTCCTCACAGAGCCGCTTTTCCGTGGCTGTCTGCTCACATGCGAAGTTCAGCCTAGAGGTCTCAGTCTAGACTTGTTCTGACCGATATTTGTAGCAGACCAATTTCTGGCAAAACATGAAATTGGGAAGATAAGAGAACAACATGATTAGAGTTAATTAGCCCAGCAAGAAGTCTGTTCCCAGGTGGCTGCTGGTGAGACAAGTCTAGACTGAAGCCACACAGACACCCACCGCCTATTCTCAGGCACAGGAAAATAGCTGACAACGAGAGCTGTGGAGCTCATAACTCTCAGGCTGACAAGAGGGAATTATCCTCGTAAAAATTCCCCCTGCAGGCTTCAATGCAGATGTGAGAAATTCCACAAGGGATTAACAGGGTGACCAGCAGCGAAGGACAAAGGATTTTATCTGAAAGTTTCTAGCGGGATTTTGATTCAGGGCTTGTTGCACACGTTTAATCCTAATTCATCATCTCCAGGATTTCTTGAGTCAATGCTTCTTGGTTTTGTTCCCAAGACAACAGCCCGTGTATTACTACATCAGCTTACACACTTCGATATGTGTATACACACACAAAGCTCTGATGAACAAAGTGATGCATGGAACAATGCAGTACCAACTACGAGCCAAACATTTTGTGTACTCTAATTTACATGCTTTTAAGCATTTGGGAAAGATGCTTCTGATAGGGAAGCTAATATACAACATTTTTTCAAAGGAATTTATCTGCTGTATTTCCTCCTCCCCAGTTCCCTATACTTACAAGCTGTTAATGGTCAGGCACACTGCTACGTATCCATTTAGGAAATGTATTTGAAGGAAAAAAAAAAGCCATTCTAAGTTATTTCAGCCCATTTTCTCCTTAAGCAGCATACAGGGCACACTGCACATCAGAGCTCAACACCCAGCTCAGGAATCAAGTCTTCCCTGTGAAAAGAACCACACCAAAAATTTACAAGTAGTACCAGTGCTCTGCTCGTGAAAGCGGTCTGCAGAGTTTCCCTGGTACACAGGACTACTGAGATGGGAAAGTAGAGGAAAAACATGTACATTTGGTACAGTTATGTGATGACATAAATGAATAGTGAAAAGACTCTGAAACTCAGCTTCAGACAGCTGGTCTAAAATCCCTAAGTTCCCTGGTCACTTACAAAGGCCTATCTTGAAATTTTTGTTTCATGTATTCTTTGAAAGAACAGTCTTCTTAATCAAGCCTTCCAAAACAGTAGATTTAAAAAAATAGAAAACAAGAAAAAATCGCCCTTCTTCCTACACAATTTGAGATTCTTTGCATCTCAACTATTGAAATGCCTTATCTTCTATCCTCCTGCTAATTATAGCTATTACTCTTTTACTATTGTTTAATTGATGAGCAGTGGTTGGACTTACAGTAAACAACAGAGTGTAGTCCAAAACTGTAATTACATGGGATAAATTTCTTACACATTTTTATTTGTTATGGCCTAAAAACAAGAGCAGATAGAGAATTAGGAGGGGGAAAAATCCTTTAAATTTACAAGTTTTGTATGAATGGTAACAGAAAATGAGTTTATCTGAACTCTGATACAACTGAGAATTAAAATGCCAAACAATAAGAAATATTTCATATGGACAGTGCTAGATGGAAGAACTGAATGAAGATAAGCAGAATTTTTTTTTATAAAAAGATTTATTAAAAATAAGTTCTTTGACGAGAAAAAGTGTGGCATGTATATACATTAAATTGTCAGAAACTTTATGGAGCTTATAATACAATGTATTCATTTTGTTGGTGTTTTCTTTTTTTTTTTTTGAATATGTCATGCTTACTGGAACTTAACAACATTAAGGGAAGAGAAAAACACCGAGCACACAACCATTACAGGCAAAATCTTCAAACTGAGGAGTACTTGTAAAGATGACACTTGGTGATCAGCATGATACAATTGTTAAACACAGACAAAACAAGGTTTTTATGAACGTGGTTTTCTGTTGATACAGTTTAATTGAGGGCTGCAAGCTTCTGATTAGTTCATTCCTACTGTGAGTTAACAGATATTAGCAAATGGTTGTATTCTATAAAGGTAGAAGTATTTTGGGGAGAACAAAATACTGCCAAAAGCCACAAACAAATGCATCTTTTCCAGCTCTATTGCAGCAGGTATCAAAGATTTCTTCTTAGGAAGAGAATTACACAATTGCTGGTTTTCTTCTTTAAGTCCCCACATCTCTGACAGCCAGAACCACAAAAATAGTTTTTCTTAAAATTATTTTATTTTACAAGAGTATCTTGCACAAAAAGTGACAGGACAAACTAACACTCGATTCTGCATGCTCCAGATGACCTCAGATTCTCATACACAGATGTCACATTTCGAACAATATCCTTTGAGTCAAGTCTTCTGAAATTCCCTATTTTTTAGAGCGTATATACAGCTAGCCGAGAACAGCTGTATTACAAAATGTCTACCTATCCTCACAGCTGAATTCACTCCAGTCTCAGATGTCTGCAGGGCTTACACCTTTAGATCCTTGTAGCAGCCTCGTTAGTCCCAGAGTTTAATAAGACCATCCCAGCCGCATGTAATTACTTTGGATGTTTCGTGTGGATGCCAGACTGCACCAATACAGACTTTATCATGTGCTTTTACTCTGCTGTAGAGTTTTGTTGTCTTCCAGTCCCAGATGTTAAGTTTTCCATCTGCATCTCCAGATATCACATAGCTGTATTAAAGGGATTAAAATAAAAGGTGCATTAAGTGCAAAGACTGCTGGTATTTTAACAGTTTACATTGAGCAATGGAATAGAGCTTTGCCCAGCGAGCTTCCCATCTGACAGTCTGAAAACATATCTGCCAGAGAATTAGCATTCATGCTGTGCTCTAAAGCACACAAGTCCTGCAGAAGGTGATTCATCAGCTGCGAGGTAAACGTGCTAAGCAACGTGATTATACCATACACAGTGTTACTGGAACTGAAGAGAAAACATCGGGCAAAGATAAAGAGCTAGAAGTTTATCTGCAAGTTACAGACACTTTTCTTCACTATTTCCTCCAGGTTTGCTGAGGTTATTCTCCTGTTTTTATAGTAATGAATACCTTACGTACATACAATGATAAATGTATCGGCATATTCCTGAGCAAACAGGATGAAGAAAAGATAGTTCTCTGAACAAGTCAGGATTCACCACAGCAGACCCACAAATTAGAAAAAGTGAGTACGTCTGAATCCCAGGTATTCTAGACAAATGCATATTGCAGGAATAAAGCCTTAAGGTTTCTCGGAAGACTTTGCAGCTAGTCTACAGTAAAGAGATTGAAGCAAGTCATATGTGGAAGCCTCTTGTGCTGCACCAGGTCTGGACAAAACAAGGGGAATCTCCGGATGCTCTGACACAGAAACATAAGCCATCGCTGCAGAATGGGGAATCTGGAATACACTGACTGTTTTCTACTGTTGTTTGGACCAACTGTTGAGTATAACTTAGTCTAATTAAGCCACAAGAGCAAACTTTCCATTCTGCTGCTTGGCTAGTAAGCCGTCTGATGCTGGGTTAATTGAATGGCTGTGCATCAATCAATGTTGCAGAGGATTCAAAAATCAATCTGTCTGTGCTAGCAAATTTACAATGAAACTCTTTCCCACAAAACTCACCTCATATCAGGTGAAAAATCCACTTGACAAGCGTAGCCAGCTACCATGTGACCTTTGAAGATTTTCTTTTTGTTTAATCTGAATCTGTTCTGAGCTCCAAAAATCAGAATTTGGTTATCCATTGACTGGCAAGCCAACCATTTCCCTATAAATGCAATAAAAAAAGATATCAGAGTGCCATGTGTGAAAAAACAGACTTGGCTGAAAAGTTTGAGACACATAACTTTTCCTGAACTATATTAATCCAGATTTTTATTATGCATCAGTATCAGCTTCTACCTAGAACCTTATTTCTGCCCTTTATAACTGCCACAAGAGGCAGAACCTTATGCTTGGCAGGAATTGGGAAGCCTATGCCCACAAAAACCCCTCAGAACTGTAAAAAAGCCCTGCCTGTTATAACAATATGCTGCATTAACCCCACTGACTTACTGACCTGTTGTTAAGCTGCTGAGTAAACTTGCTGGTGCACACATTCTAAACACTCAATCAAGTAATTCAGATGAGGAGAAAAAAACATCTAGCTGCAATCTGTTTGATTACCTCCTTTGTGGGTACTCTAAGATGATCGCCTCTTATTTTTCTTTATGAGAAAAGCAGGTCTAAGGTGGACTTGGGAGTTTGAAAATCCTTAAGTTTTTGGAATCACTTCATATTCTGTGTCTTAACCGAATATAATTTACTGAAGACATTTAAGAGAAAAAAAGAAGAGGGTTTTCTAATCTTAACTCTGTTTCGCTCTGCTTCTTGGCAGCGCCATTAACTCCTGCCTGAGAATCCAATGAAGATGATGCACTACAGAACAGCACAGAACAGAGACTTCTGTCCTGAACTCTTTATATCATCACTGTCTTCACAGTGTCCTATTTGAACAGCAATAACAAAATGTGCTGACTTATCTGTATATCTGATCCAGCTACTATCTTGGAATTAGAGGTTTTTCTTAAGACTCCCAAAGAAATAAACAGCATGTGTACCCCAAACGTGTTATTCTCTTCTACTTTTTAAAGGTCTGTTTCCATCTCCTGCACCCTTCAGAAGGAAACGTGTCCCTGCTAATGGCAGGGGGGTTGGAATTAGATGATCTTTAAGGTCCCTTCCAACCCAAACCATTCTGTGATTCTAAGAAATTGAAAGTTTTCTTCTGTAAAATTTTCTATTTAATTTTCTTTAAAGGACTCATTTAACTCCAAAATGATGCACTATGTCTCTGGCACAATCTGTAGTGTAATTATTCTGAAAGCCCTTGATCTGTGTGATGTTGGACTACTGTAGGTCAAGATAATATTAATTAATGAGATATCTTGAGCTGAAGAAATGACCCTACTTCGTTCCTAACATCATTTACTGTCTCACCACAGAAATCAAATACTCAAATGATCAATCAGGAACAAGAATGAGAAATCTGGTAAACACAAAGTTTCATACAAATGTGGAAGAATGAGATGATCTGAAAACTGGATCAGAATACAGCAAGTTGTGCCACCTCAGAAATATGGGTTGAAATAGCCCGGCTTGGGAAGCTAACATTTTAAAGATGTAGCGTTCTTTCTCCAGAATCTTCCTTTCTGTATTAAAACTCTACTTCAATTATTAAGGATAAAATATTTACACTGCAAAGCAAATGTAATTTGATGCTGATAGCTGGCTGAAAATGCTAGCTGTGCAACAAGTTCGTCAGCCACTGCTCATCAAATGAGACTGTTAACTGTAAATCCAGTAACACTTCAATAACGTTGGCAATAAAGCTATTTAATTTTGGCAAAAACACATAAAGAGATTTTGTCCTATTAAAAAGATTTTTCACTTCTTACTGAAGGCACTAACCCTTTATCCTCCTTCAGTTTGATTCTCATAGAAGAATATAAACACCAGTGAAACGTTAACATACAGGAACACTGAGATAATTTAGAATTTCTCTTGTGCAAGTGTTATTTGGGCTATATTCAGAAGAGAAAGCAACAAACAGCATTAACAGGAACATGTACATCATCACTCTTTGCTTTATCAGTAGCACCACAGGGACTGATGAACTTGCTTAGTAGTTTGCAGCCACCGTCAATTACCACCATTGTTTCTCTTAACATTTTAAATATTGCAAAGAACACATTATAGCTCTACAGAAAAAAAGGAGAGTCCTTTTACTCTGGATGGTCCAAATTTAAATCAACGGTTATCCTGGTATAACCCCTCATTTTGACATACTTGGTCTTCTCAGAACATTTAAATCAAAACCTTATTCAGTCCAATCTTGGAATAGATGTATACACACTCCTTTGGGAAGGTAGGGTTGTGTGGGGCCGCGGGGAAGTGCAGCATGGCAAACTTACAGATCCAATCAGTAAGACATGCCTATGTAAGCTGCCTAAGAAGGCAGTAAAGTGTTAACCTACCATTTGGAGACAAAGTCACGGCTGGCATCGAATGCATACTTGGCTCAGCAATGTACTTGAAGTCTACAGGAATGTCCCTGCAAAAGGAAGAAGTATGTGTTTTATGAAGACGTGGAGACACTCCAAAGGGCTGCCTCGAGTCAGATGATTTACTCAGCCACTGAATCACGGAGAACGTAGTGGTGCTGTCCACAGCAAGGATGTGGAAAAGGGCAAAATTACAAATGCCCACCCAGAGAACTCCAGTTGTGGAACCATTTATGGGATAATCTCTCATAGCATGAATTAACTCCAAACCAAGTGACCCACACTCTACCGCACAATCCTGATTCCAACTGTTAAACTTTAACACAAAGATACTCGATTGCCTCCATTTTAACTGAAACTCTTGCCAACTGCTTATGTAGGTAACAAGAATAGACTGATAGACGCATGTATCTCACTGGAATGTCTTAAGGACTTGAGTTTTAACTATAATGAGTCTTTTTCACTTCTCTCTGACAGTGACCTTTTCCTCCTGATTTCCCCAAATGGGATGCCAACTCCTCAGTCTCAATTCCCTACAGGACTGTGCCAGTATATGTTAAGAATATACCCTGTTCTGTACAAAGGCACGTGGAACATCGTAAAAAAACTCTACAGTCTAATCCTTACTCCTCAGAATAGCCATTTGGTTTTCACTATATAAAGTGAGTTATTAATGAGCTGTGCATATCCACAGCGTTCCTCACACCCTACGCTGGAAGGCTGGTAGAAAGGGAAGACGTGCACACAGCTTCCTCCTTAAACAATGAGATCTCCAGCAGAAAGAAGATTTGATTAGTGTATTCATTAGAAGACGTGCAAAATGTTCTGTAGCAACACCAATTAATACAAAGGGGATGGTTCTAGCCTCAGTGTCTACAATTGACACAGTAGAAAGTCTGCTTAGGACACTGTCAGGGCAGAGAGCGTGGATGGCTGCCTTGTACTCACTGACCGAGCCTTGCTGGATGGCAGTACGGTCAGGGGAAATGCTAACAGCATTAGCAAGGTAATTACAGTTCTAGTTTATCGGGGAGTAAGTTATTTCCCGTCCTCTTGCGTTAAGCAACGTGCACATGGGCAGCAGGGTGCGAAGCTGCCCTGTTGTCAGGAAGCAACACCAGTACTCCTGTAAGGTAAATAAATGTAAGATCATTTACCCCTCAGCATCAGAGGAGGGGGAGCCCACTGTAGAGAAGAGCATGTGCAGGGGTAACTACCTCCCTAGTGCGTGAACCTAAGCCTACTGTGGGACAGCAGATCTCTAAAGGATTAACGACATGTTCTCAATCTCTGAGCAACATGACAGCGCAGGAAGTGCAGCACCTCGTGCCGCATCTTGCCCTTTTGTGGGAATACCCAGACGCCTTCAAATCCCTCCTGGAACAGGACACGAAGCCATCACTGCAGCAAGGCCAGATCCTGTCCAGCTCCTAACATCCAGCACCCCCCAGCCCACCAGGCACCTGGAGTCCTCAGCTCTAGGTAAAAGCAATCCTATCAGAAGCCACATTTAAAAAATCTTTTTTTAAAATAAAATCACAGAAGATACATCTCCAATGCTGAATGCTACCGCAGTGAGAAGTTTAGATGCAGTGTAGGTTTTCCACCTTCTCTCCCTTTACAAATGAATGCAGGCTAATCTACTAGAATTTATTCACGACAGACCTGTTTTATGTTGAAAACTAGCAGACACAGTAAGGACAGGTGCAGAATACAATGCCTTAGACTGTTAAGATAAAAAGAGACATTTATGTTTCCCCATTTGCTTCCAGTCAAATTGCTAAATAAGTAGTAATATCAGCCCGCTCCGCACATGCCCTCCTCACTTGAAATAAAACAAAAATTAAAAAATTACTGAAAAAGATACTGTTATGGTTGGCTGACCTAAAAAATCATGCGATACATTGTTTGTTCAAATTTTTAAATTTAAGGATCTTCAAATCCTTATATATTTTTCCCCACTTCATAACATTCTAAAGGCTGAAAATGTTTAAATATCAAAAGTAGCTTCTGTCTGTCAGGATCTAGAAACATGATAATCTGGGGCTCTCATACCACTTCTTCCCCAAGCAGGAGAGAGAAAATGCCTTTCAAAGAATAAAAAAATCCACAAAAGCAAAACAACCCCCTTCTGGGATCTGTACATCATGAAGAGCTCTCTCAGGAGACTACAGCATCTTTACAAGGAATTATGGAGTGAAAAGCCCTGCTGGGGGGTATAGCTTTCTAGACGTGACAAGCCTCCCAAGCCTGGCAAAATAAGCACTAAGCTACTGCTGTACTGCTCTTGCTTTGCTAGCTGAGTCGAAGGTAAAAGGAAATAAAAGCTTCCAAGGTCAGTTGCCTGAATTATTTCACTGTTTATCCAAGTAGGGTCAGAAGCATGGGAAGCAGACAAGACAAAATATTTTACATTTCAAAAAGAGAACACAGAATATAATACCCATGTTTTAACTTTAACTTCGCTGCTGTGAAGGTACAATCAAATGAAAAGTAAAAGCAGGCAAATGTTAAAGTACTCCTGTCAGGACTCCTGAACACCCACCTTGGTCTGAAAGCCTGTCCTGTGTTTGCAGGCTGAACTTTCAGCAGCCGGGCAACTACAATTCAGTGCATGCTACCAGTGGCATCTACGTGCGTGCCACAAACTCCTGGGGAAAGGGGATTTAGAGTCTCAGGGGAGAAGTTGCTGACTGTGATGAAGTCTGACATGACATCCCATTACCGGCTCTGGCCAAGCCGAAGCGTGTACAAAACAGACTACAAAATTCCTCTAGACAACTGAGACTAAGCAATTAAACCAGCTTTAATTACTGGCTTTTAAGGCCATACTCGGGTCAAAATTACTTTGAAGGCTGCTTTGTTTCTGTAGAATATTGAAGAAATTCTGGGCTGAGGAACGCGAAGAAATGCATCAAAATGTGCAGTAAGCACGTCACCCGAAGCTTAGGAATAACTGTCCTTATGAACTTAAGGAAAAAAAGGATTTGAGGTGCAGCACAGAATAGTTTGACGTGGAATTTTTCAAACTCCAAATCTGATATGCTGAATAGACCGGCTTAGTTTCAATGTGTTGTGAAAATCTGGATATTGGAGTCAAGTATGTCTGCAGACCAATAACCGTGTATCATAGCACGTTATGGACAAATGTTTTTTCAAGTTGTCGCTAGGAACACAGCACTGCATTCGCTTTTATAAACTAAAAAAATTCCCAACAACTGAATCACAGAATACTGTCTACTGTTGACAATTCCTCCCTGTTATCTGAACAAGGACGCTCTTTCTTCATTGTACAGGAAGCTCAGTACATATTTTTTTCTCCACCAGGAAAAAACTTCTGCTACTGGAACAATCAGGTTGTGATGTTCCCATACCAGAACCTTTCTGCCTTTCCTGCTCTTCCCCACGGAGTGACTAAATCCACCCACTTCGCTATTTATTTCAGCCATCAACACAAAGCTCAGAGAAGAAGGGCAATCCAATCTCAAGGAAGTAACAGATTTGTGCAAGTGAGATCCTCCTCCTACTCACAGAGAGGAGACATTCCCTAGCAGATATGATACTGTAAAGATTTTTTTCTTTAAGGAGCTCAGTAAAGGGTCTAATCATGAAAAGCTGAGCAGGGGCTCTCGGAAAAAACATCTGCTGACAGTATTCTGTGTCTAGCCTAATCCCAGGTTCCCAGACTTTGGTCATTACCACCACTGCTACTGGTAATGGTAGCAGGTCACAGACACTCTGTGGGTTTTGCTGGCTGCTTGGGTAACATTTAAATATTACAGACTAGAGTCTCTTGACTAGATTTAAAAATAAATAAAAAAAGGTGGGAAGGAACCGATTAGTCACAGAGATGTCAAACTAATGTCTGTATTGTGCAACAGCTTTTCATGTGTGAACAGCAAAATGAAATGGATATGTAGAGATACGGAATTAATAATTTCCAAAAGAGGTTTGAAGTCCTAGAGAAATCTTCAAGTCCTAAACAGAAAGTCTTAAGACCTAGAACATCGTGGAAAACATTTTAGAAATAGGAGAGGTTTGTTTTCTCCCCAGAGATGTTAAAAATTGGAAGTCATTGAAAATGATGTTTCACGTGGGTTTTCTTGGATAGAGTCATTTTTCCTGTCACCTGTTGTATTCACACTGTGTGTATCGATGATTGCCCAAAAAGCAGACTACCAGAAAAACAGAAATGAAGCTAACTAAGATAGTTATTTCATGTATTGGTCAAATATTAAATAATATTATAATGTATCCAAGTTCAAAGCATTTGAAAACTATACACACTAACATAACATAGCAAGCTTTTCTTTAAAAGGCTATTTTAAGGGCTAATACACCCTTGGGGAATGGAGAGAGAACAGAGATCACTAATAGAGTGCAGCATGCTTCAGGCAGATAAGGCTGTCTTGTGCTTTCTTTGGAGGAAGGGAAATCTATGAAATCTCTTGAGCATTAAGCCAGAATAGGTTCGTTAGTATTCAGCTATGGGATAGGAAGCAACTAGTTTTAAATGATCAGAATATTTTTTTTTAGAGATCTTAATAAGATACAACATTAAAAATACATTATTAATAATTAATGCTAATAATAAACATAGCCTGATGCCCTTATAAAATTGACACCAATAAAACGGAGACTATTTAAGACATTTCACTTTACAGACTTTAAAAACAGTTTTCAAATACTGCAGTACAGTAGGGCAGTAAGCTAGGGACAATAATTCACTATTAAACATTAATAATGTCTAGACATTGTAAGTATTATACTTAGATTATACTTAGATTTTGGAAGGAATGTTTTCTTCTTCTGGACAAAATTGTTTAAGAACTAGGACCCACACTAGACCGAGTGGCAGAACAAAGAAATATGCAGACTATATGCCCAACTTCAACAGTATCAGAAATTTGCAACAATATCTGAGATCATTCTGGTTTTACTTTCTTGTGAAAGATTTTCTAAAATTGTTTATATAATTATGTAGTAGTTAAATTCATCTCTTCCTCATTTAGCTAGGATGAGGAAGTGTACTGAGTTCTATGTGCTATGTATACCTGTGGGAATAAACTACCTTATCAGTTTGCTTACAATATACTTTATGTTAAAAAGAAAGCACAGTATTTTAAAAACTTACCATTCCCAGACTCTTAAACTCTTGTCATCAGATGTACTCACAAACCTTCTATTTTCATCCACAAATACAATGGTGTTGACAGCTCCCAAATGCCTATCATACTCCTGCACAATCTCACCACTCCGAATATCCCACTACAATTAAAGAAGTCAGAATAAGACTTTTTTTTTCTTTTTACACTAAATATCAGACTTAAAAAAATATTATTTCAAATTTTGAAATAATTTCAGGTAAGAAGGCAAATCCTCTAGCAACAATCTTTGAAAGTCTAGCAAAAAGAAAGAAAAAGACAAGGAAATATTTAATAACTGGTTGAGAAATTCTAGTTGTATCAGAAAATCCAAGTAAAACTAACCATTTCTCGAGCTGTAGGTGGAGCGTTTAAGACAGAATCAGAAGAAAGTGAGGTATTAAGCAGACATACCTGCACAATTTTCTTGTCCGACATTCCTGCAACAAAGAGGTTTTGTTTATCTTCATCAGGATTGAACTTGACACAATAAGGAACCTTCCTGTTTGTGAATCTTGAAATGCATTGTCCTGAAACAGACAAACCATACACATTGGGTCAAGAGGGAAGTTCTAAGGGCTGATGAGTTCATTACAGGTATTGATAAAGAGACATTCATTCTACTTTTACCTCACTAACAGCAGAAAACACCTTTTGTAAAGGCCCTGAGAGGATCAGAGGGTAGAATTTACCCTACACTTTAGTTAGGCATTCTTTCATGTGTTTGTAAGCATGCATCTGCAAAAAGACATACAAACACACTCACCCATACCATCACTACAGCTTTCCAAACAACGTAATTGCTCTTCAGCCTACATATCATCAGGACATAATCAAGGACATCAGGACTAGTCAAGACATCACAGGCTGACCAGCGTCTTTGCAAAGCATCACCTGACTAGTATCCAAGTTATCACCAACAAAAGACTTGAACTCAGGCAAGAATTCCTTACTGCCACGACTAAAAAGGGTAACAGTAATCCAGCTAGAAAACAAACCACTGACCTCCTCTCTCAGCCTCAGCCATAAATATCCTGACTGTGCATTAATCGTAACTCCCAGGAGCCTGTTTTAGTTCAAAAGCACAATCCTTTTTTTTTTTTTTTTTTTTTTTTTTTTTTTTTTTAGGTGGTCCACATAACTGAGCTCTGACCCAAGACTGGAGGATCTGACCTACCTTCTGGCTGCCACCTGTATGAGACTTGTGCCACTGCTAACCAAGGAAGCCAACATTTTTTTTCAAATATGGAAACTTCCTTACTTTCAAACACCCTTAGTTTAAAAGAATACTGACAAAATTTACTTTGAATCTTTTTAACTGAAGAAACTATTTGCAGCAGAATGTGACAGAGCATCTTCCAGCCAGTTCTGTGAAAGCATCACACCTATCCCTTCACTTCCTAAACCAGCAGCTTGATTTCTCCTGTCGATTCCTATTCAGAATGCTCTTCATGTTCAGGTTAGCTGAAAGATCAAGTGAAATAATTCTTCTAAATTGAATTTAGGTTTAAAGTGCAATTTCATTACTTAAGTTGTGCCTGTAAACATAAACATGCAATTAATTGATGTAGTAAAAACGTTTTACAACCTGACTGACAATATGTCTTGGTATTTACCACAGTGCCATGTAACAGTGTGTAGAATTATAAGCCTACCTGTTTCAGTGTCCCAGAGTTTAATATAGCGGTCATATGCAGCACTAAGAAACCGAGTGCCAGCATTATTAAAACAGATGTCTCGAACAGCTTTACCATGTCCTGCAGAAAAGATGTAATAAACTTTTAGTCATTCATGCTCAGAATTAATTTTTTTTTGGAGGAAAACATTCCAGTTAACTGCTACCATCTTCAGCAAAGCAAGAAGAACAAGGAAATTGCTTGAAATTCTTCATGAGCGCTAGTAAACCTAGTTTCAGCACAGTGATTCATTCAAGTGGCAAAGAACAAGCAACTCCTAAAGACTGATGATTATTTAAAAAAACAAAACAAAACCACAACTAAAGCACTGGAGAGAGAAACAACAGCACTGCACAGAAACATGCACTGTGCATCATTCATAAATTGATATGCAAGCAAGATTTTAAGTACTATTGGGTTCAAAGACTGTTCTGATCAGTTAAGAGCTGCAAGAGAAGTTTAAAACATTGTAATAAACGACAACATCTAAGGAAAAAAAAGAAGGACAAACACCACAAGAGATGCATTTAAAGGAGAAATGTTTAAAATGAAAAAATCAAGTATGAAACATGGAAAATATTAGATTAGAAAATTAAGAACGCTTTCATCTGGTGTTAACCTTGCTACTCCTCAGCCCAATACTTTCAGTTGAGAATCGAACCAGACTTGAAGCCTTTCATTAAAATGTTGGCACTGGAACTATACACATTAAAAATATCTAATATATAGCTATATGTGATCATACAAATACATATAGCTATACATATTTACATTACATATAAATAATATTATATATAATATTTATATACATATAAAACAGCAAGGAAATTTTCATAAATACTAAAATAGTAAGCAAATCAGGTTGATAATACGGACTTTTGGAGAAAAACAGTCAAACCGTTCAGAAAGAGTAGTCTATTGATAGAGAACCCTTTTTGAGCACTCCTCTGCCACACTGCTGTCATTACGGTATCAGATAAAAAGACTTTTTTGTTGTTATTCAACATATATTCACTCAAGCAGTGTTCTAGAAATGTTCCCATCTCAAAAGGGGAATGAGCTGCTTTTGTTCTGTATTCAACGCTGCTATGAAGTTTGTATTTTTCTCTCTCAACCATCTGCTTTAAAAAGCACCTGTTACATGAACAAAGACTGCACCTGAACTAGGGGAAAAAAAAAAAAAAAAAACCAAAGACACAAAAACCTCTCATGCTTTTGCACTAGAAACTGAGTACATAAGAGATTACGTAGTTAAGGAAAGATGCCCTCCCTGCATAAATACAGAGGGCGGCTGTTCTCACTATGAAGACAGGGAAATTCCATTTCATAATTTTGGCTTTGGAAAGGAGTATTGCCTGGAATAAGGCCAAAGGTTCGCTAAAAACTTGTACTTTTAAAAATTCTTATTGTCAACATTACACTGAGTACCATTTACCTTGGATGCCTCCAGATCTTTTCTAAGATAAAGTAATAAACTAACCTAAATCATGTCCTTCCATGTAGTTGTTTTTTATATATATATATATACACATACATACACACACACATTAAGAACTCAGTTTAAAAAAAATGTTATTACCAATAAACGTTCGTAGACATCTTCGATCACCGTATACTTCCCATAGCTTGAAAGGAAAAAAAGGATGGGGGAGAAAGTATGTCAATTGTTAAAAAAAAGATGCTGAAATTAAGTGCAAATATATATGACAACATATTTTAAGAAATTAATTACAAACATAAGACATCAACTGATTAATGACAACTACCTATGCAGGAATTCACAAGAATGCTGTCATCTTCTTATTAGCAAAAAAAGGTCTTAAAATAATTACAAAAACATACCAAATTTAAACTTTAAAATCCTTAAGATTTTACTAGTCAAAAAAAAAAAATCAATTTTCTAATATGACATATCATGGACTAAAACTACATTAGTTCAAAGCCACAAATGCTTCAGTAAACCACTTCAGCATAAGCCTATTTCTAGCTGTAAAGCTAAGCTTCATAGAAAATTAATTACAATGATGGCAAGGACAATAACCTAAACAACTTGTGACCTTCTAAATGCTATTAGTAAATGATTAACACTGTTCTAACACCCACGTCATCTTGTGTATTATTCTTTGTTCCAGAGAACTTGTAATCTAAAAATCAAGTGAGAAAATAAAAGTAACAAACAAAAAAGAAATGGTCCTTGGTAGAATTACCTAGTGTTTACGTACTCTAAATGCAGGGTCTGTATTCAATGATGGTATAAAATACATAAATAAAAATTAAAAAATAACTCACCTTAATTTTGCAATCCATAGAGCAAGACAACAGCATATGCCCAGACAGAGGAAACAACCTAACTGCACTGACACCCTGTAAATAAGGACAATTTAACAGTAAGCAGAGCATGTAGATATTTCCTCAGTTCACTTGCCCTCTTTCCTTTTGTAGGCAAAAAGTTAAACTGCACCTTGCAAAGAAATAACCTAACATTCCATTTTAAAAACAGCAGTGCATTTTGAACATTGTTATTAGCACCAAACTGATTCAGTTCAACAGCTGCACATACACCCTCCTTCAGCATTCACACCGTTACTGTGGTAATCACAGCAAAGAAATACAAGTTGTGGCTGAGGGTAACAGCTTTGAACACACACTTCCTTCTATCTTTTGGCTGCCATTAAGGTGCTGTCCATTGCAGCACAATATATTCCCAGAAGGAATACTGAATATTAGAGACAAAAGAAGCAGCAAGTTGAGTATAGGCTTTTATGAACCTGACCAGTGAAATGCTTTTAATATTAGAAGTATGTATATAGTTACAGGCTCTGGCAATAAGAAACTGTATACGTGACGTAACAACAAATAAAACTGATAAGTTAAAAAACATATTTGGAAATCTTGTAATGCTGATGCATTATAATCACAAAACCTATTTTCTTAAGTTTAATATGAAATAATTCTTAAGCACTTACTCTACAAACGCATTTTCAACGATCTCTAGAATTAGCCTTCCTCTTATGCACGATAGTTTTGAAAATAACTCCAAATCCCACAGAGGTGAATGAAGACTATTAGTCCCTTTAAAGGATGTCAGAAAGTCACTATGTTCATGTAAAAGTATATGGAGGTATCAGAAACAATCACATCTGACCATGCAAACATCTTGCATGGGGCGTACAATGCCATGAGCTACGTGCCATAAATGAGAAAAATATTCCTTCCTTCTACTGATACTTCAGTTTTATAGAAGTTACTAGCTTCAGACACAAATGAAGTTTTTCTCAAATAAAAATAAAAAAGTACACTCACAAACTTCCTACCTTTGTATGTCCAGACCATACATGGATTTGTTTCTTTGGAAGATAGCACTTCTCAGGTGGCACTGTAGAACGGAGATTAACTCCAACATCTTGAGGAACATGAAGGTAAGATCTCCCCTGATAGTCATACATTTCCTTAACTAAAAAGGTAAAGAGAGAAATCTGAGAATCCAATAGATTGTATTTTATGAGGTAATTATCTTAGAAAGACTCAACTACTACACATGGTTAAGGCTTTTCTCAACACAGCTGTTCTGCTCTGAACTGGGGGGGAAGAAAAGAAATCCACTTCATAGGACATGGATGTGGAAACTTATTTGACATCAGTTGGGCTCAAATTAAGTCTGAAACAAAGCAAACTGCTTGGGATCTGAAAATCTGAACATTAGAACAATCTAACCCCCTACAGATCTGACTCATTATCAAAACACAAGTGAGTTCCTCAGGCCGGTAATGGTCTGCTTACACTAACCCCACATAGATTAGAGTGTGCAGCTCTAAGCCTGGCATTTGCTTGCAATTTACATTCCAGCCAGCTCTGTGCTGCATCAGTCATGTCAACAGAATTGCAAACCAGAGAAAAAAAAAATCCATTTAGCCAATGTGAATGAATATTGGTCAACCAATACTGGTCAGCAGCCAACACCTGCTGTTGAACTAGATTTAACAGAAGAGATTGGACAGTCAGACATGCAGGGATGCATCGTGCTTGAAAGGATTATTTCAAAGTAGACTTGTGCTGGATAGTGATGACATTAAGCTGTGCACTGACTAAATCAATTTCTCAGTTTCTGGGATATTACTGTGGCAGTTTTGTTTGTATATGTGACCTCCTGCTCGGTATTAATGATTAAAGGTGTCTACAAAATGGCTTGGGGAAGGCTTGTGTTCAAGAAGATTAATGTTTATCTTGTAAGGACTTTCACTATGAAGCTTTAGAGACCAAGGAAAATTGGATACAAAGAGTTATTCTACAGGATGCTCAATGACTAAAATTTCAAGTTTACGTTTGTCACTATTCAACAAATATTGTCCTAACCTACTGCATATAAATACAATGAAGCACTAATATCACTGAAGTATCTCTCTCATCCACTCCCGTTTAATGCATATAAGAAGATGCTCCAGCTTGTGTGTAGGAACCTGGCTGCAGGAAGTGGCACACAAAAAGAGAGACTCAGTTTGGGCTAAATTTCTGTGCCAAGCAATGTAAGGCAGGGCTGTTTTGCATACAGGCAGTTGAAATAACAGTTTCCAAAAATCACTTAATTTTACTTACTTGACAATTTTCTTTGAAGATACCATATGCTATAGGGTAATTATTTCATACATAATTATTCATAGTATGACAGCAAGAGCCTTTACGTTAAGAAATGAGGAAGTACCGAGTCCAAGTGATTTTCTAAATTGCATGTAGGTGAGCCACAACTCAAAGCACTACTTGCTGATGAAAGTACTGAGACACAGAACTGCAGTAATTCTGAAGCTCAAACTAAGCCAAACTCATAACCTAATTTTTTTTTTGCTCTGTAAAATAAGAAAGATATATGAATGCCCAGTAACATGAAAAATGACTAAAACCAGTAGCCTGAAAGATGACATTTCTACGCTGCTCTTCACAGTATGAAGTGGAATTGGTCCAAGTTTATCTCTTTCTCTGTCCTTTATGCTTATGCCTCTGAGCGCTATTATCTCCAAAACAGAAACATCAAGGTGTCTCAGCAAAACTGCTGAGGCTGTCTGCCATCCTTACTAATTAACACAGCAGGCAAGAAAACACGGCGAGCAAGAAAATGAGAACAGGCAGGAAGATGCCATTACCATGTAATATAGTCTTCTCCTCTCCAGGTTTATCATCTTCCAGCTTTCCTCTCTTCTGCCTCTTAGCTGTTATTTCATCCAACTCTTTCTGTTCTTCCTGGAAAAATAAAACATGATCATGACTTTTAAAAATTTAAACATTCAGAATGACATAACAAATTCCAAAATTGCATTACTGTTTACTTACTACTTAAAACACATTTACTTGCTAAATGAGATCAGAAATTCTTCTAAGCCTCAATAAAGAGAATACTTCTATCAAAATCAGATTAATTTGAAAAGCTGTGTACACTGAACATAATTAAATAAAATCTTTTTATTTAAAGACTACAGCTAAGCATCACTGACTAAATGCGAAGGACATTTCTTGGTTGGAGGGTTAAGTAGCTGCTACCCCACCCCTTTTTTATTATTATTACAGTTTTACTTTCAGGTCTTTTTCAAGCTGCTCCTATTTATAAGCATCTTTTATCGGACTCTACACATGGCACATAAATACAATTCATTCTATTTTATTTCCAAACAGTCTTTCAAATAATTGAATGCAGAATATTCAGAACACCTTACTCAAACAAATCACCCGAAACATTTCTATTACCATGAAGCACAGCATGGATCTTCTGGTTGAGACAAACTACTAGTGCAGTTGGATCCCTATTAAAACCACCACGTTACGTATTATTACACCACAATGTACTAACAACTTGTATCTACTGAGTTAAAGTAGTACTTACTTCTGATGGCTTGGCTACTTCTTTTTCATCAACATACTTGGCCCATGGTCCCAGAAAACCATCAATGTTAGATGCATCATTCTCCTTGAATTTCTTCCTTTTTTCGATTTTCTTTTGTCCTGTTTCAAACACTGTTAAACCTGCAGAAAGAAACAATGCACTGCCTAGCTGCTAACACAGAATACAACACATCACAGCAGTCTAAAACAAAAAAATCACACTACCACCACCACCCCCTCCAATACACACAGGAAAACGGAAAACAGATTTTGGTGCCAAAGCATTGCTAACTTTTCTAATTATGAACACTGCTAGCTATGTACAGTAATGGAAGAGACACTTAAATTACTATTTAACCATACATGTTTCCTTGTGTTTTTAACAATAAGCCTGCAGACTGTACGAACACATCGGTATTCATACCATAAATAGTGCAGAGTTCAAAAAAGTAGAGTCCTAACAATTGGCTTCTGATCCCCCTACCCCTCTGTTTCAAATAAAAACCACAAGCAAGCAGGCCAAAACAAACAAAACCCAAAAATCTTCCCAAATCCAAATTACAACTGTGCATTTTAATGCAGAAAGAAAATAAATCACAGTCATCTATTTCCGAACACTAGCTAATTCCTTCCCATAAATGCTAGCTTATCACAAATACTGTGCCCTTGAACTTCATCTGTCAAAACCAGTGTGCAGTTTTCAAATAATGCTTTCCTACAGCATCAGTAGTACTCCTCTAGGGAAAGGGAAACAAAAAGATTTTTGTGTAAACAAAAGGAAAGAGGCAATGTAAAAGCTAAAATGGTCATATAGAAGAATGGTATATTAAAGTCACAAGGTTTCTCAAAATAATACTGCTGAAACTGTAGTTTCGAACGGATATGTTTTACTTCTGAAATTATTTAATCTTAGCAACTACATTGGACAGAGATGGCTATGTCAAAATAAGTCTATTTTCTTTTTCTTATTTTGGAAGGAAAGAGTGAAATAACCTTGTATATATTCCGTGGAAGAGAAAACAGAAATAAAGAACCTTTATACATATATGCAAATAAAACGTTTAAAAAAATCATGCAAGGGAAAGCATAACTAATGTTTACACATTTTTACTTTACAAATTCAGTACTTAATATTGGGCTATAGTATGATATATCCTCACTAGATTTACTTTACACTAAACTACAATTTCATATGCTAACAAGTCACTTTCAGTGGTAAGTACCTTGCATCAATGTATTAATTACAAACCCCATGCTTCTGGTAGTCAATCCTCTCAGTGGCATGCTATGCCTTTACCATCTGGCAACTTTCCAGCATTTTTTCTTTTCCAAATAACCCAAGCAGCTTAACTCTGCTAAGCGGAGATAACATGCAATTCCCAACAGGAGTGCTAGAGGTTGCTTACAGAATGATCAGTTTGCTACTGAGCAGCACAGTTTAAGTGGTTATCATAGCACACAAAAGTCCTAATGCAAACATGCAACAACTTACCTATGACAGAATTTAAGAGGACCAAAAAGCTCTGCTCAAATGCACAAATCAATGTTATCCATGCAATTACACGTAAGAGTTCCAATTCCAGATATGAAATTTGACAAGTGATAGCCTGATATATTTGCTACTTCAGGAAAACAAAGTCCCCCAGTACCTCTCTTCGCTCATAACATTACAATTGCAACACATCTTCATTGGTAAGACTCTCATAATTATTTCCTCTACTAGTACCTGTTCCATTTCTTACTGAGGAAGAAATGGAAGTACTCATCAATTTATATAAGATTCTGAATTATTTACCTTGATTTTTTTCAGCTTCTTCTACAGATCCAATATACTTGGTAGCAACTTCAGGGTTATCTATAGATGGATCTAATGCATAACCTGGAACAAAAAGAAAAACAAAATAACGTTATTTTCTCTTTTTGATGTACAACTTTATGTACTCTCTCCCCCTATGTTCCATGAATTTTTTTCTAGTTGGTGCTCAAGGAGCTCAGGATGAAGCTCAGGATGATAACTACTTTGAAATTTCATTCACTTGACCTGGGTATTAGGGTTACTACAAGTTATTACCACAGAATCATAGAATGGTTTGTGTTGGAAGGGACCTTTAGAGATCACCTAGTCCAGCCCCCCTGCCATGAGGTCCTTGGGTATGCATTGCTACCAGAATGCTTAAATCTGCACAACAGAGAAGAAAGAAAACATGTACAATAAGCAACAATTCAGGTAAGACACAAAGAGAGGATATCACAGGGGCAAAGCCACAGAATCTTTCTGGCCTCCCAAGAGGCCTCTAGCCCGACACCCTGCTCCATGCAAGGTCAACACTGAATTCAGCCCAGTTTGCTGTAATCTGACACATCACTTTTTGGAATGTCACAACAATGTTCTTGTGTTGTAATGTGCTGTTGTAAGGGAAAGACTTAACTCTAGATTTAATGTTAGTGGCACATGGTTTTAAACAGATACTCCTTTAGTTCAGGGCAAAGCCAGTAAGACCCTCCATTGGGTCTGTTGTGGCAGCCAGGAGGAAGACAGACGGGAAAGAGGAATGGAAGCAACTCAAGTTTTTTAGGGCTTTGTGCATATTCTGTCTCCCCCAGCAGAAATTATTTCAGCCTCCTCCTGTCAAGGTTGGGAAAGCTTGCTCCCTCAACTTGAAAGCAGTTGTTTTAAGTAGCTTGGAAGGTGCCAGAAGCAGTAGCAATGGCCTTTAATTTTTAAAATAATTAAGTATTCACATCTTCATTTCCTGATTGCAGCTATTGAGTCCTGTTTTAAAAAAATAAATAAAAGCTGCATTTACTCTTATAAATAATTTATAAAATGTATCATCATTTTGTAGATATTCAAGATATTCACAATTTTCGGTACTGAGGTTTCTCATTTTAATATGCATATCTTACAGTTTCTCTCCATTTGTCCTGAAGTGGATAGGATGATCTTACAAGAATAAACCAGACAAATAATCTCATCTAATTTCCAAGGAACAGGTGCACTGAACAGTTACTGACCACTATTTTTTTTTTTTTTTTTGGGTAAGAGTGCACCCTGGTGGACACATCGCCATTTTTTATTAAACATTACTCAAATGACAAACTGTCCCTTGAGGACCCAATGAGGATTTCTCTATCAGGAAAAACAACAACAATGAAGACATCAACCCTCTGGTAAAAGTAATCACACACACAAAACCAAAGAAATCTTATAACAAAAATACAAGAATTAGCTTATATGCTGGTTCACAGAAACCATCATGAAAATCACGAACAGTGGGAGATCACGCAGTCACCCCCAGAGACCGATAGCCTATAAAGGCACTTGCAAGAACACGACTTGAGAACCTATCAACACCATCTCAATAGCCAAAGGAGTTAATCCCCAACCGTTTCTCAGGAACACTGCTGTCCTAGAAGATCTTTTACTCCCATGGATAACCAAATTGAGCAGACACTGCAATCAGACTTTCACTAATTTAACTGCCTGCTTTTATTAAGGCAGTATTTCAGTGAGTTCTTTTCCAAGCTATATGGCTTCTGTTAACAGCAGAGAGATATTACTTTGGATTTATGTCAAAATCAATACAGTGGTTTTCTTGTCCTCCAACTGTATTGACACAGTCTCTGGGACTCTATTTGCTCAGTACTTGTAAAAGAGGGACAGTATTCGAATGAATAGGGCCCCTGGGCCAAGCACAGCTTCCCGTGGAAGTGGAGGCTTCTTATAGCTGGATTGAATTTGGTCCAGCATCATTGTCATAGAAAAGCTCTGAACAATTTCTACTTTCTAGTGGGTTTGTGAAAGAGAATCTTTTCTTTCTGGCTGAGGCTCCTAAACGCAGCTGCAAAAGACAGCCTGCTTTTATCCTACTCAGCTGGTATGCCACATAAAGTGCCTCGACTCCTACGTCTCCTTCAGCTTTATTTGGGAGGTAGACATTTCATACTGCTTTTTAGCAAGGAAAGGTACAATTCCACCTACGTCCGTAACTCCAATGCATTTGAAAATGATTGGTTAAATAATCAGACTTTGATGCAGATTCCAGAATGACAGCTACTTCAAAGACATCTACACCGCTCCGTGCAATGCAGCACAGGAACCCAAGGTAGCTTCTGTACGTGAAACAATATCTCTGGACTGATGCTGACCGAAGGGGCCTTCCCGCAGAATCAAAGCAGTGAAGTGTCTACAATTGTAAGAGGTAACAGTGACTGTCCGCCTTGCATGTAACGTAAAAAATACGTAAGTTTAATTTTCAAGTCAGAGTCATTTTAAGCTTTAAAGTATCAGTCTTACTGATACAATAATCCTGTTTTAACCAAGTTACTGAATACTCAATAAAGGGGCTTTGAGATTCATGGGCAGAAGTCTTTATTATTCAGTAAGACCTTAATACCTTGGGAAGGAGAGGCATCAAAACACTAAATGCTGCATGAATGAAGCCGTCCACTTCTAGCGTAGTACTGAGGCCGAACTAGGTATGAAATGATTTTTTAACCACATTAAGATTGGAATAGTTCAGTTGGAAAGGACCTGCAAAGATTGAGTACAACTGCCTGACCACGTCAGGGCTAACCAAAAATTACAGCATACTATCGCGAGTGTTGTCCAAAACCATCTCTCCAGGAAGCCAGTTCCAGTGTTTGACCACCTTCATGGTACATTTTTCCTAATGTCCAGTCTGAACCTCCCTGGCACAGCTTTGGGCCAGCCCCACACATCCTGACATCGGTGACCAGGGAGCAGAGGTTGGCATCTCCTTGCCCTCCTCAGGGGGTTGCAGAGAGCAGCGAGGTCCCCTCTGAGCCTCCTTCTTCTCCAGGCATGGCCAACCCAAGTGTCCTCTGCCTCTCCTCATAGGACGTGCCTGCCATGCACGTTCGTATTCATGAACAGTGTGTGTGCAACATGTAAAAAAAATCTGTAATGCCCCTTTACACTGAAAGTTTACATATGCACACATAATTAAGGAAAGTATACTAGTTTCCCACTTTTTTTTTTTTTTTGAACAGAGCTCGAAAAGGAATCATTAAGAAAAGAGCCTGCTTCTGCTAAGGGTACAGGTACAGCAGACAAACAAGCGCTCGTATTTTAGGACTTCTTAGTCTTGTTAGCCGTGCCCCAAAGAATACAACCTTGGAAGAATAATGCTAGTTTGGGGTTTGGCCATTTACAACGCAATGACTTTGAAAATACTCCCCCCGCCCCCGCCCCCAGAGAAAGCCTTCTCTTGAATAGACAAAATGATGTAAGTGATGTTACCCATGACTGTAAGATGCAACATCAATTACCAACTAAGAAAAGGTCAGACTCTCATTGACTCATTGTGAATGGCTTTCCATCAAACTTATATGAGAGGATCTCATATAAGATTACAGAATGACCAGCCCAGACCATTTTGTTCAGTATTTTTATGGATTATGCCATCAAAGTATCATATACCTGTACAACTAGCAGCTGGCACCAAAACCAAGTGTGAAATATTTCACTTCAGGAGAAAAAAAAAAAGAAAATAAATAATCGGTTAGGTACAGGGAAAAAATGATAAGGACTGTGCAAGGGTAGTGGTGGTTTTACACTCAACAAGTCAATCTGACACTTGAGGAAAAAAGTAATCTGCAATTTCTTGAAAAAGAAAAACCATGTAAAACATGGAACAGAGCTGTCAAGACCTAGTCTAGAATAGCAGATCTAGTTTTAGGCAAGGTATTTTAAGGAAAAAAATGGATAGAAATTCAGAGTAACAAGAATGATAAAATGCTGGAGGGTGGAGGAAGGCCTAGAAGAGAAAAATGGAGAACCAGTAGGCCTGTTTAAGACTTGATGATTCTTTTTGTGTATGATATGCCTGAACTACAGTGGTTTGCATCCCAGACAAAGGCTGAAAAGATGGTAGCAGCTCTATGACTACTTCTAAGTGCTGGTATCACAAAGATGTTCTTGATAAAGAAGCTGAGGTCTGCTTGATCTATCAGAGATCTGAGGTTTGCATTCAGAATGCTCTTACTGTTCTCCATAGACTGAGGGACTGTACAAAAGTGATTGGGTTAAGGTTGCAGTATTTTTGAATTTGTATAAAATATGTGCAGGAAGGGCAGATGGTTCTCAAGAGGTTGTTTACTGCAAAGAGAAGCTGCAGATCTTTGATGCCAATCTAAAACATCTCCAGTGCTTGTGTCAACACCACCTCTCTGAGTCTCTGGAATGAAGGGGACCTCAGTAAGATGGGTAGGTTTTGCGTAGATTAAAAAGGTTATTGGTACTGAAAAGGTTCAAGGAGGGCTTTTTGCTTAAACAGTTGGGGAAAGACAATAGTTAAAGAAAAATAAGTGATCTGGCACAACACACAAACTTAAAAAATATATATATCCTCAAGTGAAAGGTAGCACAGAAATTTGAAAACAGAGGTAAGAAGGACAGCAATAAGCACAGAATCCTATTTAAACTGAGGGCCTGAGCATGCATACAAAATAGCAGAAGCTAAAAATCATAGCATCATTCAGGTTGGAAAAGACCTCTAAGATCATCAAGTTCAGCTGTTAACCTAGCACCACTAAAGCATGCCTCTAGGCACCACATCTACATGTCTTTTGAAGACCTCCAGGGATGGTGGCTCAACCACTTCCCTGGGCAGCCTGTTCCAATGCCTCACAAAGCTTTCAGTGAAGAAATCCAGCCTCCCCTGGTGCAACTTGAGGCCATTTCCTCTTGTCCTACACACACAGTGAAATAACACATAGTGAAATTTGACCATCTTGTTTCAAATTCAGAAGGTAACAAAACTGGTAGGACAATACTGCTATAATTAGACAGAAAGCACTCTTTGGCACGTAAAAATACAACGGTCGTAGCATGTTTTTTCCCCACTGGTGTATGTTAAAGAAAGCTTAAAAGCAAATTAGATTAGCAATTTTTAATAGCATTAACAAGCAGTAGAGAATCCTTTGGACTGAAATTCCAGGTTTAAGTAGTTGCAATGTAGAGTTACCAGGACTCCATTACTGACTGCTCAGCCAGAAGAGGTGATAACCATGAGATGGTAACAGAGGTGCTAGGAAAAGAAGCACAGTCATAATGAGATACTTTAGCCACCTCCTTGGAGTAGACTGTGCAAATGTCACGTCAAGATAGGCTGAAAACAGCATTTTTATAAAACGTACCTATTCCATGAAGCAGTCGTGTGAGAAATTCACAAGGAAAAAAAGCTAACTGAGCAGTGCAGGAACCTTGATTTTAAGGCATTTTCCCTAAGGATACTCATTTTAACTGTGACCATAACAGAGAATAAATTAACATTCTTGAGGAAGCAAAGACAGCCATAAAGAGATTTACTACAGTGATCTTAATCTCAAACCAGGAAGGTTATACAAAACAGAAAAGATTTTTAAAAGGAACAGAAAGTAAGCACCAAACAGTAAAGCCTTTTCCGAATGCAGGGATATTTCAAAGACAGCATGTTGGAGCAGAAGAACTAATGCCTGCCAGCTATTAAAAGACATAAAAGAGACCAGAAGGAAGTGAACACAGCTGAACATTATGTAAAGAGAAACAATTAGAAATGAGAAAATATTCTTCAACGAGCTGAAGTTGCATCCAAATGTGTAAAATACAAAGAACCAAACTCTAGCAAATTAGAAGTAAAAACCACAGTAAAGTAGCCTCTCCCACACCTACGTGAGAAACAAATCACACAAGACACAAAAACCTAACACATCACCCTTTGTCAAAAACTGCAGGAGCAGAAAGCACATCAGACAGCATGTAGGCCAACAGATGATCAAGGAATGAAAAAAAAAAGAGTATCACAAGAAAACGAGTTTTTTTTTTTTTTTTAAATACATGGTCATTATGGAGGAGCTTGGGGATGCTCTTGTGCTAGAACCTTTCTTTATGGGCAACATGACAAAGCATCTACCTCAAAGCAGCATATCAGGAGACTATAGTGTCTGATGAGTGGTAACAAATCATCAGGAGCAGATGGTGTTCACCCAAGAGATCTAAAGCCAAATCACAGTATAAAATCTCTCACCCAATATTGACTCTATATGACAAAGGGAACATATCAAATACAAAATCTATTTTTAAAAGATGCTTTAGAGAGGAGCTGTGAAACTACAAGACGATCAGTCAGATATTTGTATGGGTAGAAGTTTCAAGCAGTAAAAACTAAAATAAAGAAAATGATCAGTAGGCACTTGGGTGTTAAATACTGCAGCAGAACAGAACACACAGCTTTCTGTATGGATAAAGTACAGTGACAAAAACTCCAGAGTATTTGTGAGGTGACAAACATGAGAATGAAAGAAAATTGGTTGATGTTGGATACCTTTATGAAACACAGTTAGATTGATTACAGGGTACCTCAAGGACATTTTCAGAAAACCCACATCTTTACAAGGTGAATTGATTACAAAAATATTAAAACAGGAATAAATGGTTGGTTTCCACAGTGCAGGAAAGTCACTGGCAGATCCTTGCTCAGGCCCATGCTGTTCAACGTAGTGATAAACGATCTGGTTAAAGGGAACAAATGGCTCGTATGAAGTTATTCAAAGTTGTAATGAAAAATCCAATGTTACTTCTTAGAAACTGAAGGGAAAAAAACAACTCCCACTTTATTAAGCCACAGAACAAATCCATGGTGAGATTACATGTTTAATGCTGTATACAGCCTTGCTCTTCATCTCACTAACGATACAGTGGAACTAACGCAGAAAAACAAGAGGAACAAGCATGGCCATATGCAAAAAAGCTGACTGAAACAAAGTTATGGCTGAGATCTCTAACGTAAGGAATGACAACAAAATGGTGAGTAAAAAAATGACTAATGTGTTTTCCAACATGAGAGATCGAGAGATATCAAGTCAAACTAGAAGGCTGTTAAATTCCACAGGTCTGAGCCAAACAGAACTACTTCCTCACACAAGGTGCTGGTGAGCTGCAGACCTGCCTGCAATAGTTTACCAAGTATACAGAACCCATTTACTTAGACCTGTTCAAGAAGCAACTGGATAAATTTGTCAAAAAATCAAAGCCAAAACAAATTCCCTGAAAAGCAATAAATACAGACACATTGGCCCGGCTGAGAGACGGCGTATTAGAAAAATATTCAGCCACTTTACTATTTGTTTGTCCCTTCCTTCTGCTCCTCATTAGGTATCCACTGCTGCCCTCTTGTCAAAGAGGGCTGAGGAACATTCCAGCCTTTTTCAGCTACAGCGCAGATGTTCTGATCTAGCCAAGCACTAGGAAGAAAAAGTACTTTGACAGGAAATATTTACTGCAAGAGAAGTACATGGCAAAGACTGTGCCAAAAGATATTTTGGTTTTGTTAGTAATTAATACAGGTTTCCTCACTGAAAACATATTAACTTTCAAGATGATACATAAAACTACCATTAAAAAAAAGGAAAAAGGAAAAAACCCTACCTTAAAATAATGACAAAAAAGCTAAGAACAAATTACCATATTAAGGTGCAGAGACTGCAGCATTGACCTGTTTGGGATATGTGATCTCATTTACCAACCTTTCTCTTGTACCACACTTGTCCTTCATTTAGTCACGGGTTATCTACATGCGAGCCACTGCAGATTTAAGACCTCCTGCCTTCGCGCAGTGCTGTCAAGCAGCCTGGAAAGGGCCAGAGCTTTCAAGATCTGCAGCTTTCAACTAACAAGTTTACTTTCTGTTCTTCCAATATACAAAGGCTTTGTCATTAAAAACACAGAAGAATCAGGTTTATGCCTAGCAATTATACTTGTGGTTTTATACTTGCTGCTCTTTTTCAAGAAGATATTCATGACCTCCGTCCAAATGGAAAAGAAAATATTGATGTTTTAAATAGACAACTTTTTGACAGCTTAAACAAGCGCTGTTGTTAAACAGCTCACAATAGACCTTCTAGTGCTCATTTACTGCACCTTCTAGCTTGTACTTGAGCTTCTCAGTGCCAGCTCTTGCAGTTTAAACTGCCTATCTCAGCCCTTTTGTAGCTCTGTTTTTGCTGTACCCAGATCATTATCCACAGAACATTTCTAGAAAGCTGAACATGATAGTTGCACGGTTGCCAGTGTTATCAGTACAAAGATATATTTTTAAGACTCTCTTGTAGTAAAGCCTTCAGAGAAGTTGCTATGTACTGATAATGTAAATCAACAGCAGGAGTAGACTTACTAGTTCTATCCTCCCCCAAACTAAATTTTATAAAAACGAAATCCAAAAAACTACACACTATATGCCCACAGACACTTTTTTTGCAATATGTATTTAACACAGTTACAAAATACACAATCCACACAGCAGAAAATATAATTTCAGTGACCAAAACCCGAACTGCCTATTCAGGCTCCTACCTGCACTACCTGTCAATTCTAACATCAAAACTGCAGTCCAATAACTTAAATTTATGTTACACAACTAGACATCCATTTCTTAATATCTGCATTTTACTTATGTTCTACATACTGATGACTCAGTGAAAAGTGCTTATTAGCTAAAATTGTGTAAAAAAAAGTCCTAAGTATATTTCATATTTATCATTTACAAGATATGCAGCTATTTACAGGTGAAAACGTTCTTCAGGATGAGAAAGCAGCAACTCTGACCACCCACATGAAGACAACACACCTTCAGGTATATCTTTGCTAAAACTACTCTAGCAGATGCATTCCCATTTCCAATCTCCATTCATTCAGCTTATCTCTACAAGAAGCAACCACTGTGAAGAACCTGACAACTCAATAAGGCTTTCTTTTAGCTTCGTGAACCTTTAGTTAGAATCACATGAAGTAACCTATTTGCATGAAAGATCTTCAGTTATTTGTTACATTAAGAGCGTGAAACTTTGATTTGTGTTTTCTACACCAATGCAGCTAATGGAAGAATTAATTAAAAGCATTTTGGTAGGTCACACACTTGATTACAGCTTCAAAATGAGATTACCCAAATAAATACTACAGTCTACAGCTGTATGGATTCTCATTCAAAGACTTTCCCCCGTGTAGATTCCACTATTAAGGACTTACCATAGGTTACAAATGTTCTTCTTTGTTGCTCAAACATGAAATCATTGATGTGAGCTGGTTCTGCATATCCAGAAAGCATATTTCTAGGTGCAGCCATCTGCTGAGTCCTGAATGGGTTTTCTGGTCCAAACTACAGTAAAAATGATAAAATAAGGTATATCAGAATTACTTATTTCTTACTTACGTGTGTGTACTTTTGGGGAAAAAAAACAAACAAAAACGAACAAAGAACACGAAAAGAATGGTTTGTCTTTCAAAAATGGTAACACAAAGTCATTTCAGCTTTCTGTTTCCCTGTAACTACTGAATAAGCATCTTAGTCTGTTATTTTACACAGTGATCACTAACACAGTTGCTCTGAACAGCTCATTTCATGATTGAACTTTCTAGCCTGTATTACTGGTACAGAAGACAAATCAATATCAACTGTTAGACAAAAAAGACTTCTATTCAGTATGTGATCAGTAGCAAGCACGTTCAGAAGACAAAATCACAGTGTATTGTCCCTTAGAAGTGGGAGATATCAAGTCTTATAAAACTCTTGTAGTTAATATGGAAATTACACTGCCAACACCACTTTCATGCATCTAAAAAGCAACTAGGGACTTGCTGCATTATTCCAGAAGAAACACTTAGGAAACCCTGCCTTGCTTTTCTTTTTGCAAGATGACAAATGCCAAAGGCTTCCTGAACATACCATGGACATCGAGAAGTATTTGAACAGTGATTGCAAACACATACAATACACAGAATAGTATCAGTAAATACCAGTTTATGTATTTCCCAAAAAATGTTTTCTAAACAAAGTACAACTGATATAGAAATTTCAGATTGATGTAGGGCCATCTTAGTATGAATAATTCAAGGAACTGATCAGCTTTTTATCTATCTGGAGTGCCAACCCCCTGATTTCACAACATACAATCTGTACAAAGAAGTTAAATAGTGAAAAATGCATTTACAAAGAAGTTAAATAGTGAAAAATATATAAATGCTTGACAACTGTTTTTATATTTCAGATAGCCTGTCAGTTATAAAATAGAAAGTGGTCTACATTACACCATCCAGTCCAACTTGAGCCTAATATGGTTTTTCACTATACACCTTAGAATAGCTTAAGTTAAAAAAAACACTTAACGCTGATGTGAATAGTTATACTGAAACTGCTTGGATTTTAATTAAAAACAATACATCTACAAGACTTACAATTTATTTTGCTAAGTAGCTTGATGAGTAAATAGGAGAAGATGCAAAAAAAGTAAAAGACCACTTTAAAACTGTTTGTTTTACTTATAATGCTATTTTCCAAGCCTCATTTTTAATGTTTATAGCTCTAATTCTGATCACCACTGTAAGATTATTCTCAGAAGTTTTATGCAGAATATTAAAATTCAAGTATTAAAAGTACCACCTACATACCTGTATATAACTTTTTTTTTTTTCCATTTGCCCAAATTAGATTCTTAAATATAGCAAGCATCTATATGGTTGTGAAGTATGCCTTATTTGACTTCTAGGTGAGATTTACAGAACCTCTGCCCTCTAAGCCAAGTAAGTTTCTGCTCTAAATATCAATGTTGTTTCCTACCTCAGGTGCAAACATGGTATCGTAAGTGGGATTGTACTGAACTTCCTTGACAGCAGGATCGAGGTGGACTCCTGTTTCCACATCTTCCTGAAATAAAACAGACAGATTAAAACACCATTTTTCACATCCAGACTTTTTATATGACATTATATGACCAAATCAACTGGATTCAGGTTGACACTTCTAGAACGATGGAAAGAGAAAAGCACTTTGGCGAAAGAAAGAAAGAAAGAAAGAAAGAAAGAAAGAAAATGCCAAAATAATGCTTTAAAGAAGAAATTCAGTCTAAAAGGCATGTGGTATTTTGCACGTGTATTATTATTAAAAGATTTCATGTACACACTCTAAAAACAGTACCAAGATTAGAAGCAAGCTTTTTTTTTTTGCTCCCCAAGATGTTTGAAAGCCAGCTCTTCTAAAGAAGAGTCAACTAAAACAGTCATCAATTCAATATTAAAGTGTGAAAGCTAAATTTCTACAAAAGGTAGACAGCAGAAGGCAGAAGTCACAAGCAACAGCTTTGAAAGATAGTTGGAAACAGAAGACATCAGAGCAAACATAACAATGAGCTTCAGAGAATCCAATGACCCCTCACCTCCAAGTTTTTACCAAAAGGCATGAATGTAATTCAGCTCCAGTTTTAAAGCACGTTCCCAAGCTTGTCGTGACAAAAATTTAACTTGATAGATGAAGGAACAAGAAAGAGGGGCTGAAAAAAAAGCATAACTTCTCAAACAACTCAAAGGGAAAACCTCAGAAGGGCACATGCAGCCAAAGCGGAAGACAGACAAGACGGGAAAGAAAAACTCCGATGAGGTGGCAGTGCTCCAAAAGAGTTGGTTTCGAGGAGGTCTACAAAGGTTCATTTACTCTGAGCCTAAACTGATGTTCCACAGAGTGGAAGCTCAGTTCCACAAAGCAGAACGTTATTTTGTGGTACTTCTACCAGCATTGCTTCCTGCAGCTTTCTTCTAGAATAAAGACATCTGAAAGGGATTTATAACGCGTCTGTATATTGATAACATTCCTAACAATTATACTGAAAGGTATTCGGCATCAATATTTAATCAGTGCTCGTCTACAACGGGATCCCAAAAGCATCTGCAACTCACAGAAGGAAGAGGAACGGCAGCAGATCAAATTTTAGCAGTATCTTGTTTATCAGAGAATTACCTGGAACAAACTCAGCGTTCCCGTGGATTATAGCACCTTGAATGTGCAAAATGACACGTTCCGTAATCATCACCTGATTGCATTTGGTTAAAATTGCTCCAAAAATGTGTCTTTTTTTTAAAAGCAACCCCATCAATTGTTTTTTGTACTAAGACTAGTGTCTTAGCAGAGTTTTAAGCTCAACTAGAGAGCTTTATACTCCCGGCGTATCAGTTATTTTAGCAGGCAGCCCAGCCGTTGCCCGGCTCTTGCCGGAGCCCTCAGCGCTGCCAATCCTCCGACTGCCCTCCTTTCTCTCCTCACGCCCCCCTTCCGACTCACTGGGCTTGGACGGCAGTGGCTGCTGGTACAGGCACGGCCCTGACCTTCGTACACCACGAACTCGCCCACAAAGAGCACAGCAGGCCTGATCCAGTCATTCAGCAACAAGACAGACACCACCCCATCCCCAGCTAGACAGGGGCACATCAAATCCATTTCCCCACCTCTGTTACCTATGCACTTGCGTTTTCTTGCAGATATCCACAACCTGAGGATGTTTTCCATAGGTAACTTTTTCAAGTTACAACTTACAGCTTGCTCTGCCAGCTAGACTGCACATCTTATCCACCAACCTTATTGCTGAAGAAATAAAAATTAATATTGTTGATAACATGGCAAAATCTATCTGACCCTCAGTGACATTTAAACAGTCACTAGTTCACTTGAAATTAAGGCATAGATTTCTTTTTTTTTTTTCCCTGCTCTTTATATGGAGAAAGGCAGGGAAATCTAATTTTGCGAAATTACCAAGAATTGTTCGGTTCTTCCTCCTCTGTTAACTCCTATTACACACCATTTGGTGACTGAGAAAAGGAACAGGTTGTGCCGCGAAGGCTGACCTGCTGCTGGAGGACTGCAGCAGGTCTGGTTCTCCTCCTCTGCTGGTGGAACGGCGCGGAGCCATTTGAAGCCAGGCGATAGGTTTGCTCCGGGACCACCACGGGCATATTCCTTCTACGCGAAAACCAGCGAGCCTTGAAACGGAAGCATGTGTTCTATTCATCAGAGCTACGCTCTGCAAGACCTCCAGCCTTATTCACGCTTTCCTCCTTTTGAGCACCAAACGACGATCTGCTAATGCGCTGCTGAAGCGCACCGCTTAATTTCAAGCGAAATGAAAGAGCGAAAAGGTATCAGCAGGTCATTTCAGCAGGACTCGTCCTTCTGAGACGGAGGAAGCGAGAAAAGCGAGCACCCAGGTTGCCCGACTACCGCTGCCCCTTATGCCGGCACCAGCCAGCAGACTGTCACCGCAGGCACTCCACGTGCGTCTGCCATCGCTGCCGTGAACAGGGAGGAGATGACAGGAGCAGCAGCCAGGCAGGCTGCGACAGAGATAAGGTAATCTAAGGGACCACGTCCCTGTAGGGTTTTTTCCCCCCCCCTTTGGTCTCACAGGACGTATCTTGATTCATCTAAAAGCTTAAGATGAGCAATTCATCATGCAGCTTATGCCTTAAGTGCGATACAAGCGGCTCTGTGGGATGGAAGACCATCAGTAGCTAGCTGAAAGAGGAAGGAATCTGTGATTTTAACGACGGGCTGAGTATTACTTTAGGTGACTTCCTGCTCAGAAATCATAAAAATGGGGTCAGAAAGTTGTTGATTTAAACAGACACAGTGTTCCTCTGCAGAAAGCCAGTTCAGCTGTAGGACTGGCAGAGGCAGCTTGCGTTTGCCACAGCTTGGAGATGGTACAAATACGGCTTTATGGCACGTTCCAGTGTTATTAAAGGTGCTACAGCCCACATAGCCTGCAAAAGAAGAATTAAGGTTTTAGCAAATAATGTTTTTACTGAATATGGCTTTCTCGAATGACGTAATGCAATGGAGCTGCAAATTTCAGCTCTCCATGTTCGCTCTCTGCTTTCCTCAGCACTGGTAACAAGAGTTCAGCTGCGTACTGTAGCAACATAGGGCAACATATACCAGCTACTGAAAAGGGTCCAAAAGAGAAAAATCAAGAATGATCCAAGGTCTAAGAAAATATGACCCGTGAAGAAAAAAACTGAACAACTTAATTTAGTCTAAAAGAGATTAAGATTATATAATTAAACAGAAACAAGGACTGCAAAGCACTGAAATTGCGCTTTGTTGATCCACTGAGGTTTGGTAAATACAGGATAAATGTGTGTCTGTCCAGAAAAACAGAGGTATCACCCTTGATGCAAGGAAAGAAAAAGAAACAGATGATATTTTATTAGTGAAGCACTTGGGGTATTGTTCTCTCTCTCCCCCTCTCCAATAACGTGATCATCATCTTACTTGCAACATCAGGTTGATATACAGTTCAGATGGTATTTGGTTAGGTATATACAAAATTATTTCATTCTTAACTGCTCTCCTTTTACCTCCTCTCTGCTGTGCTTCATCCTACAGCACTGTATCACATGCTGTCACAGAGGAAGGGCACTCGGGGCTGTACTGTGGCGTACTAGTGTTTCCCAAGGAATCTACCTCGAGGCACAGAGAAGCCAGGCATAGACGAGTGCTTCACTGCAACTCCCCAGAGATCGCAGAAGGTCTGGCTGCTGCCAAGGTGTCCTCCTTCAGCCCTGCCATAAAGTCCCTCTGGCCAGTTAAAAGTCAGCAGAGGTAAGAGCACAGGAAACAAAAGGGATTTTAGACTATTAATACAGTAAACCAGATTAGCTTTCCTTTTTACGGATTCTTCACATGCACCACAGTCCTCTTCTTCTTCAGAAAAACCCTACCTGAATGTCATAAAACAAAAACATTACAATTTATGAAAAGCACTTGATTTGCAGAATGTAAGATAGCTCATTAAAAATAGATTTTTTTTTTTTTCTGGAAAAAGCCTGCTGGAAGTTTTCTTTGATATCTTTGAAAGACGAGACAAAAACATCCTTGACTTAGACACAGGTCAAATCCCTGAAACACACATTAAAGAAAAATCCTAAACAAAAGCAACAAGCTACAGTATGGATGCAGCTAATTTTGTTCCTTCATAAGAGGATAATAATGTTGCCTACGTTAGTGCAACTCTCAATCCTTTTAATCCACAATATTTTTTAAATTTCAGCCAAACTCTGTAACACCCATTGTGCTAGCATGTGGCTGCCTTCAAGTTTAATGAGAGTTGTTGATACATTTAGAAACAGAATCTGACACTTGAAATTTCAACTGTTTGTCCAAACGTGAGGTTTAATGGCACAAAGCAAAGGTCATAGTTTTTTAGTTTCACATCATGCAAGCAAGAAGTTACAAGATATCTGTATGTTTTTGTTTTTTTCATGGACATTTTAGATAATAAACTTACAATGTTCCCTTCTCCCCAAGTAAATTCATTGCTAATTAGCCAAATAGCTAAAACATACAGCTGGCTTTGCATAAGATTTAATTAGTTTTAATTATCCATTAAAAAAACGCAGTAAATTAAGACCGCATCCCACGAGCTGTGAAGGCTTCAGCAGTTTGTCACTTACCCATTCTTGCATAAATCGCTTGGGCTGTCAAATAACAATATTCTCCTATTCTATAGATTTTTCAGATTTATTACCAAGAAATGAGTGGCATTTACCATGAGGCACCAGCAGTAACATTTGGTCCTTACTAGCTTTTAGTCATTCTACCCATTCATGTACTCTAACAGTAAATGTCCATCCCACTGACTTCAAAAGGTGGCAGGGCGCTGGCACAGGCTGCCCAGAGAGGCTGTGGATGCCCCATCCCTGGAGGTGCTCAAGGCCAGGTTGGCTGAGGCTTTGGTCTGGTGGGAGGTGTCCCTGCCCATGGCAGGGGGGTTGAAATTAGGTGACCTTTAAAGTCCCTTCCAACCCAAACCATTCTGTGATTCTATGAAAAAAATAAAAATAAACTGACAAGAAAAGTATATGTTTAATGGTTTCGTTGAACTAGGCTAAAAATCCATCATCTTGCATGATGACAAGTTCTAAACATCTACAGAAGATATTTTGTGTCAACAGAAAGCAGAAAAGAAATCAAATTAAAAAGAAGCCAAGACATTCTTAACAAGTCATCCCAGAAGTCACCAATGTTCATTATTGCTTCCTAATGGTCTCACAATGACTTTGTACCTTTCCTCTCCACAGATGAGCAAGAATTAGATTTTAAAGAACATTAAGGAATGTGACTGAAGTCTATTTTTATTCCCTGAAGTAATATTTTTCTGGACACCTACACACTGCCAAAGGTAAACTAGTTCCAACAGAAAAAAAATAGACCTGAGACTTCCAACCCCTTCCCACATTAAATACACAATTTCCAGTTCCTGTACTAGCCCAGTCCAGTTGATTATCCTGTCCTCAAAAACAGTGAATGAGACACTGTAGATGAATAAGGGACCATCTGCTCCCATCCAAGTCTCACCCTGAACAGACAAAGAATAAATACTCTCTCCCAAAGCAACAGTTGTAGCTGCAACACGTCATGCGAATCTGGTTTCTTCACAGTATGTTCCATTTCCTAAATTTCCTTCGGCATTTTTAATTCACTAAGTTTAATTCACAGGTTTGTGAGCAACCTTAAGGTTGATTTTTTTGTATCAGTAGAAGCTGTATGAAAAAATTATAATTGCTTTTGGCAAAGTCTAGCAAAACATAACTTAGAGAGAAAACTAAAATAAGGGATTTAGAGTGAAAAAAGGGAACTGCTATAGGTCTTGAATTGTAAGCTGAACTCTACATTCAAATCAAAGCCAGTGTTACTAAGACACTGAACTAACATTCATAACACACTGGTGGTAAACACCAAGGAAATGAGCCTCTGTATTTGACTGTTTCACATTACATTCTTAATTTACCTAATTCACTATCCATAGAAAAAACAACACAGACACCTTTCTTAGCCAGTTTCTGGATGCCTAACCCATACCAAATGGGTTCAATCACCAAGTGGCCATCACCAAGATCACCAAGTGGCCATCAGTTAAACATATTCTGTGTTTTCCCTCACCGTGTTAACTGTAACGTTTTAAAGAAGCCCAGTTCACAGAACTGATTGCTTTAAAAACAGAAGAGACGAAGAGCCTGCTCAGTCCAACATTACAGATGGATGGATGCCATGCTGGGGACGAGGTCTCCGTGGCTGATTCTCTCCTAGTGCCTCAAGTTCACAATGCTGACACAAAGCAGACAGAGGTTCACAGCTCACCAGAGCCACCATAATTGTCTGGGAGCTCCCCATCCTATGGGGAGATGCTCTTACAGAGCAGAAAGCCTTTTGACCTTACTTCAGGTGGGCTCTTTCTCCTTAAAGGAGGCATTGCAAGAAGGCTGTGCCTACTTCTGATCCAAACTGCCTTAAATCTCACCATGAAGCTGCGTAAAGCGAAACACATCCATAAGAAAAAGAAACACCAAAAAATGTGCCCAGATGGTGCCTGCTTCGCCAGCGCAGTCGCCATGGAGTCAGAAGGCAGAGCTTGGCTTTGTGAAGATCTGCCTCTGCCGTGAGCAGAGCAACCTGCCGTGTCTCAGACACGAAATGAGAACAGGGCCTGCCTCCGTGCAGAAAACGCAACTGCCAGCGGGAAGCTGACCCGAGCTGAACTCATGTCAACAGGCCAATGAACTAACACAGGCCTTTGCAGAAGTCACAGGACCTGACTCTTCCCTGAAGAAGGGCCTCTCGTGCCGCATTTGGCTGAGCAGAAGTGCTGAGCTCGGGTCCTGTCGCTGTCCCCAGAGAGCAGAGCTCAGTGCCTGCCCCTCCGCTCCCCTCGTGAGGGAGCTGCAGCCGCCATGAGGCCTCCCCTCGGCCTGCTCTGCTCGGGGCTGAACAAACCAAGGGACCTCAGCTGCTCCTCATACATCTCGCCCTCCAGGTCCTTCACCATCTTCATAGCCCTCCTTTGGACGCTATCTAATTGTTCTGTGTCCTTCTTATACTGTGGTGCCCAACTTAAAAAAAAAAAAAAAACACACCCCAAAACGTTGTGGGTGAATGAGCTAAGAATTATGCCCTGCTAATAAAGAGAGCGAGGAACCTACCCCTCTTTAAAGTACATTCAAATCTAAAGTCTGTGCACGTTAAGATAAAACTCTTCATCAGCAACAGATACAACGCTTATAATCGGTGAGCAGAACACCAAATATATAAAACTTACATTCTCAATTTCCAGAAATGCACTTGTGTGTGGCTGTCGTTCATATTACATGATCAACCCACCTAGCCTCCCCTCTTACCACCATCTTTTCTTACGCATTTCTGGTCCCTTGTGTATGACACATCCCTGCACTTAGGAGTACTCGATCCTCATTCGTGTCAAAACAGCACTTGCACAAGCGATACTAATGAACTGTAACTCTGCTTTTCTCCTCACTCAACTCCTTGTTTTTTCTAAATTCATACTTACAGAATGATTGTGATTTGAACATCATTTCTTTTACATTTGTTCAGGAAGGGCTTTCTAATCATAAAAAATTAGAGTGAAATCATGAGGGGGTGACTGGCAAGCTTTCCCTGCTGGTTGGTGGGCTGCTATCATTTACAGACACAGAAGGTGTTGAAAGCATGGTGTCTGTGAGACTGATACTTTTATGTTTTGGTTAGCAGAATGCTTGTGGCAGAGACAGTCCTGGATGAGCTGGTGGATACCCCCTTCAGGGCATAGTTTGGGGAACAGCTTTGAATGGCACGTGCTACTGACACCTCACTCCTTCCTCCAGCTGCTGGGTCCCAGTCTGGCACTGGGCGTTTCACAGCGCTGGCACAGCACTCGTGCAGCTCAGAGGAGCTGATCCAAGGAAAACAACTCCAGCAGTATTTTGGTTTTCAATCCAGATCAGATGTCACCCACAAAGGAACTGCACAAGCGTTCGTGCTGGTGTGGCAAAGGGAAGACCTGTTCCCACAGCCTCGGAGGGACAAAGAGCACAGCCAGTGCTATTTACCATTTACTATAATTCATGTTCAAAAGATATTAAAGGTGTTAATTAGCATTTATTTCAAAGCCTGCACAAGGCAGTCCGCCAGGTGCTGCAAGTCAAGAAGTGGGATATTTGCAGACTTCAAGGAGTGCGGTGGGGCTTATGTAGTGTGAGCACACGACGTAACGTGCACGGGCATATATGATTAATAATGACAGCACATGAATTAGGTAATGACAACGCAGGGGGAGATTCCCTGCTCCCTATTTGCGAGAACGCAGCGACCCCGAGCCCTCACAGCGGCACGGAGCGGGCACAGAGCAGCGGGCGCCCGGCGCCGCTTCTCCTCAGCGCCCCGAGCCCCCCAGGGGCCGCGGTGGGCGCCCCGAGCCGAGTAGAGCCGAACGGGGCCGAGCCGAGCCGAGTAGAGCCGAACGGACCCGAACGTGGCCGAGCCCAGCCGAACAGCCCCGAACAGACCCGAGCGGAGCCGAACGGACCCGAGCGGAGCCGAATCAACCGCTCCCCCCCTCCCCCCGGGGTCCCGGCTCCCCCGTACCTTCACGGCCACTTCCGGGGCCGAGTCGACGGGCAGCGCCGGGGGCGCGGCGGGCGGCGGGCGGAGGTGCAGCACGGCGTCGCGGCTGGCCAGCACGGCGGCGGGCCGGGGGCCGGCCCCGGGCTCGGACTCACCCTCCGAGTCGGGCTCCGAGTCGGAGCCGCCGTAGGAGGCGAGCGCGGCGATAGCCGCCGACATCTTGGCGCGGGGAGCGACGGGACGGGCAGGTCCTGGCAGCCCCAGGGCTCTCGCCGTGGGGATCTGCCCACGGGGTGAGCGGGGCGGGGCCGCGCGGCTCGAGGTGGCTGATTAAAACCCTAAATGCGTTTTAAGGAATAAATCGCGGAGTCTTGTGGGTTCTGAAGGCGTTCGAGGTGGGCTTCGCCTCTCTCTGTTGTTGGTGGCGTCTAACCTTCCAGGACCGCCGCGCGGGACTACAAGCCCCAGCATGCAATGCGGCGCCCCTTCCTTTCGATTGGCCGCCAGCGAGCCGGCTTTGTTACGTCACAATGGCGAGCCCCGCCTTTCTGTCTCTGGTGGGAGGAGAGGAGAGAGAGGGGGCCGGACCGTACCACCTGTCCCCCGCGGGGGGGGGGGGGGGGGGAGCGGAGAGGAGCGGGGGTGTCCGCGCGAACAGCACCGCCCCCCGCCGCCGGCCCCTCCCCCCCCCCGCCCTCCCGCACACGGTGCCCGCGCCCATTGTGCAGCCTCCGCGCCCCCGCCCCTCGGCGTGCGCCCGGGCTCCGCGCGCGCGGAATGGCGGCGGCGGCCGTTTGAAGGCAACGGCTGCGGGAGGGGCGCGAGCCGGTAAGTGCCGTTAGTGGGGGGGCGGGCGGGCGCTGAGGGGATGGGGGGGGGGGGCGACGCCTCGCCTTTGTGTGAGGGCTTCGGGGCCGGGGCGCCCGCAGCCAGCCTTTGTGCCGCCCGGGGCAGCCGGGGGGTGGCTGTGGGGTGGGTGGGGGGCGGCTTTGTTGTGCTCCAGCCGGCGGGGAGCGCCTCAGCCGCGTCGGGGGGTCGCGGGCAGGCGGCCGGGGGGCTGCCCGCGGTGAGATCCTGTCAGCCACGGGGCTGGGTGCGGGGGTCCGTGCCCCGCAGAACCGGCCCCCGGTTGCACGAGCCGCCGCGCTGGTGCCGTGAGGAGGCAGGTGGCGGCTCGCCGGGGAAAGTTTCCGTTCGCTTAAATCGCAGGGAAGGTGGATTTTTAGCGAGCGCTCAGGTACCATCCCTGCGTGTGAAACCCCGACCTGTCTCCGCTTTAATTCCAGGGAAAATAGTGTAGAAGGATAACACGCATGGCCCCTCCGAAATCGAGTTTTGTCGAAGCAAGCGGTAATTCCTCCTCTTCTATTCCTACGATAACATGTTTGTGCTTGGCGGCTCGCGACCGGGCATCTGCGGGTTCGGGGAGGGCTCGATCAGCACCAAACAAGCCGAGAGCGGCACATACAGCTTGTTAAAAAGGGTCCTCTCGCTGAGTACTGAACGCTGCCTTCTAGAAGCGTTGTGCTGTACGTTGGGTGAGGGTGCTGCCGGCTCAGAACGACGCCAGCCTGCAACAGTGGGTGGGAGATGGATGAATCGGGATACCTGCCTTCTCTTTCACTCCAGGTTTCCCCCTCCTGTTTCTCCTTGCGGTCGCTTTGCCTCTTTTCCTTCAGTTTCTGCCAAAGGAAGATGAAAACGTCCTGCTTTCTGCAGCGTTCCCGCATGTAAGAGGGGCTGTTTGGCACTGGTTTGTTTCTACCCGTGGTGGTGAATGTACCAAGTGCTACCAAGTCTTCCTTCTTTGCCTAGGTGAAAGAGCAATAAGTATTTAAAAATATTTCCTTGAGAAATAGAAAAACATCTTACCTTTTTTTTAAAAAAAAAAAAATCTGACAGATGAGTGTAAGCCCTAATGGATTTTTCCCCCCTCTGTTTGAAACATTTATAGGCTCGTGCTTTTGTGAATCATCCAACATCTAATAAGGTCTTACTGCATGCTGCAGCCTTTCCTTCAGTCAGAACGCTCGTAGCATCTCAATTTCACAAACTTAAAGTTTTCTTAGGCAATCGTCTTTGAGACCTCTACCCTTCTGTCAAACTTGATAGAATTCAGCCAGCCGGTTTCCAGGCTGTATGGAACACATGGGAGCCCCTAGCCCTCACCAACGCTTTCTGCATGTGACTTATTTCCTTAAAAAAGCTGGGGTAAAGTATATTACATCTTAACTCAATGTGTCACAATTTTTCCTTCACACCAATCCTTTCTTCCCTATAGTAGATAACAAAATGTGTTTCTCAACGTTTTTAATATGTTTTGTCCTACTTTCTTTTCCCTTTACTTGCTTTTTCATAGCTCCTTTTCCATGATGGATGTGTTTTATCTCATACCCTGTGTTTTCTGCTGGCTTTTCTTCCCCACAGAAGATGCTGCATATAATCCTGCTTGTGCTATTTTTTTCTATATTTTTTTTAACACTCTTAAAATGCTGTCAGCCCACTTACATATACGCTTGCTTCTCATCCACCGAGATGTAGGTCTGCAGTTTGGGGAAAAAAAGCCAATGACATGCCAGATACTAATCAGACAGAGGATTGAACTGAAGTATGAGGCTCCGTTGTCCAAGAGAAATACAGTTTGAATGAAAACAATGTTTTTTTTCCTCTGTTCCTCTGATTTTGGCTGCTGAGAAGAGCCATGATGGAAGTCTTATCAGGTTCCTATTCCTGCCTTCTTACTGGGGCTTTTTGTAACCTCCTGCTGGCATGTCTGAGGTATCTTAATGTACTTCATTTAATTCTACCACTAGGAAAGCAAAGCGCCCTTTATAAGTCATGCTCTGCTTTTTCTGCCACCTTGGAGCCTCCGACTGCTGCAAGGGTGACAATACCTCCGTTCCCGTTTTTGTTTTTTTGGACTGTGGCCCGGATTCTCAAAGATACCAAGGCGCCAGATTGCAATAGGAGTTCTGTGTTCCAGTACATCTGTGAATCAGTCTCTTAAGTTTTTGGGGAAGGATCTCGAGGTCGTCTGACACAGATTACAGGCTATAAATTTCATGTTTACAAGACTTGGTTTCAAAGAAAAAAAAAGATGCAGGATAGGACTGGAAAACAGAGCAGCTTAGACTGTCATACTTATTTCAAATGACTTTGCAAACAAAAAATTTCCTTGCAGAGCCTCCTCCATAGAGGTTGGAAGCGTGCTGTGTAGTGCTTACACAGCGCTGTGTCCTGCATCTTATAACACAGGCTGAACAAAGAATGTCTCCGAGAGGCAGCAAGACGTTAATTGTAGGCTTCCAGGAAAATAAACTAATCAGAACCATTAGAAATTCTCATATCTTTAGTATTGGATTTCTTAATCTGTTGAAATGTATTTTTTTAATCAGTTACAACACAGAAAATGTCATCAAAAGTGTATACGCTTCTAAAAATATTTCTATTAATTTAGGTGCTTGGGGGTGGAAGCTCAATTAAATCCTAGCTTAGTTAAGCTCGGATGTTGTGTGTTTAAGGTAATTTATTATACCAGAGACCTACAGAATAACAAAGATAGTTACATTTTAACTAAATACTTAATAAAGTATTTATCAGAAATGATGGATACTTTTCAATGAGTTTCTATCTGGCCATTGATTGACTTTTTAATTAGATGCTATGGTTGCGCCATGAATTTTAGTCTTCAGACAGCAGGCTCCAAGCAGAAGTAGGTTATTAGGAATGCCAAAACTATCTGACACTTAAAACCTATTAGAAAACAGAAACCAGTTCTAAATCCAGGTGGATTTTCTTGGCATCTGATAAAAGGCATTAAATTCTGTTGATGCACTTATAGCTAGGACATTTTTACTGTTTCCTCCCCCGTTTTTTTTTTTGGTAAGCTGTGTGGTAAGCTGCATTTATTTACTGGGAATACTAATAAAGTCTCTGTTCTCTCTCTGGCTCTTGTTCTCACAAATTTGGAGAACCTCAACGTGCTTGGTTGGTAGAACCAAATCAATAGATGGCAGAAATCAGTCAGTAGATTTCGAAGCTACCAAAGGGCAGCTTCCAAGAAACATTCTGCAAGTGATCTCTTAAATCTGCAAATTGTTGGGAGCTCTGAAAGAGAAGAATCATTGCACAAGTGATTCTTATCCCTTACAGCTGCACATACCTGTAGATGGGTGGGCAGCAAGGACCGGCGGCAGGCTCAGCAGTACTAACTGGTATTGCTAACGTAGTCACAGCTGCTGCTGCAGAGACACGTGTGCCTCACTGACCTACTAGGGGTTTTGTTTGGCGTAATGGCATAGCAGATGCTGTTCTAGTTTAGTTTTATTGTTCTTGCATACGTATTATGATTTTTAAAGGTGTATGTCAAGGTTCCTCATGCCTGGCTATCAAATGAAGGTGAGAGGTGAAATATTGTCAGGAGTCACAGTCTCTGAAATGAAATAACAGAAATAAATGTTAACTTCTAGGAGGCTTCAGGTTGTGTCTTAAATCAGGAACTGTTTAGTATTTGCTGTTGGTCATCTGTAGAAGTTGAATTATAAAGTAGCAATATATGCTGAGGGTTTAAAATTGTTTAATCATATCCAGAAATTGTGGAAAGGTCATTGGAGAAGTCTCAGTAAGCTGGGTGAAAGGACAGCATGCTAACAGGTAAGACAATGTTGGTATGTGCAAAACTGTTCTGGAGGCAGAAACCATTCATGTTAACAGTATTAATGTAAGAAGAAAATTTGGAGGTCATTGCAGATTGCCGAGGTATCCGAGTCCCCAGTTTATAGCTGCAATCAGAAGCAGGGAAAAAGCATTGAGAAGGAAGTGTCATTCTATACAAATTCCGTAATTCATTTCTGCTATTCAAAGTGTGTTATTAACCATCAATTGGTTTTGAGAAAAAATAAAATCCCACGATTGTGGAGTTTGATGTGAAGGATATGGCAGAATTTTTCAAGGGATCGAAAAGATTGGAATTATTTATCTCAGGAGATGAAGAGCAGATGTAACAAGTGAGGGGTGGAAAGCTATAAAATAGATATGAATTTATGCTGTCCAACAGCTGATGCGAAAGAAAGAAAAAAGCTGCATTCAGAAAATGACAATTTATTGAATTCATACCTTTTTACAAGGAGAGGGGAACTGATATTTTCCCTGCTTCCACTCAATGTACAAGCATTTGTCTCTGTATAGGTATCTATCTGTCACCCGATGTTAGACTAATGCTCTTGAATACACAGAAGCAGCTTAACATCCTTGCTTTATTTGCTTCAAACCAATAATTTGAACTTTGCTTTTTCCCATCAGAGATGACTGCTCAAATAAATGCATATTCATTGGAGGAAGGTATTCTCAGTCTTCTGTATCTGAAATGAATTTTGTCATTTCTGGGCTTTGGAGCCATTGTCTGACTGATGTAATGAAATGTTTTACGCAAAATGAAACAGCTCAAATCAGTGGGATAATGAGAGAAATCCTTAAATCCATACATTGACTGTGGAACTGACTTGTTGCACGGGGATGGCCAGTTTGAACACAAACCACGGATGAAAACTGGTGTTTGAAGGGAAACTCTCTTAGGTCAATCCAGCAAGCTCAAAGAACATCGAAAGCATACGGCAGAGGAGCACAAAGGCCCCTTTGTGAGGGTATTCTTTCATGTTAACTCTCTTATTTAGGGTCAGCACTGCAAAATAGGTGGACAGGTTATTGAAAACGGGAAGAGTGATTGATGTTGAGGTACTTTTACTGGTAGTGCTCATGCTAACCGATGCATTACAGCAGCTTGTCTAGCAGCACCAAGTTGCAACCTCCAAAGTGATGCCTATGGACTAGCCAAAATCAGGGTTGTCAACAATATTTCTGCAGTGTGATACTGTTCGTGTTGTGAGTGTCCGTAATCTTTTTCATTCGTGCCCTTTCATGATGGTGACGTGGGTTCAGCCAGGTTGCTGCCAGATCAGCTGTGCCAGACATGCGGTGTTGCTACCGTAGAGCCACTGCTGGTAGCACAGAACGGTTTTCTGCAAGAGATTCTCATTTCGTAAGACAGAACAGCACCCTCTGCAGTCATTCCGGCATAGACCTTCGAGAAATTCCAAGCACTTTTTAGGAAAATGACAAGTAATTTATAATTTGATAATATGTGTGAACTTAAGATACGTAGTTCAAGCAGCTTTCGTAAAAATGGCATGCAGACTCAGCTGTTCAGTAAAAAGGAAATGCTTAACTTGTTAAATCTTGTTCAGCCACTAGCCGTTGAGTATGTGTGCAGAAATGCTTAGAGAGGTCTTTTATGCTCAGCTGGTTCTGACTTTCTGTTGATATCAAAGGAGAAGGCTGCGACTAACAATAAAAATTAACAAAAATACAAGCTGAGTTTGCCCTGAGTTTGATCCTGCTTTGAAGGGAAGTGGGATGGGGGGTGGTGAAGGGTAGACCGGAGGATCTCCAGGAGTCCCTTTGACCCCCAAAGTTCCGTGATTACATGATCTTCATAGCAGGAGAAAAAATATCAGGAAAGTAATTCAGGAGAAGTAAGAGGTAGCCCAGACTGCCATACAGGTGGCAATGAATGACCCTGGTGTTGCAGCCTGAGCTGAATTTGCTCTTGTGAAAATACATCAAAAATGATACTGCAAGTATTAGGTATAGTAGGCTTGTGGACTAGACTGCAGCAGCAGAATGACATTATCTACAGAATTAGCTGATGTTATTCCTTAGTCTTGTATATTCAGGACTGTCTGTTGCTCTCTGGAAACTTCGGATGTGGCTACCCAGTTGAAACAATACTGTCTACGTCTCCAGTCAAGGCAATGGAAGGTGTTGTGTGGTTGTAGCTAGCCTGAGCGGTCCATTTAAAGCAATAATAAATCTGAGTTTTAAGGGAGTTAACAGTTTTCTTTTTCCGTGGGAATGAACTTCCAGGAAATCTACCTTCAGCAAGTTTCATAATAGGGGAAGAGGTTCTGTGCAGTTCAGTCCCAAAAGTGTGTACATTCTGCTGGCTAGGATGTTTCCAGTAACAGAAGTCAGACACAGGAGATTATCTGTGCCTAGCCTGTCTAGCTGTATTTTTATCCTTTCTACTTCTCACTATTAAACAGGTTTTATTTCTTTGTCTAGGAAGGGAGAAAAAGGTTTATTAGCAAAGAGAGAGATTTCTGCTCTTTTTTTCTTGTTGGAGGACAACTGGAGCTCTGTTCCATAACTGGGGCTACTTTGCAGATAAAAACATCTTTTAATTCCAGGATGATGAATGTACGTGTCTTTAAGCTCTGGACGGGTTTGGGTTCCTTCTGTACAGTTATCTGTGCAATCTACTTGAAAGTCAGGAGTGGGGCTTCACTACATAACTCTTTATGAGTGCTGGCAGTATTTATGAAAAATGATAGTGGCAATGTTAGGTTGAAGAAGAAAAGGAGGTCTTATTACTCCTTACCCGATGCCTTATATACCAAACTCTCTATTGCAATTGAGATAAATGTTCTTAACATCTACTTTATTTGATAGATGCTTGAAGCACTAATATTTTACAGGTGGTTTTCTGGTGAGCTTTAGGGTTCCTCACAACTTTATGCTTATTCACTAGAGATCTGATCAATTACCAGAATATTATTCTGTTGAAACTTGTGGACCACCTTTTTTAGTGTCTGTTGAGTTGTTTAATATTGCATAGCATGTTGTACTTGGAACAGCTCTCTTGTGGTGGATCAGCGTGGTCCAATGATGGGACATCTTGATGAATGTATGTACTTTTGTAGAGCCGAAATTTTTCTTAATGCCAAACTTGACAGCAATTGAACTCACTCTCTTACTAGGAAATAAGCAACTTAATAATTAGCATCGTCCTAAAGTGATATTTAATAAGAGGCTTCATGTGGAGTAATCCCTCGATAGAGAAAACCCTTTTTGCTTTGAATACTTTCAGACTCTTGCCCTGTCACATTAAATAGTCCCTTAATCTTATCTTCCCACTGTTTATGGGAATGCATTGAAAAGCTAAGCCGTTTGGGTACAGACGTGATCTAAACGGGTCATCTTCTATATCTGAGCGTTTTCGGAAATGCAAGCTCTTTCCTAGCTCAGTGCTTGCCATATGGGGCACTGGTTACCAAAGCTGATTTTTGAGCATGAATGTAGCACCCAGTCCTTTTTATGTGGCAGGAAGGAAGTGTTTCAGTTTTTGAGAAGCCCAAACCATATGCTTGTTGTAGGTGTTCCAGTCCATTCATGGTTATAGTGAGCTCCTTTACTCATAGTTAGTCATTTTTCCTTTGAAACCTTCTGTATCGTTAGAGAAAGAATATCTTATAAAAAAAGTTTAACTTTCTTAAGCAAGTGGATAAGGACATGATTTTAAAGTAGAAGCAACTAGAAAAGAAAACCAGGAAAGCTCTGATGCAGTCTAAAAGCGTATTCGATGTTCATATACAGTTCTGGCTGCTGGTTACTTTTTATTCTGAAGCATCTTAGCTAGAGAGAACTAAGCTCTGCTTGACACAGGCTTCTAGGAGGCTGAGAAAGATCTTGGACAGATTCTTCTCTACCCCCTTTTATCCCTCCTTTTTCAGGAATTCATAAGCTCACAGTGTACCGCTTTCAAAACATGCACTGCAAGAGTTTTTAATCTTGGTTTCACTCCTTCCTCAAAAGTCTGACTTGTAACATTATGCTTTTCCTATGCTTTTTTTTCTGACTTGCAACTTGCCCATACACCATTTTTACAGGATAGCATTTATATTAATTTTCAAGACATTAATGGCTGTTTAAATCCCAAGACACGTCTCTTTGCCTTATTTTTAGCGTACTCAGCTAGCTCTAAGCTTGAGTTGCAGACGAATTGATAGATGGTTTTGATTTTATGTCGAAACATGAGGAACCCTTTGGACATTGTTGAAAGGACCCTGGAGAAGCCTGATTCACCTGTACTTGGGAACAGTACTTTAATTCAAAAGCAACACTTTAGAAAAATATATTGTGTCAGGACCTTATTTCTATAAGACTGTTGTAATGTTGAAATACCTGGAGTCTTACAGAATGAAATGCATGTCCAGCACACAGTTAAACCCCTTAAAGAGTTCAGATGTTCTGGGGTGCAGAAAACACGTAATAGCACGTCTGAGTAAGATAATAATCATGTTGTTCATCAGAAGTTTTTTTAATTATTATTTAGCTTTTTTTTTTTTCAACTTAATGAAAATTCAAAACTGCTACATGGTGTGGTCCTGCTGTAGTGAACGTGTTAATTTTTGTTAGAATTATGCAAACTTTTGAGATAAGATTTAACATGACATGCAGATCTATTTAAAAAGTATAACACTAACTTAATTTCTAGATTTAATTGGACAAAAGAATGCTAATTACTGATATGTAATCAAGTTCCTTTTGTTACAAATGCTGTGGTTTTTTATGTAGGTGTAATTACAATCTAGTGCTTCAGTTCCCTTGTTATCCAATGTTAGTGACAGTTTGTTAGTAAAAAATGAAGTTTGGGGTAGTTCTTGCATATTTAGAAAGGGAAAGTATTGGTAATACTGGTTTTGATTTGTACAGCTGTTAGGATTTTTTAAAATGTATTCTGTAATTAATGGATAATGTAGAGGAGAAATTTGTCTATTAAACGTAGCTAGCTCCCGTATGAATTGGGCAGATGGGCAAATGTTTGACTCTGGTCTAAGGCCGCTACTAGCTGAAACTTAATATTTTCGGTGGACATGTTTGTGTATTATAAAGACCATCATCAGAACTAATGGTAATTACTGCCACAGAGAAACAAGAAGTAAATGGATCTAGATGCATACTCGCTTCTTATATGATGTTGTTTAGGCTGTCTATAAAACAACAGTGTGTTCTAAGCTTCCTATTTCAAAAGCACAAAATTGAGTCATACTCTTGCTAGGTCTTGAGTGTCATTTTTTCTTGAAACTGCATTTATTTTTAGCATACCAAGCTTATTACGGAAGTGTATTTTGAAGGATATCAGCATTAAAACCTATTTAGAAAAGAATGGGCTTTTAACAATTCTCCCTCTACATAAACTATTATTTCTTCTTCAATTTCCGTCTGTCAGTTACATGGTGAGCCATCTTTGTTAACGAAATCAGATCGTGATACAGGACTCCTGCTTAATAATTTTGGTATGCTGCTTCTGGACAAAAGAATGCCACTTCCAGGCTTCCTTAAAGATTCAAAAGCTAGTGCCCCAAAATCTCAGGAGACTTGTATGTTAATCTGTTTCCTCTGGGGAGATGAATCTACTTTATCTTGTCTCTATAACTTGCCAGTGTATTCATCTAGGGATATGTGTTAGAGGTAATAATGTTTCTATGGCATAGATGCATGTTCTTTGGCACATAAATCCTGTTTGTGGTATGTAGCCTGGAGAGTTGAGTTACATAATTTGGTTATCTTGTGGTTAAGAAGGGAAATGATCTGGCCCTGTCACCATCTCTGATGTGGCAATGAACAGCTAATCATATATGTCTGGTACGTGTTACGTGGAAAAACCATTCATGGTAAGCTGGGAGAAATTCATGTACTGAATCCTTAGTACAACCGGCAATAATTGGGTGATGCTTTACTTGTCAGTAAATAGCTAGGAAGTTTCCCTTACTGACTATGAAAATGTAAAGCTGAGTAAGTTTAGAATTTATTCTTTCATTTAGTAGCTATAAGTTACCAAACGTGAATAGAAAACAATTGTTTTTCTGTCCTGTTTAATACTAGGTGTGTTTCAGTCCCTCTGCTGCAGCTTGGGTTTTGTCAGGGAGTTGCGGAGTGAAATTAATGCCTGTCCCCTTGGCCGAGGCTTTTAGGTACTTGCTCCTCTCTTCTGTGTAACGTGCATGAAAATGAGGGGAGATGGCAAGTGGTTTGGTGGTGTTTTAGTGCTAATCGAGATAACGAGGTTTTCAGTATATGAGACCGTGGGGAAGAAAACTTCAGGGACCTTGTTTTCCAAGAAGAAAGTGATGGATTGCTAGTCTATAGTCGGGGAACTGTACCCAAGTGTGACTGGCAGTGTACCTTACTGGTTTAAAAAGGTGCCAACTGCTTGCTGCTTTAGATTCTGGCTAAAAATTGTCAGGTAAATCATTGGTCCTTGGTATTCTGTCCTGTTTAGCACCTACCTACTTCTTTCTTCTAACTAATAAAATGGAAATAAGTGTCAAACATCGTGAGAATGTAAATTTCTTCTGTATCTAGTTTTTGAGGATGTTGCCTGTGTTCTGAGTGTGTCTTTTTTTTATTATTTTTTTTTTAGTAACAGGGAGTTTTAGACAGTTATTGAATGAAATACAGAAAGGCTCTCTGGAGGGTGTATTGTGCGTCCCAACCATTGAGTCATACGGTAATGCTTGGTCTTTTTCTGCTCTTGTGAATCATGAAATATTTCATGGTTAGTGGAATAACTGCAAATGGAAGGTGAATAGTATTCCAATTTGTGTTTGCATATAGTATATTAATTCATATTAACCCCTATACCTCTCCCCAGATGTAGGAGGTATGCTTTTGAGCTACCAGAAAGCCAAGGAAGAGGGTTCTGCTTTGAAGGAGACAGACTTTATATCAAAGATGGGTAACCCTATCTCCTGGGCACATTTTCTAGGAGAAAATAAGGACATTTCCTTCATTTGTTGAAGGAATGAACGTTTAGTTGTGAACACGGTTGTGTTCATCTTTAGCGGATAAGTAAACTTGCCTATAGTTTGAATCTGAGTGATGAAATCTACAAAGGGGGTGGAATATAAGATTCACCTGTCTTTATTGGCATCCCTAGATTTTAGATTACATGCTCTCCACGTTATACTCTATGTGGAGAGTCCGGAAGGCTGAACGAGGATTCTTCCCTGAAAGGCAGTCCGTGCTGCTGTGTGCACAGGATGGGGCTGAGCCTACTCAGTTCAGTCTGTCTCCAGCTGCCCAGGTAGATACAACCCAAATGTTCCGTTAGATCCAGGCTTTAACAGTGTGGTATCTAATGCAAAGTTGGTTGGTATCTTTTTTGTGTGTGTGAGAATAAAGCTGCCTATGCAATACAGAAAAATTCTCTGTCAAATGAAAGGTGACACAGTTATATCTGTGTAAATGGAGTCATAGCGTGTCTTAGTGCATTTCTTAGCAGAGCAAAGTACTTTTGCTATCTGAAAATAGACACCGATATTTTTTCCCTCTCACAACATTTCTGTACTGAGCGAAGCAAAGTTGTTAGATGCATTTTGGGTAATTTGAGTTTGTTTTACAGTATATTAGTAATCTTGAATGCTGTTTAGGGACAAACAATAAAAATGAAGTTGAACAGTGACTGTAGTATCATGGCTTGGTAGGGAAATAAAAACTGTTAGAATGGAGAACCATGTTTCATGTGTGATTAAAAACTTCTCATTTCACCCAAACTCTAGTCTGGGAAAGACAATGTTAGTTCTTGGATGTGCGAGGCTTCAAGTTGCACCGTTTTCTTTTCGGTCTGTTAAATACAGCACCTCCATAAGTGCTGATTTGCTCTCAGCTTTTTTTTTATTGCAGTGGAGCATGAATTTATGAAGGTGGTTTGTTTCTGTAGGCAACAGAAAAACTTTGAGCAGAAAATTCAACGCCTCTCAGTGCTGTTCCATCTTTTTCAGTGCCTTGATGTCCATAATCTTTTCTCCCTGAATCTGGTTGTGTGCTGCAAACCTCCGTTGCTGTAAGTTAGCTTTTGAGAATATAAACTGAACCTTTCTAAAAAGCAGCATTTTTCCTTGAAGCTCCTGACTGCAGTTCGAGAAACACTGACTTGGTTTGCGCATTCCAGCTCTGTCGTTCCTCTGTGCCTACCTCCGGAGACCAGATGAGAGCGAGGAATGCAGGGAAGCGATGGGTTCATGGTCTGCCCGTTGTGGACAAAGAAAGAAAGGTACCTCAAGTTGCCCCTTTCCTGAAGGACAGTGGTGTGCCTCCCTTAAAGAATGCACCAAATGCCTTTCTTCTCCTCACTTGAGAGCTTTGCCATCCATCATCAGTCATGCCAGCCAAGGGTGCCCCAGATAGTCAAGAGCCTTCTATGAACAGAGTCTTATCTGCAAGGCGTCACCCTGACGGTAGGCTTCTGTCCAACATTAAAAGCCCCTCACATTGACAGTTGCCCAGAGAAGCTGTGGATGCCCCATCCCTGGAGGTGTTCAAGGCCAGGCAGGGTAGGGCTTTGGGCACCCTGGTCTGGTGGGAGGTGTCCCTGCCCATGGCAGGGGGTTGGAACTGGATGGGCTTTAAGGTCTCCTCCTGCAGTCACTTTAACCTTCTGCTGTGACACGTTTTTAATGGTTATTCTGTAAAATTCATATGTCACTCTGTGTCAGAACATTTTGAACTTCAGGTATTACAAACTAACTGAAGCGAGCATCTCTGCCCATCTCTGCAATACATATTACTTCTCAGGATAGTAGTTGCATTCATTTGCTCTTTAAACAAGTTCTAAAGCTCCACTCTGATCTCAAGAGTGCAGTTTTCTTAATGGGATTTTTAGAAGGTGGCCATAAAAGAAAGACAATAGCTACTGTCAGAAGTATTAAGAAGTAGTGTGCAATGTGAACAGGCTACTTTAACTTGTTCCTGAATATAATTCTTCTAGATTCTTCCAAAAATAACTCCCCTCCAAACAGTAAAAATTGATATAAGTTGACAGCGTGTTTTAGCAGACACTGATGAAATGTTGATTTCTGCTTTTCTGAGCTTTTAGATGAAAAAAATAAGCAACACAATAAGGTAAACTCTTCTTTGTAGTTGTTGCTAACATCTTACACTGTCCTTATTTCATTTGTCTTCTGATTTTTCCTCCTTTCACCATTCTCCTCTCCTCATCACTTTTCCACCAAATTGCTGTACTGTGCTTGCTGAGAAAGTACCTGGTCTGAGCAGCAGACAATAGCCTAAGTCGTGAAGTAAATCGCTGTTGACAGTTCTTGCCTTTTCGCTGCTTGATAAGTGAACTTGTAAGTAAAATGCTCTGTTCTCTTCTGGTGGTGGAGGCAAGTCTTCCACGTGTGGTCAAGCAGAACGCAGGGCTCGTTTCAATGTGCAGATCTCATGCACGTGGCTAGGCAAGTCGGTGTATTCCAATTACTAACTTGCCGCAGGTGTCAAGCTCTGCTTATTTACATTGGCAGGTCACTTTAACGTGAGCGTGTGGAAGAAGGCTTAATCATTTTAACGGACTATATAACGAGTCATATAGTTTCCAGAGGGACCTGGACGGGCTAGTAATTTGCAGCAAGATCAAGAGGATAGCAAGGAATCACGTTTTGACCAGTAAATTCTAGAATGTAGAGTAATTTTATTTGAAATAACTAGTATAACTGAAAGATATAGGGATATGAAGAGAAAGTAAATTTTACTGAAGGAATTTTGAATTCCTTATGCTATTTATTCTTATTTTTTGTTTATTTTTATTATATTTTGTTTATTTATGCTCTTACTCTTTTATTATGCTATGTAAAGCTTGCTCAGGAGAGAAATTAACTAAGGGCATTTGTGTATACCTAGGACTTGAGAAAATACCTTTCTAAACAAACTACAGTTACTTTTAAACTTTGCTTGTGCTTTCATTATAATTCTGTGCAGAATTACAATTGTATGTAGTGAGAACATAATAAAGCTATAATCCAGGATACAGAGAGTGGATTTTTTTATTGTACCAGTGTATTAAAGAAATATGCACAAATTTAGAGAAACTTGTTATTTTACAAAGGAATGGATTTTATGAGTATGTACCTGCTCATACCTTCTGTCAATATATTGCAAGCAAAACAGGATTTTTAGAGCTTTTTTTTTTTTTTTTTTTTTTTTTGCTGTTCCATACCTGAGCAGTAGTGCTACTGTAGGAATCTATTGGGTTTCATCCTAGTATCATCTCAAAGGTAGAAGAAAGAGATAAGTAGGACTGAGGTTTAACAGGTGAAAAAGAGGTTGTGGAAAAGTAGAGGAAACTACTAGCATGGTCAGAGGAGTCAGAGTCATATGAGGCAGTTATGGCCTGGAAGAAGTTTTCAGGCTCCCTGGTGAGTCTTAAAATTCTGTCGTCAGATTAGAGGAAACTTTGAATATTGTCGTTGTGTGCAATAATATTATTTCTGGGTATTGCTAAATCACCACTATATAACATATAATTTATGTGGGTATCACAGGATACAAATTTTCAAGTATTACAGCTTTTTGGAAGGAACTAGATTTGGCAAAGTAAAATATGCCCTTGAAATCTGCTAAGATGGTGTACAAAATAAGCTCTTTACTCGCATCTTCGTTTACCAGTACGTGTCGGCTGACATGTTCTGAATAAAATGTCTGTTGCTCAAAGTATTTGTGCGCTTTACAAAGAATACGTAATTCTTCCAGTCAAATGCAGCTTAATAGGTGCTTGCCAGTGTTGTTGTTTTTCTTTTCCCTTATTAGAAAATTTCAGAGTGGAAAATTAAACTCTAAACCTTCTTATTTTCCTTCTCTTTCCAGTTGCATACTACAGATAGAGCAGTTTTGACACAAGATGAAGCACGTGGTTTTCAGGGCCTCCTTGTGCTACCACAACCACTTAGCTTGCTAGCGTAGGTGGGCTGTGGGTGGGGATGGAAAAAGGAGATTGCAGAGTTCTTTTCCTGAGCCTGGCTGTGACAGGTCTTTGGGAAAAAAGCAGATTACTGACTGCTAAAGAAGAAAAAAAAATAGAGGCAGATGAAAACTGGTAGATTTAAAAAGCAAAACAAGCCCCACCATTTTCTCTTAAGTTACCCATTTAAGCATGTAGCCCCCTTGAAGTTGGTAGTAGCATTCTCAAGGTTTTCTGCAATGATGTATGGAATATTCATAGAGTGCTTTTATTGTATAGATTGCTCTGCACTGGGAAGAGACTAAGTGAATGGGACAGTGGAGAGGGATTAAAGGCTAGATGGTGTACTAGGAGGAGGCAGTGAATGTGGGAGCTGAAGGAGAGAAAAGGAAGATAAGTCTGGTGTGTAGGAAAACAGTTTTAAAAAAAGGAAAAGGTGAAGGAGTTCTGGAAGAAAGCTCCAGCATGGTGATACGTGCAGTTGAGAAGAAATAGAGGAAAGCAGTAAGGGAAAGGAAAATACCTTACAGTAAACAAAGACCCGTATACAAGTATAATTGGGAGAAGTTGTGACTGAAAACAGAAGATGGAGGGAAAAAGTAAGCAGAGAAAGATAAGAAAACTATGATTCTTGCAGAGGATCAGAGTGCATATCCATCCTGAACTAGGATGGGGGTCATTTAAGAAAAGAAAAACAGCTTAATTTAAACAGCCTTATAAAAATATGAGGGGGAAAGAGGGATATGGGATACAAAACTAGGTTAAACTACAACTTGAGTTTAAAAATCCTGTGCAGATCTGAAAGGTGTGTAGGCATTACTTAGAGCATTTTGATGGGCCATAATCATTTTGTTCACAGGAACACCTAGACAGACAGACCAATATCTTGTTAGCCATTGTCATTCATCCTATAATCTTTGAAAATCAGTCAGGCTTTCATTTTGCCTTCTGGGTGATGCTCTTTTCCTTAAAGATAGCAACACAAGATTCCATAGAGCCAGTTATTTAAGTGTGGGCATGAAGCTTCAGTGCCTTATGTTATGCTTGGCTGAACAAGCTAACAATCTGCACAAGGCTTCAGCAGTGTCTGGTTTTGAGAACATACACTCTGAAACTTCATGACTGGCTTAGGCTAATATCATGTTGCATACAATTCATGCCTTGTTGATACTCTGAACTTGAGGCAGGAACAGTGTCTCTGTATCTCTTCTATGTCTATATTCTAAAAGGAATAGATTTTATATGGGTGTAATACATATATAAATTTTTTTTTTGAGTAAGTTCAGTGGGTTTCAGAAATAGGCTTGTAAGAACATAGGTGTCAATAAAGTCTTGTGGTACCAATTTCATTAGGCAGCACCTGCTGGTGGTTCTTGCATTCACATCACCCTGCAGTTGTATGGTCATAGAATAAACTGGATTGGGTACTCATTCAAGATCTTTGTATTTGCTGGATTACTTTTAACCGGGATCAATTTTCTGCTCTTCTTGTTTGTCATTTTAACCTGTATGGCAGGTGTAGAAAGATGGAGGAAGAAACTGCAGGATTTCTGTCTGTGCTGCTGAAAAGTGGTTATCAAATTGGTGCCTAAGTATTCATTCTTGATCTATGCAAAACTTTGCCAAGAACTCTCTTCAAATGTATTTTTGCACTTCTGAAATCATGGGAGCATTGCAACTGATTTCAATAAAATTAGGCTTCTTATGAAAATGGGTGGACTGGGGTGCTTAAAGGGCATTCCTGAGGTTTCTCTTTCAAGACATGGCTTTTTTTTTTTCCTGATCATTTTTTCATCACAGCTTGCTAAGTTTTAAATGAGCAGAGTAGGAAAATCAGGCATCCACGTAGGTTTGGAATTGGATGACTTTGCATATCACTTGGACTTTTGTTAGAAATAATTAGAGTGAGTATTCTATGCAGTTGTAACATTCTTCCTAGAGTCAGACTATCTTATTCTTAAACTCAGATTTTTTTATTCAGAAGAAAATAATTCTGGCAAATATGTTTTTCCAAGCTAGAGATAGCCTATTCCGGGAATCCCTTAAATTAACTTCTTAATTGTAAGTGCAGCTTTATGGATGAGGAAGCTTTATTAATGGATATGAGGGAGTTTGGAATAAAACAGGCAGTAAGGGTGGCAGTTAAAATGAAATGAGACTTTATGCTCTCAGCTCTGTAAGGCAGTAGGAGGAGATGGTTCTAAAACCAAATAAGCAGTTTGCATGCATAAGTTAGTTATTATCAGTAATCTGGTGCAATGTCAGACTTATTTATTTGTTTATTTTTCCAGAAGAACAAAATACAAAGTTTATATTAAAAAGTTGATGTGGGCAGGGGATTTTTTTTTGCATGACATTCTTCTCACAAAGCAATCCTTTAATACAGCATCAGGACTGTTTAGTTATATGCTTCAGGTGAAAGGATGTGTTTTGTTTTAGTGGTAATTCCAAGCTTCCTTCCCATTTCATTTTGTATTGAATACCACTGTTTAAGGGGAGATAGCCGTACAATTCCAAGATAATTATCATAGCAGTAGGAAAATGAGGCTCAATTTTCTATATCTGCCTCCATCTGTTCTTCTTTTAACCTCTTAGCAGTTTTGATGACTTCTCATAAAATAAAATCATAGACATGATGACTAGGGACCTCTGTTTATCGAGTCTAGCCTCTTGCTTTACTTAGTGTCCTGGCCAGCATGAAGCCAGCCCAGCCATCTTTGTCTGGGTGACTTGAATGCTTGCAAGGGTGGATCTTCTGCAGGCTCCTCCATGACCTGTTCCAGCCTTGCACCTTTTGAAGCTTCATCAGCTCTACTGACATGTGGGGCTAGTCTATCTCCATGGGCTTCTTAATGAGTCTCGCTGGTTCAGATGACTCGCTTCTGAAGGTTCTCAATGTCCTTCTTTTTGCTGTTATTAAATGAGTTTAGTTGTATGATTGGATTTTGTTTATTTGTTTTTACCGTGTCAAAACTAAGAGAGTCTAGAGCTAGATCTAACCACAGCTCTAGTCTAGAGCTAGATCTAACCACACCTACAATCTGGGGTAATCTAAAGAAGACTCAGGAATCAGGGACTCAGCAGAGTGAAAAATGGTCCTGAACCTCTTGAAGTCTTTCCCCCCTCCGCGCCCAGTCCCCAAAACAAGGCTTTTTCATTTTGTCTTTCTTAGAAATTTTGCCTACTATTCTAAGAGAAGAGGAGAATTTCTATTTTAATTTTTATCTTTATAATGATGAGAAGTTATTGCTACTGAATAGGTGTATAGTGGCATGCCTGAAATTTCTTAGTAGTAGCACTAGCAGCAGTCAGTTACTTGCATGGTGTTAGCTTGTGCTGATGTTCAAGGTTGCCATCCCAGTAGATTGTCAATCTGTACTACGTGTGCTGAATCTGTTTTATAGATGAATTAATACCTCTGTTTTAGGGATGCAAATACCAGCAGCTTTCACAGGGGCTGCTTGTACTCAAAGGACAAGAAAAAAGGACAGATATTTGGAAAACAATGGTGCAGTCAGAATGTGAGTATGTTCAGTGAAACATGCAGTACATCTATGTATTTCAAATACAATTATTGACATATTTTGATCAACACATTTAATACTGGATTTTTTTAGTATAAATAAAGAGGTGAAATTAAGCCTCTTTCCTACCACTATTATATTTAAGTCTTTCTTTTGAAGATATAATTTGAACAGGAATAAGGTCTGATATATTTGTGTATGAAGGAATTCATTTTAGTTAATCTGTTGTTTGTTAAAAATGTAAAGGGGGAAAAAAAAGTTTGTCTGACAGCCTAATCTAGTAGGTTGTTTTTCATACTGCAGCTGAAATTAAAAGTATCCATCATAGTGATGTGAACAAATCAAGAAAATATTCTTCACAGAGCTGTCATTACAGGCAAATGTTCATCTATTGATAACAGAGTGAATAGCTAATAATTTGAATTGTGAGTTCACGGAAAGTTGATATTAATGAGACTGAGATGAAGAACGCAACTATTTCTGTGTGGAAAATAGATATTAAGGTGTACACAAATATAACTTCACAGTGTTATTTAATTCTGATGGTTTTGTTACTGGTTTACCAATTAAGACTGCAGGATTAAGTCCTAAAATGCTTATATGCAGTAGATACGTGACAAACACTGGTAGTAGCAGTGCAAGCCTCCTGCCCACACACCAGATGCTATTTCTTTCTTTAAATTTATACCTAGCATAGTTGCTTTGAGGATATGAAAGGAAGCTGGGTGTTCCTTCTCTAAACTCGAGGGCTATTTCACACCTTTGGCTGCACTTTTATTTTGTGTTTTAAAATGAAGGTGAATGAATAAACATGATCTCTTTTTGCATTCTGAAAAACTGTATTTCTGAGTCTGTAGCACATACAAGTTGGAAGACAGAGGCCTATTGTGATTTTTCTGCACTTGAAATCTGCATTAAATTTTTGGTTTCTTTTTGCTTTGGTATGATGGTAGCATGTCGAAGCTGAAAGTCTAGGAAGAGTGATGCTCCTGATTTCTGGGCAGGGAGCATTCTTGATCGATACTGAAGGTTGTTTTTTCTCAGTACTCTTTCTCAGCTGGAAATGTAGTGTCCGCTTGTCTGAAGTCTTGGAACAGAGCAATGAGTTCCCAGTATGCTGCTAGATTTCAAACAGAGAACCTCAGGTGGAGTTACTTATCCATCCTGTATTTGTCTCGCCTATTATTTTGCCACAAGCTGGCCAGTTTAGACAAAATTGTAATCCTTGTAGTTATCATGACAATCCAGACAATATTGACCGTGGGAATAGACTATAGGACATTGGGATGTCTGTGCTTCCCCATTTTTATTGCAGGGCAAACAAATGTGTTTTTTTTTTTTTTCCTTTTTTTTTTTTTTTTTTTGCTAACAACTAGTATACCCACTGAAGCGCAGGACCTTTTCTCAACAGAATTACTCTGTGACAGGAGCATTTTTATAACTGTATTTTCTCAGGCAGAAGAGCATTAGGAGGAATAATTCATTTAAATATACCAAATCATACTTAATTTGTTGCTTAGCAGCCAAAGCAAATTATGGAAATCTCAGAGACAGATCAAATACTGCTTTAGTAAAGGGATTTTAGATCAGTTAGTACATTGATGTTGTTCACTGTTCCACCGAAGTTCAGATTTGGGGGGTTGTCTTCTCCCAGTGACTCAGTGTTGTCATTAGCCAAAATTGTTTTGAGGAAACCTGAAATGGCATCAGGAGAAAAACAAAAGTGAGTATTAAAATAAAAAAGGGGTGGAGGAAAGAAAAGAGGGGAAAAAAAGAAACAACTCTGCATTTTGAAATCTCATCAGATGAACACTTTAATTAGGTACATTGATGAGAAAATTTAACATATCCCTATTCTAGATGTTTAGGGAGTTCCCGTGATGCCAATTTAATTTACAAGTTATTTCGCCACAGAAGTTCAAGTAGATGGAAACCACACTTAAATAATCTTTGTTATTTTGAAGGTACAGGTGATTCAATTTCACAGTGTGCATAGAGGAAGCTATGTTATGTTTGAAAGTTTCATCATTTGGTCTTAATTAATTTTACTGTGTATAGTTGGATACAAAGGATAGTAATTACCATAGCAAAACCAAAGAAAAGCTCTGAGCGCACGCAATTCTTTCAATGATTTTCTGTCTCCAATGTTTTGGGCCTGAAGGAATTACTAAGAAGCGGTGTTCAGGGGTTGGGTAAGTGGAACCTAAAGGCTATTCAAAGATAAAAGTGTAAGATATGTACATAAATACACACAGAATAAAACAGAAAATATGCGGAGATTTTAGCATACAGGTAAGCATTAGGGTGTATGTGAATACAGCCAAAATGCTTCGGGTTGACTGGGGAGCCAGACTGAAATGAGCAGAGGATTTTTCATATGCGACTTGAATGTGAGACCATCTGGGGGCTGATAAAACTAGAGGCAAATTCCAAAGTTCATGCAGTGGAGATGGGCATAGATTGGGGTTATTTTTTACTTTTTAACTCACTGTGAGTGAGTAGAGGGAATTCCGAAGATTAAAGCTTGAAACTAGGCGAGTTTTGAATATATGCTTTGTGGTTGCAAACCTGTTGCCATCATGAATGTTTCTTCATAGAAACTTAGAACCTTTTGGAAAGAAAAATCCTTTTGGTTGGATAGTTGGTGTACAATAATCTTGCTCCTTTTGTTACCCAAAAGACAGGCCACAGTTGTTTTTCTTTGCTTGTTGGTAAGGAGATAACCAACCACAGGTGTGATTTTGACTTTGGTCTCCTCTAATTCCTTGTGCTTTTTTTTTTTTTTTTAAATTCCTTTTGGTATAAAAATAGTGCTCACTGCTCTTTTACCATTTCTCTTTCTGGTTTAAATGAATAATCGTTACGTGTGGGCAGCATCACTTTGAAGGTGTGGCTTTCATTGCATAGGTAACTGCTGCAGCCAGATACTGGATATTTATGGAAGATACTTTAAACTGAGCAGAACATTTGTTACCTTAATATAGAGTAGGAAATGCATACTTTTTGAAATAGGATATATAGAAAACGTTAACAATTTTTATTGCAGATACTAATTTTATGAAGAAAAAAACCACAGTACAACATGAAAGTTTAGTTTCTTCTTTATTACAAAATATTTCTGCTGTTCTTATGGTCTTCCAAGAATTCCCTGTTTACGCAGCATCTTTTGTTTAAAGGCATTTATGTATGTCAAGCCTTAATTGGATTTAGTTCCCATGCTTCTCACATGTTCTACTATCTGTTTTCTTTAATATTAGAAAGCTAAATGGGCAGAGGATCTTTGTGGACTGCTTAAAACTTAACACAGTGTGAGAAGCTTGGCAGAAGAGGCAAGTCCCCGAACTCCTTTTATCCCAACCTCAAAACTATTTTTTCTCATTTTTGGCATGCTGAATTTATTTTCATAACTTAATTTTAGACAGTCGCAAAATTGTAGGTTACAGAATAATGCTGACTTAAACATCGTGTTTCTCAGAAGATACTTGGGGGCTAACATTGGAAATTGACAGCCCAGTTTAGTTGTAATTGAGGCAGGGGGCTCCTACTGTGTGTTTTTTTTGTCTGTTTTGACAGAACTAGGTTCTGTTGGTATAGTCTACGTTTTCTATGCCAAAAAAAAGGCTGAAAAGGATGCAGGGAGCATCGCTTTGTGTCACTGATGAAATTCAAAGATAATGTTACAAGTCAACAGTGGGCACCTCACGGACAGTTTGTTTAATGAGAGAGGCCTTGAGGGAGGCAGCCTACAAATTAGCAGTGAAATCATCAGAAATGATGTGCAAAAGCACCAGCTTCCTATTTAAGAGTTGAAAATGAGTAGGTGCAGACAATGTTGATTCTTGTTTTCAAGCCTACGGTCAGGACAGAGACCTGGGATTTATAGGTTTATTTCATGCACATGCTGATTATTCGAAACACAGCCTTGTGAAGAATTGTTCTATCTTGGTTTACATTGAAATGGATTTGAAGTTGACGTTACCTTGCAGGATTGGACTGTTAATTCAGCATCTCTTATTACCAGCATCTCTTTCATCGCTCTCATTTTATTTATTTCTTTATTTTTGAGATAGCAATATTCTCTCTGATTTCCAGAGGTGACTTCTACAAACATGTCTATATTGAAGTATCACCTCTGTGAAGCTATCTACAGCTGAATAAATTGATCAGATGTTGTATTGTTTTATTTTGTTCAGTTCCTGACACATTTGAAGCTTTTTGGAACAAGAAGCAGGGTACTTATAAGTGCCAGATGAAAATTGGAGGATATATACATTCTAAGAACCAGAGAGCTTTATGGTAGATGTATGCAACAGAAGAAACACAAAGTTAAATCTGTTGACTCAAGGATCTTATTTTAATCTTACTTTAGAAAATGCAGATAAAAGGCTTTTAACTGTTCTTGTTAACTACCTAAGCTTTTTCACACTTCTTGTGAAAACTACTAAAAGCTCTATTCTAGTGTTTCAAGGTTTTGTAATGACTAAAATGCTGTAGTATAATTACAGAAAAAAACACAGAATGTAGTCATACTGCCTAATTTTCATATATTAAATAGATGAAAATTTTCAAAAACAATCTTTAGTAGCATTTGATCAGTTGTGTTGGTGTTGGGCATAAATGTTACTATAAGTGTAGTGAGCTTTGCGAAGATAAATATAAGAATCAAGTATATGTTAGTTTAACAAAGCACTTGGGGCTTGAACATTTTATGCTCAGAAAGAAAATGGCTCCCAAATAACTTTATTTTTTTTGTTAAAAAACAACCACCCAAAAAAACAGAACAAAAAAAATACGTGAAGTAAAGGTGTATGTGTTTCTGTTACCTGTATTGTTTTGTTTGTTTGTTTGTTTGCATTTTTTTCTGGGCAGTGAGGAGAATAGGGAGGGACATTGAGCACCTGCAGAGAAATGAACCGTACTCCTCAAACAAGAAGCTTTCTAGAAGTCTCTGTGCTTTTTCAACTCCCTTCAACTGAGCAAATGTTAATTTAAGAGCCTTATCTTTTCATCCATAACAAGGCCACTGAGGTATTTGGAGTACATAGTGCTAGAGATTTTAAAGATTAAAGTCAGCATCTTTAACTGGGTCTGGGGAACACCTGATGGATTTTTAGGGAGAACAAAAGCTATTGTATGATAGTCTCTTAATAAAATTTAGGTAGAAATATACACAGCTTTATTAGTTGCTGTCTTGTGGCCTAGTGCTGACTCTATGTGTAAACAGAGCAAATACCAGAGATTTACACATCTGTCCAGCAGTCTGGAGCAATTTATTGAAGGATAAATAATAGGGGATTAAGAAAAAAGAGGTCATGTGATTCATTGATACAATGTGTAAAACTATTTCTAATCTGTACTCAAACATATGGTATAAAGTAAACGTGTTATCTAATGTTCATTATCATTTTCATTTCGTTAATCATTTGCATCCGTATTTAATGGATGGAAAGAAATCATAATCAGAACTCATAGTCAGAAAGCTGACATAAATGCCACGGTGTTAGTTCTTAATATTTTATTTTTGTGTTCACTGTGATTCGTACAGAGTTGGATGTGTATGCTCCAGAAGTTCCTGACAAAATGTTTCATGATATTAACAAAATTTACAAAGCTAGGAGGGTGGCTGGTAGATCAGGTAGTAGTGCTGCTGTTCAGAGGAACTTGAACAGTCTGAAGAAAGAGGCTGATGGAAACATCATAAATTTCCACAATGGGACATGCAAAATCCTACAAGTGGTGGGGATTAACCCCAGGCACCGGTGTGTGCAGGTCCAGCGAGTCGAGGGAGGTTATCCTCCATCAGCACTGGTAAGACAAGTGTTGGGTCCAGTCGTGGTTCCCCACAACAAAGGAGAAAGTGTCGTTGCCTTCTGCCCCTTGTATTTGGAATTGCTACAGCTGAGGGTTCCTGCCACCACGCACGCAAAGAATGACTTCATCTGTTGCACCTACAGGAATCATAACATAGAGACAGTGCAGCAAAAGCATAATATTTAACCATAGTTCTGGTTAAAAAGAATCCCAGCTTTACCTGTCTAGTGCTTACAAATGAGCAATGAAAGATCTGTGGTCAATGTATCTGAGTAACTGTGCTTGTTTCTGTATACGTAACTGCTTCCTGTTCATAAAATAGGTGGGAGTTTGTGCAACAGAAGTTCGTAACTTCCACTGCACATCTTTCTCTGCTCAGCAATCACACGGAGAGATTTTTGTTGGGGTAAGGATCGTTTGCCTCTCTGTCGATCCATTTTGATTATTCTGCAATAAATGAATCATACTGAATAAACAAATCCTTTCATTCTAGCAGCTAACTAGCTTCTGTTTTAGCTACTGTCAAATTAGCTATTAGATTATGATAAATTGTCATGCCTTTTCATACTTATGCTAGTTACAGTGCTTTGTATGATTGTTTTTAATGCTGATTATCGACTAGAAGACTGCTGTCACTCTTCTCTGTATTTTCTCCTTGTACTTCTCTCTTAGGAAATGGGCGGGAGGTGGGGGAAGGAGGAAGGAATGAGGCATCACTGAACACCGTGTTGTAGCATGTCATCTTCTGGAATGGTAGGCTCTTTGAGGCTGTGTGCATCTCATGAGAGAGGTTTTCTGAAATTGACACAAAACCATGCAGCCGATGAAGTTATGATTATTTCATTGAAAGATCTAGTTGCCTAGTAGTGCACGTACTGGCATGTAGGTCTACCTTTACCTGTGCTTCTGTAATAAGCATATCTCATGAGGATACGTGGTTTTGAGGCAAAAGACTTAAAACATGTTTTTCATGTTTTACAGCTAATTATAGCTAACTGCCTAGTTTCAGACAATAACTTGTTCTCAGTGGCTTGATTGGAAACTTGAAAAGCAGGGTTTGTATGTGTTAGCAGGTATTCCTCTGAAAATAGTAAATAGTTCTATCTGCCCATTTTATGCACTGGCAGTAGTTTTAAAAATATATGTGAAATATCAGAAGTTTTCTGGAATTTGTCAGGTTATATAAGTTGCATTATTTTTTTAGCTTACTTAGAAAGACTTTAGTAGTCATCCATCTTTTCCTTTATTTCCACAAACAAAAAGGGTATCATAATGTATGTTCAGTACAATAAAAGACGAACATCTAAATACATAAAGTACTTTCAGTAAATGGGACTTAAGGCAACTTACGTCGTGCACAAAGTTTCTTAATCTTAAAGTTATCAGTCTAGTTTGAACAGATGCAGGACATGGGGAAAAAAGTAAATTTGAGTTGTTTAGAAAGTCGAGATCTATCTGTATATGTAGAGAAAGTGTCGCCAGTAAGAAAGCAACAGGTGTCTTAATAAATAAAAAATCCCCCTCTTTTCCACTTTTTTTTTTTTTTATTAGTTCTAATGTTGGCTGCCGAAGCTCAAAGAAGAGGTCACAGACCTAAGCCTCCTTTCTGTTCGTCTGGCTGAGTGAGGTAATGCATTCTCTTCACCCAGCAACGTGTAGCTTTGTGGTGGCTGGAAGAAGGAACAGTCAGAGATCCAAGCTGCCAAAACAGAATTGAAATGCAGAGGAGACACAATTATTCAACTAAATAAAAGTGAAGGAAATAAGATGACAGAAATAAGTGTAAGGATATGGACAAAGGAAAACAAGATAATCTGATCTCAAGCAGATTTGTCACTTTCAGTTGTTGGATATAAATAAAATAAAATCCTCTTCCCTCCTCGTATTCTGTTGTTACAAAAATTCACTGATACATCTCATTCTACCCAAAGGTTATATAACTCCTTAAAAATGCAAAAAATTCCCCCAAACTGTTGTTAAAAACAATTATAAATACACTCTCTCCTTTTTATCTCTTTTTGATAATGTCAAATAAAATACTTAGTTACTGGTTTGATGTCTTCTAGGGCTATAAAGTGAGGAAAGCTTGTTAAGTGTGCTTTAAAGCATAGCTTATGCTCTGGTAAAAATTGTTTCACTTTCATCTTCATAAATTATAGTAACTGAAGAGTCAGGAAATTGAATTAACTTTTAAGTCAATGTTTCTTGAGTTATTTTGAAAATCAGCAAATTAGTTGCGTAATTGAAGACCCGAAGTGGGCAAAATTGCACGCACAAGGAAACTATCGTTTGGGTTGCACAAAGCTCTTCAGTTGCATTTACATGCAATAGTAGAACTGGAAGGCAGAGGAAGAGTATGACTTACATACTTGAGCACAACAAACATGAATAGTTGTATGGAACTTATGCAGGTACGTAGGCAACATGCAGGTACGTTTTTGATCTTTTTTTAAAAGAGGCAGTAATATGGAAACTAAAAATTTTTATTATGCCTCTATACTGGCAAGGTTTAAGATTTTTAAGAGCTAATAACTTGATATGAAAGAACTGAAATCCTGCATAGACCAAAGGCAATCATTCTGATTCTGATTTTTTTGTACTCACAAAGCAGTAGAAACAACTTGTGAAATACCATGATGTTCAGCTAGAGTTAGTTATTTAATTCTAGTTGAATAGCTGGATTCTTAGTTGACTGAAAAACTTTAGGGAGGCATAATGAACATGCATTTTGTCTTTATTTTCAGAGGGTTGGGTTTAGTATTGTTTTTTTTTTTTCATTGATTCTCAAATTACTGTTCTCGAAGACTGCTAGAAAAAAGTTTTTAGGGAGAGATGAGCAGGTAGGAGCTACGTGTAGGAGGAAGAAAATGATCTTATTCCCCATAAGAAATACCGATGTTTCCGTTTTGACCACTTGTGGAAAACATGGCATGCTTCCATTTGATCTTGCTTCTGGTACTTTGATAAACTTATACAAAGAAATGTTCAGACTTACTAAGCAGTAATTGAGTAAAGAAGTGAGGATAGTCCATTAAGCAAAAAATAAAAATCCACCTCCCCATGTGTACAGTATTTTAGTGAAAACAACAGATTTCAGACTAAGCATGTGATGTAGCTATATATTCTGTCTATTCTGAGATTTTGTGTAGGTTATAGTGTTGTGCATACATCTGAGTAGTTGAAGTGATTACAGTATTGCTAGACTTCACAATCATGGGATTGTATCTCTGACTTAATTTTTGTGAGGTAATTCTATTAGATCTGAACAGCTTTTGCCTTAGTTTCAACAGGAAAGACTGGGATTTTTCAGCTTGGAAAAAAGACATTTGAAAGATGAAGAAGAATAATGACGAGTTGTTTCTGAAGTAGGTTAGCATACAGTGTAATGAAACTATGACGCATAAGTTTTAAAACAAGAGTAGGTTTCATGTAACTTAAGTTGTGGCATTAGTACTGGATATGTGTGCCAACAGTATGATTTAATTAGGCTAGGAAAATGGCTAGATGGAAAAACAGTTAGGAAATACAAAAGTGGATACAACTTATGATTTAGGGAATACCTAATTTGCAAAATCATACAAGGAAAATGTGTTTTTACTTTCACTGTTTTCAAAAGTCTTCTTTAGACATCCGTAGGTAGCCACTCTCAGAAACACAATCCTGTGCTGGCTATTTTGAGTTGGTTTGACTGATCTTCTCTAAAAAGCTTTAAAGTAATGGAAAGATAGATTCTGAATGGTAGATAACTATCAAAAAAACATATGTAAGATGAATAAAATTAGATAGGTTATTTTATTTTATTTTTTTTGGAAAAATGTCTTGAGGCTTGTCATACTTGTGATAGAACACAGCAAAAATGCAAACTACTCTTCCTGCTGATAAAAAAAAGTAAGTACTGCCTACATCTGTCAGAGGAACTCTGGACCCCTAAAAATAATATTACTTCTTTTCCTTTTTGTAACCAAAACAAAGCCCATTATTATTAATGTCTAGTATGTACAAAATAAAGATTCTGTACGTTTTGACCACAATAGCAGTTTTTTTTAAGATTCTTTCTATCTTTAATATAGTTATATCTGTTTCATGTTTGGCCGCATTTTTAGGAATTATTTTGACTGAGTGGAACTACAAAAAGATTCTTTATAGGTCAGTTTGTAGGATTGGGACTTCCACAGGTTCCACAGGCTTTTGGGACAGGGACTCTCTTCTCTTGTTTCTAAACTAGAGGCTTCCTTTCAGAAATTGTAGTAGAGCATGAGGTTTTATTTTTAATATGACAGTTGGGATCACGTACACTTCTTTCTTATTTAAATAACAACTGAATTAGCTATCTGAAGTCTTCAACGCTTCTTTGCTAAGAGGAGGGTAGGAAGAAAGGGGAGAGTAGGAAGAAAAAGGTAAGAAATCACCTACTAAGGAAATCACCTACTAACGTACCAACAGCAAAGTTTAGCATTTATTTTCTGGAATACTTATTTCCTATTTTTATGTTACGTAAATGTACAGTTTTAAAAACTCCACTCTATTAAAATAAAAAACAATATGTTTTTGTTTAATGATGACTTTTTGTCGTGTTTTTGTCCTAATGGAATTCAGCCAACAACCTTGTCCTAGATCAGTTTTGTCTGTGTTGTAACACTGAATAACTGCTAGGTAGTGACTTCAAAAAGGGTACATGCAGCCTTCACATCTTTTATTCTTTGTATGTTATATCTAATTTTTCTAACGGAAAACTTCTAAAGGAGTAATTTTAACAGCATTTTTATGTCTGCAGTCCAGTTCTGACTTTTTAAATATATATTATAGTTTTCCTTACCTTTTTTAAAATTATGAGAAAGTCATTTTACATGCTCTTAATCTGGCTGTGTGGCATGATCACAGTCATATAACACCGACAACTCCATATACGTATTTATGATGGCAGTTGTGGTGTGCATGTCATTTTTCTGGTTTTGTTTAGCAGAATTGACATCCAGGCTATAAAATGTTCAGTGAGCCTGCCCTCCAAATTATGCCAGTAAATATTGGCATTCTAGAAAAAAAAAATAGCTAAGCATGCACATCAGTGACAAAAAAAAAATAATTGGGGTGCCACATTAATGCTGGTGCCATCTACTTAATGGAATAATTTTCAAAGGAAGGTAAATGTTACTTTCCCTAAGCCATTTCATTTCTGGAACACTTAGAAACAGTAGCATTTCCTTTTCTTCACCAATTCTTATCTTTGCTTTCAAGATTAGGTAAATGCAACTCCGTTCTTTAGGGTTGGTTTGTAATGGTTTTTTATCTTGGTAATATCAGCCAAGGAGAAGATGAAATGGCATTTTATAATTAGATATATATGGTCTACATGGAAGAAGAACAGTGCGGATCCTTTTTTGTTAGCTCCATCTGCCTGTAGTAAACTCATTAAGGTAGAGTGGCTGATCCTTCTGTAAGCATTTTCAGAATCCATTTTAAAACACTGTTTTTCAAACTATTTTGTTGTTATGTCTCTGTGGGAGTGGAAACTGCTGTCTAAACTAGAGCTCTGTGTTGGACTGTATACAGCTCTCAAGGACTGAATGTGCTCTAACAGCTGCGTGCCTGTACCATTATTTGGGATTCCCTGTTCTAGAAGAGACTCCTTCCGCTGAAGCAGGAGGCAGGTTGAAGAGCACCTAGCAAAACCTACCGTGGTCTGAATTGTTTGTGTTGAAATAACCATTATCATCCCTAGTTCACTAGGTACTCTGCTTTATTTTTGGTTTCATTTGATACAGAGGTACGTGCCATTGTCCAGAATGTTGGTAAAACACTTTCCAAATACATACGTTGTCTAGGACTTTTTGTAATGTCTTGTTTAAGGATTCTGAATTTGTCTGAAGTAAAGATAAATTCACTTTTTGTTCGCCATACAACCATCCTGTGTTCTCAGTTGTTAACAGGTCTGACAAAATGCTGCCTTCATAGTCTTAAATTAACTAATAGTTCTCTTGCAAACTGTGTCCCTTGGATCTCTATTCTATGGAAGACAAGCTTCATAATTTTCTTTCTTCCTCAAAGTCAGCTGGTGCTTCTTTGCCCAAACTGTTCAGAAACTTGCTCCACAGAAGTTTCCCAATATGTTTGTGGAAGGAGTAGCACTGCATCCGAAGCGTTGATTTTATTAGTGGAAACTTCTTATCAGATACAACTATCTATTCCTGTGTCATTAGTCCAGTAGATATACAATGAATATTTAAGCCAGGTTGGTTGAAATGTTTATTCCATAGTGCTGCTTTCTCCACTAATGCTGATTAAGGAGAAGATGCATTTTTAAAGTACTTGAAAAGAACTTTCAGATTTTTCAGGCAAGAGGATTAAGCCAGATTTATTTTCACGGGGTATTCTCTTGCTTCTGCACAAGTCACAAATCAGAAACATTTTAATATTTTCTCTATGCTATGGTCTATGTATTTTCTTTTTCAAACCCATTACTACCAAGGAATGGTGTTAATAGACTGATAAAAGTGAATGATAGAAGCTATTTTTACTTCCAAACAGTAAATAGATTGCTTTGGCAGTCACCTGTAGGAAACCTCCTAATCACTGACAGAGCAGCACTTTGGGATGTAAAGTGATGAATAATCTGTGGCTTGCTTGGTTTTTCCTTTTTCTCTTTTTTTCTTTATTTTTTTTTTATTTTTTTATTTTTTTCTTCTTTTTTAATAATTCAAATTTAGGAGGCTCTTGCATTTTGGAAAAGTATTCCAGACCAATCTTGTATCTTAAGGGCTTCAATTCACAAGCACATTCTTGTGTTACAAGAATGCTGTCGTTCATCTGATTTTTGCCTGTTGAGGTGTGTGTGTGTACACTTGCAACTCTGTGCTCCTATATATTCTGTGTTGCAGAACTGACGAATGCCCTGTAGTTGTAAAGGAGCAGGTTTTATACAATAACATTATCCTGCAGTAATTTCTTTTCCTAAGCCTTAAAAATTCCTTTATGGTGTAAATTTGCCTGTTGATAGTAAGCTCCATATATTTCTCTCCATGTGAAGGAAGAAGAAGGGAAGAAATCTTTTTATACGCAGCTGTACACGCAAATGTACAGCCTTGACTTAAAATAGAAGTAGTCACAGGAACTGTCGGAAGGCCTGAAAGCATGTGATTTTCTTGAGGTATGCCTTACAGTGGGACAATCCACTATGGCAGGGGAGATTAGAGAATTAAGTATATTAAAAATAAATGGCACTTCCTAAAATTTTAGAGATTGTTTGAGCACAGGTGTATAAAAATGTATAAGGTCATCATCACGTGCTTAAAAAAGAGTATTCAGGAAACCTTGGTGCTGAACAAACTTATTTCTTGTCATCGCTGCATTACACACGTACTTAATTATCCTGGCAAGTGACAGCTGATTTCTGAGGTCCTAAATAGATAAGTCTTCTATACTTGAAATGCTTCCTTAACTGGAAAATACCCCCTCTACAGACAAAACATTAATTTTGAGGTCGTTAATGTAGAGTAACAGCCATGTTGGGAAAAATAACAGTAAGTTGGATATTTCACCATCTATTTTTCCTAACATTAATTAAACTAGCAGAGGTACAGATGGAATTATCAGAAAGGCACAGTTGTGTGAAGTGCACACACTTCAGAGCTGATGTGCAGAGCGAAGCCAAGCGGAGGAAACAAATCTCATACTTTGCCTATGCAATGGCAAAGAACAAGAACAGGGAAGGTGTGCATACACCTCTTCTCCAAAACACCTTCCCAGCTTTCAGTACTGCATGCTTTGCATGGGATTCAGATTTCCAAGGTCAAGGGAGTGATCCAAAAAAAAAAAAATATCCTACTTAACTGTCACCAGTGTATAAGGTTTCGAGCAAAAGCTGTCGTAAACTTTCAGGTCTGTGCTGAGCCCAAGCCTGAGGGTGCAGGCGTCAGCACGTTTAGGTGTCTGACTTCCAGCAAGGGCTGCTTGGAAACCACGGGGGGACGGTCTTGCTGCTCTCTCCTTTCAGGGATGCAAACCAGTAGGAGTAAGCTGCACTTTGGATACACCTAGACAATAGGGAATTAAGGCCAAAACGCCGCTCTTTTTTTCTTTGCCAGTTTTCAGAAAGAGAGTGTACCGGTGCCTGTATCCCGGTGATTAAGGCATTCTTGAACGTGAGACGGATGGATCTGAATAGATGGGGAGTTTCTGCTTAGTGAATCAGTGTTTCCCCTTAGTGCCTTAATGCCTGAGCAGCTATGTGAGAAATGGGAAATAACATCGATTAATCCACTTGTCTGGATCCAGATACCGTGGTGGAAAAAAACTAAATGTGGGAGTGTTTAAAATGGTCTGAGGTGCTTGCTTCCAGTGTAGCTTAGGTAGATAAATCCATAAAAGAGGTATTTTAAATCCATAAAAGAGGTAACATTTCCAAAATGCCTTCTCTCTTGTGCATTTTCCTTTTGCTTGGTGAAGATATTTCTTGTATTCAGGATACTCAGTATTGTGAATACTGTTTTTCTATACCTGAGGCTGTACACTCAGTGTATAGAGAATGAAGGAGCTTAATGGAGCATGTGGTTTCCATCCGTTGAGCCAACCACCTTAATTCTTCTGCTCTGGCCTTGAGTGCTGTGTCTGACTTTGGATCTGACCCCTGCATCCACTTGAACAAGAACAGTTAAAACTGGCGGAGTTAATTCAGTGAGATCGCTTAGGGTACATTTATTGTTTTTGATGGTTCTGTACAGAGAGAATAAAAGATTGCATTTTACACATAATAAAAAATAATTATAAACATTCTGAAAGCAACCTTATCTTTGATTTCTAATGAGTGTATCTTTAATAGAAAAGAAACACCAGCTATGAAAAAAATATTTTAAAAGAGTTTCAGTGCATAGAAAATTACAAAATGGATAGTGTGTATGTGAAGAAAACTTTTCAGGTGCAAGTTGCATGCATAGTCATACAGAACTGTGCTTCTTATCATGCTTGTGCTAATGGGGTTCTCTATTTAACATCTGTTTTTAAAACAAAACAAACAAAAAAAAGGAAAAAACTTCATTGTAGTCCATTAAAGTCTTCCTTATCTTTCAAATACCTACATGAACAGGTCTGGGCAATACAAATGCGAACATTTTTCTATATGTTCCTATCTTTTATATTTTTGTCTCCTGTTTTAGATTTAAATTTCAAGTCTCTTGAAGGAGGTACCCATCTTAATCAGTACGCAGAAAGCGGGAAGATGTTGATAAAGTCTGTAGGTGAGACAATGGGAAAGCATTGTTAAATAGTGAGAGATCATGGCATTACAGCAGAAAAACTGAATAGTTCTGAAGACTCAGTGTATTAGGGTGAAACGTGATAAAGCTGAAAAGTCAAAAAAGAGGTTTTGCACTTGTCAATAGAAAAGTGTATGCAAAAAAATGAGAAGTACTAGCTGACCAGGTGATAAATTGACAGCCAAAAATGAATATAAATTCTGTAAAAGGCATATTTGATACTGGGTTGTATTAAATGAATTATTTCTGAAATAGCTAGAAATATAATAGTGACATTTTACAAAGCAGTGGAAAGATCCAACGTGAGACTTTGTATACACGAACAATATATGATAGCAATAGATGCAGCTAAGGACTAGGAAAGCAATTTATTTGACAACCTAAATTAAAGGAGTTGTGATTTTTTTCCCCATTGCCTGTAAGTACATCAAAGAGTAAACACTGAAGGAAGAAATGTTACTTAACAGAAACCACTGTGCTGGCAAAAGAGCAAATGTCTATATAGTGGGGCATGAATACATTTAGGATGGAAACTGGAAGGAGCATTTAAACATACGGTGTTGTATGGTTCTCATATAATCTTCAGTTAAAGTTGTTTTTAGCCCTGCAGTAGATATCAAATAGAACCTGGTTAAAGAAAAATTGTATGGTGTAATTGGCCATGTTGGACTTCCTCACCCACATCCAGCTGTACATTGCTGTTTGAGCAACATAGAGCAGCGCAGCAGAGCTGTGGTCTGCAGCTGTGGCTCCTAAGCACTAGCAACAGAAAGAGTGATGAGCATCTTCCTCGTTCTGTAAATTCTTCCGTCCGAGAGGTCCGCTCTAAAGTAAGCAGACTCTCTGTGTATAACCTGAAGGAAGTTCAAGTTTTAGTTAAAATGTTCACTTCTCAGAACGGTATGTCATTGTCCGTTTTCAGCTTGAGGGTTTTGTAAACTCATTAGGATTGCCCTGCAGTGGATCCCTCTGAGTGCTTGTCTGGTTTTCCATGTCCTAATGGGAGCCTCTTGCATCCAGGGTGTCCCCCGGCACAGATTCTGGGGCACTGCTGCTCAGCGTTCAAAGTGCTACCATGTCTGCTGTGAAGCCCCCAAACTGCTTTTCCTTTGCAAACAGAAGAGTGGCAGTCTATTTGAGCATCCCTTGCATGGGAGCAATTCATGCCATAGGTCATTCCCGTCCTTGCACAACCTTTTCCACTTCTACTCTGTTTTACGGAGAGGAACAGGCAAAAGCTTCAAGCAATATTTAGACTATGGAGTAAACATAGATTTATAGAATGATACCGTATGACCTTTTTCTGTTTCACTCTGTTTTCCTTTCCCAGTATTTCCTCATTTTCCTAATGTTTCTAAAGTTACCTAATTTGCTTTTTCAGCACAGCCAAGCACTGCTTTCATGGCAGTATCTAGCATAACCCCACTCTTCTGCACCTTGGTGTTACTGGTCCACTCAGAGCCTGTTGTTTTATATATGAAGCTAGGATTGGTTTTCCACACGTGTATCACTTTACATGTATCTAAATTGAATTTCGCCAGCCCTTTTATTACCTGATTGCTCAGACTGATAACGTGGTTTTGCTGTTCTTTAACGCCGCTCATCCCTACTGCTTTGAATAAATTTGTACCATCAGTAGATTTTCTCACCTCACTGATGTCCAGCCATCTTTCTCCCCCGCCTCCTTCGACATGTTTATGCATATGTTAAACAGGAGAGTTCCCAGTCCATGCCCCTGTACAAGTGACTTCCCTCCGCTGTGAGAACCGAGTCTGAATGCCTGTCTTCTGTCTCCCCTGTTTTAATCAGTTATTTTTCCATACCACAGCCTTTGCTTTTCTCTTGGCAGTTTAGTTTCCTTACAAGCCTTTAGTGAGGAATTTTGTTTAAAGCCTTTTGAAAAAGTGATTAGGCAACGAGAGCTGGATCACCCTCGTGCATGTGGTTGCAACCCCTGCTGGTAACACCTGCAGGTTTGTAAGGTGGCACCTGCCTGTACAGAAGCCATATTGACTCTTCACACATGGACCGTATTTAGCAAGATGTCTACTTTTTCAAAGAAGAACTTGTTTGTTTCTTAAGTTCAGCATCATATTTGTCAGCTCCAGTGTCTAGATACCAAAGAAGTTGTCTTGCAGCTCCCTCATCCTGTGTTTCCTCAGAAGCCTGGGGTGAACACCACAGGGCCCAGGCAGTGTAACACTGTGTTTGTCTCAGAGCCCTTTCTGTAGTTACTTCCATTTTAAATTGGACCTCTACTTAGTGACTAAATGCCTTAGTTGTAGTAGTCCCCTTAACTTTGTTGTTCAGTCAGCTCATTTCACTTTACCCTGTGCCAGCATTTGCTTTTGTTAGTTGTGTACATTGACACTGTGCTTCCAATACAGAATCACAGAATCATCTAAGTTGGAAAAGCCCCTCAAGATCATCAAGTCCAACCATCAACCTGACATACCGAGTCCCATCACTAAACCACGTCCCTCAGTGCCACATCCACACATCTCTTAAACACCTCGAGGGATCGCGACTCCACCACTTCCCTGCTCAAGTCCCTTCCAATGCCTGACTACCTGGTGCCCTGTAGTAGTCTCTGCTGCTGCCTCTAAGGATTCAGTTATTTTGGATGCCCCTTTTGGCTTTTTGAAGTCATCCTCATTTTCACATAGTTCCACCTTCTGAAGCTGTGGTGCTTTTTCGTGGCTTTTGTTGCTCAGGTAGTGCTGCTGATGTTAAGTACATTACAGTCACTGCTTGAGTGGCGCTTCTACTGTGAGGCTTTGGACTGGCTCTGGGCATTATTCAGTGCAAGCAACTCATGGGTTGTATTTCCTGTTACGTGCTTGCCAACCATGAAGCAATCACTGATAGGCTCTAAACGTACCATATTTAGGATATTTGTTCCATCTACATGTCTGGTGCAATTGAATGTTCTGCCCTTGCTACATCTGTGCTGTCTGTTGGCGGGTGATGCCTCTGTGGTGATTGGTGTCACTGTCATGCTTGGAAAGGCAGCAGTGTGCTGCAAGCTTCTTGTTTCTACCTGAAATTTCAATCCATGCAGATTTTCTTCTGAAATGGGTAGTTTGTGACTTAGATTTGATTAAAAACTTTTTTTAATACACAGTTTTATTGTGTACCTAGCATGCTTTACTCTATTAACTATATATTCTGTGTCCAAGTCTTCCTTTCAGAAAGTTTCCAATATGCCTGGTATATTAAGTTTTTAATTTAGGACAAGAAATCGATCTAAAATGGTCCTTTGAATTTTCAATGCCTGTTCTAATGCTTAAGGTATAAATAATCCATTCTTAATTATTAACACATTCCATAAATATTGAGACATAGACATATTAATAATTTGGTAAAATTAAGCATTTTAAGCATGTTTTAAAGTGTAATTTTATATAAAATGAAAGTTAGAAAGGGAAATATGGCACTGAAAAGAACAAAATGAAATGTCTGAAGTGCTATGTACTAAAAGTGTGAGCTGTATAGAACACGCTGTCAATGTAGGAATGCTGGTAATGTAGAAATATGCAAATGTGTGCTTTTTCCAGCTATTCTGTTGAAAGCACAGAATAATAAAATGGAACAAAATGTTGAACAGATCAGCCAGAACAGTAACATTAGAATTATATACTTTACAGAATGTTTTTGTGCTAAATTTATATCCCTCTCATTTGAAGGGAGAAAATAATTTATTTTATTCAAAAAAGGGAAAAGGCATTTTCTCTTAATTAGCAAGGAGAAAAAAAGTCATATAATCAGCATGTCATCTGTTCTGATTTCTAGTATTAGATGGGTCTGCTACCTGTAGGTCAGGATTCCACTGTTATTTGGGATCTGACCTCTAAAACTAATACAGATCTTCAGAGCAGTAGCATCTTTATGCAGCATCTAGCACTGGAGTATCAATATGATACCACTATAAAAATAATACAAAAAAAGGACCTTTGCAATTTTCATGATCACTTCTTTGTCCTTTTTTTTCATGTGTTCTAGCACAAGAACCCACACAAACTGTTTCGCCTCTTTTCAGTTTAATTTTATGAAAATTTAACACCCTGAACAATTATATATTATAAGAATTATACTAGCAGAATTTGTAGTGAGTTGTCTTTGCCAACAAATACAGGTTTAGTACGCGGTGCTTTTTGGCAGATCCCTGCTACATGAACCAGAAATGCTAAATGAAACTTTTCTAGTCTGTGCCTCAGAATGCTTTTGAGTTGATCTGTGGAATTTACTATGAGGAATTTACTCAGAGGGTGGTGAGGCCATGGCCCAGGTTGCCCACAGAAGTTGTGGATGCCCCATCCCTGGAGGTGTCCAAGGCCAGGCTGGATGGGGCTTTGGGCAACCTGGTCTGGTGGGAGGTGTCCCTGCCCATGGTGGGGGTTGGAATTAGGTGGTCTTTAAGGTCCCTTCCAACCCAAACCAATCTGTGATTCTATGACTATGAATTTCATGAATAATTAAGAGCAGCCATCCTCACTTCGGTGATCAAGCTCCAAGAAGCTTGCAGCTTAAATAGTGTGTATAACAGCTGAGAAATGTGTCCCATTCTGTCCCCCCAGATTTTTTTTTTGAAATTCAGCAACCCTTCAGAGCTGTGCTATGAAGTCCTTCCATTTTCTTTGTTTCTGTCTTGCCAGAATGAATTAAAAATAAAATCATGAATGTAGCAAATGAATATAAAATAAGACAATTAAGTTTGTTACTATCAGTTTCTGTTCCATTAACGCATGAGGAAGTCTCCTGTAGCACATAGGAGCAAGCAGTTACTTAATGCTTATTTTGTATTGCGTATTGGAAGAGTCCATTTTAATACTAAAAAACCAAAATGCTTCCTTTAACACAGAAATGTGGTAAATGTAGTATGTGCCCAGCTAAAGATGACTATTTAAAATGTATTAAATACCAAATGCAGTGTTTACTTCATACAGTTTCTGGTAACAACTTTAGCTTGGATTTCTCAGAACATTTATACAGCTTTAGCAGTTACTTGTGCATAGTTTTACTGCAAAATTTGCTCGTTCTTTGCTTTTATCAACAAGGAAATGTTACTGATGAATCCAGTAGCATTACCAGTTCAAGGTAAGAATCCCATTTGTGTGCGTGTGCATACAGTATTTGTAGTTATTGAAATCTGCCTCCCAGATAATGTTAATTTTTGAAAGTCTTTAGTAGATGCAAAACTTAAATATTGTGTTCATGTACCAATTTCTCTGCATTGAGTTATTTTAATTAATCCCTGGAAGTTACTTTGAATATTTTTACCGTCGCTGCTCATTACTTTGAATTGGCCCCATCGCACTTGTAAGAACTACCCGGGCCTTCGCTGGAAGTGTCTAGAGGTGGCTCTGCAGTCTCATAAACTTCTGATTGCTCCCTGCCCTCCCTCGTGAGGTTCTTTATTTGGGAATTATTAGGATTTCTTCTTCTCTACATGCATTTCCTACATGCTGAAGAGTCACATGTAGCAGACTCGCCCTGACTGCGTAGCTCGAGCTACTGCTGCAGCAGTAGTAATCGAGGCACCAGTGCCAGGCAGTGTTAGCGTGCTTGGCCAGAAACAAGCCAATTTTGACTTAATAGGACGCTGTGCAGTGCGTATTTACGCTTAACAATAGTCTCTTTCTCTCCCCATTTCGGTTTACAGAGATGAATAAAACGCATCTTGGTACAGGGCGCGATGATCGCAGGCAGCCCTTGTTAGTTCTGTCTTCAAAACATTCACCTTTAACGTGATGAATGAGGGGGCATCAGATCATCCTCTGACGCTGGTGTCCATGGGTAGTGCACAACTAGAAACCTGTACCAGTAGTGGTATCGCGAGTGTAGGAAGCGGTCTCAGAAACGGGGCTCGTTGTATTCGAAGTTCAGAAATGCTGGCCATGAAGAGACAGCTGGGTTTGTTCATCCAGTTGCCTTTCTTTGCAGGCAGGCTTTGTATTTCAGAGTTAAGGCTAGTATTTCCATGTAAGAGGTGGTTAAGAGGCATGGTAGTTGGTGAAGGCAAGCATCTTTATAGTTCGTCATCCTCACTGCCCCATGGCTTTTGCACCAGCACAGAAGAGACTCAGACAAGCTGAGTTTCTGAGCAGTGTCCTTAGCCTGTGACTAAAAACAATTCTCTTTTCCTGGATGAGCTATTTTTTTGCAGTGAGAACTCTCCCCCCCTCACGACCTTTTCTCCTGTGTTTTCCCAGTATTTTTATTTGGGATGAATAAAATTAATACCCAGCTGAAATGAAGGATACTTGTTCTCAAGTGTGTGGCTGACCTGTGGCTCTGTGAAATATTATAACAGCTTTCTTTGGGATTTTGCCAAACTCTCTGAGACAGCAGTGGATGTTTTCAAGGGCAAGTTTGACCGATCATTTGTTAGCAATAACTTAACTCATATGACTGATCCTTCCTTAGAATGAGGGGATGGGCTGTAGAGGACCTGAAGCTTTCCCCGCTCATGTACTCAGCCTTGTGATTGCTGGAGTCTTTTAAAACTCCCGTGAGAGCACTCTTGGGATGTGCTCATTGTGGATTCCTGCAGTGTACCTAATTTCTTATTGTCAGTACTATTTCAGCAAGCCTGACGAGAAGTCAAAAGATTTTTCAAGCTGGTGTTCTCATCTACAGTTATACTTAGAAGGGATGTGTGACTGCTGAGGAAGGCTGAAGTGGCAGGTAGGAAACTGGGGCCTCTTGAAGACACCGAATACATCAGTCTCATGCAGACTTCTGAGACCTGTGGAAACGTATTGACTGAGCAGAATGTGAAGCAAATGCTGGCTACTAGAAATCACTAGGAAATTATGGTAGTGATTGAAAGCTTAGTAGTAAATGAAACATTTACGGACTCACCCTTCAAAGCAAAGCAAAGTAGCTTTGTACTTCAAAGCAAAGTACCTTTGAAGTGAAGTTACCTGCTTTGTAGTGACAAAAGCTTGTTCCTAAAGTTTCTTTTGTTTCACTTTAGTTGGTACTTCTGTTACCTTGACTGGTAACAAAGAACAAAAATCTCAGTATCCTTGTACTCAAAGTTACACTTTTATTGTAAGTATTCTGTAATCATTTCGCTACTTATCCACAAATATACTAGTATATTTTATCTGTTGTGTGACAAGATGCTTCTCTGTCATCAAAAAGTGGTGATGTTTTTGTGTTTCAGCAGTAGTAGGGAATAAATGCTTCATAGGGAAGAAGTATGGCTCAGGAAACTTACAGCTTTCATTATGAGTAACTGTGTGACTGCAAGTGTTGGACAATCACTTTCAGCCCTTTTATTAACAGATATGGTTCTCTAAATATTTACAAAATAAGAGTAATTTTGCTACTTCAAAGTCTTGTATATGGTTGCTTTATTTTTTTCTTCTTTTCCTCTTTTATTAGCAGAATACTCTCACTGTTGTGGTGTCTGATATAAGCTGGGTATTGGAAGATGCTTTGAGCTTGCAATGTAGCTCAGTAGTAAAACAAGAGTTTTGTTCTTCCAATTGTCTTCCTTTTAGTTACCTTCTTTCTGGTTAATTCTTGGGAGGAAAGCGGTTCTGTGTATGATTGGGTTGTAAATTTTGAAATTCAAATTACTGTGCCCCTTCCTCCCACCGACTCATAGACATAGCACGGATCATCTCAGCATTAATAGAATAACTCCAGGTATGTAGGAGTTGCTATGTGAGTTAAATCTTAGTTCATCTAAACGTGTACATGGCACGGATCATCTCAGTACTAATAGAATAACTCCAAGTACGTAGGAGTTGCCATTTGAGTTAAATATTAATTATCTAAGCTGGTACCTGTCTTCATTTATAGCCAGGAACATCAATTGGAAAAGAAAATAGAGTTGAAACACTGTGTTAAAGAATGATATAACCACAGTATGTTTATTTTTGTTTGCATATGGCTCCCCCCTCCCCCCTCCCCCAAACAAATTAATTAGCATGTGAATCTCTGCCATAATTTGAGGTGTTGTGTTGTTTTTTCTGCATGTAGTTCAAAGCAAAAGTTCTGGTATTGCTGCAAAAAAAAATAAGGAGCGTTTCTGTGACTAGTGTGCTGCAGTGAGTCAGAGTAGATAATTTTATTAGTCTTTCTTGTCATAGGTTCAGGTGTGAATTCGGGTAGTATTTTTACCCACCTGAGAGTCTAGCCCTTTGGGAGCACTAAGTTGAGGTTGTGGTTATAAAAGCATTGGTGAAGATTGCACATTTTTTTGTGAGATGTGCAGAAATAATATTATGCCAAACCACTTTGTTTTATTTTTGTTAATACATGCTTTAGAGCTCTTCTTTGGGTCCTTTCACAGTATTTACATGTAACTGTAAAAATACATGTTTGTTTAGTAAATAAACAGCAGTATCAGTCTTGTCACCAGTGTGGTATTCTCTGCTGCTTGCTGCTGCAAAATATCTCCAGGCCATTAGTAGGAACTTCTTACCTACTCTGTTACGTGCATAACCATCTCTATTTTCTTTTTTACTGTTGATCTCCAAGTAATACAAGTGGCATTTGGTGGCTGCTGAGCTTTTACTTGTTGCAATCAGCAGCATTATTTTCTTTTCAGATTGCACTAAAACAAGTATTTTTTGAGCGAGCTTTTTACTTTCACTCTAGGTTATTTTCTGCTCTTTTGATCGAGGTTTTGATTAAAGATCTTGCGGAAGAGCCAAGCAGTTGTTGTTTCACTGTGTCTGTCATTTTAGTATATAGGGTAAGGCGAGGATTTTATTTACAGCTTTTATTTCTTATTTTGACTGGGAAAAAATAGAAGTCTGTTTTTAGCTTCTTTTTAGATCATTTTAAATTAGCTGCCAATAATTTTAGCAGCACAAAACTGATATCTCCTTGAAATCGACAATTTACTACAGAGGAATATTTTAATTAATTTTGTTAGCTTTTACTGACAAAAAGACGACTGTCTGAATTTGCTGTAAAGTCTTCCCACTGATCTTTGTATGAATGCTTCCACTGTGTGTGAATGTTTGTGAAACTTCCCTGGAGATGCCAGTCACAGTGGTGCCTTTTATATTCTCTAGCCCCAGTGCCTCTGAGACCTTGTAGGTAGAAGTTTTATTTTAAGGAGGAAGAAAACCTCTTGGTTTATTTTTATTAATCTCCTGGCATTGATGAGTGGAGCTCTCCCAGCTGTGTTACAGTAGATGAAGTCATATTCACATAGGCATTTACATTTCCCTCTCAAAAAAACACCATGGATATGCCTAGGCTGTCATTTGCTCTAAATCTCTTAGTATTGCATCTCAGTGCTTTACAGCCCTTGGTGCCATAATACACTTGCTGTACTTGGAGCTGCTTTATTGTTTGCTCATGCATCTTCAAGTTCAGTGGTTACCCAGAGTTCAGAGAGATGCTTTCCTGCTGGAGCTTTAAAGCCTCAGTGCCAGACTCTGCAGAATGCTGTAGGTTGGTTGTCTCAGACATCTGTAAATCTGAGACATGGTACATTTCATTCCCTAGTGGTATTAAGGCAAGGGCACTTGGAGGACTTGTGTAGCTACCCAAATCCCCAGTCTCCTCCTCAAATGACATTTGTTTTCAAACCTCTTGAAAACCTTGGTCTAAGCCATTGTCAAGGAGTGAAGGAAATCTTGTGGGATAAGACTACAGCACTGTAGGAGTGATTCCACCCGGTGAGTTGGCTCACATGGAACCTGTGCAGTTCTGGCATGGGAACTGGCCTCTGTCTTATCTCAGGGTTATGAGACCTGCTTTAAGTGAAGACTATACCCTTCAGCTTCTTTGGCTTCACATACACCTCAGTCATCTGTTTTCACAAATGCCTAAATTGGAAATCAGGGGGATTCCTTCCCAATATCTGTTTTGGTCTGATTATTTTATTTTGGCTCATTTTTGTGTCACCAAAACGGCAACTCTTTAACCCTCAGTTACTATGTAGAGTTCCTGATGGTCTATGGATTCAGCCCAAGGATACCTACCAAATCATCTCAAGCCCTTACGTGTATTCAAAGTCCTTCTCATGTATTCTCTGGTTTGTACTCTCCATTAGTTAAGGATTTTGAACTATCTAGGATACATCAGGCAGAACACAGTTTCCTCTGGCAGGTGTAGTCACAAAATCAGCCATAAAAAATAGCAGGTTCCACGTCTATAGCTGACTTCTTCTTTGCCTGTGGTGGTATTCACTCACGAAGCACACTAATGAAAACATGCTAATTTGTAAATTACGAAATAGTGCTGGTTGCCTATTATGAATGTTTGCTTTTGGCAAAAAATGGAGCAGTTATGTTTCCCAGCACAGGCATAATTTTCCTCTAACACAAGATCTGCTTTTTACATGTCCTTTTTTTTTTTTGGTGGAGGATAGTTCCAGAATGGGTACTCTTTTAACTTTCTCCTAAGGACTCAATGGCTACCTTGGTATTCTTTCTGGATTATTTCCTCCGGTTCTAAGATTCATTTTTCTGAACATTTTCTTCAATCTCTCCTGAGTTTCAAAGGAGACTAGTTTATTAAGACTTCATAAGCATCAGTGGTGAAGACAGCTATTCCACTGCAACAATTTTGTGCTCAGTGTTCATTGCACCTCAAACATCATCTTGGAATTTTTCTTAGGAGATAATTCCACTTCTTCCTCCTTCTTCCTTCTGCCACCTCTTTGGGATCAGGCCTGAAGCAATTTCACATTGAGAGGTGGTTCCCCAGCATCCTCTAGTCTTACCATCTCCCTTTTTTTTTTTTTTTTTTTTTTTTTTTAACCAAAAGACTGAAATAGCAAGAATCTACTCTTCTAACCAGTGAGAGATGGAATTAATCCTGCCCATTTCAGGAAAAGACTTTACTGCAGTTATTTTCTCAGGCCAAAGAGGAAAAGACTCATCTTGGATCAGAGAAGTCTGAATGCCTGTATTTGCTGGTTCAAGCTAATGTGCAAGATGTGATGATGTTATCTCATCAATAGAGATAGTGGCCCACACCTCTTGGTTTTCAAGACACATTCCTATTTTTTCTGTCTGGCAGAAAACACATTGCAGTCTGTAGTGATCTGGCCATTATCAGGGTATGGTGTTGGGGCTGTTATGTTCTTATGCAGAAAGTATCTCTTCAGTGGTATAAAAAGCATATCTCTTTTCTGTTTGCTTGTTAAAGGCTTCCTGCAAATCACTTTCAGGTAGTTGTAGAGGGCAATGAGGTCTCCCCTGAGCCTTCTCTTCTCCAGACTAAACAACCCCACTTCCCTCAGCTGCTCCTCATAAGACTTGTGATGGTCACGGATAATGATCCTGAGGACTGTTTTCATTGCATACTGAGAACACTTTATTTTCCCTGATAAATATATGCACACAGATTTTGGGCCCCTCAACAGTGTTAAGTCACTATGACCAAAAAAGCTGTGCGCCATTTGCTGGTTCAGGTAAGCCTTGTAGATACACTCTTACTGTCTCTCTATTAAGAAGAATGATTCCAGAGGAGCACATAACTGAAAACAGTCTTCTGACCCTGTAAAGATGAATTCCCTCACAAAGCCTCCAAATGTGAATAGTTTGTCTCTGCTTAAAACTGAGGTAGCATTTCCAGATTAGTGACTGTAGTTTTCATTCCCATGGATTTCCAACCCCAAATCCAGTTTAAATCAGGAAGTACAAGAATGCATGAACATAGAAATGTTCTTATTTATAGTGACTCCTGTAACTTAAGCTCGTAACTTCAGTAAGTGCTGTTTGAAGCATAGCACAAAATCAAGTTACTTTAAAAATTAAGTTTCTAAACCCTCTGAAGCATTGTGGCCCAAGAAAAGGATGCAAATGCAGTCATTCTTTGTTATCTGTCTGTGATCCCTGTTTCATCCCAACGATTAGTTAACCACTGTCTGATTTGAGCCAAATTTTGTAGGGAAACAGATATTTGAAAGATTGTTAAACTCCTGCCCATACTATGAAAATGTGCATCTTTGCAAATGGTAATGGCAATGGAAAGGTGACGGTGTTAGTTTACATGTAAATAGATACAGGAAACCAGAGAGGAAGGACATCTTACAGATATCCCGATTATGGGAACAGCTTTAGTTAAAGCTCACAATCAACCATGACACACAAACCTTGAGAGGACTAGCTTTAATTAGTTCCGGTGTTCACAAAAATGTTAGTTTTCTCTGTAATATTTATTCCTTTCCTGGCAAGGTTGTTTTTCAGATTCAGCCATGAACACTGAAAGTAGATGCTGACTAGAATTAATTTTAGTATTTAAATTCAGGGGAAAATCCATACAGAAATATGAGGTATTTAAATGCTTTTGGAATTATGAAGAGCCAATATGAGTAATCTGGAAGCACAGGGGAACAAATCTAAGAGAGAAAATGAAAATTGACATATCTTCCTGTCTACTTGGTTGTAGAAGAGATTACCTAAGAAATTACTGGAAATTACTATCTAAAATGATGATAACTGAATGGGAAAAAATACTAGAAAATGCGTTGTCACAAGGAGCTCTGCATTGGATGGGCAGGAAGCACGCTTGAGTTCTCCATTCTTTACTTAGCAAATCTGTAACTGACTTCAGTGGGGAGTTTTGACATGATAACGAGTGAAGGATCAAATGATCAGTTTCTAGCCTTAAACAATATGAATTGTCAGTGTTTCTGGACTGTTGAATATTTAATAACATCTCTGTTCAAAAGTAAACAACTTCTCTGTGAATGTTCATACCTTTTTTTCCAGCAGCGCTTCTGTTCAAACACGTTAAGTAGCATAAATGGCAGTACATAGTGCGGTGTTGTTTATGCACATTCACATTTTTAGCAACAAATCCATTCCCTACGAGGTGTTTTATCATTCACAAAGAGGAAAAATTAATCTACAAAGAAGCTCAGGCAGTAATAATAAGGCGATTATTTCACATCTGTGCATCCTACTTGATACTTGGTGTATCTTAATTCCTCCTTTAAAACCGTGAAAAAGAAAATCAAACCCAATAATCTGTCTTTCTTGGTTTTGGTACGATGGTCTGAAACGCATTAAAATTCTTTGTGTTTTAAATACATGGCTTATCTCTGGCTCTTGCAGTGCTCACGGCCCTTCTTCAAACCTCTAGTAACATTTTGAGGCACAGAAAGCTTCCAATAGTCGTTGTAGGCACTTGCTGCCAGCTTAGTACTAGTTAGGACTAATGAGTAGTTAGTACTAAGAGTGCTAGTAAGTGTGCTGTTCATCAGTGCTGGATTAATACGATGCATTTGCATAACTGGCTCCTGCGGTGCTAGTGTAGATTCCTGACATTATTTATTATTTCATTAGCATCCAGTTCCCTTCTCGGATTCAACAGCAAGGTCAACACAACGAAAGGCACAGACCGTCGTATTTCCCCATCCTTTCCTTTCTCACCCATGCACAGCCACTCGTTTCTTTCAATTTAATATTTACCAGTTGCAGCCTGGTACCAAAGGAATAATTATTTCCTAATGGCTCTGCCTTGGGGGGGGTTGTCCTCTCGCGCCAGCAGGAAAGGGAAGGCTTTGGTCACCGGGGGCGAGCGCTCGGTTTCCTCCGTAGCGCCAATGCTGTTGTTAAGGCAAGGCTGCGCGCCTTGAATCCTAATGCATCCGTGCGAGGGCTGGTTTGTCTCAGGGCCCGTGGGGGCTGCCCACGGGGCCACAGCCGCTGTCTGTGAGGTGGGCTCCGCTCCCCTGCCCCACAGGGCTGCGAGGTGCTGTGCCGCTGAGGAGCCGGGCCCAAGTGGGCGCTGCTTGTCCGCCCGGTGCCGAACAGCTCCGGGTACGTCCCGTAGCGGCTATGAAGTTCGGGTACCAGCTCCTTAAATATTTATCACAAAATGTCGTCCCTTCGAAAGCAGTATGAGCAGATTGGCTTTCACGTTGATTTGGGAAAATTAAGTTATAAAACTGACACCTGTGTTCATAGTAGGTGTTATCCTGAGCTGGTGAGAAAGGTAACTGTGAATATGTTAAATATACCACCTTTCTACAGTTTTTCTTGAAAACGTATCTTAAGATAGATATGCTGAAACCATGGAAGCTATGCTTTTAGTTCTGGCATTAAGGTTCGGGTTTTAAATTAACACTGGATTAGCGATTTGTCTCTGTCAAGACTATAAAGAGCTTTTGTTGCAATCCATCACAGGGCTTTTGTGCTATACACCATGCGTAGAAGCTGTTAACAGGAAGACGAGATTAATGCCGAGAGAAAAAATGTCATCAGATAAAACGCAGGTCTCAAAAAGCAATTTCAAATCACAGAGTATGTTATGCATTAATACAGTTTTAGCGTTTGGGGAATGGAGGAAAAGTTGTAATCAAAAATTAATTTGGGCATTCTTGGCTGTACCTAAATTAGAACCCGGGATACTTCCAAAATTGTTTTTAATCAAATGACCTGACAGAAGCTCACTAGGAGAAAAATTAATGAGTTCAGGGTAATCTGAATTGTATTTAGTAATGCTGATAGCAAATTTTGCAGCTCTTTTTTTCAAATCTTGCATGTAATAATTTGAAAGATTACTATTTAGAGTTAGCAGCATGTGTGTATGCATATATATAATGCAAATACATCTTTAATTGTGCATATACTTTATATTTTTAAAATTAATTGTACAAAAAGCTTAATAGAAGTACAAGTGTAGGGAGTCTATTTTTTGCCTTGATTAATATCCTAACAATAAAATGCAATATGGTTCCCCATGACTTCAATATTTCTGCATTAATATATAGACACACACAGTGGATTTCATTAATCTTTTTTTTTCAGTAGTAAGATATCATTAGAGCTTGCGCCTGCTTGGGGACAATCCTTCTCATCTGTGAACTATTCACAGGGTTGGTTTTGTGAGTCTTCACTGTAGGTTAATACTGTAGTTTCAATATTGGAAGGTATTTTTAAAGGTTTTATTTGAAAGATACTTGGAAGTAGAATTGTAAGTGAAAAACAAATAACCAATCCGTTCCACTCTAACACCTGGAAATCTTTATTTTTATTGTTTTTTTTTTTTAATGTACTTAGGCATTTTTTAATTTGTGTGTTCTGTTTTTTATGTTATTTGTATATATTAGAAGTAAGTTGTTACACTAAAGAAAAGTACACTTTTGATTTTCATTTTTGCTTAAAATATTTAATGTAAAGCAAATTTACAAATGTTTCTTGCTGTACACCTGCTAAAAAATGTCACATCTAACTTAGTATACTGAATTTTGTCTATGAGTGAGAAATGCAACTGGCTTAGTGCCTCATAACCCCCAGCAGCCCTATGCTTCAGGGTAGTAAGTGTTGAACTTGATACTTTTGCAATAGCATTTAATTTTAATAGTTTCTTTATTAAGATGAGCAAAAATGTTTTTGCAATTATTAGCAAGAGACATCAAATTAATGTGCTCTTATGGTGCGCTTTTTTTGGTACTTTTACTGTGAATTGTTAGGTTTAATATAATCAAATTACATTTGAAAAACATTTACCATAGGAAAATGGATACTTCTGGTGGTGGAAAACATGATGAAAGCAACATGGTTAAAAACAATCAATACCTAACAAATTGACTAATCAGTAGGTACTTATTATATTACAGAACAGAAAATCAGAGGTGAAGGCAAAAGAAAAAGTTTCAGTTATGTGAAATCATCAAGTTTAGCTTTGTAGAAAGAAGCTATCTTGAAAAAGCCACAGTTTGGAAACTGCTGTGCTCTGAATTGTTTGTGTTTGAATTAAACTTCATTAATACAAATTCTGCTTAACAAAAGGAAGAAATTTGCAAAATTGGCATGCCTGTTGTATTTTGCACCTGTGTTAGGAAAAAGCAGCACATGTTGAGCTGAATAGTCTCTCCTTGTATTTAGGATACCTTAGGTTTTTGGTCTTTACAGATGGTCAGAGCAAAGTCTTCCATTAGAGCTTGAGGGGAGGAGAGAAATGTCTGAAAGGGATGGTAACTGCTGGTGTCGCCAGTGTTATTGAGACAATTGTGGCCAGTGACAGCCTAGCCAAAGCATATGTGGGAAGAATTGCAGACAAGTGCAAGAAGCCCCCCTCCCCTCCGTTGCATATGTTCAGTCCTGTGGTTGGGCCCAGCCCAGCCTTGAGGATACCCAAACCCATCCAATGGGTTGCAGCTGGATTTGAGCTTTACAGATCTTACCCAACAAAAGTGGATGTGGTGTGGGAGTCCTAAGGGACTTATTCTCCAGGATTCATTCAGTAGAAATGTTTTGCTGCTTGATGTTGTGCTTTGTTTTGTGACACGTGGCTGGTTGACTTGACCCAAACTGCAGCATTTCGCTCCCTGAAAATGCACCTTCCCCTCCTCTAAAACTTGAGGTAGCCAGAGAAGTTCTGAGGTGGTATGTCTGCTTCCTCCCCTGGAAGCTTACTGCTGTTTCTGTTAATGAAGTTGCACTTGCCATATCAGCAGTGGTACCGTACTGTTACAAGTGATGTCGTATTTTCCAGTGTTATTTACTCCAGGACTTATTGCCATCACTGGAGTTATCTCAGAGACAGTAACTCTTTAAGACTTTTTGAAAAACAAATTTATCACATATAAAAGCTCTCAAGTCAACATACAAATAACTCCATTTGTTCTCACCCATAGCTTCCCCAAATCGCCTTCATTTTTGATAAATTATTTCATGGTAGTCACAACCAATAGACCTGAAAATACTATTTTTTCTGGTATAAAAAATTATTGCCATTTTCTTTCATTTGTCTAGCTGAGTAAAGGTGAAACTTGTAAATTTTGGCAAGCAAGTGGATATAGCTGTGGTTTGTGTCTATAATCAAAGCCATAACTTTCAATATTTTTTCATGTGCTTTAAAGATGAGTATATATATGTCTGTGTTCAGGTGTGCAAGCATGCATGAGAAAGATTGCGGTCTTATGATACACACCTGGGAGAAAATTGGCTGGGTGGTAGCAGCTGAAAAGTCACATTTAAGCACTCTGTGATTATGCCCTAGATATTTAGTAGAACTCAAGTCCTACCCATTTTTGTGACTGCATTGTCAGTTTCTCCTTATCTCATGTGAAAGATGTACTGAGGTGGTTAAAGATTGTTCTATATGAAGAAAACAGTAATTGTCACAGACACATTAATTAAACAGTACAAAAGTCAGTTAGTATTAGAGAATAAAAATTGCAAATGAATTTTAAAATACATTTTATATTTTTATGAGTTAGGTTTGTTTCTTTACAGTCCATTCTTTATTATTTTGCAAATCAAATACTTTCCTATACAACATTACTGAGAGAGTTCAGTGGCCCATAAACATATTAATCCAGCCCTGCACAATCTTACCTTCAATACAGCAACAGACTATTAAGGGAACAGTTTGAAAGTCTTTTACTGGTATTAGTTCAGGAACAGTATCATTTATATTCACGACTACAAATAAAATAAGAAATATATTATTAATGATTCTCTGTGTTGTTTTTTTTTGTTTGTCTTGGGTTTTTTTTTTTTTTTTTTTAAAGAAGATCCACTTATTTTATATACCCTGTGTAGTCACTGCACTTTACGTTGACCAAATGTGAGCCAACCATTTTGAACAATCTTGTACTGGAGGTATTAGGATGCAGAATGAATTGTTTACATTTACTCATTTGTGTAACAGCAGTGATGTCAACTTTGCTTTCTAGTAACGTATTTTCCATTTATTTTCTTTGGTGCTGATTTTCAGTTACAATAAAGTCATCTTTTCCTAGTCATCTGCAGTTAAAAGTCTTTTTGAGAGCAAGTTGTAGGTGAGTGAGATTTGAGGGAAGAGTTCCAAAGAGAAGTCTTTCATTCTGGGACATGGCTCATTGTAGAAAGGTTGCAAAACTGTAGTTTTAACAGGTTCCTGTTAAATCGTCAAGTTAAGTTGTCAGTTGTCGTCAGTTCCAAGACGTAATCCATAAGAGACATGGATTACCTTTGGAGTTTTAATATCATGTAATTGTTTGGGCAGTAGCACGTAATGGCCTACTTTATTGCAGGACCCCATACTGCTGGCATTGGTTCTTCTCAGGATGTTACCTGGAGGAATGAAGTCTTTGTACATCTGCCTTTCTGTAATAGCAGTGTATATTATAAGATCTTCATCTTTTTTTTTCTTTTTTTTTTTTTTTTCTCTGCAAGTAATATAACAGGATATGTGGTAGTATAATTAAAACTTCAACAGACAAGAGAATGAGCTTGATTTGTTTAACTGGTACAGTCTTGATACTTTACCAGATTTATTAACACATTTGCAGTTCATTTTGGTGTTCGTTGGTTTTCTTGATATTCGTTATTAGAATGTCTGAGGTTAGTACACCCAAACTATTGTGTTACGGGCAGTGAGATATATTCAGGCCAAAATTGTGATGAAATCTTACAGCTGATTTGTATGAGGTGTTGTAATTTTTTTTACTAGTATGTGGAATGATGTTAAGAGACCAAATTCAAGGAAAACCACGTGTCTGAAGAAGGTAATTGAAGATTAAAGTATATGTCATAAGCGAAGATAGAGGAATTTGATGATAATTAAAGGCTGCTTGATTAACATTTACAAAATGAGTTTTCAGTTAATGCAAATCCAGTGGTAGCTGAGGATGTTATTGGTACTTGTAAGTAGGAGAATTATTTTTGCAGAAACTTAGTTTTGGAAATTCTGGTGATAAAGTTGACAGAACTTTGTATTAAATCAAAGATTTTTCATGTAAGAAGTATGAAGATTATTAGCTACTTTCATTCTGTCCCAAAGTCTGTTTAGCATAGATACAGTTAGTTACGTGATTATAAAGGCAAATATAAAAGCTACTGCATACTTTATTTCTGCTTCTAAGGGGGAGGTGGGGAAGGGAAGTGTTAAATTGGTTATTACTTTTCAGACTGTGATCTATTATGCCAGCAGCTAGAATGTGATCCATTAAATGAGGCATATGAAAGGCATTGCTGTTGTACATTGCTAGAGAAATTACAAGTATGGTAATACTCAGCCATAAAGATACATTATAAAAATGGTTGGAATTAAATTTAAACCCATTAAAGCAAGGACATTGCAGTGCTGCATTATTGATTTACATATAGATGAATGTCTTTCATTAATGCTAAGAAACTAAACTAAGTTTAGTATCGACAAAGTGTAACCTAATCAGAAGTAAACTTTCATTTAAAAGATGCTGTGGCTGTGAAATTTTATTAGTCTTCTGAAAGTAAAACTGAAGTATGGTTTCACTACCAGTTACAGTGTTGGGCAGATTAGTTTTCACCACTTTGATGGTGTGCTTTCCTACTTATGTAAGTGTTACTTGTGAGAAGACCTGAGTTGCCGTTGTGACAATTGACATTTTCAGCTTCTCGCAAGCTTCTAGTAATCCAACATTTCTCCATGCACCTTGCACTTCTGAGATACTTCTCCAGGACGGCGTTAAGGGGCAGTGACAGCAGTGTCCGACACCTGTGCTGCCCACGGTGCTCTCAGCAGTAGCGGTGGCAGGGTGATCGTCACACGCGGCGTCACGGCCAGTGCTGCAAGGACACGAAACAGCTTGCCTTTTGAAAAGAAGGGTGGTCAGATCTTATTAAGACTGATCTTCTAAGAAGGTATTAATTGCCTTTCATTACTGCCGTTGCTTTGCAGTTCTTTAAGCCATAGGCAACAGGAGCATTCTACCAACTTGTAAAAATCAAGTATCAAAGCATGATAGATAAACAAAACACAAGGGTGCCAAGTACGTACGCACACTCAGTGCTCAGTGCTCATACTCTGCTCGTTTGTCCTCTCAGCAGGGTGGAGTGGACTGTGCCAGCTGTTGTACAAGTGTTGGAGTAGCAGAGAGCATTATAAAGAAGATAAGAGTTGGCTTCTCAAGTGGAGTCAGAGTGCTTCAAAGGATGCATAGGAAGTGAGGGAGAAGAGTTTTCAATAGTGGCTCTGCGAAAGAGATCCGTCTCTCTTTGTAAAGATGAGTTTCCCAGTTAAGATCCCTTTAGAGTAGGGCATTTGCAGTTTATCGAGTGTAAACTAGTGCCGCTGCTTAAGAGTTGCCCGGAGATTTGTAGGGGAGAGCGGGGAGGAGGGGACTGTGTCCCTGCCCTGGAGGTGTCACCTGGCAGGTAGGGCGAGAACCGCGCCTCTCGGGGGTGTCGGGTCACCTTTCTCGCAGCGAGGGATGCTCTCATGCACCGGCACGCTTCTCCCTCTCCTCTGTTTGGTCAAGGTTATCAGCAGTTCCCCGGGCTTAATTGAGAGCAACACGCTACCAAGATGTTATGATCTGAGAAGGATTTTTTTCCTTTGCAGCTAGAGTGGCTTGGGTAACGTATGGTTTCGGAGCAGAGGGGAAGGGTTGCAATTTTTGCTGTTCACCTAGAGGATATATCGGGTTGTGACGTTCCTTATTTTTTATTTTTTCCTCTTTCACAGCTCTAAAGCTGCACGATACATTCAGGGATTTCAGAATTTGTCAGCTTTCTTGATAAGATCTATGTTAGGAAAGCCATCTTTTATAGGAGAACAAACATTGCTTGGGTGCAGTAAAGTTCTGTTTGCTGTCCCACACCTGTTTCGCAAGCGAGGGCTCCCAGTGCTGGGATCACTAAATACGACTGGTGAGGAATCATCGAGACCTGCTAGTGGTTGCCACAAACTGCGAAGACTGTGTGGTCTGCTGACAAATTCCCGACAGGTACTTCTGCTGTATACAGCTCCTGTAACAATGGGTTCCACAACTTATTAAACATCGTGTGAAATGCGTTTCCCTTTGAAGCATGTTTGAGTGATATTTTCCGTGCTGCCTCCTTGTTCTTGTTTCTGTGGGAAATGGGGAAATATTCTCTGTTCAGTTTTTGTGTAGTTTCCAAACATGATGCATAATTTGGAAAGTGTCATTTATCTTCTGGCATTTATTTCTTTTCCAAGTTTATTCATGCTTAAAACTCTACCTTATACCATACTTTCTGTTCCCTGTGGTACCTCTTCTTTTTCCTCTATATCTTTGGGTAGAACAACCCAAACTGCCTTAGTCAAATATTATTAGAAAATGTTATTTGTGGTTTGGGGAGGAAAAAAGGGCAGAGTGGATTTTCTGAAAAGTCTAGACAGGTCAAAAAATTCTGTTGTCCTAAGTGGACTTTTATTCAGGTTCAGAGTTGTACGTTTTGAGATCCAGGGAGTTCTGGCCAAATCTTTGCTTACCCAGCTTTTTTATGCCCATTGGAGAAAACATGTAGGCCAGTATTGTGTCTTTTCAGCTATTTTGTCAAATATCCTGTCCTAGAGGCAAATGAGGCAGGTAAGGGGTACTACACAAATGCTGTTACTTAAAATCTATCTAGCAGTGGGCTAAAATTTCTTTAAGATTTTGTTATTGCTATTACACACAGTTTTATAGAGAATCTGTCACTTAAGCATCTGAAACTTAATGATCTGTACATGCTATAAACTGGGCAAGTTTTTTCATGCAGGATATAATATCAAGGGGGAGAGCAATATTATCACTTAGTATTGACTCGATTAAGTAACTCAAGAAAAAGGGCACTAACCATCATCTTTTTATTCTTAATGATATTTTTTTATAACCCATATCTGTATTAGATAGAAATAAAAACTATTTCAGTTTCTTTTTTTTATGTGGATTTTTACTTTTTTTAAGTTTCTTTTCATATGTGTTTGGTCCTCTCTTTTAAATACTTACCTTCTTTGTCAGTATCATTAAAGTAATAATCAAGGAAGAGCTTAAGTCTGGAATTAATATTTAATTGTTTCTGTAGAACATTGCTCACATGTCATTTGTTGTGTTACTTTTACAGTGACAGAATAGTTCCTTTATTTTCTGTTGGGGAACTGCGGTAACAAACCAGGGTTGTTCACGCGCTTGTTGCTCCTATGGGCTTGCATGCTCCTAAGACTGCAGAAGCTCTGCTGGTGGGGGGGTCCTGCTTGATCTGCCTTGCTTCGTGCTCCCCCTCTGTGGTGTACACAAGTACAGAGTCTCCCTTGTCACTGTCGACACTTTCTCAATGCCTCTGTCTGAGACAGTGTTCATGTTTGCACTTTTTTTTTTTCATTTAGCTCGTATATAACAGCTGGCATTTTGGTATTTAGGCATTTACGTACTAGAAAGACTTGGGATATTCCTGGAAAATTAAAATCTGATCCTATAATTTACCCCTGCCCTATGCACGCTTTCATGTATTTAAACTTTTAATATTGAGAAACTAAATTCCAAAATCTTCAGAACTGTATCATCTTAAGCAGTGACTACAGAAATTATTGTATTTGTTTTTAATCAGGAGTAAAATATTTTTGTCTTCTGAAGAAAGTATGGGGAGTAGACATGTTGTTGAAAGGCACTGAATGATGTCTAGTCAGATCCTGGAAGCCCAGGGGAGTTTCTCAAGTAGAATTAAGGATCCTTCCTGGGTTCCTCAGGTACAAATGCAGCCTTCAGAGGATGAATAGCCTCCCAGAAAGAATGGCAAAGAGAAATCTAAGCAGTCTGCAAGGAGAAGGTGCCCCGTTACCATCTTCATTGACTCTTAATTCACTGTTGCTTTCTAGGTCAGCAGGATTTCAGCTCTACTACCACTGGCCTTATGGGATTCTTACTTCTCCCCCCAAAAAATCTCCATTATGAGGAGTAAAGATACCCATGGCTAAATATATACTATAGGGAAAATGCGTTTTGTGGCGCAGCCTGAAGATGCAGCTGCATCCTGGGAACATCTGGGGCTGAAGCTTCAAAGCAGAGGACAGACGAAGCTTTGCCAGACTGTCCTACGGAGGGATTCAGGCTGCAGGGAGCATTGTGGAAAACACGTCTGCCTTGCTGTCTTGAGACAGAACAATCTCTTCCACAGTGGGAAGGGAGGCTAAATTGTCTCAAGTGTAGCTGTTCTGGATATCAAGTAGGGGTTTTCTGTTGGTCATTCAGGGTTTTACATGCCAGAAAACATAAAACGTACAGCGTTCTAGGAAATCCATTTTTAATGAAGAAAAATTTTAGTAAATGAACTTAAAAAGCAGCATTAATAAGACAAGATGATACTGTGGATACATCTTCCCCACTGGGAAACTCCTTCCAGTCGGTGCCGTGGGTGCAGAAAATCGCAAGTCTGGGATTCACAGCCTGAGATGATTCTTACACTGTCTGCAGAGCTAGTGAAGGCTTTTGATTAATGTAACATATGTGGATTTGAAAAGGTGTGGAGGGGTAGGATTTCTGCGTCGTGGAGGACTTTGTACTATAAATTTACTGAGCAGACTTTTGTATTTGCAAGAGGCATCCCTAGCTCAGCTAAATTTGTTGCCAGTAGCAGTGCAGGTGGAAGGGAAATCTCCTCTCTTTCCTTACCTTGGTTAGGTATGATTTGTAAGTGATGTTTAGACAAGAGGATGATTCCTGCTAGTAATATAACGTTACTGTTATATATACTGTTACTATAACATTATTATTATTTTATGTTGTTAATGGATGGATCGTATGGGCCTTTCAGGTGGAATAGGAAACTACTTTGACCACATAATAAAGGGAATTTGTTGCTGGACTTTGCTTGGCCTGAATAAGGAAGCAGTCCATCAAGAAAGAAATCATTTTATGTTATATTGAGAAGATTTTTTTGGGAGGGGGGCTGGGGAAGCATGAATTGTTTTTGTCACTTCACTGGCATCTGACTCGGGTAAAGGTTTAAAGGTAGAGAATAAAATAGTCTTTCATTGGGCAAAGAAGACAAGATTTATGTATTTACCGGGCAATGAATTCCGTCAGTACTGTGGAGGTATTTTTATCTTGCTAGGATTAATCAATTTAACTTAGACATAATCGGAATTTAAAATATAATTTAACTTATTACAGTATTTTGTCTCCTTTCTTTACAGGTTTTCTGGTCCACTGATACATTTCAAAATGCCGCTGGTAAAAAGAAACATAGACCCCAGGCATCTGTGCCACACAGCTCTGCCCCGAGGTATCAAGAATGAGTTGGAATGTGTCACCAATATCTCCTTGGCAAATATAATCAGACAGCTGAGTAGCCTAAGTAAGTACTTTGTCCTAATAGCTGTATTTAGAACTGATACATTTTACATTCGCTGTTTCTGTGATTGAAGTAGGAAGACCTTTTCACGTTCTCAGAAAATTGTGGCTGAGCCTTCAATCTACTCCTTTTCTGACTAGTGACTAGCATCAATTTCTGTGAAAGTAAGCTTAGGCTTCAAACTGAATTTTACCAGTAGCACATCTCGAAACTGTTCAGTTGTATATTTCTGCTACCAGTGGAACATGTCAGAATAGGATATCTGGTAGCTAATAAAATCAGTAATTGCTAACCTTAGAGCAATTTTTGAGTAAGGAATATGACATAATGGGGAATATATATCACTGAATTGTTTTAATTCTCTTAACTTAAACCCTTCATCCTGTGGTGGTCATTAAGATTAAAAGTGTTGTTTGTTTTTTGTTTTTTTTTTTTAAATAATAAATCCAGAAATGTAGTTGTTACATTTCAAACATTTTCAAACATTGTTACATTTCAGACAGTTAAAGATTTTTCTTCCTTCTCCTATCTATCAACAGTTTTTCCCTTGGTGCATTTTAAAGGAGTGAATATTTCACAAGCTCTAGAATTCTGAAGGAGTTTTTCTGCAAAAGCTGGCTTCTGTTGTTTTTGTTTGTTTGTTTGCTTGTTTGTTTTTCTTCAAGTTACAGCAACTTTAAAAAGTTGTCAGATGCACCAGCATGGTAGTATTTTGAATTTCCAATACTGCGGTTGTTTTTTAACCACTAGGATACTAGTATTTTCCAGACTACCAGCACATTAAATATTAAAATGTGCATGCATATAAATCCAGAAAGTGAAAAGCCTTTCAGCTCCTCAGTATCTTAGGACCATAGGTGATGCAGCCTAGTTTGTTAATTAGATTGATTTAGTTATTGGTTTGAGGGTATACTGTACGGTGCTGTGTTTTGGCAGCCTTTCAAAGCTGTTAGTGTCTTCAACCTAGTAGCACCCTAATTGAGGACACTGAATTATGCAATTGAGACAGGAAAGCTTACAGCACATAAATATGAACATTATTAATATAGATGCTGAAAAAGCAAGGAAAATAATTTATCTGTTTAAATTCTTTTCAGCAAACCAAGAACATATAGGGTTAGGATGCAATAGATGATCAGCATCTGAGGTCTTAACCAATTTTCAGTTTTAAAGAACACCAACTTCCAACCCAACAGCATGGTGTCAGTGCTTATTTTTTTGAGATTCAGCAGTATTTGTTGTGTTTTCTTGATTATACCTACCTCATGCCTGACGTTGTTTCTACAACTGTTCAGGAAGAGTGCAGGATGAATAGAATAGAATAGTTTTAGGTGGAAGGGACCTTCACAGATCATCGAGTCCAACTGTCAGACTATTTCGGGGTTGACTAGAAGTTAAAACATATCAATAGGAGTGTTACCTAAATGCCTCTTAGACACAGGCAGGCGTGGGGCATCAACCACCTCTCTAGGAAGCCTGTTCTAGTGTCTTAACTACCCTCTTGGTAAAGAGGTTGTTTCTAATGTCTAGTCTGAACCTCCCCTGGCACAGCTTTGAGCCGTTCCCACGTGTCTTGTTACTGGATACCAGGGAGAAAAGATGAGCACCTCCCTCTCCATCTCCCCCCCTCAGGAAGATGTGGAGAGCAATGAGGTCATGCCTCAACCTCCTTTTCTCCAAGCTTAACAAACCCACCGCCCTCAGCTGCTCCTCACAGGATGCAATATCAGAGCAGGAAGAACTCAATTAAGGGATAAAACTAAGTATGAAAGAATACCTGTTGAATGGTCCTGCATTTGTTGTACGGCTTGCCTAATGTATTGCACCGATAGAGAGACACTTTCAAGGAAATGTAACAGTAATTATGTAAACTCCTCTTCTGTAAGAGGAGTGTGGTACTGCATGAACTGTGCATGCACAGTGATGAGCCCTAAATTAGCTGTTTTCGCATGGGAGGAGTTTCTGTCATGAGCTTGTGACTCAGTAGTGGTCAGGAAGGCACAAAATGTTGGAGATAACAAGGAAGGAAAAAAAGGAGAGAAAAGGTACCAGTTTACTCTGCAGCAGCAAGCACAGAATAGGTCACTCAGAGCTGTTTTTTTAATAAGTAAAACACTGATGAGCAGAACCTGTTACTTCAGTCTTTTGTTCTTCAGTTTCGAAACCAGAATTCATCATGGAATATCCTGTTGGCAGTCTTCTATGGACAGTGCTAAGTATACCAACTGAATTACTGAATAACTATTGTTCCTTTTCGGAATTTAATACAGTCAACTGATTTAGTTTTTCAACCTGTATGTATTTGTTTTATACGGTGTATTTTTAACAAAAACATTCTTATCTGCAATTAAATAGAAAGCGTTCTGCAAATTAGTCTTTATTTCTCAGCAATACCGATGATTGCTCTGTAAAAACAGAGGTCTTGTTATAAAGACATGAGTACCTTTTGAAAGTATTCTGATCTAGAATTGTGTTTTTTTTTTTTTTTTTTTTTTTTTTTCCTTTCTGTTTGGATCTGTAGGAATACAGATTTGAAAAGATTCGGGAGTTCTTCTGGCACAGGAATGTTGTCTCCTGCATGCTTGAACCCAAATAACCAGTCTGCACCTCGTGTTTCACTGTTACCAGTATTCAGGGAAGCCTGCTGACACGCAGATAAATTTTAGTAGTCATCTGTGAGTCATAGCCAGCAGGCATAGCTTTGCAGCAGTCCCCTGGCAACCAGCTTCTCTGCAGTCCTTCCCTTCTTGTTTTCTGTGACTAAATGGTTATGCTCGAGAATCAGCCTTCAAGTTGTAGACAGAGCTAGATTTCTCTCGAGAGCTGAAACTTAGTGTTCTGGTAGGGCTTAATTTCCTTCAAACTAAAGCTGCTTTTGCTTCTGACAGTAAAGTTATGCAAATTGAAATGAATGTTCTTTAACCTGATTAACACTCTTTCATTTCTGCCTGTAAGATTTTTCTGTTACCAGCCCTCAAATAGAGGATTAATCTCCTGCCATTATGACTCTTGAGACCAAGCATTCTTTTAACCTTTCTTCTGATAATGATATGGACAAATAGCAGTATGATGAAATTAGAGCTTCCGGTACTTCAAATGATACTGAAAAACATTATTTAGAAAAGCTTAGTGTAGAGTTTTATCATGTACGCAGTTAGATCTCCATTCTTGGAGCTCTTCATAATAATTCGATGGGATTAATCCAGCAACTGGATCTAACTGGACGTGCTTTGAGCCGGGTGTTGGACCAGCTGACCTCTAGTGGTCCCTTACCACTTCAACCATTCTGTGGTCTTGGATGCTATGTGCAAGCAGAGCATACCTGCAGAAACAGTACCTATAAAGTGACAGGAATTCTGTGGGTTTTTAATGTTTTAATATAAAATGAAAAGAGCTTTACATCGGTCTGTCAGCAATAGTTGCTATGTGTCTTCATACAAATTCTTATTCTTTTCCTAGTTTATTTGATGTGTTGCTTTTAATTGTTCAAGCTGAAAAAAAAAACATTGACCTTTAAAAGAAATAGAGATGAAAGGACAGAAATACTTATATCTACTTTGAGTGATAGGCCTTGCCTTTCTCTCTGGAACATGAAAACATATCGGTCTGTCTTTATGCTACATACAAAATTGCCAGTAATTTTTTTTTCCCCTGTCTATTCCCAGCTTTCTCTAGCTTGATAAAAGGACCTGTTTTCTGACAGCTTTTCTTAGCACTGTGGCAACAGAAACTCTCTGGACAGCAGCAGTAACTGTCTATTTCCTAGCCATTTTTCCCTTTCTTTCTTGCTTTCTGATTGTACCTGCTTTACATAAGTGCTTACCTATTTTTTCAGCAATGTCGCAGATGCATTTTTACTCCAGTACTGCCTGTGTTGGTTTGTGTTAGTGTATGTCAGGCTATAGCATCCTCCATCGTATATGAAACCTGACTGATAGCACTGTGCAGCTGTGCCATTGTTAGAAGATGGATAAATAGTTCTTTTGTCTGGGGGCAACCTCCTTCTTTGTTCACAGCTATCAACCAATCTTGTTTTTCCTTTTATTCAGCTGTTCCTTGTAGACAAAATCTATCATATAAGAAACCTAACTGATGGTGCTTGTTCTTGTTCCCAGTCTCTGACACTCCTGTATGAGGAGGAGAAAATTTCTCCTTTTGAGTATTTTTTCTGTATGTATGTTCCTTTTATGAATATTTATATTGCAAGCATTCAGACCAGAGCTTCTATTGGATTGTAGCAAGATGTCAGTTCCCTTTTTTTTCTTCTACATTTGTATAAAGAAAGAGGATGCTGAATAACAGTGTTTGCTAAGCTGAAGTGCACTTAATGTTAGCGAAAATAATTTTCAATTAACATTGAACCTCAGTAAGCTTTTCTCTCTTCCTTTCTTTTCTTGGTACTATTTCCTAGTTTCACCTTGTTGTCCTAGTTAGTTATCTTTTCCTCGCACCTTATTTGCAAGTTTTCAGGAGTGAAATGCTTACTTTTGAACATACTATTTATTCCCCCCTTTTTTCCTGCTCCAACACTTAAGTTTTGTTCCTTATTTTTTGCTTACCATGCCACTCCCTAGAGTGTTTTAAACACTGCTGGTCTTGTGAGAGACATTTTCTCACTTCAGAAAACCTTCAATTTGCCAAAGCTTTATGTTGTTCAATAAATGGGAAATGTTTCTGTAGAAATACTTACCATCAAGGTGTCTGGACTGCAACGAATCTTTAGAACCAAGCCTCTTCATCTCAAGACCAGCCTCCCTCTCACCGTTATGTCTGGACACCATCTTCACATAGTGAGCCTCCCCCCACATGTTGCACGATGAGAAGTAGGTCTCTGCAGACCTGCAGCTAGGACTTCAGTCGGTATTTCAGAACCAGCAGAATCCTTACAGCAGGTTCCTGCTGTGGGAATCCTCCTTCTCGCTGTGCTTGCAAGAATATTCAGCGTTCTCTGTGAATTTTCTTCATTAGTCACCCCTCTTTCTTTGTTTTACTATGATTACCAGGGAATGCTAGAGAAAATGTTCTTATGCAGATGGTATTAAGGGAACTGGTGGGCTCAAAAACTGAAGGCTTACAGTGCTTTTCAGAGATCTCCATCCTCTCAAAGACTCCTGTCTGATTTCTTGATGGTGTCTCTCCAGTAGTAGCAGCATCAGCAATACGATGCTGATTCATCTCCATTTCAAATGATAATGAGGGAGTGAGCAAATGGTCAATAATTTCTCATTGAAAACAGCTGTGTTAGAAATCAGAGTAGTGTGAAGTCCTACAAGTCATTAATTTCTTGCCTACATAGAGCACTGAAGGAAGCGTAAGACTTCCCTGTGAACGGATTATTAAGACTGGTGCCTTCAACATCAGGTTCAGCTCCCAGCAGTCTCTTTCCCACGTTTCTGAGCACTGCAGAATGATAAGCTCAGCTAGTTTACTTGATGGTATCCTTGGTGGGAGATGGGAAATGGTATCTCAGACCTCTATGACTGAAGGTTTTTGAAGGATGCCTTTTTCTGCTTGGATGTCAACAAGAAGCGTAAGACCTGCTCCAGAGTTGGCCTTTACCCGAGTTTTTGATATCCTGGTCAGGTTGTCTGGTAAATGCCTGGTTCATCTTTGCTGGCTAAAGGAACCAGGTTGTCTCTTCGATAGTACGATTGTACAGTTACAATCCTCACCGCCGGTCCTTACGGATTGCTCTTACGTCTTCATAATGATAGGTTCCTAATTAGCATACATGAACTATATTTAGTTACGCGATTTTCCAGAGCTTGCTCATCCACAGCCACTAAAGGTTTCAAGGATCTACCAAGGATCTTATCTCCAAGCCTGGAAGACAGTTCAGTCTTTTAACTTTAGTCCATCTCCTAGCCACAGAGCAACCTCACTGAACAGTGAGGTTGAAATAATCCAATGAGAATCAAGCCCAGGGTTTTCAGTGAAACTCTGATATACCTTGCCTTTTTGCTAAAGCATTTAATTAAATGAAATTAATGTAGTGAAGATGAGAAGCTGAATCAACAGGCAACGGATATATTAAGTTATATGTCAAAATTAACTGAGGATGAAAAAATATGTTAATAGAAAGAATAGCTTTCTTGTTTTTCTGCATAAAGGGACCCTGGTTATATATTCATACTGGCTTATGTGGTAATTAATTATCCTGAAAGATTATTTTCTAATATATATGCTATATAATGTAGGAAGAAACTGTTCAGTAGCTAGTAGTGTAATTTTGCATAGTGTAGAATATTGGGAAAAGAATGAAGTAGGACATAGGGTGGGTTTTACTGCTGCCTTTGTTCTATGCTTCTCTTTTTACAAAATGTACTGAACAAAAATATTGTTTCGTATGAGAGTGGAATTGAAATAATAGAAATCAAGGAATGATAGCATGTAAGTGGGTAACAGACCCAATGCTTAGCTTATTCTTTCGAATATTTTATAAATTTCTACAGCTGTTTCAAAAGTCAAATTACCAAACCTATATTTTTAAACTGTAATAATATTTTGAGGTTTTTATATTTTAATATATTAACATATTTAGCATTTATTATGGTAAATACATTATACATTGTTAAATATGTCAAAACATTAAATGCATATTAAATATTGTATATATTATATGTGCATTTTATAAACGTGTATCAATATTTTTAATGATAGGTGGATTAGATTTTGCTTGTGTACATGTTAATTTTCTATCCCTACGCTGAGTTCCAGATGAAGATTGATGAAGAAGTTAAGGCTAAATTAATTAAGAGTAATATTTTTGGCAACACTTAACAGTTTTCTTGGTTTTGTTTGTCCCACTCGATGCATCTCACGTTGGCCTGAGATTTACTGGTCATCTTTTTGAATTTGCAAATTGATGGTGTTTTATGGCATTGAGCACTTCAAGTGATCAGTTTATTTATTCAGATAGTTACTTAAAATTTAGACCATAGTTCCTAGAGGCTGCTGATAGCATAACAGATCTGAGGGTTGCTGTTTCAGCTTTAGGTGCAGTCAAAGGGCTTGGAACTTTTTACTGTCCTTTTGCATTTTTAAAGAAAAGAAAAGGCTTCTTCCATCAGGATTCAGGTCCCACTCCTTGTCTGAGAGCCTGTAACTTCATCTGATGGTAACTGATCTGGTGTTGTAAAATGATTTATTTAAACACCCATTCCTTAAGTTTTGCTAATGGACACAGCATAGAGAATGCAGTAATTGAGGTGAATTTAAGGACTAGAGTTTTGAGAGGGACCGCTAAGTTGTACCCAATCTTGCAGTGTATATGTGTGGTTCCAGGAATTCATACAACTCAATGTGTTAAGACTTACAAGGCCTCTCTTCTGCCACACTTCAGTTAGTTTCAAATTTCAAAAACTGTGTAGGGTTCAAAACACTGTGTAGGGATTGTAGTTGATTTCAGTTCACCTGATACATTCCGAGTCCTGAGAACAGTACAAAAGTGGTGTTTCTTATACCTTAGTATCCCTACCTGTTACTGTATTGGATAGTTAAAGATCATTAATTTGTGCACAGAAGTCAGTGCTGGACAAACGTTTAATAAATTTTAGGCAAAAACTAGGTGATAAAAAATAAATGAGGAAAAAATGGTGAAAGATTGAAAACTGTAAAACTGATCCATAGCTTTTTCAGGTTTTATAAGCCATTGTATGCTAAATTGCCATGGTAATGAACAGAAATTGATGATACATGTTTTGGTGTGTTTAGTTTAAAAAAAATGAGGAAGACAGTAAGCACTATTATTTTTATTCTATTTTCACCTAATAGTTACTAGCTAGTATTCTATTTTCAGCTTGTAGGTGTTTTAAATGTCAGGAGAAGAATTGTCCAAAAAAGGCTATCACGCATACGTTCTTAGGAGCAGGACTATTTGTCACTTCCAGGACATTTTATTTGGCTGTCACAAAAAAGGACATTGACACCAGAGGGAGCTGCATCCTGGTGTCAGTTTCTTACTGAAAGTTACCATGAATAGAGCCCTTTGAGACGAGAAGTTGCAAAAAGAATGAGCTGATAAATGCATTCCTGAATTTAAAATAAATGCTTGTGTGTCCTCTTATTTAAGTGAAAAGAACTTTGTGATCTGCTAATAAAAGACAGAATGATGGACTGAGAAGGACAACTGGTAATATTTGAGGGAATGTGGCTTGCCTTTTGAAAATGGCAAATTTAGGTATATTTCTGGTCAATTAAGCAAGTTTTGCAAATACAATAAGATTTTTACAGATGTCGAAATAAATGCCAATATAGTCTTCTGCAAATAAATTAATAGGTAAACAAATCACTGATCTTTTTAATCTGGTATTATGTTTCCAGCTATGACCAAAATCCTAAGGCATTATTATTTTAATTGTTGTAGTCATCTGTCATTCCCTTTATTGTACTGCGTGAAACACGAGTAGAGTTTTTGATCAGTCTCATAATGATGGAAGTGATCTGCACTGCTGATAATACTTTGGTAATTACTCATTTTACGTAATGACATTAATCTTGATTCTTACCATTCTAACCTATTTACCTATACATTAACTGGAATGTGAGCAACTGTGTTTATTAAATACTGAGCATCCTACCAATGAGTTTGGAATGTTTTGGTTTTTTTTTTTTACTCTAAGTTTTTGTTGTAAGTTATGTGAGTTTTTGTGACACTTTGGCTTGTTCACTGTTTTCGCCTGTCATCATCTCTTTTGTAAATCATTCAGAATTGAAGATATGTTCATATGGAATACACACAAAGACATCAAAATAAACAAATACTGGATTAAAAGTCTTGTATACATACATTCATGCATAGTATTCATTTGAATGGAAGTTATACATTTCACTAAAAGCAAACGTTTTGTTTGGCTTGAAAACTCATTTAGTTCAATATGCTTCAAGCGAAAAACAAAGAAGACTGCCAACAGGCATGTAGGTAGAGACAACATTATGGTTGCATACCACTTCAAACACGACAGGTTGTTTTTAATGTATTTCCCATTCGAGGATCAATGTTCATAAGCACAGGCAAATTATTCTGTGCAATGTGTTTGTGGCTGTATGCAAAATAATAAAAAGATTTTGAGACAGATTATTTGCAATTGGAGCTCATTAATGAGGTAGATGAATTGTAAGCCTGATTAAATGATATAGATAAAACAAACTAGCCTTCAAATACATCTATACGTGAAATTTTATGCTTGATTTTAATTTGTATGTCTCTGAATATTACATGAGTTGTCTAATTAAATTGAATAATTAGAATATATCTGAATATGTTATCAGAAAGATTAAATCTGTTTATAGTAAATGTATATTAAAAATTTAGTAATCTTGCTCTTAGTGGATCTCATTTTTAAGTAATTTCTCTTGCTTCAGATACAGGTTAAAGAACATAAACTTTTCAGAGTTTCAAGACGTATATTAGAAAGTCTTGTGTTAGGTGAGTTGCCAGCTAAATAGACTTTACTAACTTTCCATCTCTTTTACTGTGGCCTAGTCGTCAGACATACGGTTCTAAGACCGGCTATACCTTTTATCTGCTTCTCACTGTGGCTAGTAACAGATGCCTCAAGAAGAATAAGAGCAAGATAAGCATGTATGATACTTACCTCCTACTAATCTCTCAGCCTTCAACTGCTTACAGTTTGGAAGCCTCTTCAACCAGCTGGATTTCTATGTGTTTGCTAATGCTGTGTTACTTTTTCATGCCTTGGTATCACTGCCAAACTTTAATCTTTTTTTAGGTCATCTACAGTTATCTAGAACAGCATAGATCCCAGTACAGAAATCTATGAAGCCTTCTCTTTCTCAGCTGTGAAGACCAGTTATTTACTCCTATACTCTGTTTTATACCTTTTGAGGAATTATTATCTGTGCCATGTCTCTTACTTTGTATGCCGTGGCTGTTAAGCTTTCCTAAAAAGCTTTGGCTAGGGACTTTCAAAACTCTTGGAAATCTAACTAGATCATTGCACTCCGTCTGTGTGCTTGTAAACCTGCAGAGGCTTACCTTTACAAAAGCTGCATTGACTCTTCTCAAGTCATCCAGGTGGCTGCTAATTCAATTCTTCATAATGATTTATACTAATTTGTTCGGATATCAGGTTTACAGGCCTGAAGCTCTCAAGATACTCCATGAAAAAATTACTGAAACTTAATGTTGTGCTTGCCACCTTCCAGTGTGTATTAAGGAGATTTACAAATAGTTACTGTTCGTTTTGTCAATTTATTTTCTTTACTTTTTATGTAGTCACTTCATTTTCTTTGACAAGTCTCCCACAAAGAAGAGTTCTGGCATGAGGATCTCTACAGTTCCTTTCCCACACCAGTGGAAGGTGTGAAGTTAGCTTGTCTCCAGTGATCTTGTCTTCTCTGAGTGCTCCTCTTACACGTTCATTATCAGTTGGCTCTACAGACTCCTTTGCATCCTTTGCAGGCTTTCTTGTTCCTCATGTGTTTGAAGGAATATTTATTAGTAGTTTGCTAGTTGTTCCTCAGGCTAGTTTTTTTTTTTTTTTTCTTCTCATTTAATATGCCGCAATTTGCGATGTTTTCTATTTTCTTCATTTGTACATGTCTTCTAATTTCTCCCTTTATATTCTGTTGTGTTTATTTGTGCTGTTTTTTATTGCCATTACCTAAGTCTTAATAAATGGTCGTGTACTGGCCTTGTACCCATCACGTGGTATCCTTAGTTTCCACACTACCTGTAGGGATTTAATTTTTGTCCTTTTGATGTCTTTAAGTGTCCTCATTTTTATGTATACTTCCAGAGTTATTGTGCAATGAAGGCAGAGATTTCATAAATAGCTTTTCCTGCTGTACTTGTGAGAACTTGTGTGCAGACCAGGTAGTTAGAAATTTGTGAGATTTATACTTCCAAAACCAACGTAAGTGCACAAACAGCACACGAATTACATATGTACAGCATGATAGAACATTTTAAAAGCTATCACATGTTATTTCAATAATGTGGATACAGATTTTGATAGCCTGGTGCATTTTTCAGTGGCTTTGTCAGACTAATCAAGCTGAGTTCAGGGTGCATTAGAAGCACTCTGTAGAGCATTCCATCTGTAGAAGAAAAATCATTACTGAGCCTTTTCTCATGACATGATACCTGAATCTCCTGGTCTGTTGGGCTAAATTTGTGATGTGCATCAAAGTGAACAAAGGAGACTGTTTTTTTTCAGTATAAATTAGTCAGTTACTAGAATTTTAACCCTTCAAAGTAGAAGTCATTCTTTTAATGAGTATTTTTGAATAGGCTGGTTCTAAGTAACCTAGATGTAGACATCTGCTCTTTCATTTTTGAAAGGTGTTTTGAACTATAGGAATGGAAGCTGTATGCCATTTTGAGAAATGCTGAGATAAATTTCACTTGGAAAGATCAGTTAATGCTCATACAGATGCTATAGGTTGTCCTTTTATACATATCCAAGAAACTAATAGTCTAGTTCTTTGGGTATCGGCATAGTTCAGTCAGTTTTACCCAACTGTATGTCTGTTCTGTAAAGTATAAAATGTCATTTATGATAAATAAATTATAAATTAAATATTTAACTTTTATTTATTCTTCTGAAGCATTCTTAAATACCTTAGTAAGTACAGATTGTTACTGCTGATACTCACGCACCTTAGCTTTACTTATTTAAGGAGAATAATTATCAGAACTCTTTCTAAAAGCAAACTTATCCTGTGGTATTTTCCCCCCTATTTTAGGTAAATATGCTGAAGATATATTTGGTGAACTTTTCAACGAAGCACACAGTTTCTCATTTAGAGTCAACTCCCTACAAGAACGTGTGGATCGCCTATCTGTCAGTGTTACGCAACTTGATCCAAAGGAAGAAGAACGTAAGTTAATGTCTGCATTGAAGATTTCTTATTTCGTCCCCCTAAAATCACTGATACGTGAAATAGAAATAAGAATAGCTTAAATTATATTTATATGAACACAGAGCAGAGCATCATGAAAGTGAGGTTCATTTCTGTTTCTGCTACTGGCTGTTTTTATAGCCTTGAGCAGCTTTCTGAGCTCAAAATTTTCATGGTTACTGAACACTACTGTTGCCAACAACTTTACATAAAAATTGCTATAGGAGTTTGTGTCTCTTCAGTAGTATTATGTATTAGTGTTAGTAATATTAATAAATTGTGATATTATGGGAATTCCTGAGAATGCATCCTTATTCTTTTCCTTAGTAACTTTCCTACTCATTCCCATGGGATGTAACCATTTGTCCAGATAGGGTTTTTGCACTTAACTTGATAACATCTTATATTTTGTATGAACTTGTATAGCTCCATTTATGATGCTATATACTCCCTTGGATTCTTCCTAAATAGCTTTCAGTAATATAAAGATTGGTAGCATTGAGAAAACAAGTACTTCTAACAGTCAATAGGATATGGCTAGTGCTTATAAAATAGAATTTTTATGGGATTGAAATGATGCATGGACTTTGTGATTATTATAAGAACAATGACCAGCTAATATGCAAACATCATGACACTTTTTTGTCTTCCTTGGATATCTGCTGGTTACAGGTGAAACTATGAAAGTTCCTGTAACCCCAGTTTTAGGGTATTCTAGACTATGTGGCTAAGACCTGGAAAGTCGAGCAACATCCCGTCATGAAAAATAACTTCAGATTGCTTGTGGGACCCAATTTTAAAGTATAGAAAGCTGTTTCAGTTCCAAATGTCTAGGTATGATGGTGGCATGTCATACAGGAACAACAAAGCATCAAGCCAGGAGCATGTTCTCAGGCTGTTTTGTTACCTATGTTGCAATTTCACTATTAGAAAAATCACGCTAAGGAAGTTTAGATTCTGTACATTGTGTGACAATTATTTCAGAGCAGGTTTTGAAAGACAGCTGTTCACAGCTTGTGGCAGATTTTCCAGAAAACCATGACTCGCCTAGGGGAATTCTTACATTAATGGGATTTTCCAAGTCTCTTGACAACTGAGCATAAATCATACACATACACCTCTTTTTCCAATAAAATACCATGTTTACTATGATCGGATAATGACACAAATCTGTTAGTGTACAGTAACAAATTGTCAGTAACAAATTGTCAGCCATTGTAATCTTGTAACAGCTGCAAGACTCTAGAGTATTGATGTCATTTCCACGTTTACCCTAGAGAACTTTGTTACTCTTTTAGATCAGAGTGGGATTTATGGTGATATGGCACATCTGGCATGGCAACCATTCACATTCCAGGAAAATAAAGAGACCGTCATACAGAAATGTCTTAAGGATGTTACAGGATAGTGAGATGGAAATTTGTACTTTACAGTGTAAGTGGCCTTTGACAAGTGTGGTTGTAGGTTTCAGAACTACATATTCATACCTATTTGATGTTAAAGAATTGCCAGAAATATTTTTAAATAGTCTGTAGTACCAAATGCACCAGATCAATAACTTGTCACAGAACTGCATATGTATTTGCTAAGCTGCATATGTAAGAAAAGAGACTGAATAAAGGAAACGAGGCTACAAAGAGGTCTACTTGATCGAGTCCAGAGCAGCTAATAGTGACATGAATCTGATACCCTGGATTTGTCTCTCATTCCATAAAAGAGATAGAATTGTACGTTCTAAGATTCTGTGAAAAGAACAATGACTGCTAGTACTTCGGAGGAACACATACAGTCCTCAGCGTCAGGAGCTATTAAATGACTGCTTTTGTTAACTAAGAATATCCAGTCCTTGAGCCAGTCCTTGAGCCATCCCCAGCGTTCCTTATTCACAAAAGTCTGTCCAGAATGAGTCACCAGACGAGAGCAAAAGAGATGAGAGGAAACCTGGCATTCTAGTTCTGTAAAGATCAGGGATCAGGAAACCTTTTCACCTTCAGTATCCTCTTTGGGGCTTGAAATTTAGTAGTTTATCACAAATGATCTTGTTTTAGTCTTGGTCATAGCTAAAATAGCTGGAAACTTGTAATGCATGAAGGTTTGCAGAAGACATTTGGATTTACCTTTCTTACCTTTCCTAACCCAGTCAAGGATTAAGCAAATTTCAGTACTTCTATTCAGCTAACAGCATGTGCAAAATGGGCTATGCTTGCAAAATGAGTCTCATTTGATAGTTCTTTGCCAGCAGGCAGTAATAAAAGATGTAATGTGTTCCTTTGGGCCCAATGCTATTACACAAGAGGAAAAAAATTAAGATTCATTTAAAGCTAAGCAGCACGAGCAAAACCAGCACAAGTCAGATTCACTGAACAAGGTTCAGATACTTGACAAAGTGTTTCTGGTAGAGCCAAAGTAGAAAAAAGCTCTAGAATTTTTGAGTAGTCTGAGTGTTTTCTCATCGTTTGGAATTATTACAATATCTGAAAGAATAAAACCAAATGAAACCAAGGTTAAGACTGTGTACTGAAGAACTTGACTCCTGGCATACAATCCTTCTGTCATGGAAGAATTGCTTGGCAGCTACGAAGTAGCTGTGGTCCGTGTACTTAGGAAAATGGGAGACTCGGTTAACTTTCAAATCAGTGTTGTCAGCCCATTGTGAGACTCGGGGCAAAGGATAGTAAATCCCATTGTAGAGGCAGCTCACTCACCATCTCTAGCCTCCTGAAGAGGAATTTGGTGAATTGCATATAAATGTAATAAAAGTTCAGAAGAGGGAGCACATGAAAATTGGGTCAAGAGCTCTACATATAACACATTAACGTGGAGAATAACACTGTTGTCAATTAATTCATAAACAAATTTACCACCAAAGTCAACTAAAGAAAAAGACAGTTCAATTAAGCTGTGTAGTAGGACCCTTTTCTTGGCACTTCTCCGTGCAACTGAATGTTGGATTTGAGCGCGTGTCCCTCTCAAAGATCCTGTCAGATGGCTGAGCTCCAGCTGCTTTCTTTTGCTTCTCTGCTTTTTCTTCCGGTTTTCTTAGCCCTTGATTCAATTTGGGGGTTATTTAGTAAGTAAATCAGTTCTAAATTTGTGTGTCCAAGGCTCAATGGAGCAGTGTCAAAGCCATGATATTGCATAATTTGGTCTTTGTATATAAAGAGGGATGTGGACAAAATGTCATTTGTTGAATAATGTAGCGGCTTTGTTGAGACCCACCAGCAAATTCGCTGCTTGATGCAGCTGGGTGATTCAGTTCCCTCACGTGCTGCTCTGGGCTTCCTAGTGCCACGTGCTGCATTTAAAGCAACTTCTTAGTCCTCCTACAACGATTGCTCTAGCATTTGTCTCCTCTTTGTTTACCTGTAGTAGTTAAGCTACATAAATTCCCTATCCAAAAAGTGCTTGAGCTGCTGTTGTTTTTACGAGTATGATAGAACATTTGAATTGCTTGTCTTGGGGACAAGCCCATAGGAAAGTAGTTTCTATCCTGGAGAAGCAATCTCTCAGCTTAGCAAGTATTAGACCTGCAGTGACTAGTCAGAAGTATTCTGATGGGCGAGAAACCTGGTAGGTGTGAGGTTCTAGGCTTTGGTGAAGTTGAATCGTTATATATAATATATTTATTTATTTATTTATATTTATATATTTTTTTTAATCTTTATATATAATATATATATATGTATGAAGTGGAAATCAGACTTCAGGATTGGACTGTCTTCAGGAACTGAATCACACAAATCTTTAATGAAAATTTTCAGGAGAAAAAAACAAACATCAACAACAACAAAAAACACAAGAACACCTACCCCCATTAATTACTTTTAATTGGGTTCTTAAGACCATGATGTCCATTAGATATTTACATTGTCATTCTTTCTTCCATGCACTTTTCAAATCACTGGTAAATTTTTGAACAGAGGAAGGGAATCGTAGGCAACTGAATCCATTGATTTGTATATAATTTCTCATAGTCGTTCAGTTCTGCAAGGAGATATAGCTGTGACATTCAAAAGGTCATGGTCTTAAAGTTTTCAGGATGAAATTCTGCAAAAAGTGTAGAGAGAGCTCTAAAAGGAACATATATTATTTTGTGTGTTGGATTGAGTTTAAATGAATAAAACATCTGGTGTCTTTAACATTTTTTTTTCTTATGGTGAGATAAAATGTAATATTTAATATCTTTGAAATGTAAAAGTAGCTACTTTCTGTCAGTACGCAGATGTGCTCTGTACCTAACTTCTGCTACAAATTGGGGATTGCATTTTAATGATACTAAGAGGAGAGAAATCTGAAGAGAGGCTTAATGGGAGGTAAAGCATTATTAAAAGCCATATCAGTAGTACATATTCATATTTCATTGTAGTTCAGCCCAGAAGAAAGCTTTTTATTGTGTATTATTCAAGTGTAATTTAAATACCTGTTTTTTTTCTAGTTTGCTTTTGTTTATGAATAAAAATGGACTTAAATCTTTTTCAAAACCAGGTGTACAAAATGTTGGTGGTTTAGCTTTCTGAGATAAATAATTCTTAATTACATGGAAAGTATTGTGGTTAGAGACAGTTAGACTGGGTGGTAGAATAGGTCTTTTCATACTGTCCCAAGAACAGATAAAGAAAAGATAAACTGGCATTTATTCAGAGTCTTGAATGGGTGTTTAACTAAACTGTGAGCACCTCAACTTTTAAGGAAATATAGACCCTGTTTTTTGTACATAGCAGTAAGCACAAGTGGTGTGACAGATGGACTTTTGGAGAAGTGTAGCCATACAAAATATAAGATCTTGGGCCATACAAAGACTTTGGTGCTGATTAGGAGTTAGGCAACTGGAGGCTCAAATTTATGAGCATTAAGTTAAATCCCTGCAGCATTTCTAACTCCTCCTTCAGTGTCCCCCATCTCCCCACACCTGAATTCACACATACAACCCGTTTGCTCTCTCGCTGTGCTACTTTGTCACTCAGCCAAAGCTAAGTGGCCAGATGACCAGCCAGGTTCTCGCGTTTTTCCCACCCTGGAGGTGGGAAGCCACACACATGGCGCTGCTGTTTCCTAGCCAGCTGGCAAGCTAAACAAGCGGCTTTGTGAGCCAAACTGTGGTTATATACGGTGCCCAGGGTCATATCCTGTGTTTGCAACATGCCATTTACCCAATCCCTTTCTGTAGGCTAGTTACATCAGTATTTTGTCATAATTCTCAGTACTTTGTGTTCTGTGCCCTTTCATTTCCTTAATAATATCATAATTTAGTCAGTTGTTTTGAATAATGGCATGCTTTTCATTGAATACCTTTCACTGAATGTCAATGCAGGAAATGCTTTTGGCTGTTTGGAATTCAGCAGTGTGTGTTTTCTCTGAAGATCTTTGCTCTTTAGCCTAGTAGAGAGGAAGTAATCTACACTTACTGGCTGTTGATTGATTATCCTCGGGTGTGATGTTCCCTTGTACATGTTTTTAAAAAGTGGAAATTAAAATAAGAAAATGGAGATTATGAACAAGCCCAGCTGTATTTGCTCACTAGAGATCAAGTATGGAATGCAAATAAAGAGTTTGTAGAATAATGAATGTCTCAGTAATATGGTGTCACATACCCTGTGAATATTTTAATATTGAAACAAAGAACTGAATTCATATTTAGTACAATAAATTTATTTAATTGCTTTCAGAATGTTGACAGGTTCAAAGTGAAGCATGCTAACTTGCTTTTTTTTACTGGCATAGTCTCCAATAAATAACAGGCAGTTAAAGACTTGCAAGATTACCAGGCAACTCTCAACAAGTATGTTTGGTAAGATTTGCAAAACTAGCAACCTGAAAAACAGCTAAAACATAAAAGATTCTAAAAAAAAAAAAAATAAAAAAATGGGTTTTTAGATTAGGCAAACCCTAGTTCTTTTATTTTATTTGTGAACTTTTGCCAGCAAAAAAACATGTACTTCATGACAGGTACAAAATATGTATGGTTATTTATGAGTACAAAAATACCTGTAGAAACTGAGACTCCTAGCTGGTATTTGTACATTATAACACTTCTTTCACACACTTAAAAAGGCTTCTGAGCAGCTAATTAAAGGTATTAAAAGAATAAAAGATACTGTAATGAAATACAATCTAAGGGTAAAGAGGAGCAAACTTCAGCACCCACAACCTTGCCAACTGCAATAAACTTCAAAAGCCAAACTGAAAATCACATAAATCCTATCTTTAGCCTCACAAAGGATGCTGCTAATACATTTAGGTAAGAAGAGAGAACATTCCATGAATTGCAAGCCCTCTGGAAAAAATCCTGCCTTCTGCCTCTTTGTGATTATACAATAGAAATCCAGCTCTGCCTGTGTGTTTATGCACAGACACTTGTATGTGTTATAGGAAACAGAGTAAACACAGCTTTTGGCTTAAGTCAATGTAGTCTTTAAAAAAAAAATAGTTGCAAAAGACCCTAGTGATTTTCTCTAAAGAATTGAAATGGGGGAGGCATCCTCTCATCTTGGGTAAACGGGCACTACTGTCAGCATAAATATATATATATATGTTTATTTTATACACACACACACGTAGATATATTTCTTAATAAATGAAATGAATGTAATGAAAATGCTCTCTTTGTATCGTGTTATAAAATTGCCTGCTTTCAGTATCAGTTGTTTGTGATTTTATTTTACTTTTTAAAATATCTGAACCAGTGAAAAGGGCTGCTGACTTATTTAGCTTATTTGACAGAGGCTACAAAGTAAGTCTTGAGACACACGTGGGCTTCACAGAAGTAGTAAATGACCATCACAGAGAAATAGTAACGTGACACTGAACAGGTATCCTGTTCCAGGAATTGAAGGTGTAGGTTTCATCAAGTAGTCACTTTTCCATTGATCTTTTTCTAAATTTCAGTGATTGTGAGATAAAAAAATATAGGCAGGCTTTAGCAACAGAAAGTCAATATGTTTCAAGTCCCTGTTTAATCTATTGAATTCATCTAGTTTTATTTTTCCTTTGAATCTTACATAATGGTCATTGATATTCGTAATTTAGTGTACTTAAAAACTCAAGGTGTCTCACCTGAATTAAACAGAGTGGTCTCATCTCAATTAAACACTCTGATTAAAAAAACAGCATTTGACTACTTTCATGTGTTGGAACAAAGTGTTCCTTCCATTAAAACTCACTGATATCAGTAGAAGAAGTTTAAGTGATTTGCTGGTTTGGCATCTCGAAGGGCCTTTGGACGAGCTGCTGCCTACATGCAAGGAACAGAAATGTTAATGACAGACAAAGGTAAAATCACCTCAAAACAGAGAGTTTTAGTGCTAAAAGGATTATGAAATGGAGTTGGTAGATGCTATCGGGTATTTCTGAACTACAGAATTGTATTTTACAGCTACGTTAAGCAATTTGTTGAACTACTTTGGAGAGAGAGAGTTCTGATAATCTGTCTAGGTGAGCAAAAGTTTTCTAGGAAGCTAAATAAAGGGTAATGAACTAGAACATTACAAACATGTTTTTCACATAATCTGACAGTATCTTGCCATGGCAGTAGTGCTAGATGAATTTATATTTGCTGAACATGCATTTGTGCTGCGCATAAGGTAATAGTCATAATGCTTAATATTTGTATTCTGTCATTAAGCAATTCCAGATTAAACCAAATAAACTATCTTTGGCCTTTTTTATTAAAATGGCAATATCCCCTTTCAGTGTCATTGCAGGACATTACAATGAGGAAAGCTTTCCGCAGTTCCACAATTCAAGATCAGCAGCTGTTTGACCGCAAAACTCTGCCTATTCCTTTGCAAGAAACTTACGACATTTGTGAGCAGCCTCCTCCACTTAACATTCTCACCCCTTACAGGTTAGTGTAAAAAAAAAAAAATCAAAGCCAATTTCTAGCTGATTTTTTTTGTAATAAAGACGTAATATATTCAGTCACTTTGCTCATGTTGAGTAGCACTTGAAAATCTGAGGAGCCACACTAGAAAACTATGAAGCTGCTTGAGGAATACAGGCAGCAGAAGACATTTTAAGTGTTAAAACCTTACTCAAGTTTACTCAGATTTTACCCTAATCTAACAATGGTAATAAAAAGTCTTTTTGATTTGTATATATTAAACCGTGTAAATGATGATGGATGAGAAGTGAAGAAAACAAGTGGTTAAATATGTAGAAAGAAAGGTTTTTAATGGAAGCGAATGTTGTCTGCTGATCCAAAGCTAATTTAAATCAGTAGTTACAACACTAGCACTCAAATTTACTTAAAATTTGTAGAGCAAGATTTAAGTTATTGAACTAGGAGTTCACTTATTTAGGATACTCTTTTCAACTACAATTTGTATTAGTTACTTGTCTAAAATTGAGACCTTGAACACAAAGAAAGATGGTAAAGACTGATGGCATAGGAGGTCGGTGTTCATCTTTTTAATGTTCATCATCAGCAAAATATGTCAGGGATACTGATACATGCCTGGAATACTAGATGTTCCATAATATGCCTTTATTTTGCCTTAATGTTTGAATTCATGTGTTGTCAAGTAAACAGCATGTCCTGTTCGGGTGACTGTATTACAGGGATGATGGAAAAGAGGGTTTGAAGTTTTATACCAATCCTTCATACTTCTTTGACCTGTGGAAGGAAAAAATGTTGCAGGACACTGAGGACAAAAGAAAGGAAAAGAGGAAGCAGAAGGTATGTATGTTATCTTTGTATAGCTCCTGATGTGTTTTTTTTTTTTCCTGTAAAGGGTTTACTTGCACGTATGGTACATTTTTGGTTATGCTATTAATAGCAACTCAAACTTTACAGAGACAATTATGGTTCTCTTCATTCAAGTAAAAATACTTGTATTCATTCAGTGCCATCAAGTTTAACAAATAAATATTTAATAATAAAATAATATGGAAGGGCCTAGAGCTTTTATGCTGTCTTAATGTAACTAACAGCATGTTGATCAGAACATGGAAGTCTTCTAGCTCAACGAAGAGAAAAAGGAGGACTACAGCAAGAATAAGGGATTCCACTAGACTACTTTTTTATAGTACAAAGTTCTGACAGCCTCACAGACGGAGAAAAAAATGAAATCCTTATAAATAGGTTTACTCTAAACTAGGAATAAATTGGTGGGAATTGAGTAATTGGTGTATATTTTCTTAAAATCAAATAATCTTGAAAAGGCAATGCTACTTTCTGTTTCACCATTATTTTGTATATTTCAACACAGAGACAACAAATATAATTGATCTGGAATTTTATTTCAGACAGTATAAGAAGCTATTTGTGCAATTATTTTTCAGTGTATTATTGAGCAAATTATATATTAAATTGAAGCTTCTGTCTGTTACAAGGCTTTTTGGTTTACATATCATGTTTAGACTGAAATTATATTTTTTTCTTGCACTCGAATTGGGATTGTTTTTCATTATTTTGTGGCTGATGTTTAAATGCAACTAATTTAAAAACACTGTCTTAGTTGTCATTTTCTTTTTTGCACAACTCTCCTACAGCAGAAAAATCTAGATCGTCCTCATGAACCAGAAAAAGTGCCAAGGGCACCTCATGACAGACGGAGGGAGTGGCAGAAGTTAGCCCAAGGTCCGGAGCTCGCAGAAGACGATGCTAACCTTTTACATAAGCATATTGAAGTTGCTAATGGCCCAGCTTCACATTTTGAATCAAGGTTACTCTTTATTTTTTCTATCCTATATTAAGTATAGATATTTGTGCTATACAGCAAACATGCTCGAGGAATGTTAGATGATGAGATGCTACTGCTGTTCTTGAAATGCATTGAAAATCATTGATTTAGCTCTATCAAAAATCAGTTTTAAAATTCTCGGCCAGTGTATCTTTTAAAGAGGTGTTGTTATCGTGTTACTGGAGTCATCCGTCTGTGACTTGAAGGAAGTGTAGTCCCTACATTCCAGCCTTGACCTACAAAATCCCTATTATTCCAGTCTCTTGATCTTTCTTATAGCAGACACTGCCAAGACTATATGGTGGGTGTGATGTGAACAAATGTCCACTTGGAACTTGGATGCAATTGCTGAGCTTCTCTTTACTCATGAGCAAATCCAAGATTTGATTGATGTTTCTGGTTACAGTCTATTATGAAATCCAACCTGTTGGATTCTCATTTCACAGCACGTATTTGCAGGTGGCTAAAAGCAGCATTTTACATGGTACACCTCCTGTGTTTCCTCTTGTGGTGCTTGTCCAAAAGCAAGTCGATTCTATCATCTGAGAAAAAAAGAAGGCTGACAAATAATGTTAGCAGGTTTTTTTTTTTTTTTTTTTTTTTGAGGGGGAGGTGGATTTGGGGGGTTGGTTTGCCTTTTGTTTTGTTTTGTTAAAATTGATTTGTTGTTCTCCAAAAAAATATATATAAAAAAATCCTCTTTCCTTCACTGGCCAAGGGAGTATTTTGTTTAACTCAATAAGGCTTTCAAACAAACTTAAGCGTAGCAGTGAATGATTGTAACAGCTGTAGGTGACAGTGTTTTGTGTCTGAAAAATGGAAAAACCTGCTTGTAGAAAACTTCTCTTTGAGTTCATAAAGTAAAAATGGTCTCAGTTCAGGCAGTAGGGTACTACTCAAGTTATGGCGATGAGCATTTGTCTGGGAACAGCTTTGTGATATCTTATTTTTGTAAACTGCTATGTCAAGTAGTTGACAGAAACACTTGCCTGCTGTCATTTTTTTGTGTTGTACACCAGATTCCATATTAGATACACTTGTTGCAGGAGTCCTTTTTTGTCCAGGACCATTATCTCAGTAACAGTAATGAAATTATGAATAATGCTGTAGTGCTTGGGAGCACTCCCAGTGCAGAAGATGTTGTTCAGACACAGAACAGCACAGTGCTTTTCAACACGGTAAGAGCTATGCCCCCTGAGGATTTAATAGGCGTAGATACTACAGTCAGTGCTTGTAGTATGTGGAAACATGAGTACCACTATAAATGTTGGACAGTGTTCGTAAACATGTGTCATCTAAATTTAACAGAAAATTTTGGACAGATACTAATATTTTTAATTGAGTAGTTGATTAAAATTTCCTAACTGATCAGGTCCTTAAGGAGTATCAAAAGTTGTCATTAACAAGTAAGTTGAATCATTTTGAGCTGTCTTTGTATATAGCTGTATTTTCTGCTGCTACGCAATAGTAGACCTTTAAATTATCTGTTGTATAGCTACGAAGTATTAGGTCTGAAGTAGTATGTTCTCCATATATATTGGAATATAGAACCTCTGACAAGTTCAACTGAATCACTGAAGTTGTAAATTCTACCACTTGATGGATGGTTCATGAATGTTGTAAAAGAATGTGGTTGTTCGTATCTAGGGATTGAGGAGTTGAAACCATTACCAAGTGTAATCCCTGTTGCATAGTACTGTCTGTTATGTATATATTTCAGATTGTATTGGTATGTTTACTTAACTCAAAGTAATGTGACTAATGAACAGTAAGATCACACACTTAGAAATTGTCTGATATATCTGTCAAAAACCAGATTTCAGATATCATAATTGTCTGATACATCTGTTCTAGCCTTTGAGCTGCTAGAAGCAATGGCATGCAAGGTGGAATGTGTTATAAAAAGTCATAGACTATAATACGCAACATTGCTGAAGAGAAGATCTTTGAATTTGGAACCAGAACTGAAGTATAAAGTAGTAGCTGAGGGCAATAATATTTAGATTTAATAAGGCTTATCTTGGACCACTTTTTTGCTATTTTCCTGCAGATCTCAAGCATATGTGGACCATATGGATGGATCGTATTCTCTTTCTGCATTACCCTATAGCCAGATGTCTGAACTTCTGAACAGAGCTGAGGAGCGTGTGTTGGTCCGGCCACATGAACCACCACCACCGCCTCCAATGCATGGAGCAGGAGATGTGAAACCTGTGCCTCCTTGTGTTAGGTAAGGAGTGATCAAGCCACATGCAAATTTACTGGGGAGGTTTAGTTTCCCACCACCCCACTCACTAATCGTTATTTGTGTTACTTCTATGCAGCCCAGGCAGTACACACATTCTGTGTCAGTCCATAGCCCTTATATCTCCACAGCTTCAGGGCCACACAGGAGTTGGGAGAGAGGAGTTAAAATCTAAATCTCATAGTGTGTGATTTTGGAGACAGGCCCCACCTAACCATCAATGTTTTGGCTATGTCACGTTCTGAGGAAAACCGTTTGGAAAATGTTTTTCTGAATGATGGTGGAACCTCAGGATTTAGCACTGGAATTTTGAAAATTTGGAAATCTAACATTTGTACTACTGAGCTGTGTTTCAGCATATATGAAAGGGAGAAAATGTTGTGGTAAGAAGGTCCGATGATGAAACTATATGTTCATTATTACATTCATTACATTTGCTAAATTACAATGACTTTTTTTTTTTTCTCAGTTGTTTTAATTTTCTATTTCTCTATGTTTTTTTGGAACTGGATACGTACTTAGAATATTTCACTCCCCTGTTTCTTATACTCAAAATCTTAGTGTAGGGTCAGGTACATACAACTTGGAATACAGGACAGTTAAGTTCTTACATCAGCGAGATGTTAGTCTCTTGAAAAGAATGTCTTTTTAGTGCTCAGGAGAATACACACAGCAATGCAACGCTCTTTAGATTAGTTTTACCACAGCAGCTGAAAGAAATACTCTAGTACTCTTTCAGGAAAGCAGTTGTACTGTTCCCATTTGTTTTCTTTGATTCGCCTATTCATTGCACAATAATGAGTATGTAGCATATAAATATACCTCTCTGTAGGTACAGTTGATGACCTTTGACATAAGCCTCACTCTCCCTGTCATCAAATCTTAAATACGTTTTTCTATTTCAACTCTTTCTCACTGCTTGTAGTGCTTTGAGGTTTTTGGTTTATTTTTGGTTGGTTGATTTGGTTTAAGGTCTGTGGATTGCAGCAGTTAATCAACTGCTAATTTCCTTACCTCGGGTAAATAACTTGGGTTAATTTAGGGATGGCAGGGGAGAGTAATACTCGGCACAGGAAACATCTGATAAAGATGCAGTTTTGTATAAACTTAGTTAATAGCTGGATGTGAGCAAAGGTCTGTTGGAAGACTGATGCATGCTCTGTATTGAGAATTAGCTTTCTTTGTATGTGAAGTACAAATACCTTGAAATTTTCACAGCACATAACACTTTAATGGGCAGCGTTCAATATTCTTAAGTTGCAGAAATGAACCTCTTACTGTTCTTTCCAGCTCTAATAACTTTTGTCCTGTTTTTGGGTATTTCAGTTCCACACCTGGCTTGGTAGAAAACCGTCCTCAATCACCAGCAACAGGCAGAACACCCGTGTTTGTGAGCCCCACTCCTCCTCCACCACCACCACCACCTCTTCCATCTGCTTTGTCCACTTCGTCATTAAGAGCTGCAATGACCTCCACTCCTCCCCCCCCAGTCCCACCTCCTCCGCCCCCTCCTGCTGCTGCTCTGCAGGCTCCAGCCGTGCCACCTCCACCAGCACCTCTCCAGATAGCTCCTGGAGTCCTACATCCAGCTCCACCTCCAATTGCTCCTCCCCTAGCACAGCCCTCTCCCCCTGTCACTAGAGCTGCACAAGTGTGTGAAGCTGTACCAGTTCACCCAGTTCCTCCCCAAGGTGAAGTACAAGGACTTCCTCCACCACCCCCACCTCCTCCCTTGCCTCCTCCTGGCATTCGACCCTCCTCTCCTGTCACGGTTGCAGCCCTTTCTCACCCTCCCCCTGTTCTGCACCCTCCTCCTGCAACCATTGTCCCCGGCCCTCATGCCCCCCTGATGCCTCCATCTCCACCAGCCCAAGTGATTCCTGCTCCTGAACCCAAACGCCATCCTTCAACTCTTCCTGTGATCAGTGATGCTAGAAGCGTTCTGCTGGAAGCAATACGAAAAGGTAATTTTTTGGCTAATAAGCAACAAAAAGAATGTTCTCGGAAGTGTACTAAATATGCATCACCTTTGAAACATGGAACATTTCACCTGTAAGAAGTTAGTTTAAAGGAACACTTCTTAACTCTTTCTGTTTCTGTTCTCTGCAGTGTGTACGTTGCCAAGCAGACAGATACTTTTTTCAGCTTGTAACGGCACTTATCAGACCTTTAGTTTGGATGGCAAAACTGGTTTTCTGTTAAAGTTAGATTAAAAAGCTGTACATGTGTTTATAGATGATCTATGAAGATTATCTCTTCATTTCTGTTTACTTGGAAATGTACCTATTTCCGATAGCCTACAGATCGTGTAGAAGACAAAAACATTGGTTTTCCACAGACTGCTAGATAAAAGCAGAATAGATAATGGACATTTCAATTTTGATACTATCAGCATATTACAGCGACATCTAAATGACAATCAGAAATTGTTGCTGAAGACTTGAGCTGTTAAGAATCTAATTTTGACATGTCTCAGCACAGTAGTGGAACGGTGGCACAGTCCCCTGCTGGCAAAGCACAAGTGAGTGGCAGAGATGCAGGGCAATGTTTTCCTCATCATCTAGGGAAGGAGCTGGTTGTACAAGCTGTACATTTCAGCCTATGGGCAGAAAAATCCCTGCTGCACTGTGAGCGCTGTTGTTTGACTGTGTGGTATCTTTGAATGGTAAATCTTTCTCAAACGTTTCTCATACTGCACTGTTCTGTTTTTCCCATGCATCTACACCACAGTACAGAATCTGTATTGTACTGTAATATCTGTAGATAGACTATAACACTATTTCAGAATAATTTTGAAAGCATCCGTATGCACTTGAGTTGATAACATCTGAATAAAGAAGTATTGTTTCCAACCAACAATATTTAAATACAACAGTAGTAGAAAACATCAGCAAAAATTAAAAAAAAAAAAAGTGCCTTCTGACACAGTTGATCCCTGAAAAAGCTTTTGACCAAGTCTTGCACAAGAAACAGAGGCTTAAGTTACCATAGCTTAAATTCCAACTATGTACTGTCGGCTGACAACAGAGCCTATTAAGTACAGAATTTAGGTCATATTTAGATGGTGTCAAGATATAGTGTTGTGAATATAAATTCCAAAATATATAATATCTGTCATGTTTTTAACTAAGTTACTGGCATTTTAACTTTATCAGTATGTTATTTCTGCTTTGTGTTTCACCCTTAAGTAATATTTTATCTCAAAATAGGCCATTACATGGTCAAAACTGAGTTACAAGAAATCCTATCTTGTTAGGATACTCAAATAGCTGTAACATATAATTGAAACCACAAAGAGAGAGTATGAAAAATGTTTGGAAAAGCAAATAGTAAAACAGCTTAATCACTTAGAATGGTACTAAAAAGCGTCAGTGTATTTTTAATGGGGAATCAGAAGCAGTAGAAAGACTGATGGTCATGTCTGCTACAGCAGTTCTGACAGAGAACTTCCACCCGAGGAGGACAGTGTCCTCATCCTTTATTTTTGCTTGCAAAGCGTTTTGTGAGTCAGGAGCTAAATGCCTTCTTTAATGATAAAGAAGGATAGTAAGTAACACTGTTGTGTTCTGATGTTCTTCAGGTATTCAGCTGCGCAAAGTTGAAGAGCAACGTGAACAAGAAGCTAAACATGAGCGTATTGAGAATGATGTTGCTACTATACTTTCTCGTCGCATTGCTGTGGAATACAGTGATTCAGAAGATGATTCAGAATTTGATGAAGTGGATTGGTTAGAGTAAAACTAATACATTGCTGTACACTACAAAATCGAATGCTAATGTCCATTGTGGTGCTTGTTCTTTGGAAGTTTGATGGTCATTTCTAGTGTTTTTTGTATTCTTTTCTTTACATAATTAATCCATGTTTTTCTACTTTTCAGTTTACAAAAAACTCCTAGTGCATCTTTGAAACTAAATGTTTTACAGTGGCTTTTATTACACATCTTTTTTTTTTTTTTTGAAGGAACATACTTTGTTCCAATAGACCACTAAGTATTAAGCATGGGCAGCTGTTGTTAGAGTAGCAGTTTCAATTTTTTGGCATATCTTAACTGTGCACTTTGTGAATTTTAAGTTAATGAAGGCAACTGAGATTGACATTCCGAGGGCAGCTGTATGTACTAATGAGCCTTATTCCACTTCTAGAATGTTTTAAAAACATTAAACCTAGCTATCAAGATATCACTGCCTCAATTACATCTGTACACTAAAAGTACATATAGTTAGCAGCACTGAACACACTGAAAGGAAAATGGATTTGGGGGTTTTTATTATTGTTTTATTGTTGTTTTTAAATAATTATGGCCTTATTTGAATGTTTAGAGATTCCCTTTCCCTTCTTCCCTCCCAGGTACATATTGTGTGGTACTATTTTTGCCTGCATAATAAAAGTTTAATTTTTTTTTCTTTGTGAAATCTTCTGACTTAAACATGCTGTGTAACTTATGTAACTGTTAAAATAACAGTTTGATTTAATAAATGGTTCATTTTAAATGTTCCTGGTTGTTGCTTTTTCAGTGAAACCTGCTTTTCACTGCTATAACTGAGGGATACTTGGATTTCACAGATCTAATCTGTGGTCTGCAAAGTTAGGGTAAGTACTGTATACTTTATCAAAGGGCCTGTGTTAAACAAGAAAATGCATCATCTGATGATAAAAGTATATGCATATCTACAAGAAGATGAAATCTTACTGTGATCCATTAGTAAGAAAAGAAAAGAAAAAGAAAAAGAAAAGAAAAGAAAAGAAAAGAAAAGAAAAGAAAAGAAAAGAAAAGAAAAGAAAAGAAAAGAAAAGAAAAGAAAAGAAAAGAAAAGAAAAGAAAAGAAAAGAAAAGAAAAGAAAAGAAAAGAAAAGAAAAGAAAAGAAAAGAAAAGAAAAAAGTGGGAACTTGTGAGCTATATTAAGTGTTTTTTTGAAGCTTTACCATCGATGTATCTTGAGAGAAGGGGAGGTGCAGCAGTCAAAATCATGGTCAGTGAAAGACTGCAAAGAACGTGGATAATACTGCAAAGTCATTTTTAAGTGCTACCTAGGAGTGTACTGCATGTTGAATAGTTACAAGGCTTTTGTGTTTCTTTCCGTTCTCTGGAATAACTCCTTCAAATCCGAGCACAGAGTCAAAAACCTTTTGATAACGGAAGTGTGAGAGGCTGCAAGAGCACTCTACTTTGCTCCTGGAAAATGGAATTACATAATAGAGGGAAAACAGTGTTGAAAGTCGGAACAAGATTTCTGAAGGTGGGACATGAAATGTTCTGTAGGATGCAGAGCGATTTGCAGAGGCATGTGGTTATTAACCTGCTCTTGGGACTGGGCAAAACTCCAGAAGCTCAGACAAGTAGGAATACATTACAGCAGTCCTCCCAACTTTGCTGTCACCATCTCAGGCTCCACTGCAATTTTCTACACAGCCTTCTATATTGAAGACATTTTCCACTGCAACAGTAATGCCTTTGTGTTTGCAGGAGAAAAAGCATCCTCACAATTTGTGAGTCTGTGTGTTTATTATGATAGATGCAGTTCTTCTCCATACACTGTTTTCTTTGATAGTTGTCTAGGCAATAATGCCATCTGGTTTATTCTGCCATTCTCAGTTAACTTGCAACACGCGTGTCCTTAATAGCTCCTCATAATTCTTAAAGAAAAGATGTCTGAAGCACCACTGCATGATTATTTGATAGTGTTGGTTCTCAATCCTAAATTGCCAAATCTGGCCCAATAAATAAATGTGGGATGCCATTTGCACAGCTGAAAAGGATTGATATCTTCAAGCAAAAGTGGTATGTACGTGCCTACAGGGAGCCAGGTCTATGTTTTAGGGAGCTCGTTGCCTACATACCATGTTTAGGTAACTTCTGCCAGTCATGAAAATACTTTCAGCTGATGTTTATACCTGGTTTTGTCTGAAGTCTCTGAACTGCTGATTTTCCTGGTGGATGTTACAGACGGCAGCCTGCATTGTCTCTTGAATTGGAGCAGCATCTCCTCAGTGCCTCGGCTGTGGCTGTTCAAGGCAGATGCTCTCATTGCCCTGTCACACCTGCCCCAGAGGTATGCTCTGAGTGCACCCAAGCTCTGTGGACTGGGTGTATTCGTAGCGTAAAGCACAGGGGGGTTGCGGGGGGGGGGAGCTTTACATGATGGCAGCTATCAGGTAATGGACTTGAAGGTATTAAAAAAGGTCCTTATTGACAAATGGTTATTATTGACCGGCTTTGCTGTCCCGGTGATTAATGGTATCACTTCCAGACTGGTACCCAGGGCGGACAAAGCACTCATTTAATATGACAGAGTCGCACGAAGTAATGAACCTTGTTGGAGAAAAGTCAAGAGTTAAATTCAGTCAAGATTTCAAAGATGGGATTCTTGGCCTTCTGCCATCTCTACAGCTTCCTGCCATAGCAACTAGTCTCCAGATAGCAATAGCGTGATTCACTAGTAGCGAGAGGTGAGGGTTGAACGTGAATATTAGCATGTATGGACCTACTCAGACTGGGGTTTCTGCAGTCCCAGTGATTTGTAGCCCTCTTATTGTGGTTTCTCTCTGCACTTCTCATTTGGTGGAATGCTGCTCAGAAGGCCACGAGGCTGTTTATGCCAGTGATTAGCTGCGTAATAGATTATTGATTGCTTTGTCTTGTAAGCTACTAAATGAAGTCTCCTGTATTGAATTGTTTATAGATTCTGCTGTTTACTTCTGTACATTTACAGCAGTGGGTTAAAATTGAAGACTCAAAAGTCTGCCACAGAAATAATGCCTTGGTAATGTTCAATATAAGTGAAGAGAAACCTTTGTTAAACTTCACACCTTTCTTGAACTGTAGTCTGTGATTGTCAAAAATGACCTTCCTCTCCTGCAAAATGGGGAAAAAAGAACAAAATAAAAGCACTGAAAGAAGAAGCGTAAGATAGTGGGGAACAGAACAAGAACAGAAGACTAAGGAGTTACAGAAGTGGTTATTTAGGGTTTTTATCAAAAGGTAAAGTAGTAACAATGAAGCAGCCATCATTCACAGACTGAAAATAAACAGATAAATGGGCAGGAACAAGTACTGAAGAAGCCAAAATGACAAAGAGACGTAATTCTGATTCTTTTCTAGCGTTACAGCGTGAACAGCAGCCTTTAAATATGAGGTATCATTAAGGGATTATGTAATCTCCCATGAAATTGGTGCTAAACAAGCAGGAGGTGTTTTTTAAAAGAACTTTGGTCAATAAAATCATCCCTCTCCGCCTGTGGCAGAGGAGCGCACTGCTCAGCACTCAGGTGGATGCTGACACACCGGCGCCAGCCTGATGAGTGCACAGAGTAATTCGGGGCTGGCTTCAGAAGGTGCTGTGGGGCTGGAGCACCCAAACAGGCACCTGTGGCCCCAGTTTCATTGCGACTGGTGTTCTCTGCCCCACTGGGACCACAGCTTGGAAGTGGCTGCCAGCCCTGCAGCACATCCCTGCTTGCTGTGCCGGGTGGCCGTGAGCCCTCGGGCTGCTCCGAGGATGCAGATGGAAACGTGGGCTCTGCAGCGGGCTCCCACATCTCAGTCCCACCAGCCCGTGACAGGCTGTGCAGTAATCAGGCATCAAGCATCTCTTGCCAACCAGGGCTGAATATTCCCCTCTCTCATTTCTATCCTTGATAGCTAAATAGCTTCGCTTTTGGGAGCCGAGGGCCCCCTACAGACATGCTGTTTCCATTTCCCACCCCCTCACTTATTGCCTGCTCTTTCCAGCTGTCTCCCTAGAGTTAAGATTTTAAAATCAGTAAGGAAGCTTGAAATGTCCCTGCAGTTTCGTGCAGCCACCATGCAGCCCTGGCAGGCTCAGCAAGAACAGCACCAGCCCAGGGTGCTGCTATGGGGCAGGGGTGCATGGAAAGCCCAAGGGCTTCTTCTGCAAGGTGAGATGGAGCCATAGGTGTGCGGCCAGCCTGACCGGTGAGCTGTGCCACCTCTTCCAGTCTGTTCCCACATCTTCCTTACACTGGTGTGCTCATGTGCTATGTTAGAGTGCTATCTTCTGGGCAGCTTTTACTGTGCTGCACACCCTCGTCTGTGCGTTGGCAGGTGAAGAGACACACAGTGTTGTCCTTTTAGCAGATCACTTACCCGAGCTTAACAGCCCCAGTGTTTGTTATTGCTGGAACCGAGTTACTTTAATACAGCTTCACAGCAGTATCACTAAAAGAAAAACTTCCCAAAAACCTCCCTTCAAGTGATTTTGTACTGTATTTTAGCCAATCTCACTCCTTTGTGAGCCATTTTCTCCATCACAATTTTAAAGTATCAGAACAGGGCTCCTCTGGGCTCCCCACATCGCTCCGTTGAGCACACAGCCTCCCCTGGTACTGCATTGCTACACCTTGGGTTTTGCACTTCCCAACTAGCCAGAAATAACTCTAGCAATGCCCCCCCCCGCAAGATCCCTGACCTAAACAAAAGCAGCGCACAGGCCAGGCTAGCGCAGCAGGGTTACAGCCCTAAAGCCCGAGTATTTTCAGGCCAGGCTTGGCTGCCTCTTTGCTTTTTGCAGCCTTCCACTGAGATGCCACAGCTCCAGAGCTTGCAAAATCCCAGGACTTGAGGATCTCTGGAGGACCCTGCTGGCCCCATTTGCATCACCATCATGCTCTCTGCAGCAAGGAGGCATTTGGGGGCATATGGGGCCTACAGCCCTGCCCCATTTGGCAGGGGTTTGCGTGGCTGCAGCCGCAGGTGGCCATCACCCCCACCTCTGGGCTGTGCACGGAGCCCCAAGCACCCTGTTACACCCACATGGGAATTGGGGCTTGGTGGGAGCAGGCAGGGAGAGCTTTGTCCCCTCCAGCACGTGCCCTCGAGGTGCTTTGCTATGGCAGTCCTCTCCTTCTACTCCAGCTTCGTTAGCTGGATTTATGCAGTCACTAAACTGCTTGATACAGTGCTGTATTCACAGCAGGAAATTATTTACCGTTCTGGTGAAAACGAGCACCGCCTGGCATTGTCGGCGCAGAGCATTGCATTATCGGGGAAACAATAACCAGCCGAAGTGAAGGAGGTTTTGATTCACGGTAATTACTGCTTGTATGCAGATTACTTATGGCTTTAATTCTTCACTCTCCCCCTGTTTGCTTGGTAAACCTCTGGAAAATAAAAAAAATATATATTAAAAAATATAAAAAATAATTTAAAAAAAGCCAAGGCCAGGGGGCAGAGCAGGGCTGTGGCCCGTGAGGGGGCAGCATCGCCCTGCCGGTGGCTGCCACTGCCTGCTGTCTGCCCTTCTTTTTTTCTTTTTTTTTCTTTTTCTTTTTCTTTTTCTTTTTCTTTTTCTTTTTCTTTTTCCCTTTTTCTTTTTTTTTTCTTTTTCTTTTTCTTTTTCTTTTTCTTTTTCTTTTTCTTTTTTTCTTTTTTTTTCTTTTTCTTTTTCTTTTTCTTTTTCTTTTTTTCTTTTTTTTTCTTTTTCTTTTTCTTTTTCTTTTTCTTTTTCTTTTTCTTTTTCTTTTTCTTTTTCTTTTTCTTTTTCTTTTTCTTTTTCTTTTTTTCTTTTTTTTTTTTTTCTTTTTCTTTTTCTTTTTCTTTTTTTCTTTTTTTTTCTTTTTCTTTTTCTTTTTCTTTTTCTTTTTCTTTTTCTTTTTCTTTTTCTTTTTCTTTTTCTTTTTCTTTTTCTTTTTCTTTTTCTTTTTCTTTTTCTTTTTCTTTTCTTTTTCTTTTTCTTTTTCTTTTTTTTTTTCTTTTTTTTCTTTTTCTTTTTTTTCTTTTTCTTTTTCTTTTTCTTTTTCTTTTTCTTTTTCTTTTTCTTTTTCTTTTTCTTTTTCTTTTTCTTTTTCTTTTTCTTTTTCTTTTTCTTTTTCTTTTTCTTTTTCTTTTTCCTTTTTCCTTTTCCTTTTTCTTTTTCTTTTCTTTCCTCCTTTTTTCCCTCTTTGTCCTTGTCCCTTTCCCTTTCCCTTTCCCTTTCCCTTTCCCTTTCCCTTTCCCTTTCCCTTTCCCTTTCCCTTTCCCTTTTATTCTTTTCCTTCTCACAAACAAGAGGCACAAAACCACCTGCAATATCTGGAGCAGCATCCCCAGGGGCTCACCAGGCAGCACCCTCTTCCCCCATGGGGCCTGTGGGGTCCAGGACCACCCCAAGCTCTGTCCCCGCAGTCCCCAGCAAGGACGGGCAGCCCCAAGGAGAGGGCTCCTGTGTTGCCGGTATCACCCACGGTGATGCTCAAGGGGACGGGGCCGGCAGCCTCCCCGTGGGGCCGTGGTGAGGCTCCCCCCCGTCCCTGCACCTGACACAGCACAGGTTGGGACGGGCTGCAGCCGCTGCCGGGTGTCACCACCCCACCACCGGCCTGGTCTTACCTATCAGCAAGGCCATCAGCCACAGGAAAACCAGGGAAAACATAGGGCTGGGCTGGCTCCTGTAGCAAGATCTCTGCCATGCCTTTCTTTAGAGGAGGCAGCAGAGTGAGTTAGGGGAGGATTTAATCTCTCCGTAGGCTTCAATCCCTCTGTGGGCTTCAATCGACCAGCCCAGGGTCCTACCTGCAGAAAATGCTCCTAAAAAAAAAAAAATTTCCTTGCCCTCAGTGTGCAGGGATGTTACAGAAGGTGTCATTCCTAATCTGTTGCTATCTTCTTTCATACAGCTTCACTTACACCCAGCAGGTGACATGGTGGCCAGCTGTGCATCTGTGAATGTTGCACAGGCCTGCACCCGTTCATCACATCCTCAGGCCGAAGGTGAAGCCTTGGCAGGACTTGCTGCTGCAGGGACATATTTTGGGGGTGCCGGGGTGCTTCTCCACACCCTCCGATCTGCAGCACCTTCCAAACCTTGTCCTGGGGCAGGTCCCTATTTCCCTGCCACCTTGTGTCCCACAGCAGAGAGCAGCCACGGGCCTGGCCCACCGCCTGGAAGGCCAGTCCTCTCCAGGGGCTCCAGGAACTGGCTTGCCTCAGCAGAGATGACAAATGTGGGCCTGGACAGGCAAGCAAAAGAAACAAATTTTGCTTATTTTCTCTTGAAAAGAGCATTTTAGCTGTGTGGAAGACCTGCTTGGGCTGAAAAAACACACGTCTTCTGGGAGAATATGCACAAGAAAGCCCTGGGTCTTTCACGTGCATTTGGGGCAGGAGAGGAGCAGGACCTCATTGAGTTTCTTTTCCTGCCCCAGGAAGGAGAGTTCAGATGGCAGGGACAACTCCGAAACCTCCCCATGCCTCAGACTTGGAGGCCGAGCCCCAACCCCCATCCAGGAGAAGACCCTGATCCATGGCACAGGCTCACTGAGGCGTTTCTCTTCATGGAGCACCAACAGAGCAGGGAGCTTCACAGGAAGGAAACAGTGACCACATGAACATGAAGACCCCGCTGTGCCACAAAAGCATCGGCACATCCCAATGGTTTCAGTGAATCATACTGATGGGGGTGAATTAGTGGAAAGTTGGGTGTGCCACCTTCTCCGTCACAGTTACATGAGGAACAAGACCTGATGGCAGCCCACCACCCCAGGGAGGGCAGGATGGGGCCCAAACGTCTTGTCCTCACTGCCAGCTGGACCTGGACACTCACCTCTCCCACCCCAGGTTTTGTGCAGCCCCATGCCAGGAGCTTGGGGATACCTCTGTGCATGGAGCAAACATGGACAAGGAAACCCCTCAGTGACTGCACAAATGGGGAGACAAAGGGCCTGCTGGTTCCTGTTAAATTAAATACCTGATCCCTGTTCTGTAAACTTTTTCTGGTAAACAGTGGAAGCTGTACATACATCAGCAACCGGATATTGAGATATCAGTGCCTGCGATTTCCTCAGCTTGTTTAAGCACAAATTGTCCTTTTACAGGCTGCAATAAGTCAGGCTGATGATGTTGATTAAATTGCTAGTTTTCTTTTGGCTATTTGTCTGTGGATTAGATTTTTATTGTCGCTGATAACTGCATGTTACTGTGCCACATACCTTCCTAACAGGAATAATCATAACAGTATGAAAAGAAAATGCTTTAAGAATCTCCCCTCACCTTCTCTTCGAGGAAAAGATATGAAGAGCCAGCCATAAACCAACATGAACTCATTGCCAAGCACATGATTGTGCCAACCATCTTTATTAACCTGGTGTTCACAGAGAGACACGAGAAGCAAATATCACTAAAGGCACTGCATTTTGTTTGGCAGGTGGTCACGCACCACATGCACTTGCGGGCACAGCAGTCAGGTGAATCTACAGCAAAGGTTTGTGAACAGACATGAACTGCCAAAATTGAAAGATCAATGAGTCAGGTCCGTAACCCTTATTCCAGCCCTGGCCATGGATCAGGGCCATGTACAACGGACATGAGCAACCTACTCTTTGCTGTGGACACAATACTTCGAGTCCTGCAGCAAAATCAGTGCTGTGAATCTTGCATCCAGCCACACCAGGCAGAAACCTTCTTTTTCTGTAGCAACAACCTGCGTACAGGCACTCCCTGCAGCGTCCTGCCCCAGAAACAAGCATCTCCATGAAGTCCCTCACACCATTTCTACCCTCCTGAAGAAGCCTTCCCCCTTTTCTTCCTTCATTCAGCTCTTGCATTGCTTTGCACATTTTATCCATGGGATGGAGCTCACGTGTGCTCGGAAAGGCAAACCCAAGTGACACTTGTCTCAGTGAAACTGCTCTTCAACACAGCTCTAATGCCATACACAGGCTTCCACTCAAAGGTGATTTAGGGTAGAGAATGAGTATGATTTCTGCGTAGGGTGATCAGCTCCCCCTGTAAGAGCTTGAACATCTCATCCTCAGCACCTGAACATCTGTGAACTGCCATGAACACAAGGTCATTCAAGGCCTTTGTTGATGACAGTGAAAGCCCGTAAGATTAAATGAATCCAGACAGTAACACAGCATATAAGGTAAGGAAGCTCTTGCAGTCCCTTGTGTTGCGCAGCTCCATAGGTATCGGCTGGCACCTGGCCTGAAACATTTACTCAGAACACATCCTGTCAGAGTCCCTCAAGCTCCAAAAAGCTGAAAACTTGTGTTTTTTTTAACTAACTCAGTTTGACTAATTTGAACTCAGTAGCTTGAGCATCTGAACAGATTGCATCCCCACAGATTTTCTGCGAGGCTCCTTGTCAAAAGTTGCTATAATTTAGATAAATGCCTACTGCCTTCATCAAGCCTATAGTTTTGACAAAGACAGCTATCGATTTTGTCAGATGTGATCTGTCCCGTATGAACACACGCAGCTTCTCACTCATCAGCTTGTTACCTGCTGCATTATTACATATTGATTCCCTTATTTGCTCTGTATTTTCCAGCTGATAGCTGTTAGCTGAGTTGTTTGCCAGTTTGGGGGATCAACCTTCATGAAGGCTCTTTACCCCAGTTTTCTTGCAGCAAAGCATTACCAAAATTTCCCAGAGGGATGACATTATCTTCTGTTAGTTTCCATATGATCCCCGAATGACCCGAGCAGAAAGGGACCCAGATGATCTCTTGAAATCCCTCCTACCCTGACCTTTCTCTATCAAAACCACAGGCTCTGTCCTCTGAGTTTACAGACGCCGACCTGTGTGCATATGCACGTGCACACCTACCTTAATACTGCTGCCAGACACCATTACATTACAATTACATTACATTACAATTAAAATTAATGGGAGTGTCCTAATGACGGGGACTAGAATTTGACCCCATTTGTTTATCCTCATCATTTATGATTTAATTTACAGTCTCTATAGTGCTATGCCGGCTGGAACAGAGCACGTACAGATGATCAGACCGGAGCATCTCAAGGAGATTTCCTTCCACTCCACACTGTTTTTGCACCAGCATCAGCCCCTGCTTGTTGGAGGACTTCCCCCTGCCCCGTGAGTGGTCACTCACATCATATTGACGGGAAATGTTCAGACAAGCAGTGGTGAGCAGGGTCTGGCAGGCCGCTCCTAGGAGCCCACGTTGGTTCAGAAGCCCTTCCCTCCCACCTGTAGTAGATAACTTGGAGTAAAGAGCACTCCACAGAAATTACTTTACTTGTGATGTTTTTCCTATCTGCTCATCACGAGCTTCCAAACCCAGCTTTAGCTGAAGAGGAAAGGTGGTTTATTCCCTTGTCTTTTTGCTTGGTGTCTCCAAGAAGATGAGCCCTTCAGCTTGACCAGCAGTGCTGCAGACACAGCTGTCCTCAGACGACTTTGGTCATTTCTCTATAAGAGCCTGGAGTTCAGCTGGGTACAATCGTTAATAGGAAATGTGACAAAGCACCTCCTGGTGTGATAGATGATTGGTAGCACTCTGTCCTAGCAGTGGGCTCGCATGCAAGGCAGTCCAACAATAGAAAACTTGATTAAAAAAAAATATGTGTATATATATACACACACAACTCAGAGATCAGTATTTGATTAAGAAGATGCTGATACCCTGTAGGAAATGTTTTGGGAAACAAACAAACAAACAAACAAACAAACAAACAAAAAACACCATATTTAACCATAGGCAATTCTGCTTGTGTGGACTCCATTCTGGTGTGTAGATGCTGTATGAGCTCCACTACCCAAGGCAGATACAAAGAAGCCAAACCACCCCCTGGCCGAGCCCAAGACCCATGAAACATGACCCAGGACATCCCCCCTCCCAGGCAGCACACCCCAGAGACCACCCTCACTGGGGGTTTTACAGGCACTTTTGCAAAGAGCTATTGAATCCTTACCCAGACCAAGATCTCCTCCCTTGCTTGCTTGTGACATTGGCTCAACACGTCTGAGAGGTCATGTGGAAGAGTTGGGGTGGTGTCACACTTCCTTCCTCCATTGCAGTTACAAAAGATGCTTGCACAAAGCTGTAGTCAGATTTGTAGCTGTTCTCTTGATTAGTTGTGTCAGTGAAGGGCTGAGGAACCCACACTATGGCCTGAGCACACAACTAGTTAACCTCGATGCAAAACAGGGGAAAAGCCAAACAGTTTACAGCTGAAGCATGTAAGTTCATCATAACATGATTTCAAAGGAAAAAGAAAAAAGAAAATCAGCTCAGTGATGGCAGAAGAGACAAAAACAAGCAGGAGAAAATAATGTTCACTGGTCATGATGTCTGCTCCAGCCCCAAGTACTTTATTTGGACTTTAGCAATTAAAGCCGCAAGAGTAACAGAAAACACATAAAGGTTTCCACCACATCTCTCTACAAAGGAACATTTTTGAAACTTAGACGTGGCTACTACAGGGTCCCAGCATAAAGGAGCTTGCAGAAAGGAAGGCCGATATTTCCGTGATGAATGAAGTGTGTATGTAGCTCTCGAGAAACACAGCTTGACAGCAAACTGTGCTGAGTAACAGCCCTTCTGCCTCCTTTGGCTGGGGTGAACCGGGGGAACGGAGCAGGTTAACCATGGCACTGAGTGCAGTGCAGCCAATCGATACCCCAGAGTGCTGGAACAGCCGAGAAATTGTAGCGATGGCTTTATATAAGGCTATAAATTTTAAAGTGAGGCCCTCTGAGAGTAATCTTGGGAAGCAGGAACAGCAACTTTTCTTCTGTGTGGAAGCAAAAACAGGGGTGATGCCAGGACAGAAGAAGTCATAAGTGCCCTTGTAGGGTATTTGGGAATGGGGAGAAGGCAAGATGATGCAAAAGCTGACTTAGACCACGTAAAAGATATTTCTGTTGCCTGGGGGCAAGACATTTAAGGAGATAAACGTGGATATCTCAGCCTCTGTTTCTGATTAAGAAAGTCAGAACAATGCAGACCGCGACTGAAGCGTCTCTGAGGGTGATTCACCTTGGTGTGCCTTGGGCACTGATGTCTCTTTCAGGAGGGCAGCCCCGAGTGACACAACCTGCTCAGATTTGGGGTTTGCATGACCTGAGTGGTCAGGCATGCTTGTCCACATGGAAATGGGGGCCATCAGCAGGAGCACTGCTGAAGGGGAAGAGTGTTCGCCTCTAGTAAAGTCTGACTGACTTCTTGGATACGTGGGAAAGCAGCCTGCGGTGTGCTTTTAGACCAATGTAAAAACAGGTGGGGCTTTATCACCACACATGCATCAACCTGCCCTTCCCCTCCCCTGAGAAAATGATTCACAGGGCACTGCACTGCCTATCACACCCCGAAGGCCGGTCTTGACTTTGTCCTTCAGGAGGCCCAGCAGCATGGCAGGCACTTTAAGGTTATGCTGGCCACAAATCAATGTGTAAGAGTGAGGGTGCCCACAGCATCACCCCCATATCTGCCAGAGAGCTGCCTATCCATGTCAGATGCTCACTGGCTGTGATCCCAGAGGTGGGGCAGGCTGACCTGAGGTGGGTGACAACCCCCCTCCTAGGCTGTCCTCTCGGCCAGCCCTGCCTGCACCTCCCCATCCACCAGAAAGGCTCTTTGGCCTGGGGCTTCCCTGGAGCTCATGCAACCCTGAAACACACAGATCAGGCAGGTGGTGGGCTCCGTAAGTGGTCTAATGTCCAGCACAGAGAAGTGCCTTGTGAGTCAGTCTACAACACTGACAGTGTACGTCTCTCCATCCACTTGAGATACTGTTTTTATGTCAAAAGTCCCAAACCCAAGACCATAAGGACATAACGTGCTGGTTTTCCTTAGTACCAGGAGATGAAAAAAACTGCAGCTATGATAGACTCAGTTATTTTTGCTTCTCCGTCTGCCAGATTGACCCATACATCCCTCTTATTTATGGTTTTTCCAGGTGCAGCAAAGGCAGAATGGAACAGAAGTGTTAGGGGGAGCAGTCCCCTCTGAGGTGACATCCACACAACTCCTCACAAGCGAAACCCCTCTGAGAGAAGCAGTAGCACCATCCAAAAAGAGGGAAAGCTGGAGATGTGTTTGAGCAAAGGCAGTTCACATGAAGGGCAGGAAACCCAACATTTTCCCAGTACTTTCAGGGAACGAACAGCAGAATTGAAGACCAAGGGGGTGTCAAGGCAAGAACAGAGAGAAAGAGGAACAGACACACATGGATCTTCCCTTAAAAGAAGACATGAAAAAATGCATCCTACCTGTTTCCTATGCAAATATCTTGCTCCAAGAGCAAAATGACTTTTCTATTTTTTTTTTTTGCTAGCTCCCAAGCAAGTTTCACTGCTACCTCATCTTCTCGTCATCTCCTCCTCTGCAGAAGAGGAGGGTAACAGGGCACAGGCTTTCATGCAGGTGTCCAGCATTCACCCATTACAGATGCTCCACTGAGCAGGACAAAACCCTTTCTGTGTCTTGAGTCATCCAGTGATATGCTGTACTCGTGAGATTTGCTGCTCACTGTAGTTTGGTCCCTCAGAGCTGTGCGTGTGGTATGGCTGTTTCTCAATAAAATAGCACTAACAGAAAAGCAGCAGCTAAAGAGAAAACTGTGAGACTCTCCTCAACATGGAAAACAAAGACGCCGCTCAGTCACTAGCAGGGATGAAAGCAAGCACTGCCTTACTCTGAAGCCCTGAGCTGCCCACTTGCGGCCTGCGATGGGCACAGAGGAACGACCACCTCACAATGTGAGGCTGCTGGCAGCTGGACTCCAGGCTCCTGGTCAAGAGAACGGCCATCCCTGCCCTCTCAGGCCTGTCCGCTTAGAGGCCAACAAACCAACACACAACGGTGCACAGGGACTGGTTCCACCAAGCACGACGGATGCGCTCCTCGGTTTGCAGCAGGGATGAAAGTGGGAGGTGGTCACAGGGGGGCTTGTGCTCTGCTCAGCACCGCCTGAGGCACCAGGGGATGGCAGGAGAGGTGCCAACACAGCCACGTAGCTTGGCAGGCGACCTGGGTAAGAGACCAGTTTGGTGGAAGGAGACCTCTGCTGCCTGCGTGACAGAGGAGCTGCACTGACATCGCCAGGCATCAGGCACACTCAGCATGCTTCTGACAAAACAGTGAGTGGACATTTTAGGCCAAGCAGGGCAGGATGGAAGTGCATTATTAGGAAGCTTTTACCGATACAACAGACATCCTACAGGTTAGGCAGCAGATCCCAGTTTTAATGATTGCGAAGGCAGAGCCAGAACCTTTCCTAAATTCTAAAAATACCTCATGAAAGAAGGAAATTGGAGACGTTCCTGTTGGCGCAATAGCTGCCATGTGCTGCTAGTGTAGGGGTGGCTTTCAGCACAGAGGTGGGCAGCCAGGGCACTCACCTAAATAAGGTGGGAGGGAGGTGATGCTTCGCAGAGCTGCTGGGCCTTTATTTCCTACACACAATTTCCTACAGTATTTTCCTATTGTCTCCTGGCTGAGGGAGCCTGCAGAACTGATGCTGCTTGACAACACAGCAACTGCGGCAAAGTTGGGTAATTTTTCCAGTTCCATTGCAGACGAAAATAATGCAATTAGCTGTTCTAGTTCACAAATAGGCAGCCTCTGATTACCTTACGGCTTGCTATTCGAGCAGCATGAGCGAGACCTCGTGCGACGGGTTGCTCTGCTCATACCTGTCTCCCACGAGACTGCCTGTGACTGCAAGGAGCAGCTCAGGTTGTGGGGGGAAAGGAGTCCGTCTTCAGCCACGTCAAGCTGAGGAGCCACTCAAGGTCTTGGGCTTGTGCTTGGCTCACTGATCACATTTTGTCCCCAAACTCTCCCTGCAAAAGGCTTTCTGAAGTGTCTATTTTGGCAGCATAATTCAATCAATTTTATTATTTTCCATGGGCCATTTATAGAACAGCAAGTGTACAGAAAGGTTAAAACCTGAAGTTATTTGTCTCCCGCTTTCCTTATTTGCCACTGCACAAGTACATCTAACAGAATGCCCAACTGTTCAGAGAAATCATAAAAAAAAAAATAGGAAAAACTAACTTCCTACTCATTAGGAAGAATTAGCACGATGTCAAAAATCAGAGATTGTTTTGGGGAAGCAGCAAGGTCCCCGTATTTACTGATACACTTGTATTCAATTTCCAACAGAAGAAACTTATTTTGACAACAGCTTGATATTACCTAGATGCACTTCTTTCTATAAAAAGCAACACCAACTAGAAGTGACAAATTATATCTGCCTGCAGGTATACAATCACATTTCACCGTGATGCAAAGGATAACGTGTCACTGAAGGTGATGATTAAAAAAAAAAAAAATCAGTCATTCAAAGAGTGTCATAGATCTAATTATATTTTATAGAAGAATCAACCTTCATTCAAACAATCTTCAGTTTGGAGAATGCTTCCAGATCCTCTCGTTCTGCCTCAGTTTTAAATGTAATTATTTATCTGCATGCCATCACCCTGTCAGTGAGAAAATGAAAGTGGGTCCATACGGGATGTACCATTTCTCAAGGAGGACAGAAAGTTCAAGCTAATTTTTAAAAGCTTTTTCCAAACTTGTCCTGATGGACCTCACTCTTTCAATTCAGCAACAAACTGAAGCAACCAAGCAACAAGCAGGCCACTTGGAGAAACTCCTTCCCAGGAATAAATGTTGTTTTAAAAGAGCCCAGAGATAGAGAGTGAGCAGTAGGAAAAGAGCAGGAAGATACTCCCCCAGCTCAGATTTTCTTTCCTTCCCCTTGAGCTGCCCCGTCAGGCCTCAGGAGCACCTGGGCTGCTGCCAGCATCCCTTGAACCCACAGAGGGGCAGCCTGCAGGCTGGCGGCAAGCTCTAAGTTCTTGGAGGATAAAAGTGAAGAGCAAGCAATTGATACTTGTTCTTATAGCCAGAAAGCAAGATTTCTGAGGAGCCCACGTTTAGGAGCACAAGTGTGTGTTTTCTTCTTCTAATTCTGCCCCTAAGTCTCTTATTCACACTTTTAAGCACTGATACTTCTCTTTAAATATCTGACCCTAAGGGGTGCCGTCCTACAGATTTTACATAAAAAACAAGGAAAAAGAATAATCCTCTTTCCCTTCTGAGTGAAGCTAAACACGTGGATACTTTCAGAATCAGGAACTCAATTTACATAGCACTGTTTCTTTTTCTTGATTGCATAACTGTAATTCTTATTTACATATTTATGAAGAAATACAAGGATACAGCTTAACTATACAGAGATCTCTCTATAAAGAGAAAAAGCTCAACTCGGAAAAAAGTTCCCCTAACACTCATTCAGATTTGCTGTTTCCACTCAACAGCTCTTGTCATACCTGTGTGCACTAGCAACGGGCAAAAGCTGTGAAGCAAAGTGCATGCAAATATTGGCGGATGTTTTCCCAGATATTTTCCTGCCGTGACCATCAGCCAGATTATGAAGACCTGCACAGCTGTGAGTGAGGTCAAAAGCAAGCTTATATTGGATCACACTTCTGCAGGAAGCAAACACCTCCAGGAAATGCTCCAATAACAAAAATATTCATTACGACATGCAGCTTTGTGGAGATGTGGAGACAAGAACCAGAGCTCGGGTCATGTCAAGCAGCAGAGCAGCAATCCATCAGTGTGGATGAGATAAAGCATATGGAAAAACATAGAAAAAAAAAACAAATATAGATGGAATGTGTCCAAGACACTGAGGACACCTCCTGCTTTGTGTTCCATTGAGACATTTGAATTTTTGTTCCTTTTTTTAAATTGTTTTTGTCTTTTTCATGAGTTAGATACACCATGATTGGATACCAAATGTTCCTGCCGGAGACATAAATATCCATCATAAAAATACAGACTTTCTTGCTTGAAAACAAAGGAAAATGTCTGTTCCTAAAGGAGAAGTGAAAGGAGCGTGGACTAACCCCAGTGGGCTGTGCTGGGTTGTGGGGGAAATGGCCCTGTTCTGACCCACACCTCGTGTCAGGGGCACAGCGAGGCAGGAGGGGATAGACAAGGCTTATTGTGCTGCTGGCAACATTGCCAAGTCTGGGCTTACACATATTAACTTCATTGCTCTCAAAGACAAAGTGAAAGGTGTGTTATTCCTCCTCAAGGCTCTACGGTAAGTTGGGCAGCTCAAGGGGTCTGCCTGCACTTGCAGTTGTCCACTCGAGGTGTCTAGGATTAATGATAATGCAAATGATGCCTCAGTGAAGGACTACTTTTGGTCTTGTTTCTCTTGTGCAGCACCAACACACCGCTGGAAGGATCCACTGTAGCTGCTGTGACTGTTGCCATGTTGTGTGTGACACCTTGAGCCACGGCTCTCTCCACCTGATGTGGATATGAGCACGTTCTTTTCTATTTCTATTTCCCTCCCACCACTTGTATTATGATGCCATCGAAGTAGAAAGAAAAAAAAAAAAAAAAAAAGGAATCTGCTGGAAAAAATACCTTCTCCAACAGCTTTTGCTGTGGGCCCCACACAGAGACCATGCCATGGCTTCAGCTCCCTCCTCTTTTTACGTTTTTGCAGCAGAGCCTTTGACACGGGCAGGCAGACCTGCCTTGGCTGGATGGGCTGCCACATCGAATGTCACTGCTGGCTTAGTGCTTCCATCACCCCAGGCGCTGTGGCAGCAGCTTGATTTTTTCGATGCCGGGTTGCTGCCCTCAGTAAATGAAACTGCCCCTGGAGGGATGTTTTCCCTGGGAGCATTGGGAAAGAGTGTTGTGTTTTCAGAGGAAAGAGTTTAAACATGGAGAGAGCACTGGAATGCAAGCTGGATTTCCACCCAGGGGAGTTTCGTGCGGCATTGCCATGCAGCAATCCAGGGGCTGATTCCTGAGCTTCCAGCTGTCCCTGCCACGGCAGCTCCCAGGGAGGTGGCTACTCGTGTCACCCTGACGGGGAACCATCAGTGGGCAGACAGCCCACAACTCAGTGTCCCCCAGAGCATCAGCCCTGCAACCAAGTGATTTACACCCAGCAGGGGTTGTGGTGTGCTCCTGATGTGCTTCGCCTCCCCGCAGAGCTGAGGCACACCCACTTCATCACTGATTTCCCTCTGCTGTGCCATGAAGCAGCTGGAAGGAGAAAACATGATGTTTTTTTCTCCTTCTCTTTTCCCCTTTTCAAATGAATATCATAAAAGATGTCTGAAGAGCTTAGGAGCTGCTGCACTATCAGAAATTATTTGTACCTCTTGTAAAAAAAAAAATCCTTTTAAAATACAGCAGCAGAATGGAGACGAGAGCTTCTGTTGCCTTGTTGTGTGTTACTTAGTACCTGTGGTTCGTTACATTCATAAGAATATGTACATACTCACTTTTCAGGTTTTAAAATGTTTTGTCCTTTTGTTTGGTTAGCTAAATAAAGGGTTTTTGTTTGACCCGTGATTTTGAATCCAGCTGGATTTTTAATATACAGTGATTCACACACAGCAGCCTGCGGAGCCATTCTCATTCCGCTCGTGGTGGTGTCACACCACTGACTGCAGCAGAAACCCTACAGAAAACCAAGCACTGCTTGCTGCTTTCGGACCAGCTCCTGACCAGTTCCTGCTCACAGGAGCTGTGCTGTTCTCTCTAACTACTCCTACGGCAGTGATGGCGCTGGGCACAGGGAGAGGCACTTCACATGAGTAAAATTTCCAGAATCTGGCCTTTAGAGGCACTGCAAGTCTTGTATAATTTTCAGGGTTAGTAATAAATTATTAGATTATAATGAAAATCAGAGCTGAGACCTTCCTGCCTCAGAATTGAAAGTTTTTAATGAGATACTGTCATCATCTTAGTTCTTGTGTAATAGATAGAAACACTGCTTTTAGTGGGGGCAGAGTAGCAGCTTTTAGATGAAAGTTGATGTTATCTACTTCAAATATATATATATATATAAAATAAACAAACAAAAAACACAATGAAATGATTTTAAGTGTGTCAACACTGGAAATTTCATTTTTGTTTCCAGTTAAGGCTGCATATAATATATCATTATTAAACATTGGCCTGGTCCTTGCACCTAACTAGGCATATATTTTCTCCCCTGAAAGACAACTCCACCGATGTAAGATCTTGAAAAATAGCGAGCACATGGACCCACATGTACAAGGAAAAATTGGCAATTACTGTTGCAATTGTGCAGTCCTTATGCAGACCAAATTGCCCATTGACTTGTGGAAATACAAGATCAGACACACAGTATGTGATTGTCCTCAGCAGCGTTACAGGCAGTGACAGCAAAAGGGCGTCTGGTTCCTTGTCAGGTCTGTGTGGGGATTAAGAGGATGTGCTTTGCAGTGGACTGGCAATGGGGATTCCAGGAATTCTCTTTTTTTGTCTTCCAAAAATTATTTCAAGACCAAGGTAAAAGTGTCATTGGTCCGACAACATGAGATTTTTGGGATCCAGGTACTGCAAATGTAACACCATTTTGTCAAATAAGAGTCTGCTGTTTCGTGTTTTCCTTTTCAATAAAAAACTCTGCAAGGAAACTATATGTGCCATGCTATCCAAAATTTCTTGACTTGCTCTATCAGGAATTGTGAATACAACCAGGGGTTGCAGGTCCTTTTTTTTTTTTTTTTTCTAAAGTGAGATGTAATGTGAGGAGACAGAGATCATGTAGCCTGCTTTCTGTTATTCTGCTCGGGTATCCCTGCAGATCAGGATGCTCTTTGGAAATGAAAGGCCATATTTTACTGCAACTAGGTTGATGTCAGTTCCACTCTCAGGGATAACCCAAAACCACCAAAATACTCTCTGCTCTTTTGTATTAGTCTTTTTCAGAAATTATGAGTCAGCAAAAGCTTTCTGAAGATGGTATGTAGAAGAACATTTGTATTGTCCCAACAAAATGAATGATTAACCTTGCTGAACACAAATTCACTTCCTAGTAGAGGGGAAGAATGCCTTGAAAGTGTTGTGCTTCAGCTTTGTTTTGTAGACACACCAAATCATTGGGAGAAATGCTAAAGTAAAAGCAAGGTCATATATTGAAAACAAACAAAACAAAATGAAACACAGAACAAAGCCAATACATGTTGGACAAAAAATGGCAACATACCTCAGATAAGGTTTCAAGTCCTTCTCACTCCTCCATTAAGTGATTTATTACTGAAATAGGATTCTATCCATCAAAATTTTCTATAATTAATCTTCACACAAGTTATAGCTACTTAATGAATTTGTGGTGAAAATAAGTTCCTGATAAAATTAATAGAGGGAAATGGGTATTGGTGATGGTTTCTAGCAGATTTTGTCTCCCTAACTTTGGCGTCTAAAAGTAGACACAAGAAATCTTCCCCCAGTGGCTTTTTCTTTCTTGACACAGATTTAGGTAACTAAAGCCTAGCAGATGGTAAGTTTTCCAGTTTTACTAGAAAGTTTTACCAGATTTCACTAGTCCAAGGCACTTGCAGGTCTTACCTCTTGGCAGTTAACATGGATGATGGAGCATCTTTGGCCAAGTCTACACAAGTTTCTCAAGCAGGACCAGGATGAAGGCTCAAGTGTTTTCTACCATCACCATCGCTTGATCACCACTTGGTCAAGTTGCCAGTGCAGATCTCTGGCTAATATCAACTAGTACTCTTCTGGGACATACTCTCCTGGGGCATCGGGGTACTGCTAGAAGCACAGCAAATACCAGTATCTGCTTCCAGCCCACAGTTTGGTCACAATTTTCCTGATTTTGCAGAGGGAAAAGAGTTTAGGTACGCTCTGTGACACCTCACCTCAGGGCTAGTGGTCATTCTTTGCTCTGTTTTATCCAGTGGTTTAGACATATAAGATGAAAAATTCTGGGGTCTTGCTCTTTTGGATGGCTTAAAGAAGGGACAAAAAATTCTCACTAGCAACTTTAAAATTCTTAATCTGATCAGCATTTCGACCTCTCATAAGAGCTGTTTCATAGCACATCTGTAACATCACCACAGGGGTGCCCTGATGAATTACTTGCCTGAATGTATTTATCAATTACAATGTCACTTTTGTGACTATTAGAACTGACAAAAATAATGGAGCTGCCTGAGTCTGGAACATAGTTTTCCAATCAGATCGCACTTCAAATGAAATATCTTTCTATTATGAGTGAAATTATACTGTTTTTTTGTAATACCTATTTTCATGTAAGAACAGTATTACTGATTTACAGCTTCTCTGTGGCCCTGGCTGCTTCAACAGGCAAGTGCCTGATGTGGTGCCCACCCATAAGCTGGGAAATACATCAATCCAAACTCTTTATATAGCACTACACACATAAGATTAATGTGTTTTAGCGCTTGAATGCAAACTTAAATGACTGATGAACTATACTATAACAATAGTAAAAATGTAACATAACTATAAATATATAAGCAGCAACATCACATTTGAAATCTTATGTGAATGTTATTGCTCTAAACAAATCTGTTGCCTGTGAATTTGAACCTGAGTGAAGAAGTGTTTCCAAAATCTGAACAGCATTGACCTCTGATGGGCTCTTTGAAGCTGCTAGCTGTGGGATTATCAGAAAACTGTATACTGCTCTGAGACAGGGAGACAGCAAAGATGCACTTAAATGATTTTTCTGCAGCACACAATCAAAAAAAAAAAAAAAAGAGGGGGTGGAACAATTCGTGTTACCCACAGAACTGTGGGTGATAAGAAAAGTCAATTTATTATGGCATTGTACAGGCTTTTAGGAAAGGAGATTGTTGCCTTTATTTCTTTTACACTCCTCACCCCCCCCCCCCCCCCCCCCCCCTTTTAGGTTATAAGAAGGAAAAAAGAGCACAGCTTAGAGTTTGATTTTTTCCCCACAGTTTAATAACTTTTAAAAACGGCATTATCATAAAGGTCTAACTTACAACTTGGAGAAGAAAGCTACTGGAAACCTGGAGAATTATTGTAATTAGCAGCCTATTTGCCTGGGCTTTTTGTTTCTTTTTTTGCTGGAGAATAAAAAGGAGTTTGTTCTCTTCTTTGCTCTCTATATGCCAGAGGGAAAGAAAAGAATAAACAAGCAAACAGAAAGGTTCTTTTCTTGGTGCAATATTTCATCTCCATAGTAAATGATGATCTCTTTAGGTGGAATTACCTGGTAAACTTTCAAAAGTAAACAAATGGACTTTGCTTAAATTGAAAATTTTCAAGCTCTCACATTTCTAAAATCATATGAACACACAAAACTTTTACATCTTAAATGCTTTTATTTGTGTACAAAATGTTATAATTTATCAACATTGTGCAGCAATGTATTGTTACTGACATACATACATACATCTCCTCTCCCCCAACACACACACACACTAATACAACACAAAACCCAACTTTCTTTCTCTCTGCCCTTCAGAAAGGCAACACTGTTTTGGCAGGTCAGCAGCTAGAAATAAGGTGCTATAATTGAGCGGTATCGGAATGTCTTCACCTTACAAATGTGATGTGAAAATTAATATACAACCACATTTTTTCACAGAACTGAAAATTCCATACCCTGAACACTCTCAAAAATACAAACTTGTATAAAGTGCTAATATTTAAGCATGTTTGCAATGACTTCACAACAAAGTTTGAAGTTTATAACAGGCACTGTAATAATTCACTAAGTAGATTGTCACTTGGTGCAGTACTACAAAGAGAAAAGTCACTCAGACATCACTTGGGGACCGGGAGCGAAAGGACACTTTAGACTGAAAGCAGCCACAGAAGAGTACCCACATGGACCTCTGAATTTCTTGGTTTCTGTAGGCGTAAATGATAGGATTGATCATGGAGTTGTAGGTAGCAGGTAGAAGTGTGGCGTAAGTGTACACAGAAGGGTAGTCGGGATCCCCGACCACACAGTATATGGCAAAAGGTAGCCAGCTTGCTCCAAAAGTCCCAAGAATTATAGCAAGAGTAGACACTCCCTTTTTGGTAGCAACATAGTGCGATGCAGTCAGAAAATGTTGCTGAAGAGCTATCTGATGGGCATGTCTGCAAACTATTTTACAGATTTCAATGTAGAGATGGAGCATGATGATAAAAATGAGAAAGAAAGAGGCGGACAGCAGAGTCACATTGCTCTTGGTCAAGGGTCTGACAACGCTGCAGGCAGAGCGGTCGTGGAGGCAGTTCCAGCCCAGGACCGGCAGCAGCCCCAGGCAGAGTGACACCCCCCAGGTGCCCACCAGCATGGTGTGGATGCACAGCACCGTCCTCTCTGAGTAGTAGGTAAGGGCGTTGTAGAGGGAGAGGTAGCGATCGACCGTGATGGCCAGCAAGCTACTCACAGAGGCAGCGAAGGAGGCGACGAGGAAGCCCACCGTGAGGAGGCTGACGGTCTCAGAGCGGATCACGTACTGGAAAACAAAGTTGAGGATGAGGCCGAGCCCAGCCAGCAGGTCAGCGGTGGCCAGGCTCCCAACGAGCACAAACATGGGGGTGCGCAGGGTGGGCGAGTAACAGATGATGGCCACCACGATGGCATTCTCGCAGGCGATGGCAGTGCCGGAGACGCACAGCATCACATCCCAGGGGTTGATAGCAGCGGGCGCGGGGGGCCGCGACGCCAGCTCCAGCGAGGCGTTGCCACCGCGGGCGGGCATCCAGGGGACCGCCGCCAGGCTGTCGTTCAGGGCCGGCTCTGGCTCCATCTCCTCGGGGGCCGCCTGTGCGGGGCAGGGGCAGCGAGCGGCGGCACAGCGGGGCGGGGGGCTCGCATGCCGGGCGGGGCCGCCCCCTCACCGCTGTGGTCGGCGGCGCTGCCCGCGGGGCTGAAACCGCCCCGTTGGGTTCAATGGGCGCTGTCCGTGGTGCTGAAACCGCCGCCCCGTTGGGGTCAACGGGCGCTGTCCGTGGTGCTGAAGGCGCTGTCCGTGGTGCTGAAGGCGCTGTCCGTGGTGCTGAAGGCGCTGTCCGTGGTGCTGAAGGGCGCTGCCCGAACTTTGCCGCTGTCCCGGCCGCCGCCTCCCCCCTGCCCTCCCGCTCGCTGCGGCTTCGGCTTTGGCTTTGGCGGGAGCGGGCGGCCGCACCGGGGGCGGGCCGGGCAGCGTTGGGCTGACGCAAGTGGCGGCCCGCCGCCGGGGGCAGGGCCCGAGACACCGGGCCGGCCGCCGGGCTCCGGAGGGGGCGGGGGAAGCGGCCGCCTGGGGAGGGAGAGGCGGGGCGGGGAGCGCGGCTCCGCCGTCGGGGCTGGAGGAGAGAACGGGGGGTGCAGGAGGGCCCCCGGGGGATGGGGAGAGGGGGTCGAGCACGCTCCGGCAGCAGCGGGATCCCGCCGGGCCGGGAGCGGTTCCCTGGCGGCGGGGTGCGCATGAGGGAAGGGGCAGAGAGGGTGTCGGTGGTGCTCCCCGGGGTCGGAGGCTTTTGTTTTCAGAGAGAAAATGAGCTGAGCTCAGTCACACCTCAGCTCCCGCTCTGTCCTCTCGTGAAGGTGCGGAGCAGGCTGCTGAACAACCCCCCACGCAGGAGTGGGCTCCCCTCAGCATCCCCTCGCGTTTTGCTTGCAGCTCCTTCTTTTTCACTGTCCCGGGGTACGAGTGGCGAGTGCTGCTGCCTGCCCTCAGCCCTGCACTACGAAAGGTTCAGCACAGAACCGGACTGAGGAGGTTTGTGCAGAAGGCATGAGCTGGAGAAGCACGGGAATGAATGCTTGTTGTTACAGCTTGTTTGAGAGAATAACATTCTTCCCCTTTTTCATTCCCCACTACTTCTTTATCAGCATGGTTTTGTGCTCTGAATGCTAGCTGCAGTGTGTTTATAGGAAGAATAGGCTAAGTTTTATGTTTGTACAGCACTTACTATAATGGCTCTGAACCTAGCTGTGAGCTTTGTATACCACTGAATGTAAATGTTTAAAAATAGTACTAGAAATTGCCGTGAAAAAGCCTGTCTCACATTTATCCTCTCAGAAGAATGCCTACTTTAGAGCTAACAGTCTGTTTACCAGTGCAAGCACCCACACTGCTTTCTAAGGTACCTTCTCTAAAGCATATTAATCGATGAAATCGAGTATAGCTGTGTTGTGCCAATCACTACCCAAGCCAGTATCAAACACAGGAAGCAGGTAGTTTCCATCTGCAGCAGAATGGCTTTTCTAGTTATTAAGGGAACAAGCCAAAAGGTACCCAAGTCTGGAAGAACATGTTTGTTCTATAACTGCTGATCAAAAGAATGTGGTAATAGAATTACATCTCAGTTATGGGAACAGCATGTAAGCCATTTAGACACAATTTCAAAAAATTCATTAAAGAAAATGTGTTTACTGTCTTCAACAGTCCAAATGAGCAAGACACATAGGCCACGCCACATTAAAGGTGGACACATTTAAAGGGAATTAGAATGTCAGTATTCATTACATCCATCCTGATCCACATCCTGAAAGATAAATACTATTATCCAGACAACCTGTGGACACTTTGTATCTCTACAAACAAACCAAGACATTGTGTCCAAGGATTTCTGAAACACTGAATTTCAGATAATTTAGTTTAGAAGGGATTTGTGGGGGTCAGTTCTGTGCCATTTTTAAGGGTTTCATTCAGTCAAGTCTAAATATCTTCAAGGAAGATTGCACAGCCTCTCTGGGCAACCTGTGCCAGGGCTTCACCCTTACTATAAAGATTTTTTTTTTCCTTTTCTCTAATTGGAATTTGCTTCATTGCAACTTGCACACACAGCCTCTTGTCTTGCATAGTGTTCCATATATTCTACTATGCCCACCCAGGCTTTAAAACATCATTTACAACTGCAGCAAATTAGATGTAAGAAGGTTTAAGAAGAGTCTACACATCCACATGCCTTGTATTTTGTTCTGTCTTCAGGACAAGCTGGTTGCTATAGCACTAACACAAGCATCTGCCTAGTAGTTATTTACTGAGATGTGATTTATAAATTTGAATTACAAGTCAAAATTATTGGTCAAGCATAATAGGGTATCTCTGAAAGGGAGATTCATATGTCCAGCTTGACTTTGCTCCTTACTGTCAAGTGTATTCTGAGTTGTGGCTCTTTAGTCCTGTGTATTTCTCTAGATTTCAGGAAGAGGGTGTTCTTACGGCCTGTGTCAGATTCTTAGGCACTGTGCTTTGCAAACACTGCTCTGAGTCTGCCCAGCCCAATAACTCACATTGCCAAGTATAAGTTAGGAGGATTAGTGACCAACTCTTTTTTTAACTCATTTATTAAAATGGTTACATTTCTGTGGTGACTGTGTATATTTCCAGAATATTATTGCTAAAGATCTTTTATCTTCTTAGTACAGCTTCTTGCATCAGTCATTCCAACTAAAGGTAAGCCATCTGGAGTGGTCTTAATTTTAACTGGTTTTGGTGAGAAAAGCATTCAAAGAGTAGATAAACCTGGCATAAAACATCTGGGTTTAGAGCCAGGTGTGCTTCTTTACTTAAAACTCCATAAAGTTGCAGCATGCAGTCATTCAGGGTAACAGCCTACAGAAAAAGTCCAGAGACAAAATATTTCTTTTCTCCTGTCTCATACACACATGGAAGGTGAGCATGCATTGGGTGTAAATGAAGCCAGGTGGGGTTCTCCACCTGGTTGCTCCAGCAGCCATGTTCATTTAACATGGCAACATTGGGAGCAGTGGAGAGAGGAGCCTGTCCAGACCTTCCACACTACCATCAAGATGTTTTCATCTTGACTTCCTATCTGAGACTGGATCCACATATGTCATGGAATAATTTAAAAATAAAAAACTGTGGTTCAACAGTACATGCCTAAGCAGAATGTATAACATAGCTAAGGAATTATCTTAGCAAATTTCTGAAAATTAAACAGCAATAAAATTAAAAAGTTGCTGGAATAAATGACCTAAAAATCTTTGCCTGAATTCTCCCATCTGTTCTGAAAGCTGAGCAACATTGCAGTGTAATTTTAATATGTGATTACTTAATTTCAGTTAACTATGGATTATTTTGATAGCTGGTATTCTTTAATGATTAATAAGTAGGCTGACTAAATGTTAAGTATTATTAAATGTGCTTTACATAGCATGAGTTGGAACAAAAAAAGCACTTCAAAAATTTATCTTTCCAATAACATGCTGAAAATATTTAAGAGTCATTTTTCTTCTGGCAACATAAAGAAACCTTAAAATAAAAGAGGGAGGAGGGGAAGAAAGAGTGGGGATAACACAGATGGTGAGCTAAGCAGTGCTGACATTTCAGAGCTTTCTATGCAGCTGGTGCAAAAAGATGTTTTAAACACTTAGGAATCCATTTAGGCACCTCTTCAAGTTTATCATTTTCCCGACTTGGTAAATTCAGCCACATCACCTAGTGTCACTGATGACCACTTCCTCATTAGCATTACTCCCAGCTGACTGTTCGGATTTAGACAGATGTCCACCTGCAAACATACTGCATTACAAAAGCTGAATGAAATAAACCTCAGAGGGATTCAGGTGCCATTTAGAATCTAAATCGTATCCTACACAGTCCCGTTTCTCCACCACACATCATGTTTCCCATGCAGTTCTTGACCATGCTCCTTGCTGAGCATGCACCGTGCCTTCAGTCCTTTTTGACCAGGTTTCAGCTGCTCATCTGCTTGGGCTCTTACACAGATAATGTCCAGAAAAGTCAGTCTGCTGGCATGTCTTTAAAACTGCTTTTACTTGCACAGTAGTGTTATACATGAGCACAGAAACACAACTGTTACACTTTTTCTAGCACATGCTTGGGATGAAAAAAATCCCATCTTACTATGTTGCATTTACAAAATTACATTTCTCAAATGAATTTTATGGGTGCTTTAGAAAGTACTACTACAGCTTGTTCAGTCTCCGAATTGCTAGCAGAAAGTAAAGGGACAAACGTCATGTATACGGGTGAAATAATTAGTGTAGTAAGTGCCTAATTTCAGGAACGAATTCAAACTAAAACTTTGGTTGAAACCTGAAGAATTTTTGAACTAGCATGCGTTTCTTTTTCATTGAGAAGAAAATATAACTGTGGATATGTGCAGAAAAATAGACAGAAGCAGAGCTAACACTGTTAGGAGATTTCATTTATGGCTCTCAAAGGGCTTTACAACAATTTAAAGCTAAATAAAGAGAGAGGTCAACCTGTGACAGCAGTAGTGTCCTGGAAGCATCATAAATCCCCATTGAAGTTTCCAGGAAGAAAAAATATTAATCTCTTAAATTTACTCTTCAGCAAGTTAGTCTCCAGTTTAAGACACTGTCACAGAGGGTTAGAAATGGTGGTTTTAAGATCTAGGTAGCACTGGAGGAAAAGAGAAAGGTCAGACTTATGAATTCTCATTAATTCTTCCCAATGGACACTTTCTTGAAGCTCTGAAAGTTCTCAAACAAACATGACTGTCAAATATCTCTTTACTTTTTTTTCTTTATTTTATATGAGCAGTACACACGTTGAAAGCTCACAAATTCACTTTCTGTTTTATCTTGGACAGAGGGTAAACACTGCAGTAGAAAAGGTCACTCTCACTCTTTCCTACTTCTGTGAGCCCACCAGGTGAGGTTCTGCCTGCAAACCCCCTTGTATCCTGCGGTATGATCCCCCCCAGCCTCCCCTCTCCCTGCCCCACCAGTTTTTGCAGCTGCTGGTTCTTTCTGTAGCTGGAGGTGGCACAGTCCCGGGCTGTGCACCCTTCTTCTCCTGCCCACTGCCTCTTCAGACATGATGAGGTTTTGTGCCAGCTTCGAGCTCTCGAGCTTAGGCAAGTAGGGCCTCTCCTCTCCCCTGGAAGACACTTTGGAGTGCTCACCACCTGGAGACATCATTTATTTGGGGGACAGAGGGGTGCTTGGGCAATCGTATAATCTTTTGGGACCCAGTAAATATGAAAGCATTCTACACATCTGAATAACAACTGACACATCTGTCAGTCTACCTTCATTAGCCAGCCAGGCTAAGGTTTTCAGAGGAGCTGGCTTAGCTTCTAAAGGAATAACATTTGGAAGCAACACATGGATGCTTAAAGTGCTGCACACAGGTCTGTAGCTAGACCATTAGGAAAGGCATGGTTGTTGCTTACCTTTATTAAAAAAGATAGCCTCTGGTCCACTCTGTTTATTTCTGCAGATTAGTGATGAATATACTAAAGCCAAATACACATATATTGCAACTTTTCTTCCACTGCACTTGATGATACATCTAGCAATGAATAAGCTTTGTTGCAGGTCAATGCATTCTTTCCATCATCAGAACAAGCAGGTTGGGGAAGGAATTTTTTTAATTGTTTTTATTCTTTTAAACTTTTTCCAGAAACTTTCTTCCCAAGCTTTTAGATGGCTTCAAACCAGCCTTTAAATTGTTGAGGGGCTTTTCTACACATCTAAGTGAGGAAGTCGTGAGTTTAGCTAAACAATGTCTGTCTGTAACTTTGTGAAAAGAAGATGCAATTTTATCTCACTAAAATATATGTGTTGTTTTGCATGTTCCTATAAACTCCTGATTAGTTACTACGCGGAAGGGTGTATATATTTTTCCATTAAAATTAATAACAAGTTTGAGAACAATTTTCCAGATACTAGAATGCAATCTAAGAATAAATTTCATTGTGGAAAAACCAATGTGCCCATCTTCCCTTATATAGATCTTCAGAGAAATTGCTCTTTCAGAAATTGCTAGAAGACAGTCCCATTGTCAGCAGCCTGCAATTTCCCTGCCTGCAGGCCAGAATCAGCTCTGTGGGCTAGTGTTTATAAAGGATTTGTGAAACAAAAGTGAGGTGTGTGCCCCCAACAAAATAGGAAAAAATATATTTCTAAGCAAGAAATCCACCTGCTGAGGATCCCTTGCATGAGTAAAGCTCAGAATAGGATCCAAACTGAAAAAGGACTGAGCTCAGCATCAACTTTGACCTTTGTGGAGCTGGTCAGAGAGATACGCCGAGGGAGGTAGTGATGTCTCAATACAGAAGAGACCTCTGACTGAGCAGGAGCTGTATCAGAACTCTCTCCCCCACAATGGTAGCAATGTCCTTGCTTTTAAAAACCCGAGCCTTATTCATCCATTTTTATTTTATTTTTCTGAAGCTAGATGAGAATGTTTGGCCACCTCTGAATGTTTAACTAGCTCTGTATGTTTGACCCTCTATGTACTCACCTACTGACTAAACTATTCCCTCTGGAAATGGAGACGGAGGTCCGGTTCCCCTACTCCACAACTCCCAGACAAATAAACTACTACACACCCTACAAATGTTTGGACCAACAACAGCATGACATTAAATAATTCGTGTACGTAATATAGAACAACACTTTGAGATGGAACTAAAATCCACACCTTCCCTCATCTTATGAGGCTGCAGGCATGCTCACTTCTGTGTGTTTGCCCTGGCCCATCTCCACACAGCCTCAATACAAAATCAGCCATACTGAAGCTACTCCTGCCAGATGGGTGTCCAATCTGCCCTTTAAAGCCTTCAGTGACAGATTTGCCTCACCTCCATAGGATCAACCAAACTCCCAAACTGCAAGGTTATAGCCAAGAAACACTGAATGGGTTTGACTCACTAAACTACAAAACCATAGACATTGTAGAAGACTGTGTACTAAAAAGACTCCAAAGAAAACATAGGATCTTGGATTTTAGTGACAGGAAAATGGGTGCAGAGCTGCTGAAGAGAAGTGGTGGGGCACGGTGGTGGGGCAGAGAGAAAGCTCCCTGCTGGCCAGTGGGAATTGTTGTTCTGGGTGCTTGGCCTGGGATCTGGACATCACAGGCACAGATCCATACATCCCAGTCCAATGTATCGTATGTCAAATTAGACATTACTTAGCGATATTAATGACTCATGTCTAAACCAATATTATATATGATTTTATGTTTCATGCTCTACCTATTTTATTTGACTTTTCCAAATATTTCTTTAAAGAAATACAGCTTCTTATGGCTTTATATGCCTGCTTGGCAACACTTAGTATTTCTTCTGAGAGAACAAATTAAAGCAACTTCAAAACAAGTCTGTTATTGCTCAGCAGCCTGGGTCCCTGCCAGCAAGAAACAAGCTGATGATTATTTAGCTGAGGCAGTAAAGGAGAACTGTAAATTCTCAACAAGTGTTGATTTTTTTTTGTGTGTGTATTTTATTTTATTTTTTGGTTGGTTGGTGGTGTCAGCTTTAATATAGAAGTAAGTCAAACATACAGGTGACAAGGTTGAAGTTCCTAACATCACAGGGTGCTTACAGAGCAGAGCTTAGGGGCCTGCATTTCCCAAGGCAACAGGAACAACTGGGAAAAATCCATAGTCAGAGCAATGCTCAGGAGTGAGCATGCAGTCGGTTGGCTTGGCAAACACAGTGACAGAGTCCTACTGTGGCAATATCTATATACCTCCACTGAAAACAAACAAACAAACAAACAAACAAAAAAACCAACAACCTTATACTGATATAGATCACAAATTTTCCAGGAAGAAGGATGACTGCTTAATCCCTGTATCCCTGCAGAGGGGCCTATTTCCTGAGATGACCACAAGAATGATTTTTTTTACCATATGCTATTAGGGGTCAGATTTTATTGTTATTTCCAAAAATGTCTGTATGATGGCAAAATGAGTTTGAAACACAGTGCTGTAATATAGAGAGCTTTAAAATAAAATTATGGGTTGAGTCACTAGATAGAAGTTCACCAGAGAGAGAGAGAGCGAGAGAGAGAGAGAGAAAATGTAGAGTTGAAAGAAACAATGTGTTCTGGAGAGGCAGGGAAGGGGCAAAATGCAAGGTGAGCATCAATACTTTACTATTCTCTTCATATATGTGTTAATTGGTAGCATCTACTTTTTATCTAATCAAGGAAGTGTGAATATCTGCCATAAAATGTACAAATCTGTTGCTTCCTGCTATCACCACAAAGACAGCGGTGTGGTAGGGAGCTGCTCCTCCGGCACCTCTTCTTGGGAACCCCTGAGCATGGGGCAGCCTCCCCAAGAGACTGCTCCCCTCGTGGAGATTACCAGTGCAACCAGGAGAAAATATAGCAAACCTCACCTGCAGCCAGTGGTAAAAATTGACTCTGAGTGTCTAAAAATAACAACAAGTCCTTTTTATAATCCAGAAATTGCTATATTCAGCAAGAGATAATTGGATGGTAAATTACATTCTGACAAAGAAGAGTTAATCACTGACCTAAAAATTAGCTGTTGCCTAGGTACCCCCGGTCAGGCTCTGTTGACATTTATGTTGTGCAAACAGAATGCAATACCAACCAGTCGTATGTATATTTAGGGCTTTAAAATGGCCAGTTTTCCAAAAGGTAAAGCAATGACTGGAAACATAAATTTACTGGTGGAGATGTTGACGCTACCTGGATATCACTCAGTTGTGTTCTGTGGGTGACCTTGAGGGTCCAGCTCTAAAAATATTGTAAAAAATCTCAACAAAACAAAACAAAACAAAACAAAACAAAACAACAACCCTCCACAACATATTTTGTTGGGGATAAACTATCCTGGTTAAAGGAAGATGCGAAGGCAGCTCTCTCAGTGAGTGTGACATGCTGAAAACTACCTGATGTGGGTAGCATGGTTTCTCAGAAGATAGACCACATCACAGAAACCTTTTTTTTTTTTTTTCCCTTTTGGTGAGATTAGACAGATAAAGACCCCTATGCAGAAAAACACACTTGGATTTCTCCAAAGCTTTTGACCTCATACTGCTGATGTTAAATATTTGTGTGATGTGGTGTTAACCAGGCACAGCGTGGAGGGGTGAAAATGGGACTCGCTGTCAGATGGCAGCAAGTAGTGCAGATGGGCGCAAAGGGAGAGTCAAGACTCTTGTTGTCACTGATTTTAACACTGTTATTGTTATTATTTTTTGAATCATCTAATATTAACAAGAAAGAAAACGATAAGAAAAAAATCAAAACCACAGCTGGTAAAGTTCAGAGGTAGCACAAAGATTAGTGATGTAACGAGCAAAAAGACAAAGTACCGCTTTAGGAGGAGAGGGATCATCTGGTTGAAAGGTTGCAAGCTAATAAAATGCACTTCAATTACAATTAAAGGCTACGTGAGCCATTTGGGAGCAACTCACAGAAGCTCAGCCTAGAGGGGGAAGCCTCGTCTATGGAAGCTGCAACTCAGAGGAATGGGGAGTCACCACAGATAGCCACACATTTTTGAGTTACGGAGCACTGATTGTTTTGTTAAAATGGAAATTAGCAGTCATTTTAAAGATGCATGATAAGTCAGGCTCTGAGGAGCATGGAGGAATGGGTAGAGTTAAATCGGACAATTGCATTGGGGTGGAGGGTCTTTCCAGCTCTTGAGTTCCCTGGAGATCCTCAAAAACCAGCTAGACATGGTCCTGGGCAAGCAGCTCTGGGTGTCCCTGCTTGTACAGGGGGTTGGAGCAGATGGCCTGCAGAGGTCCCTGCCCACCTCAGCCTTTCCATGATTCTGAGTTACTTCACACCTTTCCCACCAGGCTCTGCAATGCCTTCAGCAATGCCACAAGATGCTCATACAGCTGCATTTCTGCGTTAGGGCAATGGTCTTCAGCCCTCATGCTTTAATGTTTAAGCTGCTTGCCAGCAAACTTTTTTCTTTTTTTGTCCCTCCAGAACAGTCTTAAAGATTTTTTTTTTTTTTTTTTTTTTTTTTTTTGCTGCACAGCTGGCTTAATTTTATTTTTGCTTTGTTATTACTATAATTATTATTGAGGTGCCAGCTGTGTCCTCTGAGATGACCTAGTGGTCACCTATGGTCCCCTGTGGTGGACTAGCTGATTGCAAGGGGGATGTGGTTTCTGTGCAGGCATCACCTCCCTGCGTCAATCCCCTGCCGTTACCAGGGGGTAGCTGACACCAGGAATTAATTGCATTTTATGGGGTCTGTGAACGGATGACTGCTTGCTTGCCAATTGCCTGCAAGTAACAAAATGCACAAGTTCCTCCAGCTCAGTCCCCTGCGTGCCCTCATCATTTTGAACACTATGATACATCCCAACCAGATCACACCCTGCCTGCAGCTCCCCCCAAGCACAAGGCAGACAGAAACATGGCAGAGCTGCTCCTTTGTGCACAGTAGTCCTTCATTCACGTTACTTCTGCGTTTACTCACAAAGCATGCTCCGTAGAGGTTTGAAATGCAAGGATCTTTGTGAGTGTAAAGAGATCAGCAAACCCAAAGTGGAGCAAAATGTGACTTTGAAAAGCAAGTGATAAATAATATGTTTTGCAATGGGTCCAATAGGTCAATTACACTTCTCTTTTTTTAAGCTGTTGACCTGATTTTATTCTATGAATATATGTTTATAAATAGCTAATTACTTAAACACAGCTCAGGCTTCCAAGGGGACACTTGACAAGTTCATCATTTTCCACTTGCTTCCCTAAAAGCACTTCCCTAAAAACTCTTCTGAGCACACCAGCCTGCACTGTACCAACATGCTGGGGCATGAACAGGTGAAGCAGGGAGAGTGCCTCCAACCAAATTTGTCCCCACAAATACCCCGAAGCCAGTGGGTGGTGGTGTCCCAGCTCCACCTGTGGCTGCCTGCCTGCCAGTGCCGTGGCACAGGGGGCTGCTTACTTCTCACAGGTTGCACCGTGCTCAGATTTGGGCTGGAAATTAAAATAAAGGGGAAAAAAATGTAAAAAGGCGTATGCCCTCACGACCATACTCTTTGGGCCACATTGCCTCCAAAAGGGCTCCCATCAGCGAAGGTGGCTGGTTGCATGGCCTCCACCCAGCCTGGGGATGTAGATGTGGGAGCAACCAGAGCCCAGAAGCCTCGTGCCAGCTGTCCCCAGGCTGAAGCAACAGCGTTTCTTTGGGATCCTTGGCCGCCCTGCAATCTTCTGCTCCTCAGAGAGTTTAGGGGGGGCCTGTTTTTTCTCCCCCACCCTGATGAACCCTTGTTACAGAGATGTGTCCAAAGGGCACGGGCTTTGCGTCATGCTCCTGACGCCCTCCTCGCCTGCCCTGGAAACCAGCCCGAGCTGCAAGCTTGCGTGCCAGGCAGGGACTTCACATCTCAGATGTGAACACTGCTTAGTCTGCAAGCTGCTCCGGGCCAGTTTTTCCACAATCTGCTTTGAAAAAGAAAATATGTGCATGATAATCTGCTCCCGTGGAAGTGTTACAGTCTACCTCTGTTGCATACAATCAGTGTGGAAATGTGTGTTACCATAACAACAAGAAGAATTAATTTAATCATGTTATTAGGCCCTATTTATGTGCACACACACTCATAAAGGAAAAAGAACATGTCCCGCTCTTCAAGAAGACCCCTATGAGGTCTTAATCATATGCATGAGTTTCATCATGACCACCAGCCCCTGATTTTCACCTTAGAGGTGCAAAAGCCAAAGCCAATAAGCCAGAACAAATTCAGCACCATGGCACCAGAGCAGACATTCCTACGCTTTGGCAGCACTGCAGTGGGGAGTGGGAAGACACCAGAGGGAAGCTGGAGGAGACCCCAACCCATGGCTTGCTGTACACACATGGGGGATTCACAACATGTTCTCCTTGCTCTGTCTTGTCTTGAAGGATGCTGAGCTCTGGACTCCTTAGTGTTTTGTCTACTTCATCCCACTGCTGGCGTCTTTTGGACAACTTTTGTCTCATCAAACAACTCATCAACTGCACATTGGAGATTTCCATAAGACCCGGACAACTTCTTGTTTATTGCCCTTCTGCTATTCCCCATCTGAGTTAGCCAAAAGGCTTCAGGTAGAGCCCAGCCTCTTTCCGCATGTTAAAACACTGATACTATACCTTAAATATCTCATAAAGATCCATTCAGCGCCATCCAGGACAGCACCACTTACTCTCAGGAATCACCCTCTGGGCAAATTATTTAGTAGCTTTGGTATCTAAACTAAATTGTTCAGGAAACCTTGTTGTGAATTCCTAGCAGGAGTCAAAAGACATGATAAACAGCTCCTTTATCACTGAAGTAGCCATCCAAAAATGACACTCACCTGCCTTTTGACATTTAAAATGCTAACATGGATGAGTTTCTGTTTATTATCTCAGGGAAGGAAAATGTTTATTTTAAAATGTCCAGAAAGTCAGAAGAGTTCACCTCTTGTTAAAGAGATTTTGTAGACCATCAAGAGCAGACATCTTTCTAAATTATTTTGCACTCTTGTCATTTTTAGTTAATATGCCTGAAAACACCCAGTGCAATTCTAGAGATGAAATTAACCACATGCGGGGGGGCTTGTTTTATGGGCATGGTCTGCACTCGAGCTTTCAGGAGCTGCTGGGCACGCATGTGTGACCACAGGCATGCACCAAAATCAACTACAAGCATTTTCTTTTGTGTGGCACTGCTAGACTCAGTGTTTTCTTTAGTAGCTATCACAGTTACTTCGTGAGCTGATTTGACATTAATAAGCTTGGGGTTTGATTTGCAGGACACAATCTCACAGACAGGTTTTTCCTGGGTGGGGAAAACAGGACTGATGCTCGCCATCCCCAGGGGAAGGGACAGGCTGGGAACAGAGACGTGGGGATGCAGCTGTCCTGTGGATACTTCACTGGGCTTTCTGCAAGACATTGTCCCTGAGCAGGGCAGCAAGGCTACCCTGGAAAGGGAGCTGCAAATCCTGGCTCAGAAGCACATGAAAAAAACCCAGCCTGTCCCAGCCACTGCTCGTGAGAACCAGGAGACGAGATGCTGAGGCAGAAAAGAAGGTGCCATCTCCACCAAAGCAGCTGATACAAATCTGGCTTTATTTTGGTCACTTCCCCAACATACTGTTATCTCTTTCGTCCTGTCTAAATTGAGATTTAATACTTGGAATGCATCCACGCTCCAAAAATATCCAGATACAGAGAGAAAAACACTGGATGAGTCACCAAAAATCCAAGCTGAAGAGTTTGAGAATGCATTTTAATTATGCATAGCAATAATTTAATGCTACCTGCAATGCCTTTAATTACATGGCCATTTATTTTCAGCACCAAAATGCAACAAAATAGACATTCATTTACTTTGGAGTACTTGACTCTGTTAGTAAGTACAGCATTGAAAAGGGAGACCAAGGTGTAACCATAATGACACAGATTATGACATTATCTTTCACAAATGCAGTTAGGCTTCACAAGGTCACAGATGGGACACCTGGAAAACCAAAATGTTTATTCTGAAGAGGTTGCTGTGCTGAAAGGACAGCCAGATTTGAGTACCTCGGTGCTCAGAAATGCACTCTGGTTCCCACACTGATTAATAAGAGCACCATACAGGGAAGAGGCAAAACTGATGAGTATTAAAAAGCTGTTTGCAGGTCACTTTTAAAAAACATCCCTGGTCATGTCTATTTCCAAAAATCTACTTTCGAACCCGATGGCTTAGCAAATAATCATCTCATATCAAATATTCCTTTCAAAACCTTGATGCTGGAACATGTGGTGCTGATATGGCTCAATATAAACACTTAAATAAAGGTTATTATTTCCAGGTCTGTGGGAAAAAAAATGCAGCAATAGGGCAGCTGTGTTTGAAAGATGCTGAACAAACTTATTAAATGCTGATTCCGGTCATTTGCTCCCTGCTTTTAGATTTCCCCCAGAGGAAACCTTGCCCCATCCTGCTGCAGGCACCCCACTCTCTGCTTATTAGCATGAGTACGAGCCTGAAGCACCCAGATTTTAAACACATTTACGTAACTCAGAGAAATCAGGCTATTGTGGTCCAGCCTCTCCCTTCAGTGCAGGAAATGATCAACTGCTTGATCCCACTAGGAAAGAAAAAAAAAAAAAAAAGAAGTCCTGGTGTCGTGTATTCACTGCAGTCAGAAGCAGCTGCAGAGTTTTTTTCATGTTCCTGTCATTTCAAGCTATTGGTATAAACTGCACATTGTACGAAACGCCACTGAGGTCTGCACGTGGCAGTGCTCTTGTCTCTCTAGCTGGGAAATCATCCCCACAAACACGTGCGTGGTGTACAAGGAGTCCAGCACGGGCCAAACACAGCTGCTGGGTGGCCTGGGCATTTGTTGTGATGGCCAGATAGTAAGATTGCCTTCTTCCACCTCAACAATATTCAAGGCGGAGCATAGAGAAAAGGAGGTACCCACTCACCTGGCAGCCAGCCCTGCTGTCTGTGGCGTTCAGATGGGTTGTGGACTTCTCAATAACCACCTCAAGTTACCCTCTGTCAGTTCGTACCGTAACTCTTTCTTTACCTACCCTATGAGCAACCTGTGAGGCTATACAGTGTTTTCAGACATCGCCACAGTCTGCTAAATATATGCTGAACAGACACTGCCTCCATTGGAATCAGTGTAATTGCTAGGATGTAAAGATGGCCTGGGGAGCATAGAGGTGATAGCAGTCACCCTCCAAATAATAATAAAAAAATAATAATTAATAAATAAATAAAATAAATAAATAAAATAATTTGTTTTTACTGAAGAACATAGCTGAGCTCCTTCACTCCCAGCACTTGGTGGCAGCAGGAAGAGGGGGTGGGCTCGGCCCAGCGAGCTGCCAGGTGCTCCGGCCCTCCATCAGCAAAGCACTTAGGCACATGCTTGCTCACAAGTATTTCAGTATTGTCGTTGACAGAAAGCCGGAGCAGACAGCTTGACACTAAGCCCTAAGGATCCTAATCAAGGCTAAACAACGCGTGTGAGATCTTAAAATGCTGTTATTTCTTCCCAGCAATGATACAAGAATTGCCCAAATGAACAAAGTTGTGCTATTGAATGACTGAGTTTTTCTGGGACACAGAAAACCAGTGACTTACCCTGTTTGGGTTATAACTATACTGAAGGGTGGACCATGCTTCCTGTAAAGCAGACAGCAATATACTTTGAAGATTTGGCATGAAAACAACAGCTCTAAATTTCTTGCTGTCCTGACATGAAAAATTACAGCAACCAAAACCAGTGTCCTGGAAATCATCAGGAAACATCCTGGTGGTCACTGCTGCCTCTGTTGCCACTGAGAATCAAAGTTGGAAATACAACTACATGCCTGGAAGTGTTTCATAAGTGTGCACAATTTCTGGTGTATATTTCAGAGCAAAATGCTAATGCATAGGGGCTGTGATGGGTTGAATGCTCTGGTAATTATTATGCCTCTGTGCACCATATATGACAGATGATGGATAAAGTGTCACAGGATAAAGACTCTAAATTAAGCACATTTTCATACAATCATAGAATCACAGAATGGCTTGGGTTGGAAGGGACCTTCAAGCCCACCCAGTTCCAACCCCCTGCCATGGGCAGGGACACCTCCCACCATATCAGGTTGCCCAAAGCCCCATCCAGCCTGGCCTTGAGCACCTCCAGGGATGGGGCATCCACAGCTTCTAGCATAGTGGAGGTGCTCCAGCTCCTTGATCATCCTCGGGGCTCTCCTCTGGACTCGTTCTAATACTTCCATGTCCTTCTTGTGCCGGGGGCCCCAGAGCTGAATGCAGCACTCCAGGTGTGGTCTCACAAGAGCAGAGCAGAGGGGGACAATCACCTCCCTCACCCTGCTGGCCATGCTGTTTTGATGCAGCCCAGGGTACTGTTGGCTTTCTGGGCTGCAAGCGCACATTGCTGGCTCATGTGGAGCTTCTCATCAACCAACACCCCCAGGTCCCTCTCATCAAGGCTGTTCTCAGTTTTCAGCTCAAAATAAGTGAAAGGTAAGCCAAACCATTCAAAATGCAAAACGAATGCAAGCCTGTGCTTTCCTATTGAGTAACGTTAAAAAGAAAATGTCATTTCTGTCATTAACTCTTGATGATTCATACTTAACCTGGGCCATTTCATACTGGGTTTTACTGACATTTTCCACAATGGCCTTTGTCTGGTTCTGGCTAGGCCAACAGTGCCTGTATTCCTTGAAACTAATTGTTAAACTATCGACCAGACACTATTTTCACTGTGATTTCTAAGTCACTAGAAGTCAATTTATCTAAGAAGACTGGCCTTCAGCAATAATGGGACTAACTCCATTTCACAGAAATATACTCTCTCTTTTTCGGAAGTTAATGATTTTCTTCTCAGATCAATGTATGGTTTATTGAGCTCACTGGTTTGAGAGAAAGTGAAGTTCTTTATTGCTTAAGCAGAAAGTTATTTCATGCCTGATAAGGCTGAGCCTCGACTCTTTCAGCTCTAAAAACTGTCCCTCCAGTGTTCCTGTTAGGGGTCAGGTGGGATAAAATAAGAAAAAATAAGATAGGGAGAACAATTACACCCCAGTCCCAGCAGAACATGAAGTAAATGAAGTATTCTCCAGACTTGGTGCCTTGTGCCAGAGGATATCAGAAAAACATCTACTTCATGCTCTCTTTGTGGACGGCTGGTGCAGAAGGTCACAACTTGCAGCACCGTGGGTTGCTGTGTGGTCTGAAGCAGTGGGGATGGAGGCTGTGATTCCACTCACTCAGTTCTGGTCACTTGAACGGCAGGCCAAAATTGCCTGGTCAACTGGGAGAGAATACGAGCAGAAGCACAGAGCAAAGGCTGAGGTGTCTGCAAGAGAAGCAACAGGCGGGAGTTGGCCCATGTCTAACTCCACGCACACCACATACCTCCTGGCCCTTGCAGGACCCTATGCAGTAACCCAGGGCATGCAGAACTCATCAGCTTCCTTGTACGTATGTGCATTAATCCCCTCCCACAGACAGAGTCTTTGTGCAGTGGCCATCGAGCTGGGGTTTCCGTATGGCTGGGAGCACAGTAAAATGCTATTTACTTCACAGTAAAGTGCTCCCCATTTTGGCCAGCATTGTTGCAGGCTTGATGCTGTGTAACAACCGTTAGCATGAAAGGCAGCTTTCAGGTAGCTGCTCTGTAAGTGTGCACAAATCAGAATCCATATTTTATACCAGGAGACTTTATCTATTTTTTTTAAGTCACTCACAGCCTCTTTGCAACAACATGTAAACACTTACATAGATTTTTTTTTCCATATGCCAAACTACTATTTACAAAGGTGGAAACTGATGCAAAAGGATTTTACCCATCCCTGCAAATCATCCAGCATCTGCACTGGGAACCAGAGTGAAGTCTCTCAAGTCCTAGCCCAGAGCCATCGCTGGACCACACCGTGTCTGGCAGGAATCCCACCTACTTATCACTGACATCGAAGCCTCCATGTTGTCCACTGGTACTAAAACGAAACACTAGCAGAGCATCCAAGAGTTACTAGAATGCTCGATAGATCAATATGTAAACAACAGTACAGGATTCATTTCACTCCCTGTGAAATGCAGTCACCTGCGGACACAGCACTGAGACTCTGAGCAATGGCTTTTGCTTCCTTCTGTTTCCTACACTGCTTTTCTTCACATTCTGTATCAACGCCTAGAAATGACTGCTTTGTTGTCTAGCCACCTTGCTCTGTCCACAGGTGACCACCACAAAGTCATTGTTTTCAGATGTCGAGGTAGGAACCAGGTGGAAAACAGAAGTGCACAGAGAGCAATTACCAGAGAGCCTGGGATCTGGCCAGGAAAAAGACCGTTTCTTTTACAAAGATCTTAGGGAAATTGATTTTGTTGGTTGTGCTTTCTAGAGCACTAAGTGAATGGAAGACAGGATTCACAATGTATCTTTTCAGTTATTCTTACCTAAAATATATTGAAAAATCAATGCTTTCACAGCAGGCAAGAGACGTCTATAGTTCTGGAGAATTCCAGGGTGTTGCTGGAATGATGCCCCTGGTTAAACAATAACCTTGCTGCTGCTGCTTAAAGCAGTGCTGCTGGACAACATGAGGAAAGTACTACACACATACAGTATTACATAATTCTACCGTTTTAGAGGTCTTTTATGCTAACATTTTAGGGTTTGATGTTATTCATATTGAACTCAAAGCAATATTCCCACAATGCTCAATGTGAGAAAGAGCTGGACCTAGATGTCAATGTCCTTAAAAATGAATTTTTATCTATGAACCACGGATGAAATTACTCTTGTACTTTCCCTCTACCGTCCTTTTTCTGAAGATGAAGCTCCATGGTAGTCTTTGTAGCTGAAGCAACAGGCAGCCCCCTTCATGTTAGTGTCATTTCACATGAAGGATACTCTGTCAGAACTGAACTGCGAGCAACAGCTTTTAAGCACATTAAAGTGAGTAGCAAATTTCCAGAAAACCCTTGCGGTTACTGGAAGAATATCTGAGACGGAGTCTGTGGAGCGTGGCATGCCTACAGGAGTAAGCTACTGTAAAAGAGAGGAAGAAGAAAGGAAGGAGGCAGAGAGAACGTGAGTGTGAGGAGGCTTTCCAGCCACAGGGGCAAAAAGCACACAGTCAGCAAAGAGGAGTGCTGCAGCCTTCAGCTGGGATTCAAAGAACAAGTGCTACAGAGAGCCCGTCAAGAGTGTGTGCTATGGCACTGTGAAGCAAGCTAAGAATGAGGGTATAAAACCCTGGGACCAATTCTCAGCATGGATGAAAACTGAAAACTTCCCACTTATGATCCCTTCCATATATGTTTTGAGTTACAACAGGTCAATGTGCAAAATGATGCTGAGACGAGTGGAAAAGTGTCTAAAGCCACAGCACTTAGAGGAAGAGTACTGGAAAAGCTGTTTCTGCCAGCAAAAAGAAAGGAACTGAGAAATAGAGAAATGTGTGTTCATTATGTCCAAATATTAAAGCCTTGTGATGTCTTTATAGGGGTGCTTGTGATTGTTCCATAGTTAGAAGGGGAAAAACATATTGAGCTTATGAAGAGGCCACTTACAGTGAGGATATATATATATGTACTGAAGATTTACAGATGGATATAATAATTAGCTCAAGTTAAATGGTTCCTTTGAAAAAAATTCATACTGTACCAAACTCTTTGTAGTGTTGATGGTGTTTTGATGATGTTTTTGTTTTGTACTGGAAAAGCATCTTCCAATGGAAGATAAAAGCATTCAACATCAGGGGATTCTGTAGAGAGACAGAATCACAGAAAGGTTTGGGTTGAAAGGGTCCTTAAAGACCATCTACTTTCTACCCCCTGCCATGGGCAGGGACACCTCCCACTGGACCAGGTTGCCCCAAACCCCATCCAACCTGGCCTTGAACACTTCCAGGGATGGGGCATCACTTTCAAGGATGGGGAAAAATGTTGTGCTCTTTAAAATCACCTCCCGTCTCCTGCTGTTATTGACCCACAACCCAACACGAGCTGCTGTTGCACTGAAAGTACCCGTCTCCACCGTCTGTGCTCATGCAGACGCAACAATGCTTAGTCTGAAGTATGTTCATGCAGTTAAGAAGAAGAAGAATGGATTTTGTGACCATTTCTCATCTTCTGGAACACCAGGCACATGGGCCCACCTCCTGGTGCATGGGGGTGATCATGTGTTGATGATTTCAGGTGGCAGTATGAGAAAGCAGAGACATTTGCAGAAGACAAGTCTTTGATGAAATTACAGGAAGAGAACAGCTGTTTTACATTTATGTCTTCTAGGGTTTTTTCTAAATAGCCTGTTCTCTTACAAGAACGTAATGAAGTGTCCCTAAAATGATACTTCAGGACTGCACCTGGAGCACTCAGGCCAAGCTGCAATTTGGGTCAGTCACAACCTTTGAGAATGTGGAAAGGGTCTTAACTGCCTTTATTACCTGCAGCCTCTATTTCTGCTAAAGTTAATGGCAAAATCACTGAGCCTCTGCTGAGGAAAAGAAAAAATTAAACAGAAGGAAAATATATGAGGAAATACACTGAGACATCTAGTTCCAAGTCAGCTCAGATCTGCAGCCCAGAAATGACAATGAATAAGCAAACTAATGCCTACAGGAAGAATCAGAAAGTAATGCATCCTTGACTAAACTTCCCTGCTTCACATCTGCAGCTACGCAGCCGAGAAGGTGAAGGGCAATCCTGTGAACCCTCAGAGCAGGTATGGTGGCCTGGACCCATGATACCAGAGACATGGAGATGAGTTTACAACATCAGCAATGATGAAAAGATGACTGTGAATTGGAAGCCGTAAAAAAATAAAATAAAATGTAAAAAGCCCATCTAAGAAAAACTGATCCAATAAGATATTTGTGCTATCCACAGTATGCTCTACATCCAGCATTTAATAAATGGGAGCATGGAGCAGGCATGTAGTGATGATTAAAACAGATGAAGAGATTCAGTGATCTGTCAGGCACACACAGCATTAAACTCCCAAAAGCAGGACTTGCTAGGTAGATGAGGAGTCACACAGCATTTACATGGCAGAGAAATGAAGATTCTCCAGTTGTGACCAATTATTTCTGATGAAAAGCAAAGGTAGACTTGTCTTCAGGCCATATACGCTTTCCCGTGCTGGTGGCAAAGTGGTGCTCCCACACAAGTGAGGGGCTTGTGTTCAGAGGCTGCAGGGAAAACTAACACACTATTCAAACCCAGTCTTTGAAGGTTCCACTCATCTCATGAGTGGGAAGTGTATGGGTCTCTAAGGGTATAAATGTTACTGGAAAAAGCCATTTCACAACATAATGTTCATCCGAAACCCAAGCCAAGGCAGCAGAAGGAGAACCTGCTGTCAGCAGGCAGAGGGGAAGCTGAGCCAAGCTCTGTGAGTCTCAGGGGGGTCAGGGAGAGCTGGTACCTGGACAAGGCTGTTGGCGTGGGTAGAGAAGCAACCCCCATCCATCAGCAATGAAAACACATTTTTGGTTCAAGACTCTGGTCACTGACTAGCTCTGCTGACCCTGAGCAGCCCGATTTTTTGCATTGTCTGGTAATAGATCACAAGTGCCACGTACTCCTGGCAATGTGGGGTTGCCCTGACGTGTCACATGCCCTTATTTTAGAAAGGTGCTGTTCCAGAGGTGTGCCTACCTGTGTCTGGAGTGGCTGAGCCTCAGTGGTAGCCCTGTGCCACCCTGCTTGCATACAACAGCCCGCTCTGAGGCCATCGCACAGGGCCAGCTGGAGACGCTTGTTAATGAGGACCGCGGTATGCCCAGAGTGACAAATGTGACCTTTGGAAATTCAAATCAGGCTCGGCACATGTATCTCCCAAACGACTGCTGTGACTCCTGTCAGAGTTCATGAGGATGCTGGGCATGTCTCAACTGCAGGCTGTCTGCGAGCCGTACACGTGCTGTGGCCCAGCAAGGCCTTGGCCCCACGTGGGCCCGCGCGTGGTGGGCCCATGCTCGCGCGCTCAGCTGGGGCTCCGCAAGGCTTTGTACCGCCAGCCTGCCCGCTTGCCTGACAACGTGAAAGCAGACGGTGCACTTGTATACTAGCTCATGTATGGCTAGTCATTCAGTGCCTTTCTGCAGCTCCTAGCAACTGAATTATGGCCTTCCCAGCTGCTCTTCCTCGTGCATTGTCTTGGTCGTTCAGCACACCTCGCTGAGGTCCAGCCCAGACAGCTCTGGCTCTTCCCTTGTCTGCCCTTTTTCCTTTTCCTCTTGCCCTACTGGGATGCATGCTAACTCTTGCTCACCCCTGGTGTGAAGCCCACTGTAAAGGACTGCTAACTCCTTAAAATCCTGCCTCTGACACGAAAGGTTTCACTGAGTTCACAGAATCACAGAATCACAGAACTGTAGGAGTTGGAAGGGACCTCAAGAGATCATCGGGTCCAACCCCCCTGCCAAAGCAGGTTCCCTAGAGCAGGCTGCCCAGGTAGGCGTCCAGACGGGCCTTGAACATCTCCAGAGAAGGAGACTCCACAACCTCCCTGGGCAGCCTGTTCCAGTGCTCCGTCACCCTCACTGTGAAGAAGCTCTTTTTCATGTTGGTGTGGAACTTCCTGTGCTCCATTTTGTGGCCATTGCCCCTTGTCTTGTCCCCACAAACCACTGAAAAGAGGTTGGCCAAATCCCTCCATCTCCCACACTTCAGGTATTTGTAAACATTGATAAGATCCCCTCTCAAAGTTGTCCCTCTCTTGATGAGCAGGAGCTCATAATCCCACAAAACAACTTTCTGTGCAGGAGAGAAAGAAAACAAGGATTCCCAAACGAGCCTTCAGCTTCACAGCCATGACTTGTGAACATCCTGAGTCTGTTAGCCAATAATTTGAACACGGAAAAACCTGGGAAGAGAGCGGCACATAACATTTATTGCTGCTATGGGAGAAGCTATTACAGGATTTCTGGGCTGTGGAGAATGTATGCACACAATGAGATGCATTTAAGTTTGATTGAGAGTAGAAATCTTACTCTTTTCCTTGGTTTCTTCTTTTTCTTTTCCTTTCTCCTCATATGATGTACATTGTATTTCCAGGGAAGTATGGAGAAAAAATAAAAAAAAATAATAAAAATTAAACAAGTGACTCATTGACGTCAGTTCTGAATACATTAGTAATAAAACAAGCAAAGCAAAGTATTAGTAATACAGATTAGACCAAAAAAAAAAAAAGCGCATATACTGCTCTCTTAGCATCTTTATCATGCTATTAGAACAATTCTGAGTAATGTTAAACAGTAAATTATTATCTTGGGCCACCTGAATCAGAAATCCCTGGAAAAGTGGACAGAGTCTGTCTGGAACATTGGATGCCATCAGATGCCACGGACTGGTGACATAAAGAAACAGGTCTACTCCCAGACCTTCCTGTCCAGCATCCTGAGGTGGTGCTGTGTATGTGCAGCCCAACCAGCTGCTATATACCTACCGATGGGACCTACCTTCAAAATGTGCACGGTCACACTACTTTCCATAGGCATCACCGGTGGTTTCAGTGCAATTTAGGAACTTTGTTCTCTCGGTTTACCACTATTGAGGCAGAAAATCCTGAAATTAACTGTGCAAATGGTGACTCATATACAGTAATTTTGAATGTATTAGTAACAGGCAAACAAAAACCCCAGAGAGAAATCAGGATGGCAGGTTTAGCCAAAAGCATACATTTACCTTCACATTGGTAGCTTCCACTAACTGTAGGGAAACTAAAGCACTGACCACCCCACAGGTCTCTACCAGCACTGGTGAGCAGCAGTGCAGCTACTCACAAGCCTGCAGAGTCCGAGCTGGGCAGGTTGCAGACAGCAGCAACCGTCATATCCTGCCCTCGGTTTGATCTCCCCACGTGGTTGGGAGAGGATAATGGAAGCTGCTTTTTATTGTAGCTTAGAGACATGCACAAGCTCACCTTTTAACCCCATTCAGTCAAGACATCTGGGATATGGTAACACATGCTTTAAGGAATGGGTAAATGGGCTGATTTTAAGCATGCCAAGTTGCTTTTAAATCTGAGCTTTGCTCACACAAGTCAATGCATACCAACCTCCTCCTGAGCTCAGTGAAAGGGACTCTGAATGTATTCCAGGGTTAAGAGTACTGATATAATTAGGGAGTAGCAAAATCCACATTTGTTTTTTTTCCGTCATTGAAAAAGAACCAAACCCTCCCCTGTAGAACCGGAGCAGCCAGAAGGGACATCGGATGTAGTGCGTGTGAGCGTGTCCCTGCACGACAGACCCAGCAAGGGGAATTCCCTGCTTGTGCCAGGGACTGAGAGGCGACACGGCCCTGAAGGAGTGGGAATCATACTCCAGCTCATGCCTGTGGCACGGTTAATGTTGGTTTTAGCACAGATAACAGCCACAGAAGGTGGCAATGTGAGCACCCACCCTGTGCTGATCCCAAGAAGAGGCTCTGGGAGGGAATAGAGGCATCCAAACTGAAAGGATAAAACACCCCCAAGGGACCTAAGCCAGGCCTGTCACTGCACAGTCCCTCACTGGACATGGCAGTGAGCTTCGACATGTGCTGACAGCAGCTCACTAAAACAGTCTGGATCCACTTGCTTGGAAGTACGAGCCAAAAAACGCCTCCCTCCCCCTTGGATATCTCTGTGCAGTGGGATGCAGCACGCTGCTACGGCAGGGCCAGAGGCAACCGAAGGGCACTACTTGAAACGCTCTCTGACTTTCTCAGTCAGAGCAAGCTCTCGACTTTCTCTGGAGGAAAAGATTTAAGTGATGTCTGCGATTTGTTCAAGCACTCACATCCTGTACCCAAGCAGAGCACTTCTCCCGAACGTGTTACCGAGACACAGAGAACCCAAGAGAGACAACACGCGCGTCTGGCACCACCACGGGAGATAGGAAAACAGGCAGGGCAGATGATGGCACAGCCGGCCTTTGAAACAGGAGAGATACGGATTGCTGAAGAAAGCTTCAAGGTTTTTCAATGTAAGTTTTTTTTCAGTAAAAGGATTGGATTTAGGGAGTTTTTGTTCAAGACGTGAAAGCTCTGAAAGGAGGAGGTGGATATAGAAGAACTGCAGCTTTGCCACAGTTCTGGGTAAGAAAAAGGATTCTGAGCCACAGGAGGTGGAAAAGGGGAAAGGAAATTAAAAAAAAAAAAAAAAAAGAACTGAAAATCAGAAGAAACATAGGGAAAATAGGATAGCAATAGGCAACCCTTATGAAAAAGGAGTACCTGAATTGGCAGGGAATACAAAAGGAAAGTGCTCTCTTGCGTCCTAGGGTTTCTGGGTTTGGAGGTTGCAGTATGCACACTATCTCCTACGTGCTGTGTGCTACAACAGGAAGACCACAAATGCACACTCTGCTGCTACTGTAGTGCCTAAAAACCATGCTGGGCTTTAGACCCAGCTGCACAGCTGCTCCTAGAATGGGAAAACACCTAAGGGCTGTCCAAGACGGTTCATTACATGCCACTTGTCTATCCTACCCTTATTACCCCATCTCTTTATTCTGCACAGATGAATACATTCAAAGTAAGGGAGTTTAAGTGTTACAGTCAAGCCTTGGTCAGATAGGGCAAGAAGCATGTATCGCTCCTCCAGAAATACAGTAATTCATGAAATGCTTGTTTTTCAAGACTTTTCTCAGTGCTCTTTTACTTGACTCTAGTGGACTGATGAGGGTTTTCTTTGTACCACAAATTTAAGCTCCATTAGGTAACTGCTGAATATCAATATTTGCAAGGGTTGCAATTTTAATGTACGATTTTTTTCATGAATACTTTGTAACATATTGCACTAGTTTCATGTTACTTTTAAATCACCACCAGAAGTGACAAGCTCAATTAGATTTTTTAAGTATATAAAAGACAGAGGGAGGCATGTGGGAGCCAAGCACATTTTATCTTTTCCACATCAGTCTCCAGGTGATCACTCAGATTCAAAACATGCCAGCAAATGGAACTTCATACATAATGCAACACTCATGCAACTATTGAAGTCACACTGCTTTATCTTCAATGAGCTGTACTTGGGTGTGTGGTTATTCACGGAGTACTGACAGGGTGAAACGCACACGGAGAATGAAATACCTTGAGAAAAGCTCCTGTTTCACCTTACTGTAAAACATAATGATCTGACAGGTCACATGCTTTGGGGTTTATTCTAGTAATGACTGGCCAGTCTGCGCAGGCCAATGTAACCTTCCTAGGATCCTGTGCAAAAATCTCCAAAACTCAACACCAAAATGAGGATCCACCTTAAATGTTATCTCAGAAGTAAGTACAGCTCTTTCACCTTCTCCCCTCTTGTAGCTGCAGTGGTGTGCACATTACAAGGATTCTATTTCACGATCACGTTTGAGTCTTTCTGGAAAGGAATTTGAGTGAGAGAACAAAGACAGTGGGCTTTGCAAGTGGGAGCAAAACTCTCAAGGAGGTGAAAGTATCAACAAAAGTGCTGGGAGTAATTGCTCCTAAGGGCATGAGCATCAGTCTGAACAGGGTCACAGGACACAGCTTAAGCTTTTGGACTGGCATCAAGGAAACACGGGCTCAGAAATGGCAGTCCTAAACCTGTGGCTGTGCCTCCTCAATCGACAAGCAAAGAAACTTAAGTCATTATCTCCATGTGTACATTTTGGTATTTTATTTCAATGTAGTCTTCAAAGACACCAAAACAAACGAAATAAATTTTGGAGGAAAAAACACACGTTTCTCTGAGAGATATTTCTCTTGTCCATATGGATTTATAACATTAAGATGTTAAAGATCATTAGCACTTAAGAGTCAAAAAAAGCACCTTATTAGTCTTCATTGCCAACACAGCCCATTTTTTGTGTTATAAACAAAGGTATTTATTACTTTGCACACCCTTTCCTCAGCTTCTGAAGGGTAAACAGATTCAGAACTTCTACATAGCTGAACTGGAACTTTATATCACAAGAACAGAATAAAGTAAGTACGTGCACACCAGCATCTCTGGAATCCTTTGTGCTACTGAACTTGGGTGGGCAATGAACATATTCGCCTTTTAAATTAATGCTTTACATACATTAGGCTGCAGATATATTCAGACAGTTGAAAATTTGTAATTCAATCAGTGTTAATCTAGGAGTCCTTGTTCGTGTGTTGTTTCATTTTTTTAAACAAGCCTAGTAAATAGCTGACATCAGCGCCCTGAAGTGTTCTTAGCAGCTGCAGTACACTCGTCGCAGACCACACAAGCAAGCACCTGAAAATTAATGCCCAATCATTTTATCATATGAAGTAATGAACATGGCTTAAACCACAGTGAAAATTAGTGTTTTTGTGTTTGTTTCTTTTAAAAATCTTTTCTAACTGGAAGGAGAAACAAGAAGCAGCTATATATCCTAGAAGATTCAAGGGCATGCTGCTATAGGACTGTTATGGCACAAAAAGACACTGAAAAGACACAGATAACGGACTGAGATGCCATTAATCTCTCAAAATTGTAAAACCAAAACCCTTCAATCCTTTTTTGCTAATCAGTGTTTGAATTGCTAAAGCCTGAACATATTTTCTCTTAGAGCTGTAAAATTATTACAATTCCTGTATTTTGCAGCAACTTTAGCTGTTGAAAAAGGATGCATCTTTCACCTATCTGTGGTTAAGTGGTACTTTCAAGGACAGCTTTTATGAAATTCCAGTATCTATGAGCAACAAAAGTATAAGGAATGTGGTCATCTATAAAACATCCTTGGAAATAGTTTAAGTGCAGTAAGAAAAGCATGTATGTGTTTTGTTAGGATAAGGACTCCAGCTCCACATTTTTCCAAAGGAAACATTTATTCATAATGGACAGGAGAGTTTGTTACAGTTGTGCTGTGTTTTTATTTTTGTTTTTCCAGAGGAAAGAGGTTGCCAGTTGCAATGAAGTCTTAGCTGAAGTGTGCTTTCATTCTTGTACCTGCAAAAACACCTTAATTTCTCTCAAAACAATATTAATCAATTAACAAAAGAGAATGGACACCAACATTTTTTGGTAGCTTGAGGTACCACATTCTCTAACTGTCCGCATACAAATCATTTCCTGAAACACACAGACCCCACAAGAAACTCGAATCTTTTTGTTCACTGCATCTCTTTTTTCGCTGAATTACTGACAAAAATGCTACTGACTGCATGAGATATGCAAACATATGCAGAATACGTTTGCAGCATGCAGCCAAAAATCTGAAGTAGCTGCCTGCAAGTGACTTACTGTGAACACAAACGTGTACTCTGCATCTAGTACATGCAGTTGGCTGACATTCCCCGGGTAAGTTATTCAGAGTTAGTCCAGAAAATTCTGAAATATGGCCTGTACAAACACGTGGAATAACATGATCTATCAAGGATGCTGTTGTCGCTGTCAGTGTTCCTCAAGGCAAAGGGCTAGAAAGCAGTGTTGGGAATTTTAGATTGTAATTACAAGTCACAGGTTTTTGTATGTGTGTGTGTTTTATTCCTTACTTGAGAAAATGTTTTGACCAAAAGACCAAATTAAACAATCTGCTTCAAATACCTGATGCCTCTCCACTTCTTACATAGCACTGGACATGATGTTCAGTCTTCCCTAAGCCCAACTACTGCTTTCTCTTGCATGACTGTCCCAGCTGATCCAGTCTCTCTACACCACTTAGTGACACTGAGTTGCTGGGAGGCTGTAGGCTTATATCTGGAAGCGTCTTACAGGAGGACGAATATGAGGATGGAAAGAATATGCTGCAAAAAGGGTAATGCCTGTCATACAGCAAAATGGTCTTGCACCCTCCAAGACTCTAAAGCCAAGAGTGCTCCCTCATTTACAATGTAGTCAGTGAGTGGTTGACCTCAGTGGCCTACTAGAAACCCACAATAATTATTCATGAGCTATTTTCACCCTGCGTGTAGCACAGATTTTGTAGCTACTAGAACCAGTGAAGTTAATTTGACACAGATTAGAGTTATAATGTTAGTCTAGATGCAAATTTTGATTTTTACATAAACCACACTTTTTTTTTTCTTTTGTTTAAGAAAGCAGCAAAGTGCAAGCAGTCATTTGGGCACTCAATTTGCTAAAAATCTCAAGAAATATCAGAAAACAATTGATTGTAAAAAAGATTGTTGTCATAGAACAAAGAGGAAGAAAAATATTCTATTCTGATTCTTATGTACAAATCATTTCATTTTGCTAGCAAACATAAGAATGTAAGTAATATAAAAACCTAAAGACACAATATTTTCTCTGCCATAAATCACTACATACCTGTCCGTTATTACAAGTGCTCAAATTATTCACTTAATCTCTTAAAATAACACTTTTCTCTTCCAGCTGAAGAGCAGATATTAAATCACTTTTTCTCCTGTAAAGCATGATACCATAAATGTGCAATAGCAAACCATAATAGATAGAATTGTTAGATAAATAAATTTATTATTGCAAAATAACAAAACTAGATTTCCTTTCTTAAATTATTTTTTATGACCTATCAGTACTGTAGACTTCACATGAGAATCCAGCTTGTATTTAGAGGTATCTGTTTCGAATGTACTCTCTGTACATGAGGAAGTCCTCTTTTCCCAGTGGCTGCATGTTTCCTTTTCCAGCCTGAATGTGCGCATGAAAAATCTCTATTGATTTCCTATCAGCTCTTGGAGGCTGGACTTCGTAAATATTATCTTGCGAAAAGGAAGAGATTGGTATTCTGGAAAAAAAAAAAAACATACAAAAGATATTTGGAAGTTTAAGTAAAAAAAAAAATGCATGGTTAAATAAGAGTATTTATTTTCCTTGAAATATATATATGAGAATCAATGAAAAGGTAACTTTGCACTTGATAATCTATTTACCTAGATTGTGAACACTACTGCAGACCTTGTAAGACCCGCTTTCCAAGTAGGGTAATTAGGTAAGATGTCACTAATCACATTAAGGATACTTTCTGTACTTCCCTCACTCTGTCCTCATTTTTTCATCCTTCCTCAGATCTGCTATGATCAGTAAGCACCCGAGCTGACCTGTGCCATACATTATAGCAGGTAACAGGAAAATGTTATTGAACTACCCACTTAGCAGCAATTATAACAACCAACTGATTATACTCTAAACCACCAAGCAGAAAGAAGTTAACAGATAAGAAATTTCCATCTAGCTATAAGGAAACAGAAAACTTAGTACCAGCAACAGCACTCTCTATACACTGGGACAGCGGATATTTTATGAAAAAATACTTTCAATAGCTTCGTATAATACAAGTTATCTTTGAATCCTAATATTTAGACCTTCTAATCTTATGAGAAATACATGCAGTCTGAAAGTTTACAAGAACCTGAGTATGTCAGACCTTTTCTAAGCACTGCTGTGAATCAGACTCACTCATAAGGTAGAAGCTGGTCTTTTAACTGCAACTCTTGAAAACTGCAACGCCAGCAGGTCGAAGGAAATGACTGTTTCCTCTCTGCTCCGGGCTCGCAAGACCACATCTAGAACACCATGCCCACTTCAGGGCCCTCCAGTACAAGACAGACAATGAAACACTTGGGTAAGTTCAGCAAAAGCCAACAAGATGGTTAGAGAGCTGTAGGACATGACATGTGAGGAGAGGCTGCAAGTGCTGAGTTTGTTCAGTCCAGAGAAGAGAAGCTACGGCCAGCCTTATTGCCGTAGTCTCCAACTACCTAACGGGATGGTATAGATAGTATGCAACCAGACTATCCTTATCAGTGCATGATAAAAAGACAGATTTCAGAAAGGGCATACAAATTGCAATGTGAGATATTCTGGTTAAGTAGAAGGGAACTTTATTCCACTGTGAGGGGTGTCAGGCACTAAACTGGTTGCTCCGAGAGGCTGGAGAACCTTGCTCCTTAAGGATATTCAAAACTCAAGTGTACATGGTGCTGAGCAGCCTAATTTGGTCCTGATCCAATCCCTTGCTCAGAGGAGATGACCTCCAGGGTCCTTTCCAATTTATAATATTCTATGGCTCTAAGCCAAATTCTTCAGCAGTAATAATGCGTTCTCCACAATCAACTGCAAGGTAGTAACAAAACTATTTATACTCAATACATAATAAATGAATAAACTCTAAAAGTACCTGTGTAACAAATCATTTTCATTTTAAAGCACTTAGCTATTGTGAAAGCAGTATTCATAAATATACTATGTGCATTTCCCAGCAATATTTTACTAATTTATTTATAAAACACTCCCAGAGTTGAACAGTGTGGATGTTTTAACTGTTTGAGAGAAGATCAGTTTGGATTCTGCAACAGAATATTCAATGCCTAATACATTGACATCTGAAGGCAACCTATGCATTAACTTTTCCTTCTGTCAATACTACTTGATTTAGTGGAAATCTAATTTTGAAATGAACTCCAGGAAAAAAACTACCTGACAGAACTCTGAGTTACCTAGAACAGTGGATGCAATGCACATGTAAATCCTAAGCAGGAGAAATAAATCATTTATTGGTTATGAAAAAAGTGACATACAAGTTTTGAAGAGTTCTCCGAATCATCGGTTTAATATATTTTTAGTTTGTATTTCAGCTGGAAAAGCTTATTTAACTCTTTAGATAGCTATTAAAGTACATCTGCTTTATAAATACTCTCTGCACATGAAGCTGCCAAAGTATTCACTACAAGAGGTACTGAACAATCCCTTCTCCAGTATATTCTCCCATATTTCAGCAAACAGGATTGAGAAACTACCTGAGGCAAAATTTGAAACTGGGCTACTGTTTCATGAGAAGTGATTTCCTTAGGTATTCACTGATTTTTCTAATGTCTCTCTGAGACTTATGGAATCCTTTGGGAATACGCTCTACTACTTGGCTGCGTCTGATGCTACGCTCCTTTCATTTGTGATTATGTGCCTTGGTTGCTCATAGCTCTTAGACTGAGAGAAATGGTGAACAGTCATTTGCCTCCTCCACATCACTATTACACAACTAAATGTATTTCATTTCTCCTCACACACTAGTTATTTTCTGATCAACCTTAGAATCTTGTCATTTATGGAGATTTCCAAGGCCTACTACATCCTCTTTGATAATGCATTGAGCAAAACTGCATTTAACACCTGAGATTTTTTTCAACTAGCTTTTTCATTTGTCACCTACTACTTTAGTTAACAAAGACAAAATTTCTAAAAACTTTACATTACTTAACAGTGTATTGGAATAATAGCCAGTGGCTGAAAAACAGCCAGAATGCTATTGTTATATATTGTATTAGCATATGCATACATTTTTGGACAACGAAATTACAGCTGCAACTTTCTGTCAAAGCCAACTATTTCCAAAAGTGAATATTAACCAGCCCAAATGCAAGGAAGATTCACATATATTAGCATCATTGCCACATTGCACAGAAACCACAGTCATGATTCACTCTCTGGGTGCTCTTCAAGAAACAAGAAGTTACTTCTGTGTCTATAACTTCCTCTTTTAAAGGGGAAAAAACAGTGAATGGTGCTTTTGAAGAATTGGGACTCTCAAATGATGGCATAGCTCTTCTATAAATGAAATAACAGCGATGTTCTTCTACTTGTGCTATGACCATGAACTAATGTTTGCAAGGTCAATTTGGAAAAAGCCCCACTTATTCCCAATCAACTGGAAGAGAAGTTCGAAATAAAACTTTCAGTACAACAGCCAGTGAATATCAGCCATTCAAAACTACCCAACATTTATACTGTAATAGCAAACATTTGGTTTCCAGAGATGAAAAATAACAAGGCTACCTCTGAATTAAAACTTAGTCAAAACTGATAATTCCAGATTAAAAAAAAACAAAACAACTAGAATGCAAAATTGACTTATCTTTCAAATCTCCATCACATAGATTTTAAGTTTGTGTTACAGAGGTGAAAAATTAAATTTCTGGCAAGAGATTAGGTCACATCAACATTTTTTTGTTTGCAAAAACAGAACATAATTTACTGTTTGCAGTTTGTAAGACAGCAAAAGTTAAAGGTTACCTATTTATTACATCTTGAATTGTTATGATAGCATGGTCTAACATTACTAGTATTTTTTATAACTTAAGTAGAAATACTACCACTTAATTGAAATAATTAATGAAAAAATAAATAACAAATTAATTAAATAAAATAAATAATAAAAATAATTAATTGAAATAATTCATGAAGAGATGAAGTCACAAGAAAAAAACTCAAAACCTTGATTTTAAACAAGATGGGACTACAACAGAAATTTTCTTTCAAGCCCTTCTGACCATCTGAAACCAATCAAGTAATTTGTATTATACTCCCTTCCTATAAAATACAATAAATTGACTAGCAAGATGAAATACTTTTATAAAAAAAAGTGAAAAACAACTGCATAGATTCAATATAATAATGCAAAAAAATGTTTTTTATGACTTTTCTGGGAACTGAAGACAAACATTGGACTTGCAAAAGGTTTATACACATAAGCCATGATACTTCCTGATTTTATTGAGTTCTCAGCAAGTGTAGTGCAAAAATTTAAAACACGTATATTTGTGCTTTCTCTCTTGGGACTATGCTGAATGGCACAGAATATTGGTTGTTTAGTTGTTATAACTACAGCATCCAAATAGAACATGACATTTAACTGAAATCCAAGCCTTCCCCAATCCTTTCCCCGATTATTATTCAATGAAAGCTGCCTTAGAGGATACTGCACTCTTCATTTATAAATCTTAAAACCTGTAGTATTTATGTAACGCAATCCTAAGTGCACTGCACAGCTTTCATCGGAGAGGTCCACCCCTCATCTTACTGTCACTTCTGGACAACTACTCATCAGAGCTACAGACTCATTACATCAAAAACTGTCCTACTGCAGTCCTAGTGCATAACGAAGAACAGTCAGAAGAAGCAAGGCTGCTCTCACTGGTTTTCTCTTCTTTCAGAGGAGACAACTGTATGCTCCTCCCAAGATCTCTGAGAGGGAAAGGGGAAGTCATTCAAACTGATGTCCCTCAGATCTAAACACCAGGGAAGAAGAGTGAAGGGTGGAAAATTACACCTCTAATTTTTCTTCTTTGTTACTCTTACTGATTGTACACAGAGTTTGCTGTAAGGAAAATCGGTTAGTGCATTTCCAGTCTGGACTGCTCTTCCCAAAAGTAATCGATGCATCAGCCCCAGCCCCAAATTTCCACTGAAGCAAATCATGGAAACGTGCTTATTTCAGACTACAACCAGCTAATTTTCAGCAACATATCAAGAAACTGCTCTGACTTACATTGAACTTTAATAGTTACATGGGATGGTTGCAATTTAGTGTCTTAGTGACACCACTGTTGGCTGCAAAAGTGGCAGTACTAAAAATGAACCGAGACAGCTCTCTCTTTTTAGACACTTAACTGCACTACATGTACAATGCACATTTCTGTTGTATCTTTAAAACAGCAGAGCATATGAGCTGGCCAGTGCCAGCTCAGAGCTAACTGAACTTGGCTCTGTGCTCATATCATCTACACCATAACCATACTTCACCAGTTGGTCTAGCATTACTATAGTAAAGTGTGCATTAAAAATTCCTGCTCTGCTCCATGTTTTCTGTATAAAATATATTTTATCTGGGTGGAGAAATGGGAGGAAGTTTGATCCTAGGTATCTTAGCAACATCACAGTGCACTCAAAAAGGTAAATGCAGTGTTTTAAAATTAAAATGTAATTGCCCATTCTTTAAAATTTAATTACCAAATGCTGATCAATTTAATCATAAATTTGGTAGAAACTTTAAAACGCAGAGTTGTGTGGACAACTCCATTAGATGCTGCAATGTGTGATAAGTTAGATTTTACGTGTACTATAATCGGAATAAAAATTTAGTGTAAACGGGGTAAAAAGGATTGTGCACAAAAGGCAGCACACTGTTGTTGGTGTAATAAGTATTAAAAATATTCCTTAAATCACTAACTTCTGAAGCATTAGATATTAAAAAGTGATTGAAATGTAAATTCTGAGAAGTAATGCCTCTTATAGGAGAAATTACAACTAGTATTTCTTCAAGGGCCAATCACATGAGTTCCAAAGCAGATAAAATTCTGACCCAATTTTGAATACTGCAATTTAGTTTTGTTCAGCTATGATTACTACAGCTGAGAAAACAATCTAAAATCTATTCCTACTCTTAGAACAGTAGAGACAGAATAAGTGTTCACCTTTTAAGAGGTAAAGAAGAAAAACAAACAAATTACTAATTGCTGGTACTGTGGCTAGTAATTTCTGAAAATCATAGCCACTGCATATTGCTCAGGTCTGAGTTAGGCAGCTCTTGGTGTTGAACGTTAATATTTTTTGCAAGTTTCTCCAAGATCTGATTTTTGGAGCAATTTGTTTCTATGCTGATAGACATCACATCAGTTTCCCTAAGGAACCAGGAATCTATGAAGGGATAGATCTACTCTTGGTCTTAGGGCAAAAGATGTTACTCTGAAAGATGTTATGCTTGAAACATAAACCAAACTTAAACATAAACATTACTGCAAGTAACTTCAAGGTAAGACTCCGGTCCTTCCACGGTTGTAATTGTTTTAGAACCTGTATAAAAACCCCTTGTCTATGCAAAGGATTGTTTTCATGTTAAATTACATGAAAAATATTACACACTGCATGTTTTCAAATCTTACAATACTGTAATGCTCTGTCAAATCACAAATTGAAGGTCAGAATTCTCTGCAGGTGTTTTACAGATGTTCTAGGAAACCTAGTCAAAGTACACATCACTACAAGCAATACAGGAAACAAGACAAAAACCATTACCAACAAGGTCAGTTATAAAGTCACCAGTCATCCACGGTTTGGCTGCATACCTAAAATCAAGTTATATCTTACCAAGATGTAGAAAGATTTTGCTAAGTTGCATCATAGAAACATTCGTCTGTTCTAAAATTAAACATGTATAGCTAAAGAATCTGAAAAAAGTTAAGTCTTTCTGCACAGAATGAATTCTTGTTCTTCCTTATTTTAAATTGTATTGTGATTCCTGTCGAGGCTTCTTAATCTTAGAATTCTGTGGTACTATACTGGAATGTAAACTAATACTAAAATGTGTCTTTTTATGCTTTTCTTAAACAACACAAAGCTCTTATTTCAAAACAGTTGAAACTTCTGTAGATTTCACCCTCTGCAATCACACTCTCACCAAATCAGCGTTTTGTTTTATTTTTCATTAATAAATTGCATGAATAATATTGTGGAAATTCAATTTTTCTATTTTTTTTTCCCAGAGTGCTTGTTTCTTCTAAGCCTCACTAACATATTCCTCCAGTTGATTACAACACACTACCATGGGTGTTTTTCAGTATTAGTACCAAACACTATTCCATCTATATTTATATCTAGGTGCTTGTAAAGCAGACTGCTTTTCAAAGCACCCACAGCTTCTGCGGATATTTACCTAGCTTAAAGCATTCAAGCTGAACCTCTAGCAATGGCATTTAACATCAGAACACTGTAATAACTTAAAAATATCATTATCTAGCACCGAAAGATGATACCTACTCAAATGTAGCTGGCCTGCCCTAGTCTGCTAGAAACTGAACAGTTATTAAGCAAAACCAAAACATAACAAAACCCACTACACTAATTTGATGCTTTCTCTATTTATTGATTTGTTTCTAAAGACATGACATTTCTGAAGCACTTGTGAGTCAAAGTTACTTCCTTAGACTTGATGAAACTTGGGACAACCAAGTGTATTCTGAGCATTTAGTTACTTAAATCTCAATTTTCAACATGCTAAAAATGCTTTCAGAGAACTTCAGTTTCATGCATGCCAATTTTGATTAATAACCCCACAAGAAGCAACGGGCACAAACTGAAACACAGGAAGTTCCGTCTAAATATGAGGAGGCAATTCTTTACTGTGAGGGTGACAGAGGACTAGCACAAATTGCCCAGAAAGGTTGTGGGGTCTTCTTCTCTGGAGATATTCAAAACCTGCCTGGATGCCATCCTGCGCAATGTGCTCTAGGTGATCCTGCTCGGCAGGGGGGTTGGACTAGATGATCTTCAGAGGTCCCTCCCAACCTCAGCCATTCTGTGATGCTGTGATATTAGCTGTAAATGTTTATGGAGTGCTTGTATTATCCAGTCATTTAATTAAAGGCATTTATCTAACATTATTCAAGTAAAAATCTAATCTGATGAATAGGTTTAATAACTTAACAGTAGAGTCACAAAGGAGAGCATGTTATTTAGGACTAGGCTATCATATATCCCTGAGAGATTTATATTTCTACGCCCTCCCGGTGAAAATTACACAGATAGGAATGCAAACTCCATGTTCTGAATGACAGCACCCTTGAAACGCAAAGAGTTAGAGCAGTTATTTTCATCCCGCTTGTGACCAGGCTTCATGGTGTTACCATCCCACTAAGAGTAGTATTGTCTCTACAGTAAGAGAAGATATGGTTATAGCAAACTTACAGTTATAGCTTCAGTTTCAGCAAATATGTTTCACACTTCAAAGAAGTGGCGCATGGACTGCTTAGCTCACAAGTACGACAGTCACCAGAAAGCCACAAGATTAGTTCTCCTCAAGTCTCTAAAGAGTATCTAAAGGAGACAAAGCATACTCTATTGCCTTGTTTGAATCCTAAGTAAATATATCTGACCTACAAAACTCTGGAAAATCTAGTTGTTTGTTTGTTTTCCATAAATGATATCCCCTTAAATTGCTTGCTGTGCTCTTGAAAGAGCCTTCAACAACTTTTTCCTTCATTAGGCACCATTCCCTACATACAACAAAATTTCAGTCAGTCTTCAGGAGGGGAGAGGACTGAAAAATACGAAACCTCCTCTGTCCAACAGCATATACTACTGCAATTTGTTTCTTGCAGAATTGACCAGTAGCAAAACCTGGACTGCATCACGGTCCCTTGATGCAAACTCTAACAGCATGCACAGTTTCAAAGGTTAGAGAAAGAAAAGACTCTTCACAGTTATACATCTAAATGACGATTTTACAGTCCAAATTAGAAGCATCTTCTCTAAAGTGCAGACAAGGAATTTGAGAGAAGGTTAGAACACCGGGTACAGAAGGGTGATCTTTGAGGCAAGATAATTTTTTGAAGTAGGGATGGTTTATGCTGACCACACTAATTCAAAATTTAAAGATCCAATCAATACAGACGAACCAGGAGATAGGACAGGACAAAACCCAAAAAACTCATGTAAACAAAAATAAAACAACAACAAAACAACAAAAGGCAAAAGGGGGGGGGGGGGGGGGGGCGGGGAGCGAAGAGGTTGCCATCAAAAGGGACCTGGACAAGGTTGAGAAATGGGCCCATGTGAACTTAATGAGGTTCAACAAATCCAGGTACAAGCTGCCGCACCTGGGTCAGGGCAATCCCAGGCAGGAGTACAGACTAGAAGAACTCACTGAGAGCAGCCCTGTGGAGAAAGACTTGGGCCTTCTGGTGGACAAAAGGCTTGCCATGAGCCAGCAGTGTGCTTGCAGCCCAGAAGACCAGCTGCATCCTGGGCTGCATCACAGAGGAGTGGCCAGCAGGTCAAGGGAGGTGATTGTGCCCCTCTGCTCTGCCCTTGTGAGGCCCCACTTGGAGTGCTGCAGCCAGCTCTGGGGCCCCAGGACAAGGATATGGAGCTGTTAGAGGTCCAGAGGAGGGTCACAAAGATGATCAGAGGGCTGGGGCACCTCTCCTATGGAGAAAGGCTGAGAGAGCTGGGGATGTTCAGCCTGGAGAAGAGAAGGCTCCAGGGAGACTTCATTGTGGCCTTTCAGTATTTAAAGGGGGCTTATAAAAAATATGGTGAGCAACTTTTTTACTCGGGCAGATAGCAAAAGGATAAGGGGAAACTGTTTTAAACTAAAAGAGGGGAGGATTTCGATTAGATGTTAGGAGGAAATTTCTTACTCAGAGGGTGGTGAGGCACTGGCACAGGTTGCCCAGAGAAGCTGTGGATGCCCCATCCCTGCAGGTGTTCAAGTTCAGGTTGGATGGGCCCTGGGCAACCTGATATGGTGGGAGGTGTCCCTGCCCATGGCAGGGGGGTTGCAACTACATGATCTTTAAGGTCCCTTCCAACCCAAGCCATTCTGTGATTCTGTATGACAACAAGAACAAAAATCTGAATGATTTTGGAGCACCACACCAGAGGCTCACTATTAGATGTTGTCTCAGCAGCTCATTCTGCACATTCAAAATAAAAGGAGGAAAGAATCTAGTTAATAAATGAAGCACTGCGAGAGAAAGGGCATGATCCCTGGTCCACGATAGTACATACTGTACTACAGGAGTGAAAAGACTGTAGCTCTTACTGAAGCTATAGGAAATGCTCATTATTTTGTACGATCAGTACTTATAATGGAACCAACTAGTATAATTATTTCCAATATAAAAGAGAACAATGTATTACTCCTCAATAAATACTATACTCAAATGCATAGGGGAAAATACTATCCTTTGACTTATGCAGTATGTATGTAAGTCTACTAATAATTAGGCAAATGACAAGCAAGTTATTGAAGATGACACTACCTTAAGATTAATCAGGATATGAGCTTATAATTTCTAAAGTTACTTGTTGACTAATTATGAATGCACTTTACTTTTGCCTTTGTTCCCACAGGAGTGTCAAGAAACCATTTAGATATTCAGCAAAGGTTTCATGTAAAAAATAAATATACTAACCGTTCTTCAGATACCTTATTCATTTATTTCTGCTTTTCAACATAGGGACTGCCCCCCCCAAGAACTCCAAAGATTTAAATACATAGGAAGATGATACACTCAATAACAACTGTTTGTTTTGTGCAGTTATAAGGAAGTGATGCCATGTTTACTTAGCAAATTTAACAATTTTTTTTTCTAATCCTCCCAGAAACAGACCTTATATGAACAAATTCATATGGAATTACTGAATGAACAACACGATTGCTCTAAACAGAGGTAACCAGCTCTCAAAAGTAACAGTTTTCAAAAGTAGCTAGGGCTGAAAAACACTCCATTAGAATTACAAAATGTTCTGCTGTATTTTTACTTTAATATTTTAAAGTGACATTATCAGATTAAAAATACTCCAGTAAAGCATTCTATAAGTTAACAGAAATTGAAAATTACACATTTAATGTCAAGAGAATTTTGAAAACATGGGACTACATGATACATCTTTGAAGAAGGTCCATTTTTTAAAGATTTAAGGAGAACACAGCTCTGAACCATACTGCAGGTATCACTGAATTGTTCTCCTGCTTGAGCTTTATCAATGCCCTGCATAACAAAATAGGATAGTAGATATATATGCATTAATTAAAGTTGGTGTAAGCATTGTTGCTGTATTGCATAGGCCACAATGTACACAGGCACTGAAAACACCTTGTACCCTGATATATGCAACCAGCTAGCTGCTCTTCATTAAAGCATATCTACACTCTTCTCCAGAAGTGATACGGTGAATCAAAACACTCAATTCCTTGTTCAAGAGGAAATCAAATTTCTAGCACTCCTAGATTATTTTTATCACACTGCAGGGAGTACTAGGAAACTAGGTACAGGTGCATGGTGTCAGCCAACAGCAATTATACCACAGCACTCAACAAAGTCTTTCTTCAGATACACCATAATACATTGTACTAAAAGAATCACGTTTGTCCTTGTTCAAATGTCACTTTTTTGCTTCTAATCTATACTTGCAGTTTCTAAATTTAGGCCAGAAGCTTCTTTCTTCATTATTTCTACAGTGCATATTCACGTTCATAAATGTGCTAATAAAGTGTGCTCTACAAAATCGACTTGCCCCATAACAGTATATATGAAATCTAATCTACTGGCTCAAATACTTAAAAAGCATACCTAATAGTAAGTTAAGAAACATTTATACTGGTTTTATGTAGTTGATACATACAAATGGCCACAAGATTTAAGGCTGTGAGCTCTTTTACAATCTAAAAAGGATGTAAATAAAAGATTTCCTTGAAAAGTGTGGAAATGACATAGATGCAAAAATTAATCATGCATAGGACATTTATATAACTGTATTCTATCTCACTGCTGATAAGAAAGTTTTAGACTGAGTACTTCATTTTACTATTAAAACGACTGGGGTTTAATTGCATTTTTATCTGCAAGGAACTACTGGAACTACATTTCAAAGTGTACCTAGCACCATTTTTTTTTGATTTCTTGAAGAACTACTGGAGAAATAAGGGAACATACAGCCCAACAAAATGCAAGTTGTGCCTCAGCTGCTGGTACTGAAAACTCTCTCTCAACCTAATCTTGAGCTTAATATGTTTATAACATTTTATGTCTAAGAGGTTAGTATTCTCCAAGGAAATTTCTGATTCAGAGCACCAATTCAAATATTAGCACACAGGAAGAAAGCTTCATTGTTCCAGTATTGAAGAACATGCTTTTAAAGAATGGCTGCATTTACGACTTTTTTTGAAAGAACATTCTGTTGCCATCCAAACAGTACTTCAAAGTTTTTAAGAAGTTGCAAAACTAAAGATTAAGTTGTTTTTTTTGTGTTTGTTTGTTTTTTAAGCTGTACAAACATAGACTTTTAGGAAAAAAAAACAAACAAACAAACAAACAAAACCAACTACCAGCTATAAAATACCATTTCCTCTCAGATCTGCACAGAAGAACAAGTTTGGTAGAGCTGGCAGAGAAAGATGAGCTGTATGATTTTAATAGGAGGAGTGACAGGAGGCACAGATTTGCATGCTCTATGACTTTGACACTTCCACAATACAGATATGCAAGGAAATTATATTTGAGAAAAGAATAAAAAGAATGTCTGACTCCACCCATATGCCATCACAATTATATGCATGGACTCTCTTTATTGTGTTCATTTTACGGCAGTAGAGCATGGGGAACAATTTACTCTAAGTTAAGGGGGCAAGAAAGGAATCATAGAACGGCTCGCATTGGAAGGGACCTTAAAAACCATCCAGATCCAACCTACCTGCCATGGGCAGGAACACCACCCACTAGATCAGGTTGCTCAGGGCCTCATCCAACTTGGTCTTGAAGACCTCCAGGGATGGGGCATCCCAACCTGAATGATTGTCTCCTACAACTGTCAAAAACACACTGGGAGACTTTGCAATTACACAAACAGAATCACCTTTGTTCAAAGCAAAAATATTCCTACTGTTATAAAATGATTTCTTAATAACCGTTTCCTTCCAAAACACTCTGAGTTGTTCCTTCGTGTTTAAAAACAATTTTACAGTTTGCCAACCTAGCTTACTATTTTAATACCCATCAGGTGTAATTCATTATAAAACTACAGATATATTCATCTACAAAGTGTAAGCTTATTAATGATGAACGATGCACTGTGGTGCCATCAATTTAAATATATATAATATCAAATGACTAAGAACTGATATTAGGTAGTATTTGTCTTACACACAATAATAGATTCGTTCCATGGTATCCTGCTCCCTCATTAGACACCCACAGTCTTTATTCCTGCTCGGGCAAGAGCCATGTTCAGGCTTTCCCCACTTCATCAGCACCCAGGGAATGGACTAGAGGGAGTGCAGGAAACAAAGCTCATGTGTCTAAATCAGAGGATTGCTATAGAGGTCTGTAGTCCTATGGAGTGGCAGTGCTGTCAGGCAAGAGATCACGTACTCAGAAACAAAAGCAAGTAAAAGTCTGCCATGGTAAAACTTTAAGCAGCTTGCAGTACAGGGAGATTTCAACTGGGAATTTAGGAGCTGATCATCTAAATGTCAAGACCTGCATCAATAATAGTATGATTCTTGAATAACACCATGATCCAGTGTTTTTAGTATTAAGAAAAGATTCAAAGGATCTATCCTATCACTAGAGGACATTCTTGTACAGTGATAATCAATCCATAATCACAAACAGTTACATTCCTTATTTCAGTGTAAATTAAAAAGGTGCACCTATCATAACTTGAATTTTATTTTTCAGCTTAACAGAAAATTAGAAGTAAAAAAGAATACATAGAAGTTATTCCATATAGCAGATATCCCTACAGAGTGATACTCCTACCATCCTACCTCAATTGTCTGGCTTTGTTGAATACGGCCCCCATATGAATCTTTTGGGATTAAAGTATTCAAGCAGTGTTTTGTTGACAGGAAGCATTTCAACCTTGATTTTCCCTTTCCTGAGGAAAATGTCGTGGATTTTAATTGCTCACATAACATTTATGCAGACTCAACATGCTCTTTTGTTGAAATGCACGGCATAGTGATTTAAGCTAGCATAGATCCTCTGACTTCAGTGACACAGATAGGCATTGAGTGTTCAAAACAAAGCAGGAATCCATTCCTCCCTACTCTTCCCAGCACTGGACCGTCCATCAGAAAAATAAAAATAGAAAAATATCCCATTTGACCTCCCAAGACTACTTAAATGCACATTAAAATAAATACAGGGCATTTGTAGCTTTCTTAGGACAAATAAACTCAAGGTTACTGCACACTAAACTCTGAATTGCAATTTTGAAAGTTTTTTATGAAGCGAATATACGTCAACCAACCTCTTTCAAGCTACCTTTTTCAAAAGCAATTGTATAACCAAGCATATACTCAATAACTTCAGCATTTTATGTAGTGATAAATCATGAATGCTAAGAATTTAGAATGCAAAAATTTTGACACAACAAAACCTAAAAAATAAACAAGTTAAAAAACAACAAAAATGCACTATCTAAGTTACAGGGGAGAAGTATGAACCTGATTCTTCACGCTATGTACTGAATCCTCAACAGAAGTATGTCTCTCTAACATCAAATTTACCAGATAATTTTTTAGGTCTAATGACAAAAGTAAATACAAAAAGACTAAAAGAAAAAGAATACTTACAAATTTATAACTCTATCCAAATGGAGTTTTGAGCAAAATTGCTGGCTGCTCTTGTCTGGTTTATGTTGACTCTGTCCCAGCTGAACAAATCTGTGAAAACCAGAAGAGAGGAGAGTACATTGAAGAAAATGAATGAACTATCCCCCAGAACTTCAACAGATGAAAGAAAGTGACACAAACAATGAGTCTTTAAGTAAAAATATGCAAGTCACTGATGAAAACCTACCCCTGTGGTAAATAAGAGGGAGTTTTAAAACCTCACAACAGGTGCATGTGAATACTCAGCAGCTTCTTTTAGCTTGAAAAAAGTTTGCCTATTGAATTAATAATCACGTAGGAATTCAAGGGGCAGAAACAGGCCTCTGCTCCTACAAAACAGCCCTCAACAGTCACCTCCTATGTCTTCTCCAAAGCAATCAGTCAGTTGGGTAACCTATGGTAAAAGTCAACACAAGAGACAGAAAGTCCCTCAAGTTTTAGATTTAAGTCAGCCCTCAGACAAACTCAGTCTAGTCCATTCAGGTGAAATGGTGTCAGTCCAGTTCACAAGCACAACCTTTTGGGAGAATTTCCCCATCTCCAAACGTTTGCTGGAAGACACCAAAGATGTAAAATACTGTAGGTTTTTTTTTGTCCTTTTTTTTTTTTCCTCTTGGTAATCAATTGGAAGGAAATAGAGAAGAAAAGTTAATTCCTAGTCTAATAAGACAAGTCAAAGGGTTTCAAATATATGAGCGTGTACTTAACTCACATTTGAACTCAATTTGTTCACTCTCTAAAACTGTGCTACTGAAGATGGAAGTCAATGTTAGTTGTGATCTTAATTCAATTTTCTAAGGCAGAGTTTGTTTTTAAATAGTAAACTGCCATTTAACTTAAAAATAGGTTTATTGCTCTATTTCAGAAATATTTACTTCATTTTAGCAGGGGGCAATAAACAGTGCAAAAGCAATTACAAGGAATAGTATCCAGAAGACAATGGAATAATACATTCCCAAACAACTGATTGTGGCTTTTCTTTCTGTTCCATTCAGATTCTATACTTTAGAACTAAAAGCATCAGAAAAATACAACATTACATTTCTAGATAGGAGAATTATCAGAGGAAATAGTTAACTATCTTCTAGCGCGGGAGTCTGCTATTGAACCAAAGTGAAAAAAAATGTTTATCTGAACACAAATAAGGACAAACTAAAGGTGTAAGTATTTTCATTAATTGCTTCAAATTATCCAATGTTCTGAAACATACAAGGCCCAAATCATTACAAGTAAGACATCAGTAAGATACCAGACTTCAGTAACATACCATGCACAGCTGATCTGCAGTATACATCCTCAATTTATTCCTATTTTGATGAGAATTAACACAGACTATCTCAGCCATCAGTGAAAATGCAATGAACAGATTCAAATTATTTTTCATTTGCATTTGCATATATACTTTATATGTATCAGTTAGTAACTTAATCTGAGGTACTTTATATCTGTGAGTCCTCGGAGAGTAAGAAACTGATGCTAACAAAGACAAAAATATGCAACATGTCCAACAATGTCAAGTAGAGCCAGGATCTTCTATCTCTATTTCGGTCATTATAATAATAGAAGGAGATTTGAAGTAAGAACTATAATCATACTGTGAAATAAATTGCTGCTATTCTCAAATGATGTACATTATAATAAAGGATGTACGTAAAATCTATACTTTCCACATAAATGAGCACATCAGACCATAAATAGCTCTATGTCATGTTATATAAAAGACGTAAGACTCTGTAACTGTTGTATTTTTAAAATCTGCATTCCTTGAGGGAAATGAAATAAATGCAAGCTTTTTTGGTCTTGAACAGGATATGAATGGGGAGTTTCAAAGCCCCCATGGAGTTTACAGTATTACTGTAATAATATAAATGTTGGTCCAGCCTGAAAAATTGTAAAATGCTCATCTGCACAAAGTAGCTTGCAGTAGACAACAATCAGCACTGGCTGCATTGGGTTTATGTGGCAAGGTTTTGGTAGCAGGGGGCTGCAGGGGTGGCCTCTGTGAGGCAGAGCCCAGCAGCTGCCCCATCTCAGATCAGAGCCAGATCCAGATGGCTCCAAAAGGGACCTGCTGCTGGCCAGAGCAGAGCCAGGGAGTGACACTGGATGGGCCTCTGGGAGAGCAGATTGAAGAAAGGGAAAAAGACCAAACTGCTGCACAACAGCAGCTGGGAGAGAGGAGTGAGCAAGTGTGAGAGAACCAGCCCTGCAGACCCCAAGGTCAGTGCAGCAGGAGGGCAGGAGGTGCTCCAGGCATGCAGCTAAGTTCCCCTGCGGGCTGTGGAGAGGCCCCTGGTGGAGCAGGCTGTCCCCCTGCAGCCCATGGGTCCCACACGGAGCAGATCTCCACGCTGCAGCCCGTGGAGGAGCCCCCGGTGGAGCAGGAGGAGCAGAGAGTGACCGTGAAGGAGCGGTGGAGATGAAGCATTAGGGACTGACCACAGCCCCTATCCCCCGTTCCCCTGCACTGCTCGGGGGAAAAGAGGTAGACGGGAGTGAATGGGAGGGAAGGTGTTTTTAGTTTGCTCCAGTGTGTTCTTAGCAATATGCAATAAATTACACAAATCTCCCTATGCTGAGTGTTTTACCTATGAGGGTAACTATGGAGTGATCTCCCTGTCCTTATCTCAGCCCAAGAGTCTTTTTCATCATGTTTTCTCCTCTTGCTCTTCTGAGGAGGGAGCGTGAAACAGTGGTGTGGTGGAGCTCTGCCAGCCATCAGTGTGAAAACACCACACCCGGCCATTTCCAAAATAACTGCAACTAACTTATATAGCAAAGGATACTTGGCAAATTGGCACCCATCTTCTAGTGATTAAAGTAAAGAACTGAAGTTAGAGATATGAAGTTAAAAACTTCATCAGAGGTAACGAGAAACATCGTCCTCAACCTGTATCAAGTGAACCATCTTCAAATTACACCGTACATAAGAAATAGCTAGAAACAGGAATTGCAAAGCACAAAAGAGTGCAAGAGAAGTAGCTACCCCTAAACAAAAGTTAACAGAAAAATAGTTTTTAAATAAAATTACTGTTTTTTCCTTAAAATGTTTAAGAGGATAATTAATAGTCAGGATTAATGAACTAAGACATAACATATCATCAAACCAGAAAAGATCAAAGTGAATTAGAATATCCATCACAAATTAAAGATGATTCAAATACTAGATAGTCACTGCTATTACACATTAGAAAACAAATACACACAAGCTCATTTCAGTGCATGCCTCCCAAGTATTCACTTCAGTATACACACGATGTTTATCTGAGATGACGTGTAGTTTTCTTGAACCCTTTTCAAACCCCGTTAATTCTACAGTCAAGCAGGTGTTTGAAACACGGGTTTGTTAAGCTAATATAATTGATTTGCACTCCTGGTGTCTTGCATAAGCAATTGCTCTCTTGGCAACAGCATTCCAAGCCTTTAGGAAGTTACAGGGTCTTCAATTTGCCTTCAAGTTTCTCCAACTGATCTCTGGTACTGAATTCCCATTATTCTGACTAGCTTTCAAAGAAAAAGACTGCCACTCGGGAAATGATGTCCTTAACCAGGGAGTTGTATAAGTAACTTTTCAGTTCAGTTCTAGTTTCAGTTCATCTGCAACTGTAACTATCCTAGTGATACTATTCTGTAATACTGAGGAATGAATGTGAGAATAGCTTAAACACACATTTTTTAAACAATGGCATCACACAACTAGTGCCCTGTATGGGGTTATGGTGATTCAGAAACAAGTGTTCCTGATACAACACGAGTCACTCCCTTTTGTTGGAGAAGCACATTACTAATTTGCTCATTGCTCTGTGGGAGTTGGCAGTTCATGACTCCTGCAGGAGTGGTAACAACTGACCTATACAGGACAAAAGTCCAAGTTACCCTTGAAATAAAAGCAGAAGTTTTTGTAGCTGCTACAATTTAGTTGGAGCTGTGAGGTGACACCTTGATGCCTGCACACCAGCTCTTACCTCCAACCGCTCACAGTAAGCTCCAGCAGCTCCTGAGAAGCGACTGCACATGCTGTGCAGCATGCTGCCTCACATTGTAGCAGTTTACAACAAAGTGCAGGAACTGAGTGGGAACTTGCTGGGCCACCTGAAGAGCTGTATTCTGTCTTGCAATATGCTGTACCTCACTCTCATTTCCTGTACGTATGGTTCGAGTTCATGAAACCAATTATTACAAACCAGTGGCAGCACGATGCAGTTCAAAATGAAGTATGCAAGAGCACATTATTACACACACTACATTTCATGCTGTGCATATAGATTTATAAACACAAGCACATGTAAACCCACACACCACATATATTTGTGTGCTGTTATTTCATGCAACTTTGGTAATGCCAACAGCCAAAGTCTCTTCTGTCCTCTCCTGAAATTTACAGTAGAAATACCTGTCACCTGAATATCCATGCCCCTAGAGTGTGCTGCTACCTGCTTCTCTGTTTTCTCAACTTTACTGTCCAGAGCCTATATCAGATTTAGCAATGGCCTCAAAGTCTCCCTATAAATTATACTATTTTGTATTTCAAGCTTGAATAGTCAAGATGTTTCAATAAAAAAAATTTGCTATTAGTCAGAAAAACATTTTTCCTTAGGCATCAAAAGTCACACAACTATTTACATTCAAGTAAAATGTACAGTTAACACATAACTCTATGAATAAGATATGTTAAAAAAAACACTTCTGTTCTTTTGTATACATGTTTATAGAAAAGGCTGATTAAATTCTGATCAATTTGCATTAGTGTAATTCAGTATTTGAAAGAAAAAAAGGAAAAATCACAGACTACATAGTTTAGAACCAAGGAACCACTCCTAATATGGAATTTGCTTATTAATTGCTAGGAACATATTTAGTAACAGGTATTTCTATCAAAGTATCTTTCATTTGATTTAAGTTCCAAATTTTGCATATGGAGACATATGCATTACTGCCACTGAATTTAGAGTTGACACAGACATCTGAAAATGGTTTGATTTTAAAAAGTAGTACAGTATTTGGATACATCCAAATATGCCTAAAATTTATCATTTAAATAAGCTTCAAAGAAGCCCTTTTGGCAAGCTGTATTTAACTAGCTTCAGTTATCTTTTAATGATTACAGCTGGAAACTTATCTCACCTTGTGTATATTTTGAGATCATCTTCTGAAGGAACATCTGAAAGATTAACTCCATACACATCTTTGGTGGACTGAACTACATTCTGGAACATAGTAAGAACAAAGATTCAGACCAAGGATACTGTAACAACAAACAAACACAAACTTTGCTTTCAAAAAGAGTTATTTCTAAATCTGAAAATAATTTTAAAAGTTCTGACAAAACCAAACAAGTTTCTCATATACATAGTAATGTTAGGAAGTTTTCTTTAAATAAAAATCATTTAGTAAAAAAATTCTTCAAGACATTTGTTCAACAAGAAAGTAAAGGATTTTTGAAAGATTTACATCAGAGAAAACAACATAATCAGGAAAATAATTTATATTTATAGGGCATATAAAGATGTACATATTAAATTCTGTTCTGTGTTGAGATTTAACAAAGAAAAAAAACATGTTAGTTCAGAAGTTGCTTTCACATTTCCTTCTGTCAATTGTGAAATAATTACAATCTTCAGTAAAATAGAAAACTATTTTTATTTTATAAGTTACACAATCACATCTGTCAGCTATAATAAGGAGCCAATGCACATACAGTACTTAGTATGTCAGTGTTGAACTGAGGGGTTACTGATAAGGCACATGCAATTGCAAGACTGTCAACTATAAAAATAGCTTTCTTTTAGTTCAAAAAAAAAAAAAACAGAGTCAAAGAAGCTCTTCAGAAAGGTATGTCCTGATCAGAAGAATAGAAGATTTTTATTATTAACTTCTGGGAAGTATGAATAGGAAGGAACTAGCTGGTTCCACATCCCCCCATCCCCCTCATACAATTCTCTGCTTTACAATTGCGGATGTAAAACATACCAAAATTCAAATTCCTGACCAAACATCCAACTGTTCTGCAATAACAATATATACTCAAAAATGCACCTAAAGTATAAGCTTACAGATATCAGCTCCTTCACACACAAAAACACCACAAGCTGCTGCTTTTCATCCAAACTTCTGGTATTTTTGAACACTATAATATACAATCCATTTTCACAAATGAGAAAACAGTAAAGTGCAGACTGACACTGGCTAGAGTGTTAGTATATTGTCAATTTAGCTAACAGAGACACATAATAGAATATTTTTAAGCTTATGCTTTTAAGTGCAGTCTTCATTAAAGTTTCTTCTAATTTAAGCTTAACTGAAAAGTATGTCTGGAATATTTTTATGATTTACCAGTTCTAGAAAATAGACACTTATTTAATCAACTAGATAGGTTATCATCTTTTCACTGTTGTTTTGCTTCTTGTTAGGTTATTACGTTCAGCCATCAAGCTTTGAAACTCTCCATTATAGGTCTTCTTTTTAAACTTTTTAACTACAAGTATTGAAACAACAAATAATTGCCACTGCCAGAAGAATAATTTCAAAACTTTTCTTGAAAAACCTGTATTTGATGTTCTCCTTAGCCTAGTAATGGAAAAACAACTCTTCCGAAGCTAAATGAAGACCAGCTGGTGAATGTATTAAAATCTAATGGGTAACACAGTCTTTAAGATTACTAATTTATGTTTGACTTCTGAACAAAAAGCTTCCATAAACATTATGCCCTAAAAAAATAATGCATCTAATACAGGCTTTGTAGTTTTGAAGAGGATAAACAAATTTACAATAGCAGGCAGAGACATTAATGATAACGCAAGTTAATTGCTAACACAGCCTAACTGAATAGGTAATCCTTTTCAGCACTGCAATTTTAATAAGCAATGATGAAAATTAGCAATGCAAATTATGACTAAAATTTGATGCATGAAAAGGTGCAATAAAATGGAAAACATTTCTTCACGTGCATTAATAAAAATCAGAATATTTCACTCAATTGTAAGTTATTAATATTCAATATTAACTTAAATCATATTTTGTGTTTACATGCATTCATTGTTCATATAAGCATCTTAAAAATCTAAAAAAATGTATCTTAGGTCTCAGTGTTGAAGCATACTCAATACTTTGCATGCACAATTGCACCTATTATCCTGCCACTGTCTTCAACCCTGGAGTTAACAGTCACCATAGGACCAATGTGACAAAATGATAACAGTCATTTTTAGAATTAGTTTTGTTCTATTGTTTTTGACAATTCAGAGAACTTCATTAGGAAACAATTTAAAACTCCACAGATAAATCAGGGTGAAATTTAGTCAGATTGAACATTAATTTACAGTAATACCCACATGAGCAAGTACCATCATTCAAAAGGAGGAGATTTCTAAATGAAAGTGGTGGTCTGAGGTCTCAGAACCTCGGATCTGTACCAAAATGTGAGCTAAAGCATAGTAAGGGATGATGATCCAAAGTGCACTACTGCTTTGAACTACCACACTAACATAGATATATTTCATACATAGTATTATGGACTACACCTGACCTGAGTCCCTTTCAAATGCCATAGGTTTTAAACATTGTTTTCCTTTCCTTATGTATGTTATTTTCCACTTCAAGCTGTGTGAAATGTGCAGTGTAACTGAAGACTCTTAAATGAAAATGAGAATAGCAAAGTTTTATAACCCAGCTTTGCTAATGCTGGAGACCTTTTTCTCTTAATTTCTCTGTGTTTTACTTCTGATTGTTCTGTAATATTTACTGTTTATAAAAACATTTTTTTAAGGAAATGTGAACTTGAAGTTCATGGTTAGCTTTTTTGCCCACCACAATGATTTCTTACCTCTGTGATTTTTGTGTTATCTCCTGTATCAGTCACCTTTACTGGAGTAGAACGCTGAGAAACAGCTCCTTCATCTTCTTTGTCTGTCCCAGAATCATCTTCAGAACTGCTTGACACTGCCTCCTCACTTGGGGGTGGCGGAGCACTAGCAGCAGTTTTGCGCTGCAGCACAGTTTCTTCTCTATTACTTTTGTTCCTATGAAAGGTAGTGTGTATTTAGGAAATCAGAAAGATATTAATAGCAAGTACTTAAAATTCCTAATTTTGATTACTACCTTACTGGGGGAAAAGAGAAGTTCTATCCTCTGGAGCAACTTGTTGCTCACGTTTTGAATCCCCTAATTGTTTTGTTTTTCATCAATCTCTTCTTATTCCAGAGCATTTAAAGAGATCTCACTGGATTAAGACAGCTTTTCCGCACCAATTCCCTGGCTCTCTATTTAAATCTTTCCCCCATACTGTCATATTAGTATGTATATATACACACACACACAAAAATTCATTGAGACATTAACATGTTTGATTTTATTCTGGGAAAAGGTTTTACTTGCTGATTAATATTATCCACTTTGCTAACTTTCTTATTCTCAGGCCCCTTAATCATAACGTCATTTTTTTCCCCTTTCTTCTCCATACCTCTTCCCCTCAATTCAGTTCCCCCTCACCAATTCCTTATGGGGCATGTATTTCTGATGTTGAAAATTTTAGTCACCATAAAGAGATGCCTTATTGTAAGGCGCAGCATCTATATTTTAGGAAACTAACACTGGGTTTAACTGTACAAGCTCTGAAAGGTATGCATTACTTAACCCATCAGAAACTGCACCCTTACATCCTCTGTGTCTTTTCCTACTGACTGAGTGTGCCCTTTCCTCTCAGAATCTGTCACAGTCTTTCAGGGAGTCTGGAGGAAGAGGGATTGGAAGGCAGGTAGTGAATGTGTTTATAGATAGATCAGTTCTGGAAACAGGGATTAACACCTTCTCCTTGTTCAGGTGACCGTCTATACATACTCTAACATTGCAGGTGACTTACCCTATGGGAAGACCCTAAAGAAAGACAGAAGCACACTAAGAGGCTTTGACAACAACATGCAGTTGGATGAAAATGCAAATGGTATTTCAGGTTGCAGCTCTAGTGTTCTCATCAGCAAAGGCATGGAAGTCTCCAGTGCCTCTTGAGCTTTAGTGGAGTACTCCATGACTGTCATATAGCTGTACCTTTGCAGTCAAACTCTTACAGTGAATTAACCCTGTAGTGAATTAGCTAAACTTTTGTACTTTAGTTATACAAATAAACAAGCGAAAGAGTCCTCCCAAAGGTTCTTGATCTGAGAGCACCCTCTGCCCCACCCCAAGGACATTAATACATGAGAAGAACTCTTAAAGCTGGAACAAATGTGTTAGGGGGGAAAAAACAATAGAGGTACGTTTAATTTCTGACTCGGCAGAGACTGACATCTCTTTAGACAGAAATTTACATAAAGTTACGAAGACATACTCTATTCTCTTTAGAGAAAGTTAAGGAAGTTATCTTCCCTGCTTTCAAAATGAGGTGAAGGTCACAGGAAAAGAAGTTCTTAGGAAAGCTGAAGAATGAAGCAAGTAGCCAAACACTAGTAAGAGTGATATCCCCATCCCACCCCCAACACACACACGGGAGAAGGCCAACATCTAACTGTCCTAAGGGACCAGAACACTGACAGATGAAAACAGATTATCAAATCCTCCAGAAATGTCATAATAAATCAGAAGATGCTGAAAAAATGCAGGACAAAGAAACCACATCTAGCAGCCCTATAAAACAAAAAATAAAACTCCACTTATTCTGGAGAAACTTATTATGAAGAAGTTATCTAGACATGAGTAAGTCATTATTTTCCTTTTTCTACAGAGCTGGTCAAGAGCCAAGTACCAGCATCTACCAAAATGCCTCCAGTACGGTGGAGGAATCAGAGAGGTGGACATTGTACTGCAAAAGTCTGGCATATGAAGAAACAAATGTAATTCTGGTACCATGACCCAATAAGGACACTGAGGCACATGTGCCACATGTCAGGAAAAACAGACAACTCTACTGATAAATTTATGAATTTACTGATGTCAGTATTACCATACTACAAATAAGGTTGTTTGTGACCTAAGAAAAGTGATGATACCACCATGTTATTTATTTTTTTATATTGTGAAATAGCCTCTATAGGAAAAAAAAATATTTATTAAATGAACCACTTTTTTGCACTCAAATCCATTAGACCATTACTTCTCTTGAAACAGGTGTCTCAGAAAGATATCTGACAATGAACAGATTGAAAAAAATGGTGAGAAAAGAGAAGAAAAACTTGGACGTGGCAAAGCTAACAATTCAGTATTATAACACTCAGCTACAAACTCCTTTACTGAGAATGACAGATTGCTCTGTCAGGCAGAAATTTCCTATCATTTCCCTAAATGGAAAAGTTGGGGAATATGAAATTGTAGTAATAGAAAGAGTAGGGGTATAGAACTATATCCAAAACGTACAACCCTGAAAGTGCTGAGGAACTCATCTCACTGGCAGGATTCTGTTCTCAGAAGATCTCACTGCCTGCCTGGACTATGCTGGAGAAGTTTATACCCTGGAAAGGGCATTGCAGGACAAATGGCTAGACTTTTTTTCTGGAAGCTGCTTGAAAGACCTGTAGACTAGAAAGTTGGCAAGAAATAATAGGAATAACTTACTGTTGCATGCATTATTGCATTTAGAAATAAAATCTCTTTCCCATCTAAAGGGCTAAATATCTCTAAGGTAAGGTGGAAGGCTGAAGCCACATTTTACGCCAGGACACTAGCCAATGCATGGGAAGCCTTATGAGAAATACCCAGGGATCATAGCTCTGGTCCAGCTATCTATCTTGTAACAATCCCTCAAAGTCACAGTGGAGAGCCTGAAGCAAAGAGCTTGCGAAAGATATAAAATGGTTAAGTATTTCATGGTATATCTGGACAGAAGTTAGTCCAAAATATGACACTATACCAAAGGAGAAGAATAAAGCTTTTTTACAAAAGCACAAAAACAGGCATAGTTCTTACAAGAGGTGAATTGTATAAATATCAAACAGTCTTTCTGCTTATTCCCAGGGAACATTACCTGTATGAAATCAGGTTCTGCTAGTGATAAGCATAGACTGCTCAACATTTATGGACAGTGCGTCTCTCAGGGTCAAGGCATGACAGATGTTATTTATGAGACAGTCAAATTTTATGGCTTGTAACAGAACGCAAAGTTTTCAGAAGAACTTACAACATTGTGACGGCACAGGTTTAGTCATTACTGATAAAAGGTTTCCTTGATATGAGGTATCTAAGAGAGAATGAAGTGGTTCTGGAAGAGTCCCCACAGCTCTTATGTGATATGGCAGATCAAACGCAATGATGGAATAAATGAAGTAACGATGCGAGACCAGAATGCAAAAGCAGCTACATGAAACATTCATTTGTCCCGGTAACTGTTGTGGAACTGTTTTACATAATTTTATATAAATGTTTTTCTGTAACATTTTTACTTTTTTGATCAAAAACTATGCTGGCTGTTTCAGGGTATGTTCTATTTATACAAAATTTACTTGTAAGGCAACAATGATATACGGTCCATCTCCAACAGAGAATACAAAGTTGACACCAGTACCAAGAGATGAACAAATTTTAACAACTTCTGTATCTTCATTCTAGAGAAAATTACTGTATGGGTTTCACTTAAATAGAAAAGCTTAAATAATCTGAATAAAGAATTCCCAGAATCAAATACAAATCATGAATTAGATATGATTTTCAAAGCATACATTTCTACAGTATACCATTAATGATTTTTTATTTCTCATGTCACAGAGAATATACTACATAAACACAGTGTTTATATATTTGCATTACAATTTCGCTATTATTGAACCAGAACAAAATTTTCTATTTCTAACTTACGCCAGCACTGATTTTCCAGTTTCATCGGGTTTACGAACAGTAAATGGGCTTGGATCAATCCCCATATTCTTAGGCATAAAATCACTGGCAAAAGAGAAAAGAAAACCTCACCATAAGCAAAACTGAACACACACACATACACACACAAAAAAGAAATCTGGAAGAACTACTTCTAACATTTACCATTGAATTAAAAAAAATATATATGTGCATGAAAAGAACCTTGTCATTACAAGTTAAGGTCATGTGCACATAAAACCCTACATATTTACAAAGTTTTCCATAGCATTATTTGGTCTTGTGAAGCAGCTGCAAACATTACCACCTGCCAAGGAGGCTAGAGCGATGGCATACTCCTGTACTGATGAAGCTCTGTGACTCATATACATTGTTTTCAAAATGCTGCCAACACTGAAATTGGGTCAAAAAGCTACATGAAGCATAATCTGCCTGGAAATCATTAGCTAAAGCATGATTAAGATTATGCTTAGAATATCCATCTGGTTGCTGCCAACAAAAAAATTATCAAGCCAGCTCTGAGAACCTGGTAAGCTAAAAAAAATAAAAAAAAAAATGTAAAATGCAAGCAGAACAATTAAAAAACAATTGCTTTGAAGGTAGCCTCCATGATCTGATGAGTCCACAAAGAAAACCCATTACTCAGACTACAAATGCCCTTATATTACACACTCCAGAGTGGAAAATAATTGTAAATTTAAGTGCTATCTTAACACAATTTTTCAGCACTAATTTTCCATTTTAGTATTATGGTTTAGTTTCTAAGACTCGGCTAAATTTGAAGATTCAGAAAAAATTTGGCGTGTTATCTAGGTTTAAGCAAATGAATCAAATGCATAATTAATTCACACCAGATCAATTTTCAGTTCAAGATTTACACTCCCAAAACATCCCAAATATACCGTGTAGAATTGGTCATTGCCAAGCAGAAGGTCTCATCGAAACTGCTCAACTCATATGGCCGAAAAAACTCATTATGGATATCAATTTCCTCTTCGTACTTGTGGAATTTCTTCACTGTCAACTTCCGTCTGTTTTCAGCACATGTCACTGGGGAAAAGAAAAAAAATACTCTTTTACTAACAGTTATTGTCTCTGCAAAAATCTAGGTAAACAGTAGCCCATTTATGTATCCACCCTTCCAGGCATTTTTCTACAGTCTTATTCCCTCTAAGACAAGAAAATATGCTATGAAGGAAATGCAAAGCACATCTTTAATAAATACACATTATCAACCACCATAATTTGATTTCCCTTCATGATGACAATTCCTAATAAGATATCCTCCACAGTATCCCAGATAAATAAGACACTGTAGTATCTACAGTAGAGAAAGAGCAAATAGAGTTCATACCTTCATCAAAAGGAAGAGGTAAATGCTTCAGCACATCAGTGGTCCACCAGTAAGTATAGCTGTACAGGAAATACAGACAGAATTGATACAGAAGATCTCATCTTGCATCCAATCTAAGGATTTGCACTTAACAGTTACCTAACGATACAGTCTCATTGGTAAACATTTCTTTATAATCAAGTGGAAGGAAGTAGAGAATTATCCTTGGACAGATGCTCTCAACAGGCCCCTACTCTATAACTTTGCTCTGAGGACATGAAATTTAACACATGAAGACTGAACACCTGAAACACAGGTATGGGGAGCGAAGAGGTTTTGTTCCACTGAACAAAGTACATCTGCCCTACCTATAGGACTGAAAATTAATCTCCTATGACATATAGAAGGTATATGGAGAAATCAGTGAAGAATATACAAAGCCATGGAGTAAGCATACTTCACATGTATATTTCTTGTTCTTATTTAAAAAAAAAAAAAAGCCACCATTTGTTATTTAGATCACATAATTTAGGAAAACAGTATGAAGAAATGAAGGTAAATGACAATAAATAAATAAAACCAGAAGATTTTCAAAGCAGCTGACTTCTACACATAGAAATAAATTTTAATGTGACAGCTGTCTCAAGTCTGAGAATGATATGTTGGCATAACTGATAGCAAAAAAAACATGGCCTGCTGGAAGTTTATTCAATATTTCTGAAAAGAACAAAACAACAACAATAAAAACCAAAGGAAATAGCATTCCTAAAATAAAGCATGCTTTATCTTTCATATTTACATATTTTGATTTTCTCTTCTCAAACATACTTCAAAATTTTCTCTAAATTACTCTGACAATTTCTATTATTTCATTACTTTGAATGAAAACATATTTACATATCTTCATTGATTTTATTTCAAATATATGTGTATTCATGATGTTAAAGGGCTGTAATCAGAGTATTACGTAGCAGTTATCTCCTACTGATGTCAGTGTAGCTATCTGGAGCAGAAGCAATGGGTGTATTCCCATGCCCAGGGAGAGGTTTGTTAGTGGGACTTCACAAATGGTGTAAAACATGTAGGGCAATGTATGTTTGCAGTTCCAACAACTGTGAATGTCCTAAACAGAAAACGATGAGTTACATCTGACAGTCCCATCTCTTGATAAAGTACTATATCAAGCCATGCTAGCAAGACAGTTTTTCAGAATCCTTGCCTTCAGAATCTATGTAGACATACCCAGTCTTGCTGCTTGCACAAATGACAAGTAAAAAATTTAAGTAAAAATTTTAAGTAAAAAAGACAAAAGAAAGTCTTCCTTTCCGTCTTCACTGTCTTTTCATGTGAATCACAAATTATATAAAAGTAATGCATGAAAGTCATTATGAAATCTTTTTTTTTGTTTTGTTTTCTGATGCAGAGACAAATACAATATAGGAAAAGCAGAGACAGTCTTAGGAGGTTTCAATGACAGGGAACATCTTCATTCTCTTTCTATATCCTTGTTTTCATTATTTCCTTTGCTGCTCTATCCAAGGAATCTAACAGAGAGGCAGGAAGAAGTTATCTGAAGACCTTGCAAAATAGTTCAGTAGAAACAAGCAAAAACTACTCAGAAGAGGTGTGGTTTTTTTTTTTTGCTATCTGCTTATTACATGGAGATGTCATTTTGTTCAGATGAATTCATTTTGACATACAATAATGTCCAGAACGAGTAGGCAACAAAATGAATGTTGCATATTTCATGTCTGAACTAGCACATGGCTGATAGGAGCTAGCCTCAACAGAAGCCTCGGGAGACAGGAGAAAAAGACTAAAATTTAGGAACTGTCCTAAATGATGGGTTAATGGAACAAGCGGCCAACAGGGACTGTATGCACAGTTTAAACACTTGGACTCATCCCCAGACAAAAATTTAAATGCAGATATTTGCATCCACCATTAGTGATACAGAGCTTTACGACTTGTAGAATGAACAGAAATGCAAAACAACAAAATCCATAAAACGTATGTAGCAAAAAGTCTAGTACTATCCTTATTATTAAAATGAAAAAATATTTTTTAGACACTGTATTTACTTAATGAAATCATTCCACATTCCAAAGCAATCAGTCTAAAAATGACTTTAAAGTTTTTAAACTTCATCTCTATTATTTCTGTATATTACTGTGCAATTACAATAGGATGCAATTGAAGGAAAAAAAGTCTTCAAAATAGGCCAGACATAGCTGAAAGGAAGGCAAAAAATGATGGGCTTCCTGGCAAGCACAGCAGCAGACTAAGTGCACTAGACAAAAATATACACGAAGTTTACGCTCATAAAAATACCCAGCAGAATACCAACTTAATACATGCAGCCATCAAAAACACACCTGTGTACAGTTTACTAGGACATTGCTAACTGTATTTCAGCAACACAATGAAGCACTTCACACCAAAGGACAATTTCATACAAAATGAAACTTCTTTTTTCAGTACAGCAGGTAATTAACTTATTAAAGCAAATCCTTCTAAACACCAACGTCCAACGCTTCTGGTAATCAAAGTTTTTTTTTTGTTTGTTAAGTGTTTGTAAAAGTGTAAAAAAACAGTAGTTAATTAAAAGAACAAGTTTTCAACAAGTTGACCAAATTATTTGGTTAGCAGCATGCATTTTTAAAATTTATTAGAGCAACACTAAACGAAAAAACAGAACATCAAAATACCTTCGCCTGGTCTGGGACAGACCGAGGGTGTTCTTGTGATGCAAATAAAAATCAGTAGGTAGTTCCCAGAGATGAGGCTTCCCTTCCGTAGGCTTGAATACTCCCAGGAACAGATTGATAGAGTCTTGCCTGTCTGCATCTGTTAGACAAGAGGTACACTTAATGGCACGGCAAAGCTCAAGCCCATTCAGGCACAGCTGCTTATTTGTTAGATTTTCTCCTCACAGACCACACACGTATGTCCTAAGACTCCCACAGGGACCTCTGGGCCTCAAACAGCACAACGAAACTTCATTTAGACTTGACTTTCTGCCACGCTGCAGTGCACGTGGGGCTGGTTCCAGCGCTGCCTCTTTCCTAGGCTTCTCTAACAAGGTCGAGGCAGAAGCTCTGCCTGCAGCCTTGGCAAAAGTAAGATCTCATCCTGCAGCTCAGTTGCCCACCTCTGCATCTATGTGCATGCACAAAACGTGTGCATGCATTTAGACTCGTTCTAGAGAGCAAGTCTGATGAGGAGCGGCTGAGGGAGCTGGGGTTGTTATGAAGTCAGATACCAAACATTCAATAACAGAAGAGTAATTTCATGAGATTAGACAACAACCAATACAATGCACAAATTTCCCTCCACAGACAAAAATTATGAATTCTTTCGGTTTTTCTGAGCCAGAACAGTCAGTAAAATTATTATACTTTATAAACACCTTTTAAAGATTTGGTCTTTTGGACTGAAATTATCAAAAAATGAATTTCTGTCACCTAAGCTTCATTTGCCTTATTAAATTAATTAGGCAAATACAAAATCCAGCAGTTACAGGCCACTGCAGATGAAACATGACAAAAAACGTTGTTCATCTACATCTTTGAAATCTCCCTCACTACCTGGCTGCAGATAGGATGAGTTGTAACAGATATGAGGAAATACAGGAGTCGGGTGAGGGCTTGGGGATGGTGAACAGTGAGGGCGACAACTTTGCAAGCAGACGTAGAGAAGCAGAGGACGCTTACATGGAAAAGATCTTCAGGTAAGGGGGAATATGTGGAAATAGAGCTCTACTTAAGCCCTGAGGAATTAGCATGTGGAAAGCTCTCATCTCCACTTCTGTTGGCACTTCAGCAATCATCAGACATGGAATAGTTCAGACTAGAGAGGCACTCTGACAGTGTTACTCCTTCAGCTCTCTCCGTGTTTCAGAAAGAGTATTATGAGAGATGAGTGTCCCTTTACCAACACACTGCATCGAAAAGACAAACTGTGAATTCTCAGTGTACCAAAAAGCAGGTAAAATAACAGAATCCACAAACCAATGGTATGACACCAACATTTCAGTCAACACTTCTTCCCCCATGCAATGTATAGTGTTTTTACAGGGAATTCAGACACACAAGTAGCTGACAAATGAAGCACTATATAGAAATTTGGTGGCAAGATTATAGAATAGTATGAAACTTTACAGCAATGTGCACATGTTGGGGTCAATATTTGGATATGGTATCTTCTGTATTAAGCAGCCACATGGTGAAGTGGGGCAGGGCACTAGGAAAAGTGAAAGAAAGGGGAAAACCCTTGATCTTTCTCCACATCCCCTCCCTACTTAGAGGGCCTTTCACCCGGAATCTGGCTTTTTCTTCCTTTTCTCTCCACTGCTCCTTCCAGATACTTTTATTGCCCCTGCAGAGCACGTTTGCAAAAAGATACTTATTTTACCTTCTTTCTTGCTGCTCACCTTCTCTATTTTCTTAAGAGGATCAACTTACTAACTCTTCTACACAGTAATACTCAAAGCGTACATAGACCCTTACGGCTTTCAGAACATATTGTTTCTGCAAGACAGTGTCACAGTTTAACAAAGTGTATTGGGTTTACATGGCAAGGTGTAGGTGAGAGGAATGCAGGGGTGAGAGGAGACCAGCGGCAGCCCCATGTCAGAGCAGAGCCAGCTCCAGCCGGCTCCAAAAGCGCCCTCCTGCTGCTGGCCACAGCCGAGCCAGTGAGCAATGCTGGTTGGGCCTCTGGGAGAGCAGATTTAAGAAAGGGAAAAAACCCTGCTGTGTGACAGCAGCTGGGAGAGTGAGGATTGAGAATCAGCCCTGCAGACCCCAAGGCCAGTGCAGCAGGAGGGCAGGAGGTGCTCCAGGCACGCAGCAGCAGTTCCCCTGCGGCCTGTGCAGAGGCCCCTGGTGGAGCAGGCTGTCCCCCTGCAGCCCATGGGTCCCACATGGAGCAGATCTCCACGCTGCAGCCCGTGGAGGAGCCCTCAGCAGAGCAGGGGAAAAGAGTGACCATGACGGAGCACTGGAGATGAAGCGTTAGGGACTGACCACAGTCCCCATTCCCCATTCCCCACACCGCCTATGGGAGGACATAGAAGAAAGTGGATTATGGGTGGAAGGTGTTTTTAGTTTGCTTTTAGTTCTCATTGCTCTCTATTGTTACAAATTGGCAATAAATTAATTTAATCTTCCCTACACTGAGTCTGTTTTGCCTGTGACAGTAATTGGTGAACCATCTCCTTGTCCTTATCTCAACCCATGAGTTTTTTCACAGTATTTTTCTCCCCCTGCTCTGTTGAGGAGAGGGAGTGAGAGAGCTGTGTGGTGCTTGGCTACCTACCAGTGTTAAGTCAGCACAAGAAGATACAAGCAGAGGATGAGGAATACCAGGACCTATGCAAGAAAGCTATGGAAAACTCAGTAAAAACATCTTTTTTAAAGAAAAACTTGTTAAGGACACTGACTAATAAAAAGAAAGGAAATGTCAAAAGCAATAACATATATTCTTTTTTCCTGATAAATTATTTATTTAGTGGTTTAAAGAAAGTGCTTAACAAAATCCAAGAAAGCAGAGAAGTTCCCACCTTGAGCATAGAAACTGGAGGAACCCCAAAGACAAAATTAATTAACTGGTTAATAGGTTAAACCTGGTGTGATATGCAAACACTGAAGGCAGAGATGTGCCTTTGTTCATTTACCATTGTTTCACCTCCCACGAACAGAAGGTATTCTGAAATTGTTAACTAAATCAGAGTGAAACAACATAATTCAATTAACAAGCTATGTCACTACTTATATGACAGATGCTAAAATTAAATAAAACAAAATGAAATTTGTTCTGTGAAAAACAGCTTGAATCTAAACCCACACCAACTGAATTAACCACCTGTATGAAAAGGTCTATGGCAGCAGTTCATTAAAGCTTTTTTACTTTTCTTCTGTACAAACAAATGACTCTGCTGTTAAATGTTACTCTGCAAAAGGACACAAACACTCTTTTGCATTAGTGTTTCAGCTGTACAGTTGTAACTATAAAGTAGAAATTTGAGACATTTGTCAGAAAATGTCTTTCTACTGTTTTACTTTTCAACGCCTAATTTGAATATAGGTAACATATATGCATGAGACTTGGGAAGCAGATAGTTAACTCGAAACGAGACAATCCTTCCCCTCTTTACAGTCTTACTTCAAGGGTTGAACAATTTTATGATATATTTTGAACGAAAATAATGAAAGCTTTTGTCTTTGACACGCTAGCCAGAGAACACAGGATATTGAGCTTTTCAGATCAATTTTCTTATCTAGGTGGAAAATCTCTTTTCAAAAATAAATAAGAATGTGTCAATGCACTGCAGAGCGCAGACAAGAGAGCAAACAGGTTTTCTTACTTCATTGTTAGCACTGAATGTTATAATTATATACAAGCAAGTAGAAAGACTGCACCGATTTTTCAAAAGATACTGCAATGTACGTGTATACTAGCACATTTTAAGACCATTTGAGAAAACAGGAACTGAAGGGGGATGTTTAATTCAATTAGCCAAAAATAATCTACCGCTCTCAATCTGAGTTTGCAACTGCACTACATGACAAATTACTAAATCATGAGAGATTCAACACAATTGGGACTGTAACATCCCATGACTAAAAGGGTATAGTAATTAAGTTTATTTTCATACAACACTAAAAGGTGGTTTACTATGTCCAGTCCTGTCTGTGGATAAACAGATTATTCCAGATTCCAGAAGCTTATTATGCATGTTGCAACTCCAGCATTGAAGTCTGTAATGTCACCTTACTTTCTAAAAGGCATAAAAGCCAGAAGAGTATTATTTGGAATACCATTTCCTAATTTTTCATTTGCAAACGAAAGAAAAATGTTAGAATTCAGATAATCAGAACACCTGCCAGAAATGGTTTTGAAGAAACATGTAATTCTTAGCTAGATGACATTCTTATTTTTGGTACAACTTATTTGTTTATAGCCAGGGTACTTCCAACAGCTGAATTCCCAAACTACACTGTACCATCTACTTTTTTCGAATGCTACATTTAAAAACGTGCATGCTAAAAAGAAGCATGAGAAAAAAAAAGGTCAGAATTTTTGCCTAAACCTGTAAGATTTTTTCAAGTTATATTAAAATTCATTGTCCCATGTTTTTATAAGAAAAACTTGGGTTTTCTTCTATGCTTCAGTTACTAAACTGATCTTGAGAATGTTTTTTAATTCTGCACTCTTCTATTAAATAGGCAACATACTACAAATTTATAGATACAAAAAAACCTATAGGAAAGATAAGCCACAGAAGAAATAGGGTCTAGATGCACTCGAAGTTATCTTTCTTAGAAGTCTAAGTCTTATCTACTGCATCAGTATCTCTGGGCAAATCACTTTACCATTACATGTCTTACTTTTTCTCATCTGTACAACTTAATTACAAGTGATTATCCTAAGAGCTTTGGGGTCAACAGAGGAAAGCATCTTCTTAAAAAGTGAAAATTACTTTTATAATCACATTTTTTAGCATAAATAAACAAAGCAAGAGTGGCTAAGTGGCATATTTAGGAGGCACTGTTAGCAGGCCATTTGTAATCTTGTTCTGAATCTGATACCCTGTATGACTTCAAGCAAGTCACTTTCTGTGATTTCTAAAACCTTCTGTGCCTGTTTACTACTGGTAAATAATAAGGATTAAAAAGAAGTTTCTCACATCAGAAACATAAAGAAGTGCTGGCTCACAAACAGGATAGCTTTTAGAGTTTTATTTTTATTTTAACGGGTATGTGATGGATAATGACAGCAGAATAGCAAATCAGAATCTTCTAAAAATCCTTCCTTTACATCTGCTTTCTGAGAACTTCAAGAATAAAATCATCTCTCTTCGTTTGTCTGAGTAACAGAGCTGGAGATACCACTTGAATAGCAACAGGCAGTGCTGGAGAGTGAGCCTTTACATACTCTCTGAAATTAATCATTTGAAATTTCACATTAAAAATGCAGTAATTAAAATAGAATATTGCTTTTCAACAACACCATCTTCAAACACAAGAAATGCATAAAGCACCTAAAATATTTGGCTCAAATGAGATCAAATACATATGTAAATTGGTGAAAGTGCGCAAAAACTTTACTTTTCAGTTGTCCTACTGACTTCAGTGAAGACTAACATGTTTGTGTACACAGCTACAAGTTTGCTCTTGTGACAAGATAGAATGCAGAATGAAAAAATTCACTCCCCTTTTTTGTAACACCTGTTTCAGAACAAATTCTTTGATTATGAAAACAGCAGTTTTGACTATACTTGCAAGCAGACCTAGTCCTCAAATGATGATCTGGAACTCTGCTAAAGCTTGTTTCCAAAAGCTTCCATCTAACCAGTTCAGTGTCTGCCACAAATATGAACAGCTTCAGAGTTCACAGAATCACACAAAATATTTAGAGTTGTAAGGGACTTCCGGAGGCCATCTGGTCCAACCCCCTGCTCAGGCAGGGATACCCAGAGCTGCTTGCCCAGGGCCATGCTCAGGCAGCTTTTGAAGATTTCCAAGGGGGGAGACTCCACAACCTCCCTGGGCAACCTGTGCCTGTGCTCTGTCACCTCCACAGTGAAGAAGTGCTTCCTCATGTTTAGATGAAACCTCCTCTGTTCCAGTTTGTGCCTAATGCCTCTTGTCCTGTCAGGGGGCACCACTGAAAAGAGCCTGGCTCTATCCTCTTCGCACCCTCCCTTCAGGTATTTACACACATTGATACGATACCCTTAAACCTCCTTTTCTTCTTCTCCATCTTGCACTTACCAGAACAGGTGATACTGCAAGCATGCTTCCTTTCGTTCGTAAGAACTGATGAAACCATACCTTTACTGCTGCAAATAATAAGCGACTCTAACACTGAAATGAACAAGCTCTCCATATCTCACTAATCTGAGCAAATATGATATGCAGATATCATATGAATTACATTTAGAAACAATACTTTAAAAGCTGTGTGCTCACGATTTTGTCGCATACACAGAATTGTCACTAACAAAAGCAGTAACTTCAGCCAAAGGAACCAGAGATTACACAAATATTTTCAGCCAGAGTCCATCTCACGGTTTTAAAGTTAACTTAGTTTCTAAAAGTCTACTAGAAAAAATTACAACACTGTTCCCTAGCAGTGAAGCTTTCGTGACCAAGAGTAATAGGACTGACACAGTATTAAGAACACAGCAACACTCAGTGTTTGCTGTCTTGACACACAGTCCTAGATTGTCCTTGATTGTTCTTTTAGATCTTTCTCATAACTTCTAAAAACACTAGGCATTTTTAAAAACTTTTTGCATAAGATATGACTCAGTGTTTTTCAAAGGTGTTTTTTTTTTTTCATTTACGTCTTCCATAGCCAAGTAGAACTGTATGAATAAGTGACACATGCCAGTAAAGGAGTAAGCTAATGTTTTACAACTGATTTATTTTAAATAATAGTTTATCTACTTGGTGGGACTTGGTTTTTTAATTCAATTTTATTTGCCTTTTCTACCACAGATTTAATAATTAGTAGTTTCTATTCATGCGTAACAATTATGTGCATCAGAGCTTGCTTTCCCCAGAAATCCCACAAGCTATATCCCACATGACGGTCCCCAGGAGTATCACATGCTATACAAAATACCAAATTCCATCCTGAGAACTATTGCATTTGCAGCATTCTACTTGTGCATAGAATTTATATTAGCTAGTGTCCTATTATTTTTTGAAGCCATTCTTTCCATCACTTTAATGGCTCTGTAATAGCTACCTGCTCCTCTGTGGAGCTGCAAATGTCACTGCACTGGCAGTTTCAATGCTACCTGTGTACATTTACTAAACAGTTCTTATATCAGTTCATTAACTTTACCAAATGAGGTTACATGATACAGCACACATTTGAATGAGATATGCTATAAAGATTCCATCAAATCATAATATCCATTTGATATCCATCAGATTTTACCAAATTATTTGGAAATCACAGTATAGAGAATCTCTGCCATAAGGTCATAGTACTGATTATTGAAGCATCCCATGATGTTTTCTAAATAACAGCTTAAAAGAAAGGACTTAAAATTAAATTTACCTGAGAAAGCATTACTATAATATCTTGAGAGTGTCTGCATAATGTCTTTGGAATGCTGAGTCCATGGAGCTATCTTTCTATAGGTTTTTACTCTGTGGACAAGCTGAGAACCTCCATATTGCAGAGAAAGTGTGTCTCCATGATCTTCATACAATTCTTCAAATAATCTGAAGGAAAAGCAAAATGTGGTATCTATTAACCTGGTGAAAAGAGCTTTTAGGAGAAAAAAAAAGAATAAAGTGTAAAATTCAAAATAACATTTAGAGGTAAAAGAACGCAAGAACTTTAGACATCTTCACACATCCAACTGCTTTCCTGTGTAACAAGCAACACCTTTCCTTCTCCTCAGTACTTCTTCCAGTTTACAAAAAAAAGTATTTCATTAAAACATGCTATTTACCTGTTAACACTGAAACTTAAAGCTGTGTCTGTATTTTTCATTCAGATACATATGTGGCAATTATATTCAGATATAATAACTACTAAGAAGGATTAGTTTAAGATTTTCACTAATTCATAATATATCAGAATACATTCACACTACAGAATAAATACTTCTGTAGATTCAGGGAGAAAATTAGCACATCTATTAGCCTGCAGGGAGAAAATAAACTGTATACCATCACAAACTACGGTATTTTAAATACGTTAAATAGGTCAGAACACGCTAATATCTCAAGGCTATATTTTCTTTAAAGTCCACTGGGAATGAAGTTAGCATAACTTTCCAAAACCCACCTAATTATGATGGCTCAAAGTTATAAACAGAAGGAACATGACTGTCAGAAATGCGAAGGGCAGTCAGATACAATTTGCTGTAGCTGGAAAAGCATGAAGTGAGAAGTTAGAAAGAGTCTGCTGCTAAAATAACAAGGAGAACTGGCTAAAAGCAACACAGTTCTCTAGCCTCAAGAAGTTGTCAGTAGCCCCCAAGTTCAGGGCAGTCAAAACAACAAAAACGATCAAGAAGCAGCCCTAGCAATAACAAAAATAAGACATTAGTCTCAGAAAGCAAGGCTATCCTAAAGACATGGCACCCAGTCTAAAAGCTAACAGACTGAATAAACACTTCTCAGAAATGGAGACTATGGCCCTGCCTGAGCAGGACAATGACAAGGAGGACATCTGGCTAGAATACGCTGAAAGTGTAGTCAAAAGAAGAAAACCAACATACTTATCCCCCCCAACCCTGTGGAAACTTATTTAACTTATTTCACGTCAGTATAGCATCTAAGCAACAATTTACTTTCTGTAAAATAAAACACTTGTCCAGCAAATATTCTGCCCAAGGTCAAGTACAAAAAGATGTGCTTAACCAAACCAAACCAAACACATTTGCCTCCATATAGTTGTTCACTGCTCATGATGTCATCCATGAGAATCTCCAGTTTGTTTCTGTGGTTTTGAAGACCTGTCCATCTCCTCCTGATCCGCTCTGGTTAGAAAGCAACAGTCCCAATTGCCAAGTACCCGGGGACTGCACAGCAACCACTATTTGTAGCAGCAGTTGCTTGTTCTCAGAGGTAAAGACGCAGCACCCAGCAGCTGGGACACGGTGTATGAGAGGTATTGGTAGCACACTGAAAATGCCTGCTGGCCATCAGGCAGAGGCCAAAAGCCACCACTTGCACAGTGAGCCAGCATGCTGCAAGTGAAATTGTTTCTGTGGCACTCACCTGCTTCTGGCACCAGGCAAGTGCCAGAAGCTAACAAAGGAGAAAGGACAGGAGCTGAAGGTACATCTCAAGTAAAGGCGAAGGGAGATTGAGAGACACACGTGACCCAGTGCTTTTTCTTTTCTAGAAATATACAAGTTACATCTCCATGTTCTAAAACTAACGAACCAGTGGACAAAGACAGCAATGAAGCTGTAAGCTTCATGGCCATTACTACAGTTATAAGGAATAAAGAGGCATCATCACCTCACAGATCCTTATGTGAATTTCCAAAGGGCATTCACAAGTTAAGTAGCTGTTTCCTCCCACCTCCAGAGCATTTAATTTAAATGCTGACTTTTTTTGTTTGTTTGAGGATGCTTGAAAAAGTGCCATTGATATCTGACTGGAGAGAACAGCTTTGCTGAAAATTCCTTTCTTCAGTAAATCAAGTCGCACAATATTTTTCAAGTGAAAAGTAGGAAATAGTAAGACAAGATACAAATCAGATACAAAGATACTTCTATACAAATGTCAGTTTGGCATTCTGCAGAAAAGCATGTATCTATTTCAGTTTTCATTTTTGATTTACATTTTGCATCAAGCAAATTTGTGACTACTAGAGCCTTTTTGTTGTTGTTACGTTTATTTAAGAGGGAAACTCTTCAGTCTAAGTTTAGGTATATAAAGAGAATGAAGTCAAGCAGTTAAGTTTTAAGAAACATGATTAACATGCTTTTCCAGAGCAGCAAATTTTCAACATGACTGGATTTTCTCAAGAAGATTTCAAACATGAATGATTTTTGACTTAGATGAATAAATATGAAATCATTGCAATAGAAAAAGAAACGCACTTGTCTTGTACACAGACAATACTTTTCCTAAGTCTCTTCACAAAAGAATAAAATAAAACTGACACACTGAAGTACTATTTCTTACCTAACAGCGTCTGTATCAAATTGTAAATTAGGTTTATCAATCAGTCCCAATGAGTAGAGCTGGTATGCCAAAGCACATTTTCCCACCATAAATTGGGCTGTGTTAGTACGATCTAAGCAGTCCACACAATTGGTTCGGAGAACTCCAGTCTGGTAAAGCAATCCAGATAAGAGAGATTTTTTTTAATTGAAAAGCTATTACACTCATGATTACTATTTTTTCCTGCTATCCTAAGACTTATGACATCTCACATACTAAATTTTATGTCAGTTCAAGCCTTGAACTAAAGCCTTGTTCAAAGACTTTTAAAAAAGCATTTAATTTCTAGCAATCTACATTACTACTGTAAGGCCTACTTTCAAACTATTCTTGCTTCTATCATCACACAAACTGAATCGCTCTTTCAACTCACAAACAGTCCTAAAAACTTACCTTAAAAAGACTGTGTTGTATCTGTGAAGAAGGTTTGATTTTCAAATATGCTTTAACTACTAAAAGCATGCCTGCTTGCTTTTGTTCTACTGTGATGGTGCTTGTATTTTAAGCTTCCCGTATCTTAAGCAACATGTATGAACATTTTGGTCACAGTCATACACGCTTTTATGCTCCTTGCACCTCCACTCTTCAATTCCGTAATGTACACACAAGAAGTTATTGTAGAATATGAACAACCGCTAGAAACATTTTAATATAGTAGTATGGCGAATTCTTTTACTCATATATATATATATGGCTACATCAGTGCTAGTCATCTAAACGTTTATTGTCTTAATAAAGAAGCACATTTTGGGTGTGACACAACTTGTCTATCCCAAGACAAGACAAATCATGATTTAAATGCTAACGTAGTACTCCTATGGTGACAACCTCAAATGCTTAAGTTTAGAGAAAGAAAAAAAAATCATACCCCTAATACAGGTAAACCTGTAAGACTAGCATTAAAAAAACCCACAGCATTGACATGCCTCCTTATTTTAAAACAGACCAAATTCTAACTACTTTGCTGTTTATCTGCCCTTCAGGACCCCATCCTAGTGTGTTCAGTTAGTAAAGGAATGGTCACATGCTTTCCAACTTAAGTGAACTACAAAATTATGAATGGCAAGTCAAAAGGCATTGATGTTTCTCAAGAACACATCCTGTGTTCAGAGTATATAACCATAACATTCAAGTATTAATCCGTTACTAAATAATTTATCACCCTGCACTTTTTTGACCTCAAAGCATTTTTTCTAGTTGTATTTTCTTTTAGTGGCAGTAATTGTAACAATGTACAGAATATTCCAGCAGTAGAGAAAATGCATTTAATCACCCATTTTCACGTGTGTGAATGTCAACAGACTGAAGTATGCTTATTCCTCACCCCTCCTATCTAATATTGTATTATACAGACCGTTAAAAAGCTGGTGTTTTAACTTTTGCTACCTGGGTAGTACTACAAACTATGTAGTAGTGACAACTATTTTCAAATCTGAACATTTCTCAGACTACATTCAGCAAAAAATACAATTCCAGCAATTTTGTGGTACTATCCAAGAACTTAAAGCCTTATTTCCCAATTAGGTTTCTCAGATGGACTCCAATAATGCTGTTTACTATAAATATTACTTTAAGAGAGTAACCTGTGAATCACTAATCAAGTGTTTATGTGAAGTGGTTTGCTTGTGCTTTTTGAGTGCTGATTTACATCACCAGAACTTTGAATTAATGAAGTATATTATCTTAGTACCTGCAAGCGACCAGTGGAAACAACACAACCTCCCAGTTCATTCCACCTGAAAGAGAAACAAAATAGAATGACTTACAAATCATTAAAAAAAAAAGTTAACAGATCATACCATGTACAGATCTGCTCAGTGAAAAAGGTTGTCAATTAAAAAACTGCTCCAAAGCAAAACTGGTATCACTGAACAGCAGAAAGCAGTGAAAGCTCTGTGCATTAGTAAGGTGTTGCATTTACACTGCATGGAAAAAAAGTAAATCTAGCCTTAAAGTAGAAATGTTCCTAAGCCATATAAAATATTTCTTTTGCTTCCTTCAAAAAAGAGTTTGAGCTCCACAAGCCTTGCTCAATGGGTCCCGAGTGTAAAAACAAAATGAAGTAGGTACAGTGCCAGTGACTGGAAGGTAGAGGTACATTCTCTGTAGCACAAGCTGGTTGATTTAAATCTTGACTTCATACTGATTCTAGGCATACATACTATTCATTGTCCAGTTCTTGCTACTCTGTACAGGCACTAGCTGTACCCCAGAGGCAGGAAACACGAATCTGAAATTAATGACATTTTGAGGTAGAGGAACAGTTATGCTTGATGCAGGTAACCCCTGAACAACTGAATGTTTTCAAGCTGGGAGGGTTAACTAGCTTACACACTACTTTTGAGTCTCATCAGACTATCTCTATAAACCACAGCATCACAAGGATGCATCAATCTCATTCATGCTAGTTTGCAGTTGCCATTTTTGCTGTACTGCATGGCAAAGAAGCTCTAAGAGTCTCTGAGTTTTACTTCACTGTTTCTAAACGAAGTTGGGCTAAAAATGCAAAGATATTCTTAATGCAAAATAAAAATGCCCATTTGAGTAGTGATGAATTAACTTGGAAGTTACTTTATTTCTGAATTTTCGAAGACTTTAGAGGATTCAGCTGATTAAATCATTATACGCCCATAGCACTCTACGCAAATACATTTTCTATATTAAAAAAAACAAACGTTTTCAGTTTTGTATGTATTAATACCATTAAAAACATTTAATTGATAGGTACCTTATTCATATGCCTTAAAAGAAGCCCCTTATTAAATTACAAATGTTGTTCTCTTTGTTAAAATTTATTCTCAAATTTAGCACTCCGTTGGTTAAGGAAAAAAAAACTTTATATAAATACACATGGCACAGATTACAAGTTAGAAATAATGGTTTGATATAAGAATTCATTATAAGTGGAGAAACAACAGCATAATAATACTGACTATAAAATTTTCAGTGTATTATATTATTTCTTAGCATGTGCCTTTGACTACAATCCTTTTTGGCTAAAACTTAATAATGAAGTATATATTTTCATGTTAACTGAAGCCTTAAAACAGACAGTAGAAATTCCAGACAACTCTCCAAACAGTAGATATTATTCATTATACATCCATAAAAGTATACATACTTTTCATCTGGCCGCAAAATACTGCAGTAGGAATCAGGTCGATTCACAAAAAATCCAGTTTTCTTTACTACACTTTCTGCAATCACATTCAATCTATCAAGCACATTGCAAAGTTTGCTGAAAAGAGAAAAAAAAATACACAGTAAAGATACATTAATATTCAAAAATTTTCACTGCTTGGAAGTCTTTTAGTAACAAAAATGATTTAAATTATTTAAAAAATGATTTAATGGAAGACTGGCATCTTGTTTTATTTGCAAGGTGCTGTGTTACTCAGTAACATTTGTTTCAGTGTGTTCTTCACATTTTCTTACACCAGTTTGTTCAGATCAGGGCATCCATCCATTAACTGAGCCTTTATTACTCAAAATGGAGTACATTTTAGTACAGTTCTTACATTTTAGTAAGAACTTTGAAAACAAAAATATGTGTAAACAAAAGTTAAAAATTACGTCTTTTTTCATGATTGCTTATCTTGAGATGGAAGTATTATTTTACCACCAGTACTACTTCCCAGAAAACTTACTTCAAAACTACATGTTGAAACAGTCTCAGCATTCTTGAAATGGTCAGTTCTTTAGGCAGAGACACGTTATCTTTCATTCTTTAATCTCTCTTGCTTGCACTAAAAAAATAATCTTTTTCAATTCCCTCAGATATTTTTTATATCTGTACTAGGGTGGGTATAAATACACATCTATCTTATAGCTAGAAGGGGCATCTTTTGATCACCTGGTATCATTCCCCGTATGAAGCATTGCTCCATATAGAACCCAAGAACTTGCATCTAACATACCTCGTGAAAGAAAATATAGTCTTACTTTGAGATTTGATATTTAACCATAACACAACTGAAGAGACCTAACTGGGCATAATGACATTTTAGAATAAAAATGGAGTGTGAAACCAAGTCAAACTTTAAATTAATAGTCATTCACATCTATGTGACCTACCACAACAACCAGCTTGTAATCTCAAATAATAAGGATTGCATTTTTTTCTATAAAAAGTATTGACAAACATTAATTATATCCCTATCCTTTGAATTAAACTAGTTTTTTTCATTATTTTGGTCAGACTGATATAGTAACAGAGACCTGAAAGCAGATATAACCTTTCTTGTTATTCTGGAAATTTTGGTATTATAAGAAACAGTAGACATAGGCAGGCCACACAACATCAGAACTGAATTGTGTGTTACTGAAGAAAAGCAATTTGCATTTATAGATTTAAAATGTTTCCTCCTTGTAAATATTTCACCATTTATGAAAACATTGTCACATGACACTAGTACAACACACTATTGTCCAAAATCATAAAAGAAAAAGTTACTGAATGTATTTGACAAAGATAAATAATCTAACAATCTAAATGCTTTATAACATTGAAATTAATAAAATATCCTCATTATCCTCATTTCCTTATGAAAGTGGAAATGGAAGAGACATTGATATGATTCCTTCCCCTTTTTTTTTCTTGAAATAAAATGTTCTAACTCAATAAATTCAAGACTGATACGAAATACCTGACAAAATGCAGTATTTGACTCATTCAAAACAAAAAGACAATGCTGTTGGCTTTTCTCTAAAACTTTCCTTTGCAGAGAACTTCAAAGTTTTCAGGCCTTGCTCCAATTTGGTATGATGTTATATATTTGAATATTAAAAGTCCTTCAGAAAGGTCAGGTTTTATTCTGTCCATAGATCTTAATAAGACTCTCCCATCATTCCTAAGCTAAATTTAACTGAAAGCATATAGTACTTGAATTGTGGCTAAGAGCACTAATACAATGCACAATCTTTTCTACCTTTTTGTGTATTTGGCCATATCCCAAGGAATATATATAATCGCATGCTCTGGGGGTAAAAACTGGTTGAGATATGTCACAGCAGCAACAAGTTCTTCGCTAAGAATCCTTTCATGCTTTCTTTTTTCACGTTCCTTTGGTGAAAAGAAAAGGAATTTATCAGTACTTTCATTAACAAACATATGTAACCTGTACACATACATATATAGGTCTGTGTATATATTATAGACTGATACACTCTAACACAGACTCTTTAACCTAGACTTAAGTGTTACCTGCTTGGTATGGATGAGGTAGAAACAAGACATATACACACAAAAATAGTAAATTATGTTCACACAATACACACAAAAAATCAGAAAATGAGCATTTGAATTTGAAGAACATCAGAGTAATATCAACTTACATTAGTAATATTTTATTAAGTGAAATAACTGATAAAATCTGTGAAAAATCACAGTGATACTATGTATCAGCAACAAATGGGGTATAACTGTAATAAAATCAGAACTAGTAGTAGGTATGCAGTGTCAGGCATTTTTGGTACCTGTGTTCAAAAAGTCATTCCATTTATTTCCTAGGTATATTTTTTTGGAAGAAATAAAAGGTCTATGGGAGAAACAAAAACATAAATAATGTCTTCTAAACTAAACAGTAAATATCACGAGTTCTTCTCCAAGTAGAATATCTTAGACAAGGAAAAACAACTGATAAAATCTAGCAAACATTTTGTCTGTTAAGCCAATAAACAGTTAACCAGCAACATTAATTAAACAGTCATACAGCAGCATTGCATGCTTATTTTAAAAACAGACTCACACCCCTCTTATGCATTAGTACATTCTCAATCAATGCATGGCACTATCTCAATCATCTTAGAGCAAACTTTGTCACTTTTTTGAACGCCTCTGAAAAAAAAGCTGAGCATGAGTAGTTTTACTTCACTTCAGTGGTGTATTTGAATGTTTTAGTCATTAACAGAAATTAAAAGTGGAAGCTGTACACCACAGCTGGCACTTCTGCAAAACTAGTCTAACTGCACTACAAATGGAAGAGAGAGTAAACTAAATATTTGACAAAAGTTAGAATTACATTGCCATTCTCCAAGCATACCATATGTTTTGGCACTCTGATAATATGGCTTTTCTCTCAACTTAGTCCAAACTAAAACCTATGTTGAACTTAGGTTATAAAAACGGATTTAAATACATAATTGCAGCCATAAATAAATAAACCCAAGGAAAGGCTAATTCATATGTTACTGATTAACAAACTTCTAGGATAGACAGGTAAAGTATGAATTAGATTTACATTTAATCAGCCTTTAAGAAATCAAATAATGAAAGTACTGGAGACAAAAATCATTAGCATTTGTGTAAAAGCAAGAGCAACATGCAGACAAAGGTGATTTTTTTTTTTTTTTTGAGGGAGAGAAAGAGATGCATTTTCAGCCATAGTATCAAAAGGCCTGTGAATAAAGACATATAATCATTCACGTGTCAAGGCCATGTGAATCTACTCACACTGTGATAATGGCCCTTGAAAGCTACGGCTGCAAGAGAGAAAATCATTTTCTTGTCAACAAATGCTATCCTAAGTTGATTCCACAGACTCTTGGACAGTCTTAGAAGTATTGCTATGTAGGAAAGCTTCTAGAAATAAAAAATAGGTCATCTAGTTGCCATCTATTACTATTCTGGGTTTTAAAAGTCTTCCTTTTGTATTTTCCCTACCTTTTTTCATACTAGGAATGGATCCTACATGCACATAAAAGGTCCTTTTTTCTACTGAATACAGTTCTACATGATAAATGAAATGATAAATAGCTTTTTTTTAAAGCCTAAAAAGTAGTAAGATATTCAAGCAAAACAAATCAATTTAAAACAGAATGTGGAAGCAGTTCATTAAAGAGGAAACACTGCGTAAGATATAAAAGATAACCTTTACTGTCCAGCTATCAGAAGAAAACACCAAATAAAATGACAGAAATTCCAGAAAAAAATCAAACTACACAGTTTGCATCTGCTCTAGTAAAGCTGCTAAAATGTAAAAAGAATTTATGGTTTCTGCCTTGTAGAAAATAAAACTAATTTTAAAAACAGGTTACACTGTTATTCTCTTGTGACACCATATTCAGATGTTTGAGATTTATTTTCACTTATTTTATTAGAAATTCTGTTTGAGACTGGGTAAACTCCCAGGGTCTGGAGTCCGTTCCTCCTCTCTTATTTAAGCAGCCTGGTATACCTCCCACCTTCCGACAGCAAGCTCAAACCTGCCTGGCTGAGATACCGTGACACAAAATGGCTGGATCAGAACAGGAAAACAAAAAACCAACCACAAACACAAAATATAATACTCAGAATTACAGTGCCACCCAGAATCCAGGCTTTGGCTACCACAGCCTTCCACACAGCAGTTAACAGAATTAGTGCAGCAATCAGGAAGCTTCCCTGTAAGCCCACCCCTGCTGCCACTGGCACTGCCCATTAACCAGCATGAGATGCTTCAGCTTTCTCTCCTGCCCATACACCCGTGCCTCTACCAGACCAAACAAAGTGAAATATCATTTACCATGATATTTCAAAAAACTCAGTCATTTGTGTCAAGAAACCTACAAAGTTTATAAAAATGGAAAACACTTTTTTTTTTTTTTATTTGGAAGGGCTGCAGTGGAAGCTCTTATAAAAATACATACACTCCTGTGTAGGATTAGATTTATGAAGAAAATATGCCACTTACAAGCTAACGTTAGTTCAGAGTACAAACAAAAGTACACAGAGACTCCACAGAAAAGCATTTTGTATTTAAAATAAGAAAACATACAGAACATATTCAAAATATTGTACCTTCACAAGATTCAAAATAATAATGGGAGAGCCGAATCTTTGAAGCATTTGGTCAAAGTGAAGAGCAGCAACATGCGCAAAAGGATCTGCTTGGTCAACTGCAACAGATACATATATTCAGGATGACATTAAGAGAGCTGTAGAGTCACTTAAATCATTTTCCCTTAAATGTACTCTTCACAAAATAATTACTAATTCTCTATAATGATATAATTACATATTCTTCTCTTTTCATGCAAAAGCTGTTAAAAAATCCTCCTTTTTCAGAAATGGAAGTGACTTTTTAACCAAAACATTTGTGAGATACTTACAAAGAGCAATTATTCTGGCCCCATTATATTTAACCCAGATGTTTTCCAACATTTTCAACAGGTTCAAAATTTTATCCACAACCCTTTAAGATAAACACAAGTAACTGTATACAAACCAATCAGCACAAAGAAAGCTGACATTTTTAAATGTAAGTTTTTCGTATTCCACATCTGACTGTGAAGTCTAAGTTGGGGATTTTTTTTCTATTCAATTTCATCAAATGCAGCTGTTTATACAGTTAAATGTTTATATGCCACTATGTTTATTATAAAGAACTCTGTTTACCTTAAATTATAGCCTCCCATAAAACAAATGCTTAGACAGTTTATTCATTTTTACAAGTACAGTTTTCATTTATTCTCTCAGGTGTTCCATTAGGACACAGTGCTAGCCATAACCTATTACAAAGAAAAATTTGTACATACGTGTTATGGGTGGTTTAGGCATCATAGTTGAAATATCTTGAGACCAGTACAAAGGGACAGATCCTCGAACCTGAACATAGGAAGAATAACTTCCCGCAGAAAATGACATAACCGATGCATCATAAAGGATTTGTTCAGTTTCCACTTCATTAGCAACATCACCCTACAACAAACAGAAATACACACATGAAATAGACATGACACTTCAGAGCTGCATGCATTATAGAGAACTGATCATTACTGATGGAGCACAATTAAGCTCTAAGACACCAAATCATGGTAGTGACAACACAAATGAAGGCTGAATACCCATTTATCCCTAAATGTATTTGATCTATCTTTTTCTATTTGAGAAATAACATTACTGATGCAAATAACATAAATGCTAAAAAGAACTTCCAATTAAAAGTTACGATTTTAAGAAAGCTTTATTATCTGACTTTAAAATGTAGTGATGGTTTTGATAACATTATCTATTAGCATGATTTACAACCAAAGCCATAACAACCCTCTAAACATACCAGTTCACTAGTCAGCCAGGTTCATGTTTTCTACGTTGTTAGGGGACAAGGGCGAACTACCACACAACACTGCGATCACACTTATTTTACCTCACAGTTTGCTCCTCGTTTCAGAAAACGTGTTCCAGCAAATTTGCTTGATCTTCTGGCTATCAGAGTGACATATATAGGGCGACCATAAATTAGCAGTTCTTGAAACAGAAGTTAAGGTTTACATGTCATACGCGATTTTTGTTTGCTTAATTCATGTGAGCAAAAATAAATTCTAGGAAAAAAATGGGGTACAAAACATCTGTTCTACTAAAATCTCCTTATAGAGATGAATATCACTTCCAAATTTCTTTTGCAGTTGGGAGAAAATATTGCCTTTTTCAACAATCATTTTGGAAGCATTTTGAAAAGGGAATCTACATCACAATACACCAATTCCTCCTCACAACATACAGAAGAGAAGTATGTCTATTTTAACTAGCATTATACTGTTGATGATTAAAATCTAACATCCCTGTAATACACTAAATTCTTATCAACTAAGATACTGAGATGGCATTTCTTTGGAATGAGATATGCATTTGGGTTTTTTCTCCTAGTACTATTAGGTAAATAGACCCATTTTAAATAATTGCTAGAGAAGTCATCATCTTCCAATCGAAACAGAGTAAAGTCAAGAGTTTCTGCAAATCTCACTTACTAAAAAACTATTTTAAAGGGGATTAGTTAGAGGGCATTTCTATGTCAGCAATTCAGTTCTGTTTAGCTTTTCTGCCCTTTCTCAAATATCTATGAAAAATACAGCTGAGCCTTAAAATCTTCTCAAGCTCTTTATTACTGAAGTCCATGCTTACAAACAGTGCCTCAGTGAGAATATAGTCTACTTGCATCACAACCATATTAAAAGAACATAACCATTTTTATCCACAAAGCCTAGAGAAGTAATGAAAATAAAAGGCAATCAATAATTATAAAATTAAAAGGTGACCTTACAAAGAAATAGTTCAATGTATTTCACACATTCAAAGTTTTTAAATCAATAAACTGCCATTAGTTACAAGGGTAAAAGGATACTTGATTGCCCACAAAATCCATGAATGATGTACAGCAGCCAGTCACGATGAACAGTATTTTTTACTGCCTCCAGCAGCTTCCCATTCCACACATACTTTTCGTAAGGTTTACTGCAAATTCCAAATACACCTAGGAAGTCATTACAATGAAACGGCATTAACGATTAAGAAACAAACTCAATTCCATTGGACTGTTTTAAAACATGGGGTCATTGGACCTTTATTTTTATTTACCCTCGGCTGCAACCCAGCATAATATCTACTCATATCCTTGACGTTTGCCAAACACAAATAACATTAAGCACTTGCTGAAGCTCAGAATTTATTGAGATGTAAAATTTTTCTATGGTTGCCAGTCACTGTAGTACTTGAGTGTCTTCAACACACTGTGCAGAAGTTTCTGATCCTTCCAATACTAGAGAGATCTCTGCATGGTAACGGAGGATTTGATAATAAGAGAAAGAAATCAAGTTGTGAATTCCAGTTCAGGCAAAAATACTCTCAGAGGAGGACTATATAAGCTTTTCAATTCTGGATCAGCTCTGGAAGACTGTGAATAGCCTTTATCCCCTTTAAAAAAAAAAAGTATTTTATCTCCCCTTCTTACATAATTTAGTCTGGTTTTCTTAATTTGCACTGACACTAAGAAACGCAGCTATTGTTGGGCTGCATATGAAAATTCAATTTCCAATATATCTGGAACCTGAGTCTTTACTCATTTCAGAAATTAGAATATTATAGGTTTAAACAAGTAAAAAAAAGTGGTGACAAAAATACAAAAAAACCCAAACAACTAAATAATAAATAATAATAAAAAACCAAACACAATTTATTGCCAGTCTGTTCAGATGATTAGTGTAAGTCACAGGATAATAAAACACAGAAACATCAGCTTCAACAGAATGAAATCCAATATTGAGGATTTAGGGTAGGGTTGATAGGGTTGATTTTTTTTGGGGGGGGGGGAGTGGAGGGGGTTGGAAATGCAAAGCATAAGGGAGAGAAAATTTTCATGTCTGATTGTTCATCTTCACAATCTTTTGTCTACTGTGTGTATATCAGCTCCAAAGTGAAGGTTGTAGTTTTCAACTGAAATCAACAAATATTCTTAGGCTTCCTTACAATGCTTGATATAGTACCTTGATCCTAACTTCATACAATTCCTCTATAATCAGTATTTCCCAAAATGAAACAAAAAACGTTTTGTATTTAACCATTTATTGCTTCCTATTCTGTTTGTAATTCAATCCTATTAAGAATCCTACAAATCAGTTAAATAATCAATTGCTGAAAAATGTCAGCATGTTCAATTATCTGCCTGAACTGCAATGTAGATTACCAAAACAATGACTAATCATGACTACAAATTGCATTGTTCAAATTTAAATGTTTAATTGGTACTTCATATAATCTTTTATTAATTCACTACTTTATTGACTACTGATCAATATTGAAGAGACAACTGTTCCTCAAAAGTAAACTTAAGTGGAATATATTCTAAATGTACTCATGACTAACAAAATTTGTTTTATTAGACACATTTGCTTACCACTTCCACCCTGTGCTGAAAGTCCTTCATCTTCAAATATATCAAAACTCTCTTGTCGGGTATGAGTTGTTTCAGTTTTTAATATCTCAAGTGGCATTCTCAGAACAGTAAGATTATACTGAAGGGAGTGAGATAGATCATAGCTGTAACTGATAGACGGTTAACATTTATTAATAATTGTAAATGCATGGGACTTTTCTGAAAGCCCTTACTCTCTATCTATACTTTTATTTAACACAGTACTTATTATATTATCCATTAAAAAATGACATTTAAACAACATACAAAAAATCTGATTCTATACTGGCAAATAGTACAGATGGTTTCCAAAAGAAGCTTTACAAACACAGAATCTGTTTATGCTACAATAGATGAAACTGTATTTATATTCTTAATTATAATTGAAAATTGAACACGGCTTTTGAACAAAACATATCTGAAAACTTACTTCCCTTTGTTCTAAGGAGCAGTCCAGATGATCAAAGCTAGCTATTCCACTAGAAATACCCATATAGAGAGAGACAACCTAAATTTTCAGAAATTTAAGTACCACTCTCTAACTACCTGAACTCAAAGCAGCAAAAAATTTGACTCACAAAAACTTTCTGACCTGAAATTTGTGATTGCAGCATAAATATATCCTAAGACTGGGGACTGATGAATAAGCAAAAGTTGTCCTTTTTTTTTTTTTTTTAAATTTAGTTCCATAACAGTAACAAATGCAGCATCTCATGCCTTTTATACTGACAACACTACACTCACTGCTAAATTTTACAAGCCATTAGGATTCATTTCCCCATGGAGAAACCAAATTTATGCAACACTTAAATCAGAAGTACAAAGAGACTTCCACTTTAGCCTAAGGCAGCATCAGTGATTATTGGCCCTCCAGTAAATTCTAAATATTCATTAACAACCTAAAACAAATTAGGCGTATAGATTTATGGTTGATGATAACAACATCTAACCCACGTATCCACTACATTTCCATGAACAATTAAAATTAAGCTGGTAAATGTGTTTATCAGAGAGTTTTACAAGAAACCTTTCCTTTCCCCTCTAGGCACAACCACCGCAACAGCATATGCTCATCATCTCCAAGCAGATTAAAAATGGGGGTTACATTACGCTAGGGCTGAGAGATAAGAAAAAAGCAGTTTCAACACTGTGAAAACAGTTTTCCTGTGCAAAGCCATGAAACAGACATGAAGCCTGGGTAGGTTTCTTCTTCACCGATACAGCTGTGACATAAAGCCTCTGTTTTCCAAGAGGAAGTATGTTCTAGACTATTAGGTACTTTGGTACTTTTAAGAGGTTTTGTTTCGTTTTGTTTTAGGACAAGGTCTTCTAACTACCACTGCTGGGTTTAGCACAACCCTTCCCCGTTTCTCTACTGTACCAAAAATCTCATGTGTGATAGCAGCTGGGACTAGACATAGCGACTTGTCTCTTCATGAAAGAGTAGGCAAGTGAATCAGTAATGCCAAGACGGCCCCGTGAAAGATATACTCTGCACAGGGTACATCTTAGATTAGGACCTATTTCTGTTCTTTTATTTCAGAATAAAGGCAAAGCTCTATTTCTGTAAAAAGAGATCAAGAAAGAAAAACTGACAGGACAAGCAAATCCCCTGAAATACGCTACTTTTTTAAAGAAAGAACGACTGTTATCAGGCAAGGGTGAACAGTCGTATTTATTATTTATTTAAGGCAAGCAGTATTACATTCTCCCCATTCAGCTTGACTAGAGAAAGCCAATCAAGAAGAGCTGCAGGACAAAAATCACAGTTTTCATAATGAGCCTGTAACAGCACACAGAAATACTGGCAACTGTTTACAGTTTGCATCCAGGAGACATTTATTGTGATCACCTTGCAGAATGAAAAAAAAGCTGAACAATCTGAGAACTGAGCAAAGAGAAATCCCATTATTCTCTGAGCAGCAGAACTACATCAATTTCAGTTCAATGTACTTTTATCTATAACTGCGAGAAAGCAGTGATTCCACAACTCTAATTATATTTTACAACTTCCTCAGCTCTATAATTTCCCCTCCAAGTTCATAGATCTCCACATGGTCTTCATGTGCAGACTGACAAGGCAATATAGCAACAGAACAGATTAGTGCTGAGTTCATACTGCAGCTTTTCTGTCAGTGAAACACTAATTTCAGTATTTACCCTGTCATTAATATTTCTATAGTTTTTCAGCTTCACAGAGACTATATTCTCAATGAATTTCTTGAAGCAGGTTCAAAAGTCAGAGACAATTGACAAACTGTGTGATCATACCATATTACTTCCCTAGGATAACAACTTAAAGATCTTGATTATCAGAATCCAAAAGCAGAATCTTATAGGAAGTGTAAGTACACTATTTTAAAGGACTTAGTAATCCATACTTACCTAAAATAGAAATTGCTAGAAAGGTCCACATTTTGAAAGATTCTCAGATACCTAAAAAAATAATGGAAGTTAAACGGACAGTTATTACTAGCCATACAGACCAAAGTCAACCAGGACCTCAGCAAGTAAACTACATATAAATATTGATTCTTGTTATAAGTTCTTTAGCTATCTAACTGCAATTGTTTTGACAGTCAGGTAATTCCACCAGAATGTCAACAACTGGATTAAATGAATAATCTTTTTTATACAGTGTCTACTCATGTAGATACTCTTTCTTTAGGCAGCTGTAGAGACAGTTGTGTAATTCTGTTTTCCACAAATGTGGGTCAAAATTTCTAGGACTTACACAAGCAAACTCCCAACAGTACTATATAAAAATTAAAGATTTTCATAGTTATTCTCAAATGAACAGAGAAAGAAATATCTAGATCAACCTGTTATACACTTACAAATTCTCAGAAGAAACTCTAACAGTCTACGAAAGATAAAATGGCTGACACCATGGGTATTGAAAAAATAGCTTAGATAATATGGTCTGTTGCACTTTAAGAGGAGAGACTGAGATATACTGTAGATCATATCTTTATGTGGAAACTTTTTTTAATAATTGCCGTTGGTTTCATTTATTACCTGCCATCAGTTTATCATAATCCATCACAACTTCTAGGCTATTCACAGTTGGTAGAGACTGAGAAGTAGTCTACTGATACCATTCATAATACCTGATATTCATAATTCATTCATAATACCTGATACCTGATATTTCATAAAAGTAAAGTTACACCATCCTGACAAAATCAACATCAAGATGTATTTGTACATTTCATACAAGGTTCCCTGCTGATCAAATGCCCCATTTTTTTTCTTCAGAAAGAAGTCACAGAAAGAAAAATGAAGTTAAATTTACCCATTGGTGAGTCTATCACCCTTTACAACACCAACTTCCACAAGATTCTGACAGCACAGAAAGATTACATTAAATCACCTACTCAGAATGTCTTGAAAGGCATAAAACATCTCTTCAGGTGAGATTAACATGCTACAAGTGACTAAAAAAGGACATTAACCCCAAACAATATAAACCCGTACTAGCATTACATTGCTTTTGTAGAGTCCAATGTTTACATTGGATGTTTTGTGCCGTGCAATGGCTAAGATGCAGCTTTGACATGTGGCATGGAGAGGCAGACAAACTGCTCTGAGACTAACAGCGGTAGGTACCCTCCAGGGTACCTACCCTCCAGGCCACAGAACTTGTGTCCCATTCTCCATTCTTCTGAACTGACTTATCAACTAGTATAACATTATTTGAATGACATAACAAAAGGAAATCCATGACCAAAATCTCTAGTTCCAGTTCCTCATTGCTTGGAAAATATTCAAAAGGCACACACCATTTACCAACATAACTTACCTGGCTTCATCAGGATGAGTGACTCTTACAGAGTCATTTGGAATGTATATCATGTTTGTATCTTCTATTTTATATATTGCATGACCTCCAATATCTGCCATTTTTCTTCTTTTAGTTATTAACACAATATAGTAACCTTCCAAAAACCTGACAAAACCTGTTAAAAAAAAAAAGTATTAAAATACCATTAGTTGGATGTTTGGATTGATTTGATCATAGTTAGAAAAACAGTATCAGAACTATTCAGGACTTCATAAAAATATTCTTATTTATATATATATGAATATATATGTAAATAACAATATAGATATAGATAGACTCTTACAGTTCACCCCAAGGTGTTATAAAACAATGTACTTACAGTTGTGGGCTTTTTGTTTGTTTGTTGTTGTTTGTTTTTTTCTTCCTTCCCCCTTCACTGTGTATATTTGCAATATTAGGTAGCAGAGTTAAGACACAGACTATTCCAAAAAAGTTGCTGTCTGCTTACGATACTTGCATTTACTTTTTATATGTCTCTCACTGGTCAGAGTGAAGCATAGCCCAATTACTTCAGACACCAAAAGTCTAAATTTTCCAGAGCAACCAGGAACCCACATTTTCTCTTCAGGTTTATGTATTCTTTGCTGGGAAGGGGCACAAAACAGCGCAAGTGTACAATATCACCTTCATGCTCTCTCTCCTTAACAGTAGGGAAATGTCTCCCAGAATCTCCCAAAAATTAGCCATTCAGAGAATCAAGGGTAATCCTTTCTTGCCATTTATTCTCTCAGGAAATATGCTTGACCCTGCTGAAATCCATAACAGGGAGTGTCTGGCTTTATTGCTTATTAAAAAAAAAAAAGGCTTCTGAACTCTCCACTAATTCCTTAACGCTACAGGGTATAGCCATACTTCTTTACTGAGTTTCTTCTTTGGATATCTTTGTTATATATCATCAGGAAAATGTGTAATAAACCATTAAATGCAAAAAGAAAGTATAAATTCAAATTAAAAAGAGAAATATGTAAACACCCCTGAACCAAAATTTGTTTCTAATACAGTGTAAGTAGTAATACAGCAACGCAAAATTTAATTAACCAATAAATTGTATGAATGAGCTCTTGGAAGATAGCTACTTTGTGGTGTTGCTACTAGAACAAGCCTGAAACTCAGTAACTGCTGCACTGTCAACAAATAAATTTGGAAAAAATAAATCACAATCATTTTTAAGTGCATTTATAATTTCTTTTAGTTTTGCATTATAACTTAAAGAAGGATGAGTAAGCATACTCATTTTCCTCCCTGTCACTGCTGGAGGCTGCAATGTGATCGAATGAATGGCAATTCTTTTCTTCTCCCTTACTACCTGCCATGGAAAAATGTTCTCACCTCCACAAGGAAAGGAGACCCTGCTGACATTATGAAACAAAACCTTCCATTTGAAGAGCTGGGCTACTGACTTTCAGTTCCTAAATAGCAGTCAAAGTTCTTCCTGTATCTGCCAGGTAGTGAAATCACTGAAGTGAACAGTCTTTATCCTTTGAATATCACCAAATGTTATCCAAAAGTCTGACTAGGAATCCAGCCTTTCCATTTTGCTTCGTCCTCCCCATTTAGTAGTGTTTTCTATTTTTAAACACTATACCATCTCCCCCATTCTGGGGCACCTACATGCACCATCTCTGGTTAACAAAGTAACCAGAAAGCAGAGCAAAACGTCTTTTCTGATTATACAAAAAATAGCACTGTCCTCCTGACCAGGAGGCAGAAATAAATGAACTGTTACATTCCCTCAGATTAGATAGGACCCAGACATAAGAGGCCTGGAACACATACTTTACCAGTGCACGATAAATACCTGAGGATTACTAAAAGAGCATATTGCTTCTTAAAAAAAATGTCTAGAAATACTACACCATATCTGATAATCAACACACAGAATTTCAGCTCTCCTGTAATGGTTATGAAGCATACATATAAACATAAATGCAATTTGGACGCAAAATTTTCATTGAACGTGACCATTTGCCAACTGAATAGATTATCAAATATTTACATACGGAACACTGGTAGTTTGTATAAAGAAAGCCAATGCTGTAAGACTATAAGAAGAATCTTTATCTTGAGCCATGTTATTAATACCCCTACATTAATTGGAAACAAACTTCATCTGAGGAATTTCTGAAAAGAAGTGGATCCATTGACAGCTTCTAAATTGTGTTTTGGTTTTTGGGTTTTCTTTAGGGGAAAAAATATAGATGGAAGTTTGCATAATCTAATTTAGAAAACTGTTTTCTTTTTATTTGGTTGTTATACAAAATTTAGGAGCATCTTTTAAAATACTTGCAGTCTCTACCTTCTTTGCCGTTTTGGATTTAGATGTTCAGGTGTATATTGATGTCAATCAGGCACAAAGTATTTTTTGGGGCTGTCAGAGCTCACATTAACATCTACTTTGGAGACATCACCCATCCAAATATTAAACTTAATATTTGACAATAGGGAGGAAAGTAGTGACTTTCAGATGAAGTTAGTTAGAAAATTGCTTCAAGGATTTAATAGCTTCTAAGATAATGGACAGCTGATAAGCATTTAAAAATTTAGTTGACAGTCATACCTGTTCAAACATGAAAAAGAAATATTTAAAGATTTCACTGCAAAATTTAACTAAAAAAAAATACAATTAGTCACCTTTCTGAATAGCGTATGATGAAGAAATACAAGCTAATACAGGGCAACAACTTTGACTTTTATTTTTAAAAAGCATTCTGTGAGCTCTGAAATTTAGGAGACCATGTTCCATGTGAAAATCTTCAGTTTAAAAAAAAAAAAAACTCAAGGGAAGAGAAAGATATACAGTGTGACACAGTAAGTCTCACCTCCTTAAGAGGATAAAAACCAAATGAAACACTTACCTACTACACCAAAAGCAGAGACAGCTCGGGATAACCCAGAAGAGCCCTTCTGCCCAATCTTTGTTCTGTTTCCCAAGTCTAAGCGTCCAAGAAGTTCCCTCACCTCTTGTTGCGTATACACATGCTTTAAAATAAAAAGTCCCTCAAGTTACTGCTTTGGTAGTTAAATATTACTCCATGTCAGAGAACAGTAGAATTTACTTACTATACAATAAAACAATTTTTTGCCCTGCATCCTCGGTCTCCTGTTTCACTCTTACCAGGAAGCTAAGCTGTGTTTTTATGCACAAAACCCAATGTCCACTGCAACAGTAATAATCACAGTCACATATGAATTCAAAAATCTCTTGACTCTTACACGTTAAGACTTTAAACCATAACCTGCTTGAAAAAGAATCATGTGTTATCTCTAAGACTCTTGTTTCTGCTATTTATTTTGTTTCAGATATGATATATTAGAAACAATGAAAATGTGGCTAAATAGTAATTAAATGTATTTTGCATTCAGAACAGCATAGCCAAACATAAGAAAACTGGTAGGAGCATACACACAGCAAACTTAAGACCTTGGGAAATTTTCATTAAAGTGAACATAATATTCGGAGATCTCAAGACTACTTAATATAATATAGTCATTACCATGCTAATATTGTATGTATCTCACATATGAGGCCAAGAGAGCTGGGACTGATTTGCCTGCAGAAGAGTAAGCTCAGAGATCTTATCAATGTGTATCAAAATACCTAAGGAAGAGAGTAAAGATGACTGAGACAGACTCTTCTCAGTGGTGTCCAGTGAAAGGACAAGAGGCAATGGACACAAACTGAAATACAGGGAGATTCCTTTTGAACACAAGAAAAAGCTATTTTTACATGAGGATGGTCAAACACTGGAACAGATTATCCAGAGATGTTACGGAGTCTCCATCCATATTCAAAGAGTGACTGGGAATGGCCTTGAGCAACCTGACCTAGTGGATACAGCTCTAAGGATAGGGCTTGGAATAGATGACCTCCAGAGGTCCCTTTCAACTTCAACTGTTCCATGACTGTTATTCTGTACCACACCTTTGTTGAAACAGATTAAATGTGCACTATTAAAATTCAGCTGGTGGTAATACAGGGTATTTTTGGAGTAACTGAAAAAAAAAAAATAAAATAAAAAGAGAAGCACTCACCTTATCATCAATTATAACCAAATCCTTTGGTTCAGTGCGATCTATTTTCAAAACACGGTACTTGGTTTCTGCAGGATTACTTCCAACAAGAAAATACCTCTAGATAAAAAAAAAAAAAAAGTCAGAACATAACACATAACACACAACATAAAACAATCAAAGCCCATTATAACATAACACATCAGCAATGCTGTTTATATAGCTTCTAGATTCGATCCATTTCAATGAACATAAAATAAGCAGTATTCTATATGCACTGTTAATAAACCGCTTTAGATATAAGTACTTTAGGCAAGTACATTTGCATATAATCAAACTTCACAACTTAAAAAACCTCATTCACTCCACTGTACAAGAAAGGGAAAAAAATAAAAAATGAAGAAAGGTGAAAACTTGTTTAGAGAAGAAAAATGCATCTTACAGCAGGCACTGTCCAATTAACCTTGCCACAGATGTTAACTGTCTTCCTGTTTGCTACACAGAATGCAACATTTTATACATATGAGTTTGTGAATTCTTCAACCACTTGGCCTTTTCCACCAGGCTGAAGACACTTGCAGCTCAATGGCAACTTAACCGGTGTCTCTTGGTGGCATTGTTTAACAAATACCCACAGGAAGAGGCCAGTTTGAACAAGTCAGTGTCCTTCTCCACTGACACTGGAACTCAAACACTCTTAAAAATTGAAAGATACAAGAACTTTGACAGACAATCCGATGAGAAAATGCTGAAAAAAAATGTGAAGAGGGAGGATAATTCAACAGCAGTGAGACAGACAAAGGGAAAACAGCAGAAGTAAGAAAAAAATAAATGAAAAAAGGGGCACAAATAATGGAAGTCCCACATTTCATAACCATTCTTCTATTCAACAATTTCAAATGAAGAAGCTTTCAACGGAGGTTTTGTCTCTGATTGTGAATAAGAACACATATGTACCAACACCTGTGTGCTGCTGTTTGCAGGAATAAGGATGCAGTTTATGATTAGGACCAAGCTACACCTTAATTAAAGAAAAAGCTTACTTTGAAATCACATGAAATTCTCCAGACAAATCATCCCCAGTTAGGCAGCTTTTCATTCCTCTTTGCACGTAATCTGGTCCTTCTCACTGAACATGCCCACCTCGCCACCATACAGAGGACAGCCAATTTAAATAATGACACTGCATGTCACTTGGCTTTGCAAGCCACAACCATAACGTGAACTCAACTCATACCAAAAAAAAAAAAAAAGGGGGCACTTCATTCAGAAGAAACTTTTCATGACCTAAAACTACTGTTGCTATATAGTAGTCCACTGCTACTTCTGCCATCTAGGCTTTCCTAGTTCCTACAAAAGAAAACAAAATTTCAAGTAGCGCAGTAGTGCAGCAATTATCTGCATTTTTTATTTTTATTTCCAATGATAAAGTTCTCACCAATGCTCTTCCAAAACACTCGAGCTTATTTTGACTAGCAATGGTGATTAAAAACATATATTAAAAAAGACTATATTTCTCATTTAAAGTATGAAAGACTGCAAATGTATAGTGTGTCCATTTCTCATTTAAGAGAAGCAAACTAGAAATGGTTTTTTACACTTAGAGGAATTAACAGTAAGTGCAGATTGCAAGACTGACATGCTGTAGGCAGCTCTCGTTTCACTAATTCATTTAATCAGTATGGTGCTACCACGCAGCAAGATAACTCATTAATATTGCTCAGCCTAGGAGGAAAGCATGGCAAATTCATGTGAATCTATGCAGCCAGCTCTTAACTTTAATAGTCACACGGATTCAAGGTGTGGGAGAGGAAATCAATAACAACATTCGCACAACACTCAATTTCATAATTTATACCCATTACTTATTAAGAAACATCTTTGAAGTCAAAATATTCAAGGTGAGAGAAGAACTTAAAGCCCCTTTTAGTCACCTTGAAAGCACAACAACACTTTAAATAGCCAGTAAACTCTTGAAAAAAAAACACAACTTAAGACCAGTAAGAGGGAACACCATCATCACCTCCCTCCGCCTTGTACATGAACATTACAGTGCTTACTGCACTTTACCAACCATGGCAGTACACCATGCAGACAGTACCTTGACATCTCGACTGAAGCTTAATGTATTGCACAATTATCACTAAGAAATCACAAGACAGGAACAATCGTTCGTCACCTCCACCTGGGACTGAGTTTTAACCAAAGAAATCTAATTGAAAGGCTTTACACCCTCTTTTATCAATCTCTTGATTCAGCCAAACCAGTAAAAATAGCTCCTCCTAAAAGGAGTCAGAGTCCAAGCAAAACAAAAAACTTCTTCTGCAAATTGTTGTTTATAAAGGCAGGATGAGAGTTCTGAAATCAAACATTCTGACCATTTTTTTTCTTTTTTAAGAAAATTACTTCTTTGAACTCCTAGTTAAAACTATAGTTTGCTTATTTGTATAGACTAACCGCCATTAAGAAATATTAGCACCGAAACATATTTCAATATTAGCACTAAAACCTATTACATTCATCAGCTAAAAAGCTGCACACAGCTTAATCTGCAGAAAAATCAGCATAGGTTCCCTCCACGGCCACAGTGTCCTTCAGGAAACATCCTTCTGCCCAAGCATGGGGTCCTCCGGAGGCTGCACTGTGGAGACGTGCTTCACCACAGCCCTCGGGCTGCAGGGGAACGTCCTCCAGTGCCCACAGCACCTCCTCCCCTCCTTCTGCACCAACTTTGGTATCTACAGAGATGTTTGCCACACTTTTGCCTCACTCCTCACTGTCTGCCTGGCGTTTTTACCCTTTCTTAAGCACGCTTCCCAGAGGTGCCGCCATCTTGGCTGTTGGGCCGGGCCGTGCCGCCATTTGGAGCCGGCTGTGTCCAGCATGGGGCAGCGCCAGCCTCTCCTCACAGAGCAGCCTGCCAGCCCCCTGCTGGTACCCGGGCACCAGGACCTGAGAGAGGAAGGTATTTATGGACCAAACCAGCAGCTGAGGGTTGCCAGATGAGAGATCTTCATCTGAAAACTGACGTTGGATCTGCTCTCATTTCTGCTTAGGTAAGTGGCGCGATGGTCGATGTTACCTGCCAGCCAACCTCCAGCCCCCTTCACAACAGGCATAAAGTTATTAAAGAAAAAATTAGCTTCTTTCTCATATTTTTGTGGTAGTCTTAATACATAGTGAACTTGATTGTAAATCAGAAATTCTTCATGGCTTAAACAAGGCATTAAATAAGCTTTAAAAGTATATAGGTTCAGCTTCTTTACTATAGCAAAGAAAGGGAGAAGAGTCATCGCACCTAGACATAAGGCATAGCAAAAACGTACTATATTCCTTCCTTCTATAGATCCCCAAGCTATTACGAGAGTATCTTTCATCTCTCAGACAAACTAGCAGAATAACATGAAGAAAGGCAGAGATAAGGAGCAAAAAGATGTTTCAGGAAATAGCAAAAACTCAGTTAGCATGTTGTAAACCTCCCCCAATCTGTTGAAGTTCTTCAAACCAAACACTTTCAAGATGGGAAATTTTAAACCATAGCTTGCCAAACACTACTCTCAGGGCACGCAGAAACGGCTACTCACTCCACATCCTCAATTCACAACATTTGGTAATTCTCTTCTGTCCCAGTGCAATCAAAGCGTTTCTGTCCCAGTCAGGACTTTGCTCTTGCTGCTTCCACTGAGGATCTCAAGATACTCCCTTGTAATTTTCAGCTAAATTTATTAATCATCCATCTATACATTTTCCTTTAGCCAAATATTTCTCCCTTCTACTCTATTCTACTATTTCTAGCATCTATTCTACTGGAATGCTTTTAGTAACTGGATCCCTTTTCAGCACTCACTTCCATAGACTAAAGAAATATTCCTGACACTTAGCTCATCCTAAGAAAGGTATCTCTAGCATCTGTTACCTCTTTGGACCTTCACTGTACCTCTTCCATAACGAATTCTTATTTTTTGTGTACACTTTCTGTTCATCCACACTCAATACACCATACAAGGTCTCATTATACAGATACATTAGTATTTCTCATTAATGACCATACCACAAAAGAACAAATCTGCCTTTTTCACAGTTACACTTCAGGAGCTCAACCTTCCATCTTTTCTTCAGATAAAATATCCAGATCTTCGTCCTCTATACCTTCTGAATTGATAAACTCTCACCAAACTTCTGTTGGTGTGTAATCTGTCCTAAGGTGCATTAAGTTTCATAGTACACTGTTCTATTTCAAATTATTTCTTTTATGTACTCCTGAGGGTTATCATCATTTCATGTCATTCGTACTCTGATTATCCTAATTATTGGCAATATTTCAGAGCTCACCCCCGTTTGGGGTCAAGATCATTACTGTAAATGCTAAAATATATTGGTCCTAAATCCATTAACTGAAAAAAAAATCATCCCACGAGATGATTCCTTATTCATTTTACAACTGCTAACCTCCCTTCCATGTGTGAAGCCAAAGACCTTCTTTGTAGCATTGCACCTCAGTAGAGCATTTGGTTTAAATCTGTAATATCATCTAATTTTTAGATGAAGATATGCAAAACAATCAGACTAATCTGGCAGCATCTTTATAAGTCTAGACTACACTTTATGTCACTTATCTCAATTTTCAATTACTTTCCTCCAGAAAATTATGCACAGGACTTCAGAATGGATTAAGTATTTCATTTGATGTTCCAGTCACAGCATCACCCTGAACTTGAACAGCTTGTTGAAAATATTTACAGAAATACCACAGTTTTGCATGCCAGTCTTCATGTTTCCAGGACAGAGATATTACCCTCCAACCAGAGCATGGTGAATACATCAAATTTTATTTCTAGCCCAACACTGATAGTTCCCCTTTTCATAAACTCATTTTATCTTTTCCCCCTCACTCACTATGGTCATTCTTACTTAAAAACAGGATAAATGCTCATTTCATTGTAGGGCCATAACAACCTAGCTAGCTTGTTTCCTCTCTCTCTATGCAGGTCCACTTCTCATTCTGTTCTTTTCTTATTCACATGCCTGAAGATACTTTTGCAGCTGCTCTGTCATCTTTTGCAGTGAATGACTTCTGGCAGAATTTGGCAAAATTTCACAGCAACTTCTAGCTAGAAAATTATGATAGCTAATTAGATGGTCCAGTAGATAGTTCATTACTTTTAAAAATTTTCAAATGCTATCTATAACCACCCATATAAATAACCATCTATATAAACTAATGCTTTTCATAATTCTGTAAAAATTCTGTAGCTTTTTCTGTCAAATCATTTTTTTCATTAGAGTTTCTGCTGTTTGACCACAGACTAACCTCAGCATAAGCTAACCAAGTTCTTTCACCTTGTTTTGTTAATACAAAAACTTTCAAATTATTTTGAAGAGAAATTAAATGCATAAAAAACCCACAGAGTTTTCCTGAGGGAAAGAGGCAGAAAAATCCACAAGTAATTATGCAAGTCACATTGCTTAATAAACTTGTGGAAGTCATTTGGATACTATGGAGACAAAGACTGTAGAAGAACCTGATTAGAATTAAATAATATTAATTAAGCCTCATAACATCCTGAAAATGGGTAAGTGATATGCTTTTACAGAGATGGCACAAGTTGATTTGCTCAATGGCAGACCACCTCAGGGGAATGAAAATTTCCAATGAATTGGCCTACCGTTTTCAGGTGGGTGTCACTTGGGGGATACACGCAAGATCAATCTTCTGAAGAAGAAAAGAAAATATTTTTGCTTCTTCTTACTTATATTCCTGAAGTATCTTTACTGCCCTCTGGTGTGCATTTCAACAGTAAATATATGCATAAAATGAAAGGTTATTGGCATCGATCTGAATACAACTGTTTCAGTCCGATGACTTCTAAGCAAGCCCTCAACTTCCCAGGATAAGCAGGAGATATAATTTGCATCTCCATGGTGTTTATTGATCCAAGGCAGCTGTTCAAAAAGTCTCAGCAACTACCCCAAATATAAATGTTAATAGAAAATATAGAATTTTGCTCTCCGTTGCTTCAATTGAGGCTGTGAATTCAGTTCTCCTCACCTCTAGGAGTCTTTCCTGTTTGACTCCAATAACGCTACTGCATTCTTATCTCAAAGAGAAAAAAAAATAAAAAGAAAAGAAAGAAAAAGCTTTCTGGGCTATTTTTACTTTATCATGCATTTTGTCTCTTTACCTTTTAATACAAAGGCCTTTTACAGGAATAGGCAGTACAATCAGTGTAAACTCCACCAGCTTTCTCCCACTGCTCACAACCTAAGGCATCCTTTCCTCGCCTTCTCAAGGTTTCCATAACGAATCTCAGGATACAGTTTCATATTACCTCATATCTGATAGGAAACAGGAGTGTGGGACCAGAATTTATAAACAAGCAAGCGTGTGGCCTTAGGGAAAACCAGAAGAGCAACCTGAACCAGGAGAAAGCTATTCAATTTTATGTCTGCGTGATGCTTCCGTCATACCAGTGACTAATTGTCACAGCCGGCAACTTCATGATTATTAGATTTTATGCAAAGGAGGCTACGTGGGCCAGGGTTACCTCAGGGAGAAGTGGGAACTTTTGTCAGCGGCCCAACGTGACACCGAACCATCTGTAACAGCAAATTTTCCTCTAAGGTTCTCCGTGACCCAAACAAGGCTGAAGTCCAACCTGGGGCTTCCCAGGTTGGACCAGTATGACGGATATTGGCATGCTGGACACAGTCCAACAGAGAGCTACCATGATGATCAGGGGGATGGAGCACACAATACATGGGGGGAGACCACAACAGCTGGGTTTGTTCGGTGTTGCTAAAACTTTCTAATGAGAAGGTGCAGATAAGGCAGTGCCAAACTCTTCCAAGTGGTGAACAGTGGATGGGCAAGATGCAACGGACACAAGTTGAAACGTGAAGGATTCGAACTCAATAAAACGATTTATTTTGCTTTATTTTATTTTATTTTTAAACGATGAGGGCGGTCAAGCTCTAGAACACGGCAGAACAGAATAGAACTCTAGAATATCCCGAGTTGGAAGGGACCCATAAGGATCATCGAGTCCAACTCCTGGCACCGCACAGGTCTACCCAAAAATTCAGACCATGTGACTAAGTGCACAGTCCAAACGCTTCTTGAATTCAGACAGGCTTGGTGCAGGAACTACTTGGTCATACTCGGTGATACTCATAACTCAGCTGGACACAGCCCTGAGCAATGCGCTTCACCTGCAGCTGCTTTGAGCAGAAGCTGGACTCGACAATCGCCAGAACTCCCTCCCAACCTATGTGAGTCTGTGACTTTCTTTGAAAGGTGTCGTTGCACTTCGTAATGATCCCTGCAGCATTTTTCCTTTTGGAAAAAGGACCAGAATTGGAATTTCAGAACTCAAAGCACCACGCTTGGCAGTAGTGCCGCATACTTTTTTATTTTTTAAATAAGTACATAGAACCACTCCACGCGTGTCACCCACGAGAAGCGACTGAGAAGCTCTGAGGTAACCATCGCCCAGCTGAGACATTCCACGTGCGGGTGCTGATCCCCAAACCACCGCCTCGCAGCTGACCAGAGGCACCTCGCCTCCCTGAGCGATGGGACTGGATGTAGGCACTGAGCACACCGAGACACGTACCGAGCACAGCGAAGCACGGGCAGGCCTGCCCCCGGGGGCAGCCCTCACAACTCCTTTGGGCTTAGGGAATAAAAGGCAGCCCCGGCGGCAGCCCAGCCCCGGCCCCCCCCCGCGCGGTGCCACCCCCTGGTGCGGGTGCCAGCCTCCCCGGAGGCCCCCGGCCCGGCCTGAACGCCGCCGCCGGGCCCACGCGTGGGCACACGCTACTTACAGCCCTGGTCTCGTACAGCACCAGCTTCTGCACGCAGCTGATCAGCGGCGCGGCGGCGGCCGCCGGCATGGCTCACGCGTGGGGGGGGGGGGGGGGGAAACGCGACACGGTCCCGCCTATCGCGACACGGCCCCACGGGCACGGGGCACGGCGGAAGGGCCGGCACGGCGCCGCGCAGGCGCTCCCAGCGGCGGGACAAACTGCGCATGCGCGCGGCGGGGGCGGGGGGGGGCGGCCGCGGGGCGGTGTCACGCGTGGGGCGCCCACCGCCCGCCCCTCCCCGCGGGGGCTTGGAGGGGGCGGGGCCACGCGTAGGGGGCGCGGTCAAGGAGGGAGGGGGCGGGGCTTTCGGGTTGCCGTGGTGACGGGGTACACACGGCCGCGGCGCGCGCGGCGACCGTTGCCGCCTGTAACGGCCCGGGGGCGAGCTGAGGTGCGGGCCCGGGCGCTGAGGGGGCAGGGGCGGAGGGCTGTGCCGGTGCTGTGCTTTTTTATGTTAAAATGTCGGCTTTAACGGTCTTTCTCCCTTTCTCTCAACGTGTCTCAGCTAATAGCCTTTTCTGGCCTTTCGTTCTGAAGGAGTTTGTTTTTTTTTAACTGAAAAACGAATTTTCTGAGGGAGGTTGAGACTTAAGAAGCCCTCTAAAGAGAGCGAGTTCTCGTTTTGCCTTCTTCAAATCACTTTTTATCATGCTCCTCGTATTTTCAATTTGCTTGAAAGGCACCCCCAAATTCTGCTCCAGTTTACTTTAATTAGAAATTTCCTTCTGTTTCGCTTTGTGGCATAGCGCTGGATGTCCTGGGATTTACCAGAGGATTGTAGGACAGATTATGAGCCGTGATTTAATTCTGCAAAGCTTTCTGCCTCTACCTGGCTGTGGACACAGTGAGTAGTTCACTGGCAGTGGTGGGGCTTCTCTCTGTCTGAAGTTCACAAGAGGTCCTAGCAAGGCCCATTTCAGGGACCAGAGAGAAGTTCCAGCCGTGTGGTAATTGGGTAAGGAAGGAAAAGGCAACAAAACAAATAAAGGCTGTTTTAAGAAATACTATGGACAGTTGGAGAGTCAGGAAGAAGAGAAGAAGTTGTTATCAACATCAATATAGTTACATCAGGGGTGGCTCCAAAAATCCCTTATTTTTCAGAAGCATGTCCTCTCTTAGGGCTGGATGCATTGTGTATGTTCACTAAATTCTTTTCCTTCTTATTACATCTGTTGTTACAAAGCAGTTTGCCTTGTATTGCATTATTATTCTGTTCCCTTAAGAATGTGTCATTTTATACATATGTAAAATATATTTTATAACAAGGTGTTTTTTTCTTTGAATCTTAGATAAATTATGGCTTCACAAGGAGAAAAACAAGCTCAGCCCTTTACAGACATCTTTGATGAAGATGAAGCTGAAAAATCCTTTCTGTTGTCCAAGCCCACTTGCTTAATTGTCCTTGGAAAGCCCGTAAGATGTCTGATAGAAGTTAATTCTTTTTCTTCAGATATAACACTAGTATTGTTACTTTTCCTTTCAAAAGCTTTAGTTTAGTAACACTGAAAAAAAAAAAAAATCAGGCAGGCACTTACTTTATATTTTATCTTTTCCACTTCGCAAATCCTGCAGAGTGAAGTAAATATATTGATCATATTGACCAAGGCCACTTTGGGGCCTGAATGACAGATTAAATGCACTTGAAAGTGTTATTAGTATAATTAAAAGTTGCATATTGGCAAACATGCAAAATACTAAAAGCTTGCATATTGGCAACCGGATTGTATTTATGTTATTTTAGTATTCTAATTTTTTAGTAAACTTGACAAAGACATAAACAGGCATAAAAGAGCTTTCAGGTTAATGTACTGACAGACATGCAATGAGATATTAAATATTTAAATGAACTTTGACATAGTTATGTTATATAATTGGGAATAATTGAAATCCTTCTAGGTATCCTGATAAGAAGAGTTGTGCTATATTAGAATTATAATTTAACATCTCTCTTTTTCTCAAATAATTTGCGGTCTCCTTGACTTAGGAAAGATTGATACTTTGTAATTATAGACTTCTCAGATTTCTTCTTCCCAAGTATAGGAGACTCTACGGGTGGTTTTACATTAGCACCTTAGTGTGCTGAAGGGGGTTCTTTTTATGTGCCTTATGTCTGAACTGAACCTGGTATGCACCCAAATGTACCACTGATGCACTGGAAGCTGCTTTCATCTTAAACACTGCAGTTGTCCATGAAAGTACCTTCAGAGCACCCTAATTTCAGTGTGAACACAAGGTCCTCTAGCAGCTTGCCCTCTGCATGTACGTGTGATTTCAGTAGGTAACAACACAGTCTGAAATGACCGTGAATAAATCTGCTTTGTGCTATCCAGGCAGAGTTAAGTGATGTGCACCTAGAGCTGGCAACCAACCCAAATTTCAGTGCTCATTGACCCACCAAATCACACTCCACGTCCCTCTGTCTGGGCCACACCACATACTAATGCACACCTATCCTGTGTGGTGTGGTATGCCAGGACGTATCGTTACATGACCGTGACAGATCATATCATGGGGAATGTCCATACAGCCAAGATGCAACTACAACATTTGGTTTCTTCAAAGACTTATTTCAGCAAGCTGGAAGACTCCCAGTCCCTAGTGTTTGCTCTGCATCCTTTCATATTCCTTGGCACCGGTTGCTGGGTAATGCTTAACTGCAGATCTTTACACCTGACCAGAACGGGAAAGAAGCCAGGGTGTTGTTCTGCAAGTGGCTGAGGTACAAGCATCACAGAGACAGAACATAAGGTGATAGCTGACAAGCGAGCCTTTGGTCAGCGTGAGACATGAAAGAATGCATTCAGCTCAGTAGACAGCTACAGTGGTCTGGCTTGTCAAGTTTTCAACAAAGCTCAAACTTCTAACTTTATATAGAAAAAGTAACTTTACATTTTTATAAACAAAAACAGCATGAAATGCCCATTGAAAGACAACGCAAAGAACATTTAGGAAATAGATATTGTTGTCTGAAATCATTGCATTCATTAAATGATTGATGTTAATACTGTTAATTGATATTAATTATATTGATTGATATTAATACTGTTATTAATACTTGACAGGTTTACAAATTTTAACAAAGGGTTGAAAATGAACTGTCCTGGCCAAGAGGACAGAGTGTTAAATGTTCTATTTTTATGATAATACCTTTTATTTATATGGCTAATGTGTCCACCTGTCTTATTTAAGGTACTTCTTTTCAGCTGAAAAAATAGTGCCATTAAAGCAAAAACGAATGCATATATTCTCATCACACCTGTAAGATGCAAGCTGTGACTAGGCTGGAGTGTTTGCTGATACAGTGTTAACAGGGAGTGTAATTTATTTACTTATTTATTTATTTATTAGTATTTTTCAATAACAAAATTTATCTAGGGCAAACAGACAAACAGACTGCCAAAAAAAAAAAAAAAAGGTCTTCTTGAATGCCCTTGTCAAAAGGGCCTAATCCTAAGGGTGGAAGATGGTGAATTTGCAAAATCCCATTCAGGTAGCCATACTGTTAGAGGACTCATTATTCTTGGTTACGTTGGTTCCTTGGGATTAATTTAAGTGACAAGATTAGCATTTTTGTCAGTATCTAAAACAGGTTTGTGGAGTAACAAGGGCAGTATTTATGTTTTCATTGTTTTAGTCAGAGTACTATCCCTATGTATCTTATTCAGAAATTACCATACAGGTTTTCATCATAATTTGCTCTGAGACTGAAGATAATTTCAGTCCTGAAGAATTTCTCATAGGAGTTTATGGGCAAATCGTAGCTGAGTTTTAAACAGAATTACTCAGAAATGAAGCCAATACCATTGCTTTGGAGATACTCAACCGCAAAGGGCAGTGACAATATATTAGCAATGCTGGGAAGTGTAAAATGGTATGGTATTAAAAAAAGTATGGTATTAAGGAAAGAATGTTTGTGTTTGTCCAGTGCATAGTTCATGATGGCTGCTTTTAAATGTTTTATCATGTAAAAATATATGATTTATTGTGTAATATAGAATTTTTTCATTCTGACTGTTTTTCTTTTAAATGTGTATTTTTCATTTTAAGGGTTCTGGAAAGAAAACATTAGCTAGAAAACTAGCACAAATATGGAAATGCATTTATATAGAAGGTAAACATACACTATATTTGGAACATTGCATTGGCTTTGTAATACCTTTTGTTTTAGAATATCCTCTCTTTTCCTGGTAATTCAAAATGATATGTTGCTGATTGCATCAAAGACAACTGATGAAGACCAAAGAATCATTTTGACAGAAACGCAATTGCTCAACAATGGCCTTTTACTTATAGAGAGGTTTAAAAACTGCCCTCCCCCCCCCTTTTTTTTCTCAAAAGCTTATATGTAATCAAATTACATTCCCAGTCATGTGAGGTAGTTCATGCTACCCTTCTTATGTGGAGACAACTGATTGAAGTCCAGGGAACACAGACATTTTCTGATACAGACCATGAGAAAATAGGAGGATCTTTCCTTTCTGTATTTTTGCAGTGTCTAATACAAGGGTGGTTGTACTCCAGGAAACAGAAGCACAGCTTTTGAGTTAGTGTAAGGAATCACAGAAACAATAGCAGCTGGCACTTTCAAGTTTCTAAAACAAAAACATATTGGTAGGGGGTTTTATTCATTTTGAGGTACCTTAGCAAGAAAGTGGGTTTCCATAAAAAATAATTATCTGGCAGTTTTCTTTTATACCAATAACATATATATATATATATATATACACACACACACACACATATATATATATATATTTAAGCTCTGGTAATGTTTTTGTATGTGTGATATTATAATTCACAAATTGTAATTCATTCCCTTAAGTCTTATAAAAAAAAGAATTTTCTTCCACCAGGTTTGTCCTACCTGTTTGAAGGACAATACCTTATTTTAAGTAGAAGGAAAAGAAGGCATATAATAACCTGAACTATGTAGAAATTTCTTGAATGCCTCTTTGAGGATACCAACTTATAAATCTAATTTTGTGGTATATATGTGTACAGTCATTGTGAATTAACTCTTTATCTATCCATTTTCATTACATTTTTTCTTTTTAATGTGCCCACAGTGTTTTATATTTTTCTAATAAAAGCTCTCTAGTGGACAGTGTAGCACTTCACTAATCAAATGAAGTATCTTTATTTTATTTTAAAGGCTTGGAATTATAATATGATAAAATTCAGTTTTATCAAGTGCCTTTTTTGACTTAAATAATTATAGAACTTTTAACTAATGGGATTGTCTAACAAAAAAATTAATACCTGGTCCAAAATATAGATCAGACCAAAATCAGAATTACCTAATTGGAATTTCACATTGTCCTGCTTGCATCTGTTGCCTCTTGGCCTCTCAGCACTTCTGTGAAGATAGTGCTTTTGATTTTTTGCCTTTTCATTAAGTAGTCTTAGATAGCAATAAGAGCTGCCCTCAGCCTGTCTTCTCCAGGCTGAATAAGACCAGTTCTGGCCTCTCCTAATAATCTTGATGCCCTCCACTGGCTTTGCTCCCGTGTGTCGTTATCTGTCCTGCGCTGTGTTATTTATCTGGAAAACAATCCAAGTTTAAGAATTATTAAATATGAAAAGTGTTCACAAAGTCTTTGTAATGTGACAAATTACTCTCTATTCATTTACCCAGTGGATAGGTCTATACTCATAAATAAACCAGGCAGAGGTACATGTACAGTACCGTTTTTCAGTGATCTGTATTGTTTGTCAGTGCATTCCCTGGGCCAGTTTTGACTCCCTGCCAAGTAGTAGTCTACCAAGCAGCCATTCACAGTGTGGGGAATATTTGTGACAGTCATCATTACTAGTAACAGTAGTTTGAACACAGCCACTGTGTTTTGGGGAGAAAGATTTTAGCTGTATAGGCATGAGCTACTAGCTTCAGGAACATTGCCTGGCCTGGTTTATTTGGTAATATATATGTAGCCTTAAAGGTCGTTCTTGAAAATTTTTGTGAGCATCTGCTAATTTCAATAAGTGTGAAAGACTTCCAGGATCATTCTGCCATGATGTCACTGTCCAGAGAGAGAGAGGAAAGACCTTTGAATTTGAGGGGTGTCAAATTGGGTAATTAATTAAATTATTTATTTAGACCATACAAGGAGTAGGTTTTGAAGGGCGTTATTAAAACAGATGTTTTTCTCTGTTCTGAACAGTTCTTTTTCTAAAACTTGCCTTTAAAATTTGGGAAGTGTTTGAGCTCAAATATTCTTCTCTGGATTACACAGCAGTAATGCTAATATGATATAAATCATTAGTTAAACTTACGAGGCTACTATCTTTGCTATATAGAGCTGAATTGTAGGGAAGATCATTTGCCCAGCCATTGCCAGAAAGCACCAAGTTCCGGATGGACAAAATATAATAAAGGCCCTAAATATAATGGCTGTCATTCAAAGATAGTATGCTATTTTTGCTGCTGTGTAGTGTTTCATCACAGAATTATCTTGGAGCACATAGACATACCTTTGTGTGTTTGTCTGTTTATATGTCTGCATGTACATGTCTGTATGTATTTTTTTATGAATTGTTTTAATTTTATTCTGTCTGATGTGCTTCTTCAGCTTTGGAAGTAATTGAAATGAATATTCGTGAAGAAACAGAATATGGGCTTAAGGTAAAAGTATAACGTGCTAGTAAGTTTTGTCACATTCTTGATAAATACATATTAAATAAGGCTACATTTTGCATTTTGTCTTAGTGTCAAGAATTGCTTTTTAAAGGTCAAAGTATTTCTGAAGAACTGGTTACAGAAATGATTCTGAAAAAGATTGAGTCACCAGAAGCTACTCATTTTGGTGAGTGTGTTTAAATTTCCCAGAATAAGGTAACTACAATTTTGTCACATTTTACATCTATTACTGCTTAAATATAGTTTATGTTAGACTGAAGCAACTTTTCTTGTGCTCCTAAGGTTGTAGAACATCTCTAAACTGAGAGTATATTTAGGGATTAATTTACCAATGTGGGAGATAAGAAAGCATCATGCCAATCCTATGTTGTGTTAATTTTGAAAAAAATAATTTGCCCCAAATTTTGAGTGTTGCAACGACTCTCATTTGGCAGTGTTATCTGGATATAAAAGTTATGGGATTTAAAATACAGAATTTTTGACTTGAATACTTCTGTAACAAAAAAAAAAAAAAAAACCACCAAAAATATTTTAAACATTTAAGGTACAGAAAAAGAAGAAAAACAGATTATTTAAAATGTGAAGTAGTAAGATCTTGCTTGCCTGCTTGCTTTTTTATTTTTATTTTTTTATAACATCGTTTATTCCCTTTCCATTATGTCACTGCAAGTTAGATGAGAATAGTATTGCTAATGATAATAATGTTACTTTGGTCAGGACTTTAATAAAGGCCTACAGAGACATCTGTGTCATCTAAGTTCCCCTCTCTGAGTCAGTCTGATGATGAATGTCATAGGTGTGTGTTTCACAGAGGACCACAGAGATTCTAGAGACTGTAAACAAAAAAGTTGATAAAAGTTTGGTTGTTCTAGTCAAGCCATTTTTTGTATTATGAATCCCCCAAACGGACAAAGGATAGAATAACCTTATGGCCTCGCTGTTTTTTCTACTAACTAGAACTCATCTCCAAACCCAATTTTTTGTTAAGTGTTTTCTGTTCATTAAATATTTTCTCTAATAATTTTTTGTTTAGCAACCCTTATTTTAATATAATCCTTGGAGATTTTAAGTAGGCTTTCAGCAGGAACTAATCTGTTAATTGGCTGTTATTTATTCATTAAATATTCATTAAAGATAAACAGAGTTATATGAGAAGCTGAGGTTTTACTTTTAACTTCAGCTGTTAACATTGCAACATAGTTTCTAAACAGTACACACAGTAAGGGATTATTTCAATTATATTCTTCTGACTTAGAAAATAAACACCTACTATGTGGGGGACTGATGTGTCAGAGGTATTCAAAAGTGCTAAAACAAAAGATGGTATTTTAAAAGTATAAGTCACTAAATGGAGTTTAATTCTTTGAGTTCTTAAGGAGACCAGATATGAAGCTGCTAAGCTATTTCTCAGAATAAGCAGTCTCTCTTTTTAAAATAACATAGTCACTGAAGGACTGGAGAATAACAAGCACACTTGTATTTTAGGGTATTTTAGGTAAGAAATTACAGAATAGTAACTTCTGTGTAGCTGGTGTGCTTGCTATTTTTTTTCAATAGAACAAGAAAAGAATCAGAAGTTCATATCATGTTAGCATAAATAGTATTTGCAAAGAAAATTCTATGTCATTGTTACACGAGAAAACCACTCAATTAGAATGATTTAAGCCATATCAAGACCAAGGCTGTTTATTGATTTATTAATGACAAGTAATTAACTGACAATCAGTGAACTGACGATCAGTGAATAGGTTCAGTATCAGGCACACAACAGATAAACCACAGCACTAGGCACTTGCCAAATCTTAATAAACACCTACAAATTTCTAAACTCCTAAAACTAATTCCAAGGAGTACACTCAAACTTGTGTGGTTATGCATTTAAACCCTCTCTCAAAGATGTGTGGGAGTTACAAGCATACATTCCCTCTTCTGAGAGCACGTGTTCACCTATTTAAACACACTTTCTTTTGGAAACGTGTGTGTTCTAGCCTCGTGTGTGCCATTTCCTCCAAACTGCCTATCCACACACCAGTGAGAAAACTCCCCAGAAATTCCCATGCACGCACTCAAGGTGTGGGTCACTACTTACTGAAGCCTGCACTGTCAGTCCAGCAGCTGAAATGCAGGTTACTCACAGCACCCAGCAGGGAGGCTGCTCTGTCAGGCCTAGAAGAAGGGGAGAATGTGGCACATCAAACCCGGTTTGGCTGCTGTTCCCTTGTTATCATTTTAAGGTCTCTTACCACAAATTGTAATGCTTCTTTAGTGTTTCTTTTCAAGATGACTCTCTTTCTCAAAAGTCTCCTGATACTACCCTGGTTAATGTTTGATCTGATTGATGGTTGTCTTAGGTAAACTAATTCATTGTTAGTTTCCTGACAGCATTTGCCTGGGGGCAAAGACCCTCTCAGAGAGCAAATAGTTTGGAATAATCTGTGCAGATGTTGTACTCACATTCTTCTCACATCAGCTGTTGTTAACCAGCTATTTCTAAGCAGAGGCTGTGCAGGCTCCCCATATCTCACTGCGTGCTAGAATCCTCTAAAGGTATCAACTTAGAAACTTAGATTTTCATTTCCCAGAGGAATGATTATGCTCTATATTTTCTCTTGCTAATGCTCTTCTATAAATTTTACATCTGTGGATCGAAACTCCCCAAAGAGCTCAGTTCTGGTATCCGTTACAGAGGCTGCCACTATGTTTTTGTGTTGCATAGACTCGAATTTAAATGTTATCACATAAAAGTCTAAGCATTTGGAGCATTTCACTAAGGGAATATTCTTATCATTAAGCTAAAAAATCAGCTCAATTCTTGTTTAGTTTTTCATTCTGGCCTCATGAATATTGATTTTCTTGCTATACAGCAGTTCTTCCTTCATTGTATATAGTTTTTGGTAGCTACAGTACTCCGAAGCTATGGTTTCCAATCTCTCTGGGGCTGAGCACACTAATACTAGGAAAAAGGTATTACCACTACTGTCATGTATAGTCTGTCTTTGCTGAAAAGGACTCGGTATTGTAAATCCTTAGTGAATGGATGCTTGCCAAGTTATGTGCCTTGTTATGCATACTGTGTGCACAGTACCTCCTTTTGAGAAAATTTAACATCTAGCAGCACTGTGTATGCAGCAGAGGAATTCAGCTTCCTTTATTGTCAATAATGGCCTTTAAAGACTGTAGAAAAAACTTAGACTCCTATTTAAAATGCTTCGTGTCATAAAGTGGCTATTTTGTGCAATACCTTTCACAATGACTTTTAGTGGGGAAAAAGAAAGTTACTAAAAGCTAATTTTGTTTTAGTCAACTGTTATGCCTGAGTTAGGCACATGAAGCAGGTGGTCTGAGTATGATCCTTAATGTCTACATATTTCTTACATTTCTTAAATGAGTTAACAGATTTTGAGTCCTATATTAAGTTGAAAATAATACATTCTTATGCCTGTATTTCATCTAGAGTGGACATGGGTGCACGATTTTTGTAACAGTGTTATGTCATGTACATGGTTTAAAATTGTGCCGCTAAACAGATGTGTTGTTTAAAAGAGATGAGTATAACTGGTATATTTATCATAATGTTCTAAAAGATATATTTAATAAAATGTTTTTGGCAGGTTACGTTCTCAGTGGATTACCTTCTCTCTCAGAGGAATATATGACTGTTTCACAGCAAATAGAGAAAATAAAACATCTAAAATTAAAACCAGATTTCTTGGTTAACATTAAGGTAATGTCATATCCAATAACTTGCTAGTCATTTGCCTAATTAATAGTAGACTTACATACATACTGCATAAGTCAAAAGATAGTATTTTCCCCTATGCATTTGAGTATAGTATTTATTGAAGAGTAATATATTGTTCTCTTTTATATTGGAAATAATTACACTAATTTGTTGCATTATAAGCACTGATCATATAAAATAATGAGCATTTCCTATAACTTCAGTAAAAGCTAGTCTTTTCACAGTATGTACTGTTGTATGTATGTAACAGTATGTACTGTTATGAACTAGGGATCATGCCCTTTCTCTTGCAATATCTCATTTATTAACTAGATTCTTTCCTCTTTTTAGTTTGAATGTGCAGAATGGGCTGCTGAGACAACGTCTAATAGTGAGCCTCTGGTGTGGTGCTCCAAAATCATTCAGATTGTTATTCTAGTTGTCATTCAGAATCACATCCCTGCCATGGGCAGGGATGCCACTCACCAGACCAGGTTGCCCAGGGCCCATCCAACCTGGCCTTGAACACCTGCAGGGATGGGGCATCCACAGCTTCTCTGGGCAGCCGGTGACAGTGCCTAATCACACTCTGAGTCAGGAATTTCCTCCTAACATCTAATTGAAATCCTCCCCTCTTTTAGCCTAAAAGTGTTCACCCTTGTCCTATCACACTCTGCCTGTGTAAAAAAGGCATTCTCTATCTTTTTTATAAGCCCCCTTTAATTACTGAAAGGCCACAGTGATGTCTTCCTGGAGCCTTCTCTTCTCCAGGCTGAACATCGCCAGCTCTCTCAGTCTTTCTTCATAGGAGAGGTCCCCCAGCCCTCTGATCATCTGGGATTGTTTAGCATGGAGAAAGAGTCTCAGGGGAGACCTTGTCACGCTCTACTATTACCTTAAAGGAGGCTATAGCAAGGTGGGGATTCATCTCTCCTCCCAAGCGCCAAGTGATAAGAGTAAATGGCCTTACGTTGCACCAGGGGAGATTTAGTTTGGATACTAAGAGAAATTTCTTCTCTGAAACTGTTTTTAAGGATTGGAACAGGCTGCTGAGGGAAGTAGTTGACTCACTATCTCTGGAGGTCTTTGAAAAATGAGTAGATATAGAGTTTAGTGACATGGTTTAATGATGGATTTGACAGTCCTAGATTAAAGGCAGGACTAGATTATTTTAGAGGTCTTTTCCAATCTAAATGATTATATGATTCTGTGATCATCTTCGCCTTCCTCTGGACCCACTCTAACAGGTCCACATCCTTCTTGTGCTGGGGGCCCCAAACCTGGATGCAGTGCTGCAAGAGCCTCATGAGGGCAGAGCAGGGGGGACAATCACTTTCCTTGACCTGCTGGCCACTCCTCTGCTGATGCAGTTAGCCTTATGGGCTGCAAGTGCATACTGCTGGCTCATGTGAAATTTTTAATCCAGCAGAACCCCCAAGTCTTTCTCCACAAGGCTGCTCTCAATGAGTTCCTCTCCCAGTCCGTATTCATGTCTGGGATTGCCCTGACCCAGGCACAGGGCCTTGCACTTGGATTTGTTGAATCTCATTAGGTTCATGTGGGCCTACTTCTCAAGCTTGTCCAGGTCCCTTTGGATGGCATCCCTTCTTTCCACTGTATTGACTGCACCTCTCAGCTTAGTGTCGTCTGTAAACTTGCTGAGGGTGCACTCAATCCTATCGTCTGTGTCATTGATTAAGATATTAAACAGCACTGGTCCAAGGGCGGACCCCTGAGGAACACCACTTGTTACTGGCCTCCATCTGGACTTATAGATGTTGACCTCAACTCTCTGACTGTGGCAGTCCAGCCAGTTCCTTATCCACTAAATAGTCTACGCTTCAAAACCCTGTCTCTCCAATTTAAAGATCAGGATGTCATGTGGGACTGTGTCAAAGGCCTTACAGAAGTCCAGACAAGTGACGTTGGTCAGTCTTCCATTGTCAACTGATGCAGTCACTCCATCATAGAAGGCCGTCAGATTGATCAGGCACTGATCTTTGTGGTCTGTCAGATGCTAAGCTTTCATGCTTGGACAGAGTCTATCACTTTGCCAGATTTAAGTCAATGTCTTAATGGCAAGGTTCCTTACGTTCTGTACTTTTCAGACTTAATCTGTTTGGCCATGCATAATTAAAATGCATTAATGCCTATTTCAAACACTTTTTTTCCTCATTTCCTCATTTTTCTCTTGGAAAAATCTTAAAATATTAAAGAAACAAATATTTGTGCTGCTTTCTAGGCTGTTTTTATTTTTTTCAGCTAAAGAAAGTCAACCTTTTTTTTAATACCAGGCAGTGAGAAATCCCAGCTCTTGAGAATAGATGTTGTATAGTTTCATATGGAGCAGTACATATAGGAGAGTGATAGTAGCTACACTAGAAAGAAAACAGAATTCTTTACTTCATGTAAATACATCATCTTCTTGGAAAAAGACTGAGATGGAATGCTCATTAAAAATTCTTGCCCCGAATTCAAATAAATAATTTTGCCTTTGATTTCAGTGGGTTTGAGCAGTTTTCATGGATATGTCAGAATTGTAACTATTTTCATTATAAAAGAAAGAAACAGAGGGCATACTAGATATCTCTGGGAATAACGAAATACTGTTCTTACAGACCAATTTAGAGAAATTTTGCTCTCGAAGAAAAATGACAGAAGACCTTTGAAAAAAAGAGCTATATCTGACCAAATTTCTTCTTCCCTATTTCAAAGTGTGTTGTGTCATATAGTAGTCAACGTCAGCTATATGACTCACTGTTACAGCAGAAATGTAGAAATATCCTGAAGTATTGTTATATTTCAAGGGATACCTCAGGTAATGAGCATAGTATGCCTGTTACTAGCAATGTGATCTCAAAAGCTCTATTTTCCTCTGTAGAAATCAATTTTCCCTTTCTGACTTTCTTTGAATTTATTAACTACAATATTTTCTTGTTATCTCAGGTTTTTCATATATGTTTGAAAGTTTTAGCAATTCAGAAGGGAAGAATATTTCTTGTTTGTTGCACACAACTCCCAGTTCCATAGTAGAATTTTAAGGCATCCATGTTAAGACCACCTCCAGATTTACCTGTGTTTATTGTTAAACTAACATTGTCTGCAGGGGGTTTTATAGAAAGACCTGTACTTTTTCTCTCAGAGCTCCAAACTGCTGAAAACCTTTAACCTCTGGACAATGGCACTATGCTTTTGGGTATTAGTGAAGATCTGGGAGGTCAGAGGCACCTATTAAAATTGATTTGTCTTGCTCAAGTCCAAACCCCTTTAGCATTAACTGCGAGAGCAATCACAAGCCTGTCTGCAAAAGACTTTTATCCATAAACTACACCTGAAAAAAAAACTGACATGGCAAAATGTGCTCAAGTTATGGCTGCACTCCTGATATGAAATGTAAAATGCTGAAGGGGAAAAACTAAGCAAGTGATTAAGTCTTTATAATAACTTATTTTTGCACCAAGCAACTGTGCTGCTTTTTTTTGTTTTTTATTTACTTAGAAAGTTATTGAGGAAGAAGTTTATGAATCCAAGTATTTGCCAAACAGTTTCCTCCCCCCCCACCCCCCCAAGTATTCTGCAGTTTAAGGAAAAATAATATTGTCATAGCAGTACACTAAACACATTTCTTTTAAATTATTCCTTGCTAGTGTTCAGACTATGACTTATGCCAGAGAATATCAGGACAAAGGCAACACCCTGATTCAGGGCAGGTATATCAGAGGAACCAATGGGATCCTAAAGTTAATGAAAAGCGAAAGAAAAATAGTGAACAGCATGGAGAGGAGAATGAAGAAGAAGTTGAAGAGCAGGAAGAAGAAGAGGTAAATACTGCTAATTCCTAAACAGTACGAAGTATTAGAATGTACTCTAGACAAAGCAGAACAAGTTCGAAAATATCCCATACTACATTATGAATTAATTTTCTGAGCTCTAATCTTAATTCCATTTCTCTTCTGCTTTAAGAGATGTGGGAAAATATTTAAATGGTAGATTGAAATGTCAGCAAATGGTGATTATTGTATAGCTCTGCATTAATCCTCTAACTTGGAAGTCACTGAAATCTTTTTTTGCCATAATTTAAAAGGGTGTACCAGGAGAATGGTGACTTTATATTGCCTTGAATCTTGGTTTGAGCAAATACAAATTCTTAATTTTTGTTTATTGTAACATGGTCTATGTGTTGGATATACGCAAGATAGAGTCTAACACGATTTTTGGTGTTGACTACTACAAATAGATTTTGTGTTATTTCATGAAGTTACTAGTTTTGAATTCAGGTTGGGTTGCTCTGGTTTATAATTCTGGCCAGACACAATGCAAGTTCCAGTCACATTACTCTCAATTTCCAGGAAATACATTTCATCAAAAGTAGGATCGTTGTCAACAATCACTGGGCACTCATTGCAATATTCCTGAAAACTACTTTTTTTACTTCTGAGTGCAGACAAAATTTAGTTTAGTGCATTATTTTATTTCTGTATCCTGAAATATTTAACTTTTGATTCCTCAGACTGCAGAAGATTCACTTAAGATGTCAGAAATTTTGCATCAATTAGTGCAAAGGCCTGAAGATTTTCTTGAAAATGCAGAGGAAAGAGTTGGCATGTATAAGGATATAATGCTTCGTTCTTTGGAAGTAAGAAAAAGCAAAATAATATGATAATGATAAAAAAAAGATTGTTTAAAATATCTTACACTATTTTCAGGGTGTCCTGGTTCTGGCTGAGATGATTAATTTTCTTTATATTGGCTGGTAAGTTGCTGTGTTTTTGTATTTAGGAGAAAAAACTCAGCTGCCTGCTGGGTTAAATCACAGCAGAAGGATTTTTTGAGTTTGAGACTTATTTCATGGAGGTGGGCACAAGGCATGCTAAAACATATCCCCAAGTTCTGTAATTCATACTGAAATCAAAGATACAAAATTGTCATCTGTGTGTGTTGTTTCTACTCTAGAATCTAGAGGGTTTTTAAGTCATCAGTATAATGAATTTTGTTTTTTCTGAGGTCCACAATAGTCCAGCCTTTAATATTTACAGGAACAGAATGAGCTTCAATGTCATTAAATGGTTAGCTACATTCAGTTGATGAGCATGTCTTCGTTCTTAAACAGGACTTGATGGCTGAACAGGATTCTCAATATCTCATTGAACTGGATGGAAATCAGCAGCCAGACGAACTCTTTGCAGTAAGTAAGCTATCCACCAACTTAATTAACTTCCACTAGAAAAGAATTTCTCAGTTCTTTGGATTGCTTTCTTTCTTAAGGTGTTAACAAAATTTTAAGTCCCGTATAAAGCTCACTTAATTATTAATAGAAAACATCGCCTTTGAAATGTTTGTTTTTGTTGTTCTAAAACAACTATACAATTCACTGAACTGCACCCAGGCTTACATGTGTGGTACAGGAAGACGTTTCCAGGTAGGTTACAAACTCATTTGCATTGTATCCATCCAGTTTTAGTGCTTTATAGTTTGTATTAGTGTCAAGTATAATTATTAGCTTGTGAAAATAAAACATTTTTGAAATGATATATTTACGAAATTGGCTTAATGTGCTTGTGTCTAAGATGACAGAATTCTTATTATCTTTATTACTGTTTTACAGTGTAATAGAAGACACTTCATTCTTTTCCATTTGACAGCTCTTCTGACTCTTTGTATCTAGATTTTTGGCTTATAACACAGCAACTCATTCTCCCTATTAAGAGTTAAAATGATAAAATTTGAAGATAAATAATCTTATCCACTGCCTCAACAATAAGAGTTGCTTCAAATCAGAACCTAAAGTATGGGGTTGAAAATAAAATGAGAGATTGTCTTTGAGAATGCAGGGTGTGAGCTATTCCTGCACTTTCCCTTCTGTTGTTTGAAACAAATTAAATTGAGTATAATTCTGTAAGTGTTTAAATTTAAGCTTGACTTTACTATCAATTGTAGTTCTATGATCTCTGTGAACATCACAACAAGAGATTTATACTAAATGCAATAAAGTTGTATAATGATTTCCAACTATTTAACCTATGAGTAAGGCAAAGAGAATTATGGAACTAGTCCAAGCATGACAAAATTAGCTTATTCATTTCAAGAACTCTTGCATTCAAGCAAGATAACATTCAGGAAATACTTAATTAAATTCATTATCATCTGATTCTCATTGGCAGGCAGAAATGAGTATTTTTTTAAATAAATTACCCAAAATTGTATTACTTTCAAGTGTGCATAATATTCTGATCTCCTAAAGAGATTTTCCTGCTATTCCAGTCCTCTTGGCACAGAATGGAGTTCGTCTGAATACTTGTACTGCTTTGTTGGAAATAATCCTTCCAGTGTATTCCTTTAGAAAGCCTTGGATTCACAGCATACTGAGGAGATACAAAGGCTGTGATTCAGCATTTTACACTGCATGTATATACCAAATTGCTTGTTAGAGCTTCACTGAATAACTAGCATGGCTTCAAGTTAGAAATTGTACCTCATTTTATATACATTCCTATTATTTATGTAATGTGGCCATTATATAGACCATAAGTTACAATTTAGATACTACTTTGGGGGTCCTTTCAGATCACGAAAGCAATTTTGATTGGTACTAAGATATTTTCTTTTCAGTCAGTTGTAGTTCGACTTCAGTCTATGGGTGTTCTAAATGGAGCTCCTATAATTAGACTTCAAAGTCAGCAAGAAGAAATGCTGGAAGGACTGGAAAATGTAAGTGTGTTCTAAAATGTTATTGACTGTAATAATTATACAAATATTTATTTTCTACTATGAGCTTATACTATAACATCTTTGGATGGGGTTTTGAGCAACCTAATCTAGTGAGTGGTGTCCATGCCCACGGCAGCAGGGTTGGAATTAGATGATCTTTAAGGTCCCTTCCAACCCAAACCATTCTATGATTCTGTGATTCTATGATCTTTATTTCACTGCAACCAGTTTGTTCTATGACACAATAAAGGCATTTTTTGAACCTCAATTTTCAAAAAATGTGAATTCAAGAGAACTCTGGGACTGAAATCCACCTAAAATTGTATGAAAAATAAATCTGTGATTGAAAAAAAAAAAAAAGTTAGGTGATTTTGAACAAAATATTTGTTTTAGCAATGGATGAAGAATGAATTCCTTTGAAGAAATTTTAGCCAAAGGATAACAATCTCAGCAGCTGACTCTTAGTTCAATCTTTACTCTTTTCCTGAAAGAAAAACATAGCATGCTAATACAAATTTAGCAACATAGTTGAATTTAGCAACATAGCTGAATTCACATACATTGTGTTTCCTGTAGTTATTTAGAAACATGACAAGTTACTGTTGAATTTTGCTGAATCGTGACAATTATAATTTGTGGCCATTCCAAATGAAACTGAAAACCAAAAATCTTTGCATATATGCATTCACTTGGCAGTGTCAACTTTCTTACTTTTTCAACAAAACTTTGAATATGTGAATATTGTAAATATATGAGTACTGTAACTGGGGGGACCCAGCTATACAATTTCAGAGCGAAAAAAAATCCATTTGTTTGTTCTCTCAGTCCCTGACAAAATTCACAAGTGAAGGGCTTTCTGTGTCAGAGGAGATCTATATTATTTATTTAGTCCGTATGTTTGTGTTAACTCTGCGTGTAAGCTTTTAGCATGTGCAGTGTTTGGGTCAAGGAATTCTGCAGCTTAACTGGACATTTTATATAGAATTGCTTCCCTTTGTGTTAAACCTGCCACCATTTAGTCCTCTAGCTGCTGACATGGAAAAGTCAATTAATAGTTTTGTTCTTTTTATATGCCTCCTAATAGCTCATGATTTCAGACTTTTGTACTGTTTTTATGTAGCTGTCTCTTTCCTGAACTGAAGAGTTTTTATCTACTTAATCTCATTTTTTGTTACATGAAAACCATTTTGTGTCATTGATCCATCACATCACATTTTCCTGAAACTTATTCTACGGCATACTTTCTGAGATTAGGGTAGCAGAATGCACACAGCAGTAAAAAAGAGGGCAGGATTTATACGATTAAAAAATGTATCTAAATATTTTACTCTCTCTTCGCTAAACGTTTCTGATGTTCAGTTCATTTTTCTGACTGTTGTTGGGCATTGCTCAAATATTTTCAACTCCAAGATCTGTTCCTGAGTAGTAAGAGTCAATGACATTTCATCATTTTTATGTAAAATTGCTATTTTAATGCCCATCTTCCTAGATCCTGAAGCTTGTTCTGCAGTTCTTCATAGTTAGCACTTGTCTCTACTATTTTGTGTAATTTAGAGTCACCATAAACTTTCATCCAGTATTCACCTTCTGTAAAGATCTATTAAACTTATTCCTGTCACATGACATTTCTGCATGCATGAAACGAATATTTTGGCCATGCTATTCCCCCTCCCAGATCTTGGTCCTTTGTTCATCCCTTTTAGAAGAAATTTTGGTCACTTTCTGTCTTTTTCATTAACTGGCTAATTTGTACCTATTTACCTTTCTTAACTTATGAAAATAATTAGTGAAGCCTACAAGAACTATTTTAAGTACTCTTTTTATTAAATAAAATTGAAAACCTAAATAGTTTCTTCTTAAATTGTACTACAATGCTGAAATATATATGTATTTTAAAATATTTTCAAATTCATGATCTGATTTTCTTTTTAGGTTTGCTTGTTTTCCAACAAAATATTTCAGAAGGCTAATTTACATAGAACAAGGTGTATGTAGCTTCATACAAAAATCACATGTGCCATTACTGCTGTTTTAAAAAACAGGATGAACTTTTCCGCGTTCTGTCATCATTCAAACAAATAGCACCCAGATACCGATGGCGTAGAAGCAGATGGGGACAAGCATGCCCTGTAGCTTTAAAGGAGGGTGATATTGTAATGGGAGACCCAGAATTGGCTGTCAGGTTAGTGGATTTTGGCACTTCTTATTTTTATTTCTATTTTATAAGACAACTGTCTAAATTATTAGCTTCTCTTCTGTTTTAAGTTTTCTAGGTAAAATGTATGTACTGTCATCCCCGGAGGCACTGAAAAAATTTATGTTGAATCCACGGCCTTACCTGTTACCACCAATGCCAATTCCTCCTTGTAAAGTACTAGTATTTGGCCCTCCATTTTCTGGAAGAACAACTATTTGTAACCTAATTGCAAACAAATATAAAGGAAAGGTAGGTTCATAAATATCTTATATAACACGAGTATCAGCTGAGGCATGGAAGTCAATTAAACACATTCTTATTTCTGTTGTATCATTAACATACATACTGCAAACATTAACAAATGTTCTGCAAACATACATACTATGCAAAAATAGTAATTAAGTGACATTCATTTACATAAAAGTAGCTAACTTCCAAAAAATGTTCTTTTATTACTCCTCTATGTGAGACAAATATTTGTGTCAGTTATTTGTCTTAGTATAAAGACGTTTTGAATATCTGTTGTACTTAAACTAATTAGATGTAATCACAAATTAGAAAGTATTTTAGACACACACACAAAGAACTCACTGAATTATATGTAATTTTTTTCTGAAATTTGCAGAACTTTTCCAAATTTATTTCACTGTGTAGCTGTTAGATCTGGTGCTATATGTCTATTCTGCACTATTTTTTATTTTTTCACATACTCTCATTAGGTTCTTGATATGACGGAACTCATTCAACTCCACATAGAAGAATCAAGAGAGCAAAACATTGAGCAAGTGCGAAGGGATACAGTAGAAAAGGCTATAACAGCAGTGAAAAATAGGTTGGAATTAGAAAAACAGTTGAAAGAGCCAGGTGATTAAGATGTTCTGTGGTCTTTGAAGTTATCGTTGCTTTAGGTTATCTAATGGAAACAATTGTTGTCACTAGGAAATGCTCTAAATTACTCATAAAATATTACAGAAGTTGTTGTGTCTACTGTGTATGTAATATAAATCAAAAAAACATGAAGTGAAGGGTAACTAAGTAGAGCTCAATATTTTGGTATTATATATAGATATTTGGAAGTTGAGAATCTTATCGCTCTCTACAGTTACCTTAAAGGAGGCTGTAAAGAGGTGGGGGTTGGTCTGTTCTCCTACGTGCCTGGTGACAGGACGAGGGGGAATGGGCGAAAGTTGCGACAGGGGAGTTTTAGGTTGGATGTTAGGAAGTACTTCTTTACCGAAAGGGTTATTAAGCATTGGAACGGGCTGCCCAGGGAGGTGGTGGAGTCACCATCCCTGGAGGTCTTTAAAAGACGTTTAGATGTAGAGCTTAGCGATATGGTTTAGTGGAGTACTTAGTGTTAGGTCGGAGGTTGGACTCGATGATCTTGAGGTCTCTTCCAACCTAGAAATCTGTGATACTGTGATACTGTGATACTGTGAATCATGTTGCAAGAAAGTTTTCTGAGCTCCTTTTGAAATAAGACACTGATTCTGACTCATACTGGTTGGAATCTTTCCCACTGAGTGTCTTTCTGAAAAGTTAAGTCTTTGCAAAACTGAATTTTTCTTCAAGAAAGCAGCTAGTCTGCTACACTTGTGTAAATTCACAAACTACAGATTTTCCACCTTGGGGCAGCCTTCCAAATATGCTGTCTTAGATTGCACATTCACAAGATTCTCCATATCTGGTCAGATCTAGACTTCTTAAGCTGCCTAGGTTTCTGCAGCTTGATGAATTCTGGAAATATTTTGAATTAAAATAACGTGTTCTTTTAATATCTTTAAACAAAAAGTCCTTGTCTGTTAATGCACTCAGATGACATCTAGCTCAAACAGAACCACACTGTTCTGCTTTGGGGACCAGGTGTAGGGGTATGAAACCTGTTGAAATGAAGAAGTGTTAGAACGTATGTATTTTTTACTCTTTTCTGGGTTTTGTCATAATTCTGATCTCATTTCTTTAAAAGAGAGAAATAGGCATATAAACAAATAATACTGCTAGAGAGCTGTTTGTGTCTCACAGGCTGATGGGTACAAGTCTTGCCTGTTGTCAGGGCTTGAAAAGTGCTTACAATTCCTAGAAGGTTGATTGGGGGTTTTCACAGATTGGGAGGCTGGAGTTTATGAGGGGAAAGCTGGCATGTTTTAGTCAGATGGATTTAGCAGTGAAGTATTTGTATAAAAGGATTTTCTACTGATTTGTTTTTTCGTGACTTTATTATGATTTCATAACTATAGGAGACTTGAAGGAACTTAGTAGTGTCAAGGAAGCAGATGATTCTGAAGAAAACCACTAAAATGAGAGAAGAAATAAACTTGGAAGAAGAGAGTAGTGAGGTAAAATCTGACATCATCCAAGAAGGTAAAAAGTAAATCTTAGCTACTCTAAGCATGGCACTCCATGCCTTCACAGTGTCCTGCAAATTAAAAAGTGAAAGATAATCTTTTTTTTTTCTTATTTACACTTGTAGGACTATCTTAATTTTTTTCTTGTTGCTGATATTATGATTTTAAGAAACAAAATGGTTAATTTTGTAATTGAAAATATGTCTAGGTTAGTTAACTCATTAATACCGTTTTACTGTAAAGGGGAAAAAACTCGCACTGATTTTTGTAAGAGCTAAATTTGGTGTTTCAATTACACTTCGTGTTTTTATAGCATAAGGTCATTTCAGAAATTTTTCATAGATAAGGGAACAAATATACATTCACATGCACACACAAAAAGCTAACTGAAGAAAGAGAGGATCTAAATTCAAGAATGAGATTTTTTGCCACTTAAATATGAGAAACTTAAAAGCATGCTGAGTTTTAATTAGTTGAAATAAACAAATAAAATGAAAATAGTTTCATGATTTTTTTTTTCATTTTTCATGAAAATTAAAATAAACAAATGAAAACAGTTTGTAAGCCTGACGTGGTTTACAAATACGAGGATTTATTCTCATACAGAACAGACTGACATCTCATCTTAAGTGATGAAGATAGATTATTAGGTAGATACAATTAATAATGCACATTATTAAATATGTTTATAAGGATCTAAAATGGAAATGAAATAAATGTGGAAAGTGAGGTAGTTTTTAAAAGTTCCTTTGCCATTTTGAAAGGGTAACAATTGTTCCTTCAGTCATGTTCTTCCTTTAAAGGTATTCTATAACAGCAAAAGGTGTTAAAGATATCACTGAAGAAATATCCGTTTCTGAATGTGGGGAAATAGAATATAGTGTCTGTAGCTACAAGAAGTGTAAAGTCTATTTATAATTTTTTTCCGGTTGGTTGTTTTTGTGGGTTTTGTTTGTTTTTTTGTTTTTAGAATAGAAACACTTAGAAAGCTCTTGTCCCTTTCCCATTGAGCTTTTAATTTGTGGAAAAAAAAAAAAAACCAAAAAACTAGTAATGTGTATATTTGTGCATGTAAAAGATATCAGTACAATCACTGAAAAATATTAGCATAATTAAAGAAAGTAAATATGACCTTTTTGCTGATTATACTCCTCACATAATAGGTACTGCAGTTACTAAGAACAGTTCTTTACCAAACTATGCTATCATTTTATCAAATTAGTATGTAAATTGTGAAGTAACTCTGAATGTTTCTTAAAAATTTGTAAGCAATTACAGTTCATTGTATCAGTAATTATTAACATAATATGAATCTGAGTATTTTGTACATATTAGGGAATGCAGGCTTCTTGATTATTGATGATATACTGTCTAGAACTACACATTGCATTAATTTTTAAATTAATCTGGTCAACCTTTTGATTTAAGAAACAAAAAGAAGTCAAATCAAAGGAAATTCTCAGATGCCACAGCTGCCTGATAGTTCTAGTATACTAAATGTTGTTCCATTCATATTGAAAGAATACTTCATTTAGCAGTAGAATACACTGTAGAGTTAAAAGTTGTGGGTTTTTTGGAATAAGAGAGCAAATCAAGATCCTAAAACTTATAATTTTAAGATATTCCCCAGAAATGCATTCAGAGGGACTGCTATTTGATTCTTTCTCAATATCATTGTGTAATATTGCTTAAAATGACTGCTACGCTGTACTTAAACAGTGGCTTCATTTACTTGGCAAGCAGTTGCTCCTGATTAGAGGAAACATGTATTTTAGGAATTTGTGAAGTTCTTAAAAAAATCTATATTGTTAGGAATGTCAGAGATAACTGCTGACCACCCAGAAGTTCAAGCGATGGTAGAAGCAGCTGTAAAAAGTGCATCAGAATCTGAAGTTATATTGTCACCTGAAATATATGCAGAAACACTGGAGAGAGCTATTGCAGAGGTAAAACTACAAGTATTGCATAGCAAAGCACTTTCTTTCTAAGAGCAGCTTCTAACAGTTCATACATTATTGATACTTATATTCTTAATTTTACAATTTGAAAGATCAGTCTAGTTCATATCACAGAGTCTGAAAGCTTACATATGATTGATGATAGACTGAGCAAGATCATGAAAGACAGATCTATTGAAGGATGATACAAACTTTTACAGACAGGGAGAAATATCTCAGAGAAGTATCACTGTATGCTTACCCTATTCTTACACTCTTAGTCACTTTTAAAGTACTCAACATCAGATACAAGAGTTTGAAAAGAATTGTATTTGGAAGTTTATCCAAGAATCATGAATTGTTTTAAATTTATGCACTGTTTTGTAAATACTGAAACTGGAATATAAACTGTTTGTAGGCAGCCCTAAAATTTACTGACATATTCATCTCTCTTTGTTCAAAATGTTTTTATTGCATTCAGATATGTAAAGTTTTAAATATCTTACTTTTTATTAACGTGAAATGACAGTAGGGAAAGAGTGATAACATTTAGAAAATCATTGTGTGTCGTACAGCCTTTTTAAACATATCACAGGCTGTTAGTCTTTTTATGTTAATAAACATAAATGTTAATGTTAATTAACCTTATGTTAATGAACATTTTATAACAGCTCACGAAGAAGAACAAAGACAGGTTTCCTGGTGCTCCAGAAAAAGGAGGATGGGTAGTGGATAATTACCCTTTGTCAGAAGATCACTGGTCAGCTTTATCAGAAAAAGGACTTTTACCTGACACTGTTGTCTGTCTGAAGGATACAGAAAAAGATGGTTAGTAAACACACGCTAATGGAACTTAACCTTTTCTGTTTTCTGTGTTGATGCCTGTAGATAAAGCACACTTGCAAGAATACCCAGTAGTTGTGTTCTATATACAAAGTTTTAGGAGTCTGTAGAAAGTGAACAGAGAAGGAAGGATTTAGTGGATCACGAAGGGTACTCCAAATTTCTTATAGTTTAGATTAAGGGAATTAAGAGAATTGAAAACAGGAATGCTTTACAAAGCAGTAAATGCCTTCTACTTACAAACCTATTTACATTCTCCTCCTGCTTACAATCAGTAATACTAGTAAATAGCACTGGACTCTTGCAGACTTTTTCTTACAGACTTTTGTATTCCATGTCTGGCTGACCACTAGCTTCTAATGTGGCTCTTAGTCAAGTTTCCGTGCCTGTGCATTGGTTTCCCTGCTTGCAAAACCAGATTATAAGTTATGAACCTTCTCTGCTTAAGAGAAAAGTGGGGAGTACCTACACACAGACGTATCTTTTTCCCCATCCTGAGGACAAAGAAATTTAAGGAACTATTTGGCCAGGTTGATACAATAGCTTAATATCCATGAATGCAGAGGAAGGGATTTTTACTTTAGGGTTTCAAACAAGAAGGAAGGTTGGTACCAGGTATGAAAAATGAAACAGATTCATACATTGTTAACAGTTTTGCTTGCCAAATCATGTCTTAATCGACTGAATGATTCATACCACACAGCAAGTTTCATTGCCCCGTGACAATCATATATAATCACTACTTGTTCCCAGTCTGTTATCAAAATGTCTTTCAGTAGTAGAAACTGCCCCTCAAGAAAGGAATGTCTATTCACACTTAGTTCAAAAAACCTCAGTAACTGATATTAAAATCAGTCAAAATCCCTCGTCCTTGAATATAAAAACAAACATTGCTTACATAGTTTATGTAGAGCAACTTTCCTATTTAAAAAAAAAAAAAGGGGTTTTCAGAAGCATGTCATCTTGATCAGATGATCAGCTAATCATCCTTACAACTCAGCTACAGTACCCAAACTACTTGGTTATATGACTTTGTGAAATTTTGTAACTTCTTAAACATCTTAATGAAAAGGCAAATGTGGCTGGAGCTTGTGTACATACTAAAAACAGGCTGAAGATTTCTATTGGAAATTTCTAGATCCACTGCTTGTCAAAAAATCCTATTTGTTGTTCCTGTCACTTAAGAAGCTCATCTCAGGTAGTTCCAGAAAGAACTTAAGGATCCATTGCATTTCCATGCCTGATCTTTGCCTCCCAGAAATTTCAAGAATATTAAAATGGTCATGAACCTAGTTTCTGGGATGCTGTGCATTGTCATTTCTTCCAACCACAAAAAACATCTTAATGCATGTAGTTGGCATGTAGTAATGTGAGGTTAATATGGTGTCTTATTTACAGTAATAAACACAACAATACTGTGATATGTTAACACAGTATGTTAGTTAATACTAAATAACAGACAGCAGGAGTCAAGTTCTAGCCTTTTCTGCAGGGAAAGGACTGAGGTGGGGTAGACGCTTTCAGAACTATGTTACATTCTGACAAGTGAAGAACAAGTTAAGAAATTAGTTAATTAACTGGATAAAGAAAAGGTTGTTTAGTCGTCTTTATTATAGATCAGACACTTTGGGAATAGATAATCCTTCATGGGAACCATGTTGAAACTCATCAATAATAATTGCCCCTTTTTTTGTTTTGGGGAATGGAAGAACTTGAAGTCCATAGCAGAGGCTTTCAAATGAAGACCTCTCTAGGATCTGTAATGCACACCTTTCTGCCACTGCCGCTAGTTTTCAAAACTTAGTTCTGGATCACTTGTTCTGATCTGGACAATCTGTTTTATCCTCTTGGTAGCCATCTCTTCCATTAAATTACCTTCTGTTTTTCTAGTCAGATAGTTGAAAGATTATTTAAAGCCTAAGCATAAGCCTTTCCACCTAGAAGTGAGACAGATCTTCATGAAATTTATATTTTATGCTCACAACACCGATGTTACTTCTATTTGAACTAACACTGTCATAATCTTTATATTACATAGGAATACAGACTGCTTTCTTAATTGCACTCCATTTGGTCCTAAGTTTAAGTAGATTTCAAGCTTGGAAGGAAATCACCGTTCCCATTTTTGACGTTTTTGAGATGATAATGAGACTATACGCTAATGTTATCCCTGGAACAGTATCAGACATTCATATGAATCAGACTTTTTTTTTTTCCTCAAGAGTTTCACTCACAGGTGGGAGGAAATGAGTTAACTTACTTTAAATGATAAAATATATATTTTTACTGTCTCAGCTTGAAACAAGTCACGTGCAAATTGAATACAAGACATACTATTTGTACTCTAAGTGAAATATAATACTGGCACAGAGATTTTCATAACAGACTTTAAAGTGCATTAGAACAGGACACTGCAAGAACGTTGTTCTTTCAACCAGAATCAGATGAGCTACCTACAAACCTGCTCTGTTAGCAAACTTATTTCTGGTTAATACCAGTGGTAGATATTCTCAGGTCAGCCACTTGGAAATTAGCTAATTTATTATCCATTATTATAAAGGCTTACAAGTCACTTGCTCAATTTGATCAAGTGATACTGAAATCATTTATAAAATGTAATAATATTGATCCTTTAAGTGAGGAACAACACGTGCTGGTATCTAAGAAAGAAAGAAAGCTTGAAATCATAGAATCATAGATAGTATACTAATTGTGTTTCTTCTAGATGTTCTGCATAGGTTGATTCAATAATTGAAGCTGCTTCAGTTCAATGTCATTTAAATTCTGAATAATTAAGTAAATTAATGCTGTTTGGCATTGCTGCTTTTCATAACACTGTGAGAAGACACGAAGTTGGGGAAGTACATACCTGGGCCACCAGACAAAGCCACTGAAAACTCTCACAACCTTTTTGCAGAAGAATATCTAAAGAATTCTATATATAAAGAATATTCTACAGAATTATCTAAATATCAGTTTACAAACTACATTAAAAAAATCCCTTTACTCACCCTCCTATTTCAAAATTATATATATTAATTAAGAGAATCTATTTCAAATATATACTATTCACACAAAATGATCATCAGTTTCAAATTGACAGAGGCTCAATGTTCCTAACAGTTAAATAACATGTGCTCAAGTTTACTTAAAAATACATATTATGTGAGTTGACAATAGTGACCACATGAGATTTGGGAGGAATGAGTATGGATAAGGTGAGGTGAAAGAGGTAAGTTCATAATGTCTGCTAGAAGGTTTGTCTGCAAGTGTACCTTTTTGTTTATGGCTTTTTCCTTGAACTTAGCAATTTTGTTTTATTTTGTTCCTTTTTTTTCCCCTTTGGACATTTCTTTTTATTATTGAACTCTTTATTTGATTCCCATATTTCTGTCTCTAAATAATAATGCGGTACTAGAGTTTACATAGCATTTTGAGTCACTACTTTGTAAACTATTCCTTGAGGTAGCCTAAACTAGCATGGCTCAACTGTTGGAAATAGATTTCGGCCACACAGCCATATATCATAAATCTGTTTGCCAAAGTAAATAAATCAGTTGAAATTCCTAGTAGGATCAGTGTATTTCTTCCTTTCTGCTAACCAGCTGTAGCAGTATAGGTATGCACAGTCTTTAAATTTTTATTTGAATGTTTTTCATTTGTTCCTTCATAGTTTTCTTTGTACACATCCAAACAAAATAAATGCCAGAGTAATGCATGATATATGGAAATATAAAATAAATCCTTTCAGTGCTCTCTCTCCTTATAGCCTTCATCATAGCCTTCCAATATCCCAGTGTCAGTTTATTAGGTGCTTGAAGTTGAAAACAAAGCTCTAAAACCTTAGAAAACAACATTATAATAACATTTCAGTGGTATATATGCCTTTTCTGGGCTTTAAAAAGAAGTAGGAAAATTGTTTATTATTTGTTAAATAAATTTCCGAACTCAGCTTTAGTTTTATACAGCTGCACAAAACTAATTACTGTTGTATAATTGTACTGCAGGAGGCTGTATACTACGCAGAACATACTTAGCAAATAAAGATGAAATTAATTCAAAGATATTGAGAAGACTAGAAGATGAAGCATTAGAAAAGAAAGAAGCAGCAGCAAGGTAAATTGTACTAAATATTTAAACATATAAAGTGATCACAAGAAAATTCTAGCCTTACTTTGAGTTAAAGGTTATCAGTGCATTTATCAATCAACAGAAATTTAATAAAAAAGCACATTAAGCTTTGACCTGATGGTTATAAAGTAATCCAGTATGTGTTAACTTTGAGGGTTATCTTTTTTAGATCGATACATGTGGTGGCAGAAGATTATCTTGCTAAACGCATTTTCATTAGCCTTCCACTAGCCCAGCCTTTTGAGACAATGATACAAGTATGATACAATGATACATGTGTGAACCAAATTATATTTCAATTCTGAACAGTATTTTTCCACATATTTACTTCCATTTAATAATTTGCAATTTGCTATATTCATATTTGTATAAGTCTTTAAGATGAATTATCTTTTACTCACAGAAGAGAAATGCAAGAGGTACTGACACCGGAAGAAGAACAGCAGTCTCAGGAAGCTGCTGAAGAGAAAGGTGAAAGTGCGTATCATTCAACTTCTATTTCACTCATGTATGTGTTCCAAATGATTTAGCAATTTGGTATTTATGCAGATTTTACAGTTTTGATTTTCTTTTTACATTCAGAATTTAGAATAATGACTTCAAATTACTGTCTTTGCTTCCTTCACTGATTCAAGCCTATATTTCTATATGACATTCTTAACGGATGTTGCAGAATAAAGATGTGTATTAAATCCACCAGCACAGTTATGGTTTTCAATAAATCTGAAGGGCAGAACTCTTTATTTCCTCTCTAGTTACTTTTCTAAGTGGGTTCTTAACTGTATTGAAACTTCATACTCATGAAAAAATCTGTATCCCCTCACAAATCAGAAAACTTTGTTAGAACTTAGCCAATGGCTAATCAGAAAATCGCAAGACTGTCTGAAGATGTGTTATCCTCCAAGAAGCTCAGCCTGAAACAATTAAAGGGGAATGGAAATTACTTCAAGAGTGGCTCTGTTAATATGTGTTAAGGATTGCTGAATCCAGTAGCAACATATATTACAAATTGCTGAATCCCATATCCCATTAGAGGCAAGGCTGCTGAAGCTCTGTGTCCCCAGGTCCAGCCAGTAATGAGTCTGAGCATTTATTCCCAATTCTCCTTTCATCCTGTTCTCCCTCTATTATCTACATTTGTTCCTCCACAGTCCACTTTGATCCCGTCTTCTCCTTGCCTTTGGTCCTTTTCTGAAATGCCTCACATAATATTATGAGTCTCTCACAGTCCCAAACTGCTTTTCCTGGCATCTCTTAATGAATCTCACTCTCCTGTAGGCAGGGAGAGCCTCTCTGGTTGACTCATGTCAATAGGTCTCACATCCAGACAATGCCTTCATCATCCTCTTGCAATGGCCCTGAGGGGAACCAAGTCAGGGTTATCTTTGTTCTGATTAAATTATCAGGATTCCCCAGTCTGTTATTATTCCTCTGCTCCTTTCTGTTTATGGAGATTATCCTTTAATAACAACATAAAAAAGGAAAGGAATTACATGTGTTACATGAAGTTTCCCCTCTAATAATAATAATATTAGTAAAACATTTTGGGTGTGTGTACTTTCATTCTTTCTTTGCTTCTTTCAATATTGAGCAGAAAAGCATTTTTTTTTTTTTTTGCCACTCTTTACATTTCCTGTAAGATCCTTCTTTTGTATTACAATTGTGCTATACTTTGTTTCTAACAAAGAGAATATAATTGTCCTGGTCAGAAGTGAATAATCTGTGAGGAGTGAGATTTTGAGGGCAGGCTAACTGTCACAAACCAGTTGGAATTTTGCACCTCAGACAATTCTGTCAGTTGGGTCGAGATTTAGAATTAATTCTGGTTAGTTTCAACATTTTTGAACCTCAGTGGTTGAAAAAATTGTAAGGTTGAACTTTCCTTTTTACCTTCTTCAGTCACTGCCTACTTTCTTAGAAGAATGTTGCTGTCTAATTTAAATCTGCTGTCAAGATGAAGTACCATGCACAAGTATCTCTTTCTACATTAAGAACCAAGTTGGGGACTTCAGGGGATTTTCTTCTGCTACGGGGCAGCTCAATGGTAGCCTAAGTTATACCCTACAGCCTGGATCAGAAATTAAAAATTGACATACATGTTAATATTCCTTTTTCTTTTTAATTTCTTTCCTTTTTTTTTTTTTTCCCCTCACATCTATAGGGGCTAGACTTCCATTCCTGTCTTACTTTCAAGTATAATATACTGGTTTCTGTCAAAAGATACAGTGGCCAAGCTTATGTCCTATGTTGTCAGTATGCCTCATAAACACTTTCTTTCATTATCCAGTGTGGTATTTATTTTATCTATCTATAAAAAGTTCAAAGACATAAAGGTAGTATAAGATATACTGAATTTGGTAACTTGTTTTTAATTTTTTATTAGGTAACATATTGCTTTTCTCTGACAAATACTCTAGCTTTGTTCTTTCAATTAAATGTAAACTTGAAAAGATTTCTACATTGTAACTTTATAATTTTTCAAATAAAACAGATAGCTCTTCTCCAAAGTGAATGGGTTCTAAAGTATTAAATATAAAGGGTTCTACAGACGTACTATATTCTTTCTCTCAAACAACAAAGTTCATCTTAATTTTGAATATATAACCCATTTTTATCTGAGTACATCAAAACAACAGTTATTCATGACAGAAGTAATAATGTCATACACACACTTGTGCTATTAACACGTGATAAGTCCTTGTTCAGGGAAATCGTGTTTTCCTACGCCTACATTTGATTTCAATAATCAAACACTGACTCACCAAAAACACTTCAGTCATGCTGCTCTTAGCCTGACATCTGTTTTATTTCACATGTAGTGCCATCAGCACACTGACTGCAGCTTTTTTCCCATGTGACATGTCTTTACAAAAACATAAATTAATTATATGTTCAGTCCTTTTTTTTTATAGCAGTTATGGTAGTAAAATATGAACTCAAAAAAAAAAAAACCTCCAAAAAACGCTGCAGAGCCCCAGTCATGTTCTTTTGATGTGTTATATAAATAAGTTGCATTTCAGTAACTGCAACCTCAGTGTTGAATTAACTGGGATTTGTTTCAGGACTGAACATATTCGAATCTATAATATTGTCTGTGTTTAAAAGGAAAAAAAATATTCTCGTAATGAGCAAGGTACTATCATGTCTCCTAATGAAATTAAAAGTACATAGAGAAAGATTTTGGCTGAATTTATCAAAAATATTTAATTAGGTTAGGAAGCTAAGTTCAATGCTGAGAATGTCTGGTGAAGGTATCCCAAAAAAATTTACATAGGACCTCTTGTAGTGTCTAGCTGCAAATTATAGCCCCGTATCTTTTTCAGGTTTCTTATTCCAAGCTTAAATTATTTTCAGGAGGTTTTTTTTTTATTGTCTTTAAGTATTTTTTAGCAGCTTTGCATGATTATGGATTTATTTATTCCATATAACAGCTATATAAATTCATGAGAATATAGAAGAGTTGTACAGCTTCAGGTAGATCTGGGTGTTCATTCCAATGCTCTTGAGCTAAAATCTGGCATATTTCTTTTCTGCAGTGTTTCAGCAATAAAATATCCCATACAATTTGTCTTGTCCACTGAAGCAAGCAGCTGTCATGGTTTAAGACTATTTTCTGTCCTTTATTTGTCGGCCCTGCTTTTCTGCCAGAGATTATCCCTTCCTTAGAGCAAATTCAACAGGAACAAATGTATGCGTATGCCTCAGTCGCTGTATCTCAGTGTGGCGTGTTACTACAATCCCATCTTCCCTGTTTGCTTGTTTGTTTGTTTGTTTTTTCCACCTCTAAGTGGAGGCTTTTCAGTGAGAACAGAGATTGAAGAAGGAAAGTTTATTAATCTGCAGACAGGGGAATAGCAAATTACTTGTACCACAAACTTCAAAGCAAGCTGTAGTGATATTAACTTCCCAGGAGTGGTTTGTTCAGTCTTTGAGCATTATCGCATGGTCTTCAAAGCCACTTTCTGGTCTCCTTCATAAGCCAGACACAAGAATTACATTCTAATACCCATAATCACAGCATTTTAGGCAGAAAAATTCCAGACTTTCAAGCAGAAAGGTTATGAACAGCTTATCAGTTAAATACCAAATATCTTCAGTTTTGAAAGTTTTTGGCCTCTTATTCAGAGAAAAAAAAAGGCTAAGGGATATTGGTTTAGTACAACTATGCATCTCTTCTCAGCAAAAAGAATGAAAGCCTATGATCTGAGCTATCAGCCTCCCTGAAAGCTCTTGTCAGTTTCTGAACATCTACAAGAAAAATCTTCTCTGTTTGCTTTGTTTAATGTCTGTCTTTCTTTCTTGTTCCCATACAGCACCAATCTTGTAAATGAAATCTCTGAAGTACTCAGACACACTGTGAAAATCAGACATGCTCAGCTTCTCTGCCACAGCTATTTCCAATATCTTAAGGACTGTCTGTGATTATGTTATGTATGCATGTGAGGGTTTGCACAATGACAGCCTTAACAAAGTATCTTCCATTTTGCACATATTTTTCTGCATGTCATTCTCCTCTTTGTGCATATTACAAATTCTTGATTTCTTTAATACAGAGCATCAAAACTCATTTTGTTGGACTGCATTCCTGTGAATATCAAAAGGAAATAAAGAACTAGAATAAGTGAAGAATTTTCTTGGTTTGACACATGCTAAAGGCTGTGGGGTTTTGTCTGCTAACCATATAAGAAGATGCTTGTTTATGAGAAATTTAAATCTTCTTGATACTGCATAAATCAGAAATTCAATTTGCCAAAAAAGAGATATATGTAAAAATAAATGCCGTAACTTCAGATTTTAAAATACATCCTTGTATAAAATGTGTTCAGTTTTGGGTAGTCATAATATGTTTAGATATATTAATGGTGTTTTACTACTAAGGGCATAAGCAGAACAAGGCTTGTAGAAAAAGGTAGCATTCGTTATTGACCAACTCATACAGTCAGAAAAAATATACCAGCCTTCAGGTATACAAGCCCTTCTTCAAGTCAGAAGCACTGCCATCCAACAGGAGCTGATCTGTAGAACACTGAGTGTGTTCTTTTGGAAGGTCATGTTTTTGAGCATAGTTTGAGCACAGATCACATAGCTTATAATGAATTTAAAATATTCTTACATGGAAGCACTGAACTGAGTACTATTCTTCTCCTCTTCACATTATTGTAGCATCTGATAGATAGTCTGCCTTTCTGTACAGATCAAGTAGCTGATTGTAAACTGTTTTGTTCAATATGCAATACCTAAGCATCAAAGGAACTAACACCTTTTTTGCTAGTGATCAAATGTAAGTTTTGCAGTGTGATCCAAACATATCTTTATTTCTCTAATGCCTCAATCAACCCTCAATGGGTATGCTAAAGTTACGAATGATTTTATCTGTGCCTACAGAATTTGAGGACAATGATGAGCAGCTTCCACCTGAAACTGAACAAGTGTCTCAGGAACAGTCCGGTGATTCTGCAGGTTATAAAGAAGAATCTATTCGTTCAGGTTGGCCTTGTAGCATATATAATCTCTCCTTCTTACTTGTTAGTATCGTGAATTGTATCCTTTTCTGCATGTTTTTACTATATTTGAAAAATGAGCTGTAAATATCATTCCTTAATTTTTTTTTTTTCTTTTACAGAAGTTTATGCTGGAACAGTCAAGTTCCAGTTATTTTAACATTTATAAATGCAATTAAAGTCATGTAGTGATTTCCTGTTAAAAATAATGTGCCAGGTACTATGCATTTTGAAAAACAACAAAACCCCACTATTTCCACTGCTGTGTCCAGTCTAAATACCAAATTAATAAATGTGTACAGGGATCTATAGAAATAACAAGTAAAGTGAGGCTTGCTGAAATTCCAGGTTAACATGACCTGTCTTCAGAAACCAATGAGTGCTCTTTACAGGATGAAGTGATAAGTAAGGGAAATCAGAAGAAAAAAAAAGTTAGTAAGTCACTATCATGAATTGTAACAAAAAAAAAAAAAAAGAGAGAGAAGGGAGCATGAGGGAATTAAAAAATATATCAGGAAATAAACTGCAGTATTCACAAACAGCTGCATGTGATCTTAATAAATCCCAGTTCTACAGACCACTTTCAAGTTAATATAAATATCCACATTAATCTGAAATGACTAGTCCATTCTCTGCAGCAAGAAATCTTGGGAAAAAATGGGAATGGATGAATTTGAAGTTTGGATGTAAATGATGGAAATATGTCCTGTATTCTTCCTAATCATCCATTGTCCTGCTAATAGCTTTCTAGTTTTCCCATGGAGTTGTGTTTTCTTCATTTTGGTAGAAGGCACAATTCTACAGCATGTGGAATGCCATAGAGCCATTACCTAATGAAAAGAAATAAGAAATACTATCATAGCTTTCTCTCAAAAAACATTTTGAAGGCAGCTCATCTTTAATAAGGACGGTCCCTTTTAGTATTTAAAATTAACATTTTAGATTTTATCTATTAGAAGATTTAGAATATATTGAAGTCCAAGAGATAAATAAATCCAGCATAAAACATTTAATGTTAAATAGCAGGATGTTAAATATACATTTTTATGCTTTTTGCGTCACCTCAGTCCTTATGCAGTGGAGTCAGCTTAATCTGTAGACTAAACAGTTTTTTACCAAACACCATAATTCAGTACACACAATATAAGGTTGCCTACTAAGTACATTTCACTGTGATTAGCTAAAAATTATTTGGCACCATATATTTATAAGTAATAAAAAGTCTTTATTAAACAAACCATAGGATCTGTTTCAAAAGGACAAATGAAAACATGTTCGCAATGAAATATGTATCAGTTTCAAGGAATGAAAGTGTCGCTGTTATCCCACATTTTGCCTGTCTGTTTATTTTGATAGTTAAACCCTTAACGAAGAAGCCATGTTAGCTTCTGTTCTCTCTGTCTCAGGTTTGGCAGGGTTTGAGGGGAGGGAAGGACTTTTTCATCTTTTTTGTTGTTGAATATGGACTGAGGGCAGAACAAGTCATATCCAATACCAGCAGAACACTGTAAAAATACATTAAAGCCTCTCCTTCCCCAGTAACTCACTTGGAGAATGTGGGGGCAGAAAGCCTTTGAGGATTGTTTGTCTCTATGGTAACTACATTCAGTAAAAGCAAAAATGACACAGAGCAAAAGAATATGAGAGACTGTGGTATAGACATGCCACGTGAAAGCTCCAGATTTAGGGGTGTGAGGGATTGTCTCCTATCACCTCAGTTATAAAGAAAAGAAACTGATTAAGAACAGCACGGTTAGACTGACTGACACCTACTCTACAGGAAATGTGTTTGGATTTTTAGATCCAGTTATTTTTAAATCATTACTGTATTTTCAAGATATTTTTCTTGATTATGTTTCTTTCCTCTTCAAAAAGCTTTTTGCCCAGTGAATAACCTCTGTAAGCGGAGTATTATAACTCATATATAATAGCAAAGGTGCAGTTGCCTTACTTTAAAGTATTTTCATTATTCTGGGTCCCCAAGACCAAGTTTGAAAAAAGCCGAATGTCAGGGAGGCAATGTTTATTACCATAATGATGTTCAAATACCAGAGTCAATACAAAATAATATTTGGGTTGTAAGGTTTTGGGGTTGTCCCTTTTCCCCAGGAATGTAATCTTTTTTTTTTCCTTTTGTTACTTCTCCCCTCTTTTAAACATTTCTTCAATTTGCCTGTGTAATCTATTAAAAACTCCCTAAGTATGCAACAATTACTGTTCGATAAGATTCCTTAAGCAAGAAAGCTCTCTGGTAGAGGTACTATGACTGAATTATGTGTCTAGAGTAGAGAATCAAACCTGGAACATCACAGTTGCTTGTCATCATTTGATAAATGTAGCCTATCAGAAAAGGTACAGCATGAATTGTGAGTGTTCCTGAGATTAAGGTTCATGTGGGAAGACCTCTATTGAGTGGATTTGTTACCATGTTCAATATTCTGTCTCAGATGATGCCACATATTCATTTAAATCCATTATTCTGCCTGTGTATTTTTCATGACCTACTCAGAATTGAGAAGTTTTTAAAGGGCAGGACTCTAAAAGATGCTCTGTCAAATGCTAGATCCAGACAATAAGCATTACCATCTTCCATACATTATTCCTTTGAATAGGTCTGTGGTTCACAAGGCAGCACGTGTGATTTCTACAGTGTGAATGTGCCAGGGATAATGTGCAAAAAGCAGTTAGTGTAGCTTAGTTATTACTGTATCCTTTGCTTATTTTCTTGATATCTGTGTTCCTAATGGAATCATCATTACATAATGCATTACTGCTGCCCAGATTGTACAGATTTTACCTGGCTAGATGTCTGTCTTATTTGGAATACATCACTGTAGACTGAAACATAATTAACTATGGCATTTATACAACATATTTTAATGTACATAAGAAGGAAGGTAGTTTCATGTTGCTATTTAGAACCACAGGAGCCAGCAGTGCCATTGCAGAGGATAACTAATGCGATGAGATGAATGTTTAGCTTAGTAAAAAGAAAATGTTTATAAACATTTTCAAGAAAATAATTAATTTCTAATTCAAGATTAAATTATGTGAATTCTGCATGGTGTTTCTGCTTAATGATATGCCCATGTGTGCTTTTGGACTAAAAATCACTCAAATGCAGGGAAGGTTAGCCACTGAGGCGTCAGTCTAACAATTATATGCTGTTCAAAGCTGTAAAAAGAGGAGAGGAAATGCATTAATTAATCTTTGCTATAAAAGATCACAACAATACTTGCCAAAATGCTTCTTTAACCTATTGTTATTTAAAAGTGGCTCAATTAAAATAAAGTTTTGCCCTTCACCTTAGCGACCGCATGTCAGGAGCTGAGAGCAGTGTACAAAATGGCCACTGGGGCAGAGGGCCGTGGCACCAGGGCCCAGTCCCAATGCCCCAGCCAGGGGCACCAGAGCAACCCCAGCCACGGGTCACCAGGTGCCTCCCCGGGGACAGGCCGAGGCTGGGCCAGGACATGGGCCCACAAGCGGGCCTGGCTTGACAGAGGCTGGGTCCAGGCAGGGCAGAGCTCTGGGGAGCTGGAGCCTGGCCCTGCTGCAGCCTCAGTGGGGCAAGAGCTGATGGTCCCAGGGTTATCTGGGACCCTGGGCCTGGGCAGGGTTGGGGCGCTCCAGGGGACGGGGAACAGGAGACGGTCAGTGCTGGCAGGGCCCTCAGGTCCTGCATGCAAATTGCCATAGATGGCGAGATATATTTAATATCTGTCTATCATATATAAAATAGAGGTGTATGGGGATATTGAATGAATAATAGCTTCAGCCCTGTAAATGGAAGAAGAATAAAATTCTTAAAAACACTGAAGTATCTAGAAATAGTATCTATTTCTAAAGGACTACACCTTAAGACCTAGACTTGAAAGGAGATGTAGGCATTGCAGTTCCTAGAACTGTCATACTAACTTTTAAGTGCTTGCCTTCATAGATGGAATTAAGGGTTAGAGAAATAGGCATGAGTAGCAAACTAGGAAGGGGCTGACCTTACTAAGCCATGAAGGAATGTCAGAAGGAGGAATGTATCTGAAAGCTTGCATCTTTTTTAATTTGGCTGATGACAAAAGAAGAGAGAGTCACTACCTCTATTTCTTTGGCAATTAACTCACTGGAGGCAGGGCACAGTCTTTGATTAGATCTAGAAGACAGCAGTGGCACTTCACAGGTAGCTTAGCCAGGCAAGTCAGAAAAAATTAGTTAGATATGTTCCTTGGCAGCCAGGCACTCATAGCCCCATATCCCAGCTGCTATTAACACTTCTGGATGTTGCTTTAGTTGGTAGCATGTTAGAGAAGAGTTAGACAGCATCTCCACACGTGCTATTATGTTTAGTCCTATTTTCTCCCAAATACTTCTGATATCTAATCATCGAAATCCACCTACATAGTACTTGGTAATAAAATTTTTTGAGCAGGCTCTATTTTGGAAAATGAAATGTGGCATTTGTATATTTCTTCAACAGTTTACAATAGAAAATTAAGAAGCATTCAGTTTTGGAAGGAAACATTTTAATTTTCTTAAAGGAGAAAACGATAACAGGGCAGTCTCACTCTTTATGAACCAGAAACACATTTTTTTGAGTTTCCAGGTTGGGGCAAATAAAAAACATAAGTTACATTGCTATAATTTCACATAGTGACTATTGGCCTGCTTAATGTCAGGGGTAACTATAAAAACCAGTCAACCAAGCAAAAAACAACAACCACTTTTTCAATGTTTTCCCTGCTTGCATTTTTAAGAAAACGATCAAAGCTTTTAACATACAAGCATTAAGTAAGGCTTTCAGTTTTAGTAATCTCTCTTTTTTTTTTTTTTTTGGTGTAGGAAGTTATATAAAGAAAAAAGGTAATAGAAGTCCCCTTTTAAAGGCATTTTTTTTTTGTTGTTGTTGTTTTAAAATGGTGAAATTTCATTGGAATGGGCTGACCCTAATGTTGCTTGTGTCAAAGTCTGTTCCTGCTCTCAAAACAGGACAGAAACACAAGGAGGAGGGGAAAATTATGGCAAATTAGAAATCCACTCTGTTCCCTGTTCAAGCTCTTCCATGCAGCTTCATTTCTGGCAAAAGACAAACACAGCATACAGCAAGGTTATAGTAATATCAGGTCATTACAGTCATTGTTCTCAACTTCTTTTCTGTCTGTGAGCTAGAGAGTGATGTCAGCCTTGTTAAGCAGAACACAAAAGAAAAATGATAGGAGAAAGAAGATAATCAGGGCTGAAAATGGTGGGAGGGCAAGGAAGGGGAACAGTAGCAACAACACACTGCAGCTGCTGGAGGCTGTGGTATAGTACAGACAGGGAGGTGATGATGCTATCTAGGCACCTCTGTACCTTCTAGCTGAGACAGAACTTTGTACCAGGACTTTCAGGACCTAGCAAGGTCTACATGGATATGAAATGCTGCCCTACAAACTGATGAGTTTCTCCTTCTCTGTTGATGTATTCTCCTGCTGTCAATAAGAAGTTTTTAATTACCTCTGGCTTTTTCAGCAAATGGATGGTGTTGGAAGCAGCTCTCTCTTTATTATTTTGCTCACCAACTGTAACTTATTTGGTGTAGCACCGTACACGAAGTTTTTGTCATATTTGTCATGCATAGTACCTTGAATTTCTTATTTAAATCAATGCATTTTTTCAATTTCTAACTTTTGTTTACTTTTCATGAGAAAGCATTATGAGACAGGCTTGGACAATCTTAAACATTTGCAAGTATAAATTCCTGCACAACTTATTTAAGAGATTGTCTTTTCTTTCCTTTACTCATTAAGCTGTGTTGTATGCAGACATGGCTTCATTAAAATTAATTTTTTTGTGAGTTCCTCAGTTTAAGTTTCCACAGAGGGAAGCCTTGATATATACTTTTTCTTCTATTTTATTTATTTATTCATTTTGTATTATTATTGTTATTATTATTATTGTTGTTATTATTATTATTATAGTACTCCTTGTCCAAGAGTATATTGTCTGGGCACATGGTATCTACATTCACAGTCTTTTTCCTCGTATACCTATAGATAACTTCTGGCCTCCAGAGAAAGGGGTTATACTTTTGCATCTCATTATTGGCACTTCTTAAAATTACTCCATATGTACATACATCTGTAGTGTTTCATAGCACCGGTATTTGGGTTCAGTAGGTTGTTGGTTTAGGGATAAGTCATTTCTTAAAATGCTTTTGTCTACTGAAGTAAGAGTATTCTTAAGATCCTTGTAAGTGCTTAGCTGAGAAAGTGCAGAGGGAACAACAGCACACTAAGTCATGATCCAAGAACACAGTAAAACTAGGCTGCTGCTACTTGCTGGGTGTTGCTAGTAGTGTAAGAGAAGCTGTTCCTGATAAACCTGTAAATAGCACAGTATCTTTCAAATATGATGCAACTGTTTTATTGGGGGGTGCAGGGGGGGACACGGACGGGACCTTCAGCCCTCAATACATGCATGTTCTCCCCATATTCAGTAGGATAAATAGGGGAGATAACTCTTTCTTCCAGGACAGTGTGTTATCACAGTAATTTTATCACGCTGATCCATTTTGTTGGGAAAAAAAATGTATCAACAGATAACTAAATGAGAATTAGTGGAATTTAAAAGCAACTTATAAAATTGAAGAAGTTCCAAGCATTATTTTGTTTTCAGTTTTTACAGTTATTGTCAATAACATAATGAGGAGAAAAAGACTTTTTCTCTGAAATCGGCAGAGGTTCCCTTATGATATTCATGATATTGTGATATTTTGAGTTCATATATAGTGCATAATTTATGCCATTATCTGTTAAACTTTAATTTTTCTTTACATATGTATGACCAAATTGTCTCTGAATATGTAGCAGATCACCTCCAAGTTAATTTCTGTGTGTTAACAGCAATGCACAGTTGAAAAGATGGATTCATAACTACTAAGTGTCCTGGTTTAGTGATTAAATCAGCTTGAAAGTCAGAAATAAATTCCCTCTTTATTCTGTCACGGATTTGGTTGTGACATTGAAAGTATTCCAGTTCTCTAAACAAAGAGATGTAAATATCAAGCTATTTAACACCCAGTTCTGTTTCATGTTACAGCAAAAGGGTGTTAGGTGTATCTGCAGAGATTAAACCTTAGGTATTCAGGAATCAAGACATTTCCACTACAGATCATTTTTTAAAAGGTGGATCATAATGTCAGTGTACCTGTCTTGCCTCGTTTGTTAGTTACGGTTAGAAGGGTCATTTGTAATTTGTTTAATAACTCTTATATTGCATGTTTACGATTTATCAATTTAGGATTTCAGTCTTTGATAGCACCCTCATATCCTGGATATTTACACTGAAGTGAACTTCTCTGTTTAGTCTCTCTTCTTTTTCCCTTCTCTAAATCTTCTATTTTCTCAGCAATGTTGGCATGTTGATCTTTATATATCTATGTACCTCTGTTTAAGTAATGAAAGTTTGATTTATTAACATGTATATGGTGAGATCTTGTGCAGGAGAGGAAAAACACCTAGTAATGTGCATTATACTTATATTCACATAAACAGAACATACTCCACTTGAAGAAGAACAGATACCTAGCACGCAACCTGAGCAATCCACTATGTCTTTAGTAACTGAACCTGAACCAGGTTAGAACATTAAGTTTCTTTGCAGTGTGTGCTAGTTTTCTTATTCTTTATTTCTTCCTATATTGACACATTCTATGTGAGGTGTGACCATATGGATAGTCTGTCAAAAACTGATCATCGTTAAATCATAATTTAAAATTATTATATATATTGTATTTTGCTATGCAGAAAAAGCCATTATATTTATCTGTGCGCTGATTTAAATAACCATATGCAAATTTAGTTAAGTAATTGAAACTTGTCTGTGTTCCTGGAAAAGAAGCATTAGTATATAGTACTTCAACAAAATGAATCTGGCATTTTCAAAGTATCTTCTTAAACTAGTGATATAATAATTTATAATTAGAAGAGGAAAAAAAAAAAAGCATTAGGGAAAAATTATACCACCAAATCTGAGGAAAATAAGAATTATCTTAAAGCATAATGATACTGACTTAAATTCAAAGTATTTTAGAGGAACATTGCCTTCTATATATGATTTGATTTTCAGAAATTGTGCTACCTGAATTTGAAGAGGATGATTTTCTAGATATACCAGAAATGGAAATAATTAAAAGGAAGATTGACCTTTTCATGAATGACTGGCAAGTAGTGGAGTCAGAAATCAAGCACTCATCTCAAGTTCAGGTTGTTGTTTTAGAGATTGCTGAGCAAACTCCAGAAAGTCTGCTTAATCAAATTGTTCTGGTTATGGAGGGTAAGTAATATTGTTTATGTGATTTACATTTAACTTACCAAGAGGGATTTTGGAGAGCTTGTATGATGAACTGGGGAGAGGTTAAACTCAGTTCTATCTTATGCACATGTAGGTAAGCTGAAAAGCACGCTAACAGCTTTCCAGACCTTGGAAGAGTGGGGAATATATGTATTTGAAATACATATACAGGCATACAAACAGATACATAACAGCTCCCTAAACACTCTGATGTCATATTTCCCTAGTCACTTCCTCTGTGTTTTTCTGCCAGGATACCTGTATGAGAAATGGACAGATAATACAGGTTCACTAATGTACAGTATTCATTTAAGTCAATGAGACTTTCGGTGTGTGTAATAATCTACCCACCTGCATAAACTGTTTCAAGACTGAATTTTTGCAGTGTTAATATTTTTATGGCAAATACACTTTCTTAACCCAAAAGCTCAAATCTCTAACAATTTTGAGTACTGGGTAAATAATATTAGTAATACATTTTTCCTGTAGTTACTCCAATGCAAGTGTTTTGTTAACCAAAACATCTATTATGCTAGCTTCATAATCAAATAAAATTTGACTGATGACTTTTGCCAACAAACAATATGAAAGAAACTGTTGCAAACATTAACGCCATTATCTGCATGTGTTTGTATAATACTTTCACACTAGGAGATCCTATTGATAATACTAATTTACTTCCAAAAAAAAAAAGTAGCAATTTCATTATTGGAAGAATCAATACATTAATATATATTTATTTCATACGTCTGGGAAGAACATTTTGTTCTATCAGTAGGAGAAATGGAATATACAGTTGGCATGATTTGCTTCCACATATGTGCTTACTTTTATGGACACAGAGAATTTATTTTGACATAGCCAAATGAAAAATATTGAAACAGAAGAAAATTAACCTTTTCAGAACCTTTTAAATATCATGGTTGGGAGTTATCTGCTGAAGACTTAGATGAGGAAGCAGAAGACCTGGTTGCTGAAGTGGAAGCTGAAGAAGAAAATGACATTGCAGAAGAGCAAAACGAAGATGAAGAAGTAAGCATGCTGGTTTTGTCCATTTATCATCTGATTTTAATTTATTTTCAGTTTGAGCAGTATGCCAGAGAAATCGGTTTCTGCACCTGATTTTGTGTGATCCAGTTGAAGCTGTCTTACAGAATAAATGTAAGCACATGCTTCAAGAACAGTTTCATTGTATTCCCGTGTTCTGGCTGATAGTACTTTTATTCCAGCAGGAAGCATAAATACCCCATGCTAATAGACAGAATGAATGTAGCTTTTTTTTTTTTTTTAATGGTATAGAGGGGTTTTATAAAAAGAATTTCCCAAATTTAACAGCACAAAGTATCTATGTGCTGTATTGGAACAGTATTAAATAGATTTTTTTGAATGTAATTTTATTGAATAAATAGATTTCATACTACCAGCTCTCACTGATTTTCTGAAGAGGTCTACTTGCTTTTTAACATTTAGAACCAACAGAAAGTGAGTTTCAGGAACACTGCAGGAAAAGATATTATCATAAATACTTCTAACCTAATTTTAGTATTCAACAGCTGGCTATGGTATTAACATTTGAAATTTAAAATGGTCCTTCTTTTCTCAATAATTGTCTCACTAGATTGGATAGTTTGTTTTTTGAGTGAATCTAAATAGTGCATATTTTCGTAAATTTATACTCAGCTTATAAAGTGTTTTGAGAATACCATTCTCATTCAATGCTCAGGTGACATTTTCGATATTACTTGTTCTAATCTACTTGCTCTGCTTAATCTGAGTGAACCACTTAAACAATTTTTGAAAAAATTCATAATCTTTTCAGGATGAAGAAAAAGCTAAGGAAAAGAAAAGGCACATGGGAGATACAAAACACTTTTGTCCAGTCAGTCTGAAAGACAGTTATGTCCTTTATCCAGGACTCTCTGAACTTGCAGCTAAATATCAAGAAAAGATTTATTATTTTTCAAATCCTGAATACAGAGAGAAATTTTTGAAGAACCCTGAGGAGTATGTGGCTCACAATGAACCAATACAAGTGAGAACCTTTAAAAATATTTGAAGCATATAATAACAAATTATAATCACTATTTTCCATTTCTGTTTATAATTGTTTATCATTACTGATTTTTTCTAATTAATGATTTGTATATCACACAAGTCCCTGAAACAAATAAAACATGTTGCTTCCCTAGTAACTTTATGGTGTACATTTGAATTAACACATTGTTTTGATGATGCAGATAAAGCAGAAAAGAGAAGATCTTAAGGGCATACAATAATCACATGATGTAAATAATAAATCACAAATATTATTTTTCTAAGTCTTTTTTTTTTTTTTTGTAATTGGAAGAAGGGTAAAAGAAGCGTGTATTTACCAGAATTATCTAATGGGTTTTCATTTTTACTTAGTGGCATCATGTGCTGTAGTGTATTTGTTTGTATTTCTAGAGAGTGGGTCATCTGTTTGGAATGGTAGCAGAAGACCTGGAAAAATTAAAATGCAAAATCTGACTGGTTTTTAGGCAATTTTATAATGATATTTTGGAACTGAAAAACAGTAGGAGATGCACTGTGGAGTCCAAATTATTTTAAAATATTCTTTTTTTTTCCTATAGGCTCCTCCCTTAAGGGTGTGCTTACTGGGGACTCATGGAGCAGGTAAAACCACTTGTGCACGATGGCTAGCAGACAAATTCGGTATTTTCCATATTCAGTTTGAAGAATATCTACAGGAATTGCTCTTACCCAAAGTTAAAGAGAAAATTGGGCCTGATTTTGATGAAGAACCTGAAGAAGATGACAATAAAATGCTAATTCTATCACAGGAACTGGAAGACTTCTCTCAGATCATGACTAAAACTGAAAATGAAGAAAACAAACAGGTAATAATCTGAACTTTTCTGTGTCTGTACACAACATAACCATTTTCAGACCAGACTAGCAATTACCTATAAAATTCTTGCTAGGTAAAAAGTGCTTATGTTAAATTATTTACTTGATAAAATTTGGGAATAACAGTTCTTTCCAATAAAACAATACACATATTGACTGTGTTTTCTTATGAATGCCACAAAGATTCTACCAAACATTTATAAGAATTATGTATAGTTGCTTTTTTGTTGTTGTTTTGGTTTGTCTTTTTTTTTTTTTTTCAAAATACTAGAGTTACTAAATGGGAGAAAGGAAGACAAATAGAGAAAAAATTAAGGTCAGAATAATAATGGGAAGGTATGGTTTTCTTCAAGTACTTATAATCTGTAAGTTCAGGCTGGCACACGTACATTAATTGCACAGAGTTTAGAAATTTTCAACAGCAGTGTTCTGTGCGCTGTCTTGGGGCAAAAAGAATGGAATGCTTAACCACCCTTTCAGTCTGACCACTCCATGTCAAAAAGTCAGAAATATTTCAATGTTCATACCAGAGTAAGCTATGGTTTTGGGTTTTTTGTATGTTTGTTTTTGATATGTTTTATTATCTGGATTGTACTGTTGTCTTTCATTCACTTATTGTCAGAGGAGTTTCTAAACAGAAAAAAAAATTCTTAGGTAGATAAAATGTGCCGTATAGTTAAAAAAAAATGTTTCAAATAGCTGGATAGTCATGATACTTGTAAAATAATTCATGAACGATAGTTTTCAGGAAATTGGGTGTTTTCCTTAACAAGTTTGAATAGTGACTGTAAATTGTTATATATATGCATTCTAAAACCTCTCTCATCCCCAAACAATAAAAATTTATGTTTAGCAATAATCATTTACATAAATGTTTACCAGAAGACAACAATTTCTTTTATTATGCAGTAATATACTGGGAAAAAAATGCAAGGCTTCAATGTCGATGATTTTTTCTTTAGACAGCAATGGATATGATAAAAGCCTTTATTGTGTAAAGAAATCACTACACACAGGTATGCAACATAAAGATCTTTCAAAAATGCATAGTACAAGAAAATTGAAAATCTACCTTCTAGACAATACAAATAAGGTTTTATCCAACTCTCAAAGCTTCAGGAAGAAAGAAGTTTCTGCATCACATTCCAAGAGCCATTTTTTTGCGCTCCTGATAGCTGTCATGTTTTTTCATGTTACTAGTCATCAAAGACTTTCAAAGAGATCCTAGTACAGAATCTAATGAAACATGCAGGAGGGGAAGCAGGCTATGGAGGAGGCATACACACCATCATCCAGGCATGGGATTAGGAAGTTAAGCAATCATTGGGAGTTGAAAATAGTGAAGGGTAGAAAGAAGGATATTTACAGGAACAGCAGCAGCAAAAGGAAGACAAAGAAAATCGGAGTCTGCCTTTGAATGGGACAGGTGGCCTTTTTATGAAAGATACTGAAAAGGCTGAGATGCTCAATGCCTTCTTTACTTTGGTCTTTACACGTAGTCTAGTCTGTAGCCTTCTAGGTCTCAGTGCGAATAGGAAAGCATGCATAAATAGTGGTACTACACACAGCAGAGTAGGATCAAATTAGTGATTGTTTATGGAATCTGAACATACACAGTTCAGTGGGACTGAATGGAATACATTCTCAGGTGCTTGAGGAAGCTGCCAAAGGTTCATTCAAGGCCACTTTCTGTTGCCTTGAAAAGTGGGGTAGGAAGGGGTCCCTGATAACTGGAAGATAGTGTTCCTGATGAAATAATACAAGAGCAGGTAATATTGAAAGCAAATGCCTCAACACAGATGGAGTACTGATCAAATCATGGATGTCAGAACAAAATTTCAGGTTTTCATCAGTTAAATCTAAGAGGAGGTTATTTTGGCAAGTCTATTTACAACTTGATCATCACAGCCAAAAATATGGCAAATGTCCTTGGCACTGATGTTTATGGCTGGCTCTCAGTCAGCATTATTTTTTTATATTATTTTTTTGGCACCAAGACAATGTTTTACATTGATGCACTTCTGCTAGTATTTTTTTTCCTCATCAGCTTTTTATCCCCTGGTAAACAAAATTCTTCTACATTAGTATTTTTTTTCTCAGACTTGCTGTAAAGTGCTTTATCTGCTGGCATGACCAAAATACAGCTGATATAATTGCAGTTCACTTTAGAAACCTGTTCATAGCTCCATTCATAGGCCAACACTGTAGGGCATAGTTTCCAAGATCATGGACTGCCTAAGCATTTCTCTGGGTATGATTACCACCAGATTGTATGATTATCCTGTTTTCCAGTGACCCACTACTTCTCCTCAAATCCTTGAAGTATATCTCTTGAAGCTCCAGGTAAAAGTCAATTATAATATTCAAAGCAAAAATACTACAAGGCAAACAAAACACAGCATTCAGTCTGGGGAATTTAGCAAGCAAATATTATTGTGGTGGTTTTAGTGTGTCAACGAAGCCCTTGCAGCTTTAACCAGTCTGGAGAGCCAATGACCTATTTTTCACATGGCAACTTTCTCCTTAGAACTACCAAAACACTGGGTGCTCTTTTCTGTACCCAGAATACACATCTCAATAATTTTATCAAATACAGGTGCATTTTCAACACCATCTACAGTGATGTCAGTGACACATTTTTATATGCGTTTTGCTGTTTCTCCCACTTCACACAGTTCTTTCAAGACGTCTTTGTGGCTACCACTCTGTCTTCTTAGGTATCTCTTATGCCATATTACCATCTTTTAATATATACCCTGTGTCTGGCAATAGAGGAAATATTACTCAAACACACACTTCATTAGACCTGTGGCTTCCAGCATTTTCTCAGGTTCTTTAGGCTACATTATCAGAATCAATGTCAGCCATAAGAATTCTTATTCAAATTTGTCCTTGTGGCAAGCAGCTCCCTACCACCATTTTGAGGGTTCCTGAACCACCTTGGATCCTTTTGTTAGTGAGGGTTATTGCTTTATTTACTGGCAGGTCATGCTAACAAATTCTTGAGCAATTTAGGTTGATGTGACTACCTACAATGAGGAAAGTACAGCAGAACTTTATAATGAATTCCCAAGAGAATTTCAGGGGACAACATAAATTCATTTGCTGAAAGAGACAGAGGAATACCTAGCTGCATGTTAAGTTTTATCTCTAGGTGACTTTGGATGCAAGTTAAGTGGATGTTTCATGGCCACTGGCATTAAAAGAAAACTCATTTAGCAGCATCTTCTTAAACAAATATAGATGACTTTTTGGAAGTGAGATTTTTATAGAAGTAGAGCAGAAAAGGTATTGCATTCGTTAAAGGATACCAGACAGATTTCTCAGTTATGTACTTGGCCATTCTGTTTTCAGGTGAAAAAAATCTCAACTAACTAGAAAATAATATTTTCCTCTGTGAAATATTTCCATGAAAAGTTAATATTGCAGCTGAGTAACAAAGATATCTTTCTGGCTTCTAATGTCTATACTTCCAGTATATTTTTAAAAGTATGTATTTTGACATTGTGACTGATATAAACTAATGCAGGATTATCAGCTTATATCCTCTTGTCATTCCTTTTTACTGCAGTGTGTCAGGAAGCCATTCTATGAGAAATGCATCCTCACCCATATCAATCTCACATTCTGAAAAAATATTTTTGCACAAAATCTTAAAAGCTAGATTTTGTATTGAATGCTCAGCATTTGACTAGTCATTAATAACACTACTGCTTTGTAGAACAATGTTATCTTTGTGATATCTGATCATGTGCCCATACTCAGTAATCCTACATACCTTTCTTTGACATCTTTCTTTTAATTACTTCAAAAGGTGAAAATTGCTCTTAAAAAGTAAAAAAAAAAAAAAAAAAAAAAAAAACCACATCTGATGTAAACCAGTGTAGTCTTCCAGCATGAGAACATGTAAAACTAAGTGGAAAGCTTCCTGTAGGCAATTAGGAGAAAAAAAAAAAAAAAGACAATTTCAGTTTCTATTCCTCTGAATTGAGCCTATGTATAATTAAATATTTAACAATTGTGCTTGGTTTAGGTTTCATACAGCAGTGATTTTGAGCTTGTCATGCACTAGCTTAAAATACTTCCACTTTTGCCTGTTGAATAATGTATATGTTTCTGAAAGGTTTATCTAAGATGTTTCTATTAGTGAAGAACTTAATTCTATCAGGACACTTGGATTTCTAACAGAACCTCCATCTGTTCTCTTGTCATCTTGCTAATTTTACCACTTTTCAATGAAAACTGTACTTTTTCACCACCCCTGAAGTATATTTTATCAGTAAGATGAATTCATTAATTTTCATGAATTCTATTTCATGTGAACAGCAACATTGTTCAACTCAAGTGCATGATAATTGTGATATCCAACCTCCTTGCCAAACAATGACAGCATTACATTTTAGTTAACATTTTAGTTTCTGCCCAGAGCATACATTAGAAGCAAATCTCCTATTTGTTCCCACCTTTTCAGTTCACATAGAGCAGTTTCAGAGTACATGAACTGAATTCATCTTGAATGAAGCTAAACACAACAACACACTTCAGAAACATGCCTAATGCATTTCATCTGCTAATGGATGTTCAATCCACAAGGCCAGATCAGAGCTAGGCTTAGGTACTACACCTAACAGCTGCACCTTTGGGACCAGCTTTTAGAGCAAGCACCTCGCTGCATTATCTGCAGGCAGCCTTCAGGCTGTTTATGAGGCAGCCATTTGGACAATAATGGAAATTAAAGGCGAGAAGACATCAAAATATACTGTACTCATGGCCACCTTGGGCACTGCTCTTGGAGAGTCATGTCAATGTAGCCCATGGGACCTGTGCTTTGTAAAGCTAAATTATTATGCGATGTTGTGCTACAATTTTTTTGTCTTTGTTGTTATTTTAATACAGTTACCATGTGCAATTAACGAAACTATGATGTATTTTCTAAGTTTCTGAGGCCCACTTTTACATCTAGTGCTTCTAAATGATGAACTGATTAATGCCAGTTAGGGGCAGATGCCATACTCAGTTATGGGAAAGCTAACCCCTAGTATAGCCAGCACCAAGTTTGTGCCTTTCAGGTTGATAGAAAATTGCCCAAACTCTAGGGAAATGTCCAACCTCAAGCATGTAGAAAATAACCCACAAGTATTCCAGGCATTAATTTTATGTATAATGTAGTACAATGAAATGTAGCAAAGGAGTTTGCTTTGTTTCTGCTGGATTAAGTCAAAAGAAGACTGTAACCAGTGCCTTATTTAGTCAAAAAGAACAGCAGCTCTCTCAGGTGGATCTTTTTTCTTTCTGTTTTGTTTGTTTGTTTTCATTCGTTGTGGATTTTCTTTATATAAAGGAAGTGAAGTTAACTGACGAGGAAGAAGCAATCAAAGCAAATCTAATGGATTCTGAGGCATTGCCTCCAGAAGTACTTGATAACATTGTCCTTGACTGGTGGAATAAAGAGCCATTCCGGTAACTGTAATTAGATTCTCTGTTTCTTTAATTAATCTTAGGAAGTATATCATCCACTGTGTCCACAAATACAAAAGTGCTGTGACAGATGTTACCAAAATAATGCCTGGGGCATGTTCTCTTTGAGAGCAGTGGCTAAGAAGTACAGGTTTTAGAGTCACACAAATAATACTGAGGACACTATTTATTTATTTATTTATTTTAAAGTTATTTTAAAGTAACTTTTTATCTCTGCACATTAAAACGCCAGAAGAAATAAATGCAATAGTACAATTAAAATATAGTGTTGTATCACTTTTACGTTGTGAAGTTAATACGTGAAAGTAATTTTTAAATTTTATTATTATAAGAGAGTTAAATTATTTTTTTTCAAATTCACTGAAGTTTCTCTGTGATGCACTTTAAACTACATTGTATAATGATAAATATCTCTTTTTTCAATTAGGTCCACAGGCTTTATACTAGATGGTTTTCCTCGTACTTTAGATGAAGCCCAGTATTTGTCAGAACGAGGACTCTGTCCTGATGTTGCAGTTTATATTAATGTAGAAGAAAATGACATTATTGACCGTCTTTTTCCTCCACGTCTGAAAAAATGGAAAGAAAGACAGAGCAAAAAAATGGAAAATAAAAAGAAACTGAAAGACCTGAAAGCAAAAATAAGGGTAGGTTTTTAGTTCTGTCTACTTTTTTTTCAATTTCAGGGGCACAGGTCTGAAGACAGATTCTAAAACTTCCAAAGTAGTGAAGAGCACACAGAAGAACAGATATAGGAGCCAGGAGACACAGCTCCCCACATTCACAGCATTCCCAGATTCATCATAGGAACCAAAAAGAATTCATGGCTCCTTTTCTCCTCTGCCCCTTCCACATTAGCACAGCCTGCTGCAATTAACTCATGCAGGAGTGTAGATATCTGGTAGACCAAGCAAAGTAACTGTTCTGCTGGACACCTGGCAGTGCGACAGCATGCCAAACATCTAGCAGTCCTGGACAAAAGGCAACTACGTGGGGTGAGGGAATATTACCATAAAAAATCAAATACGCAGCTCTAGTACAGTGCTGCTGTTGTATCCCTGCTTCCCTGAGCATGTGCTGTTGTGTTGATCTGTATCTTCCATAGGCTTACTTCATAGGTACTGCATGGTGCATGTGCCTGTGTTTCTAACCATGGCACTGCACAGAACTGCAGTAGCACTAAGCCACACTCTCAGTATTGTTGCAGCTACACAACCTCACATTTGAACAAAGCTGTGCCTATTACTGAATAGGTTACAAATGACTTGAAATTGAAACTTCTATGCAGACACGTACAATCCGTGCAAGATATTCAGGGTTCCTAACTTTCTATAAAAGGAAGATGTATTACTTCACATGTACTTTCAAAAAAGGTCCAGATATTTGTTACTACAGAGCAGCTAACACACAGCATGTTGGTACAATGGAGTTTGGGACAAGACCCACATGGTACCAGTAAGCTACATTAGCTGCTTGTTCCAGAGGTTGGCTCTGAGAATGCATATAATCTTGCATGATAGATCACAAAATCATTGTTGAGATGTAGAGCTTAGTGATATGGTTTAGTGGAGGACTTGTTAGTGTTAGGTCAGAGGTTGGACTCGGTGATCTTGGAGGTCTCTTCCAACCTAGATGACTCTGTGATTCTGTGATTTTTCACATTTAGTCTTCCCTGATGCAAGCTGGAAATCTATCTGGAAAAGGTGCATTCTAGTGAGCAGCCTGTATCGCTGTACTAAGCTCACCTTGTAAGCACTTACTCTGAGAACTCTAGTGACAAATACATGTGCTATGGATTTTAGGGTCCAGACTTCTACAGTGTAGGCATCAATATGTCTATTAATAAAAAAGGACAGTAACAGCCTGTTACTTAAAACACATACACAAAGCAACTATGCAAATTGATCGAGGCATAAAAGACCCCCGCTTAGAAGTAAGGAAAGGTGAGAATCAGGATTTCTGGAGTAACAATTTTTTGATCTTTTTGCTGGTATGTATTGCATTACAGTTTTTAGTTGCACGTTTGACTATTTTTCCATAGCATGCAGTCAGAGAGCAAGATGGACACTGTTGTGAGAATGAGGCATGGATGGACGTGCTATTCTCTCTTCTTTCATTACTAAAGTTGCGTAGAGAGTCAGAAAAGCAGATACACCTGTTGAATGCTGCATTAGTTTCCTTCTCCACTGAAAGAAGCTGGCAACAGAGGACTGAGGAATGAGTACATCTGCATTACGGTGCTGTTCAGCAACACCTGAGTTTAAATAGTCATGCGAGTAAAGAAAATTAGACTGTGCAGTTTCTTGCTGCTCTACCTCCAGTGCCCTGGTATCCAGACTACTTTGTTTAAAGTTAATGTGGATTTCTAACACTGCAGTATTGCCTGCAGTGGTGACATGCTCAGTTTATCTGATCTCAGTTCACGTGGAAGCATCAGAGTGTGCAAGAACAGCAGGTACAGGTTGAATGCCCATTAACCCCAGTGGTCTTAAGTAGAATGCTTCTGTGTATTACTTCTGAGGTGGAATTTAAACATCGTGTATACAACAGGTACCTACTGAGTATGTATGGAGAAATGTATTTTAAATGCTTATAACTTGATCAAAAATGTGCAGTTTTAAACATGCTTAGCAAACGGCACACATATAATACTAGCCTCATTCATCCCTTTGCCAAATAGCAGTAACTACCTACAAATTTAGAAACTCTGTAGCTTTTTTGACTCTGACTCTTTTACTGACAAAAAGATTGTGATATTTTCAGTGTGAACAGAATCACAGTCTTTTTTTCCCTAATCTCATTCTCAAAAGTTGCCAAGTTAGTTTTACAAAAATTTGAGTACATGTTCACCTAGAAGCATATCTGATCTGCAATAGTTGAGGCCGCACAGACAGGATTTTTTAGCATTAGAAGCAACTCAAACAGAGTTTTAAGGTGGAAAGAATAATGTTAATTCTAGTTCATTACACCAATTCTCGGAGATTTTTTATTAGCAAATATCATTGTCTTCTTACATCTTTTTTTCATTAACAGGATGAGAAGATTGCTAGAAGAAGGGCAGAACTTGTAGCAGAACAAAAGGAAAGGAAACAGGAGGTAAAAAAGTTACAAAAACTATTTTAAATAGAAGTGTTTGCATTCATATCTTAGAAATTTCTAGTGCTTTTGCTCACAGTTTTCAGGGCAATGTATAATAGTACAAATGTGATAGACTGTCTGAAATCTCTGCTTTCCCAAATAATTTGGCAAGATGTTTAAATTGTTTTAGAAACTATTGACTCATCAACACTAAAAACAATTCTCAATACATGCCCCAATTCAGCAAAATACTTAAGAATGTCTTTAACTTACCTAATTTGTAAGCATAAGAGTGATTGCAATTAGGTATGTGTTTTAAGTTTAAGTTCAAATCCACAGTTAATGCAGAATAGGATTCTACCAGGACTTCTGCTCAAACTCAATTACGAAGCATATTTATAAATGTGTTGATGAACAGTTAGACTGCTCACGAAACTTGGTCAACTACACTATCAGCTAACAAGCGGGTTCTTAACAAAGTCCTGCCAAAGTACAATACTCAGGTATCTATAACAGATAATTCTCAAAAATATTCTTCTCATCAAAACTGCAGCATAGGGATTAAGATTTTTAAGCATTCTCAGATACAATGCTTCACTGTATGCACTATGCAATACCTCTGTATTTTCTTCTGAAATATGATTTTAGAATTTACTAGATTTTTGCTTGCAGCAAAGGATGCCTAAAATGAGGTTTGGTTGAATTAATTATTTTTCTAATTAAAAAAAAAGATAGTATGTGTTCCCTCAAAACATATGTATAGAAGACATGAAGACGGAGTATTTTACATTTATAGGTTTTAGCAAACAGGGAACATGACGAAGCCAGTGAGGAGGAAGATGAGAGTGAAAATGAAGACATTGAAGCTATACTTGAAGAGGAGTTTTTAGAAGAAGAAGAAGAAGAGGCTGAAGAAGAACAGGAGATTGATGCTGTTGAGCGCATGCAAAATGAGATTGCAGAGAAGTTTGATTCAGAAAGAGACAATTTACAAGGTGTACAGGTACCTACTCCACTGCCTGTTTTATTAAATTACACAATCTATAAATTATATGATAATAAATGACTGTATGATGCAAGAAGTCTTCAGTGTTACTTTAGTTGTCAGATTTTAAAGTTGCAGTGCTTGAGCAATAGTGCTGCTGATGTCATGATCTAAATATGTGAGCAACATGAAAACTGTATGAAGAAACTCAATGCTTAAAAAAGTATATAATTTATAAGACAAATAGGTCAGTTGATGCAGGCAACCAAACTAGAGAATCATGAAGATATAACATTTCATATATACTTTTTAATGCAAAATTCTTATTAGCATGTAATAGAATTACATTATTTGGGATTGCACACTAGTAATAACCCCTTGTTACAGCTTATTCAATA